>NC_133325.1:259472058-260072058 GCF_042186555.1 Aquarana catesbeiana | reverse complement strand
CCCTACTAAAAGAATGAAGGTCCTTAGACACCTAAGTAGATTAAAATCTGACATAACATTGCTCCAGGAGATGCACCTAGTGGAAAGTGATTTTTTCCGAATGCAAAAGTTATGAGTAGGCAGGGTGATAGGGTCTGCATCTAAAGGCCGCAAAGCAGGTACAATCATGCTTCTTCATAAAAAATTAACATGCAACGTATTATCAGTTGACAGCGACGAGGATGGAAGGTCAGTATCAATCCACCTTAAATTCCCATCCAAAGAAATCAGGATAACCAACATCTATGCACCTAACTCCCCAGACAAAACCTACTTCACCAACCTCACAACTCAATTAGCGACTGAGTCCACCTTCCCCCATCTTATAGGAGGCGATTTTAATTCAGTCATCAACAATTCTGAAGACAGATCCAGCTTTCGTGGTCAATTAAGATCGTTAACATGAGACCTATTCACCAATTTTTACCACACGGTGAACGCCCTCCACTTGTTCGAAACGTGGAGAAATCAACACCCCCTAGATAAAGATTTCATGTTTTTCTCTCCAGTCCATAACTCATTTCCCAGGCTAGACTATTTTCTATGCACTCCCTCCTTGCTCCACATGGTCAGGGACTCCCACATCCATGACATGGCCATTTCTGACCACTCCCCTATCTCAGTTCTGTTGGACAACCTCCAAACCCGCCCAGAATTTAAACAATGGTGATTCCCATCACACCTAAACCAAAATGAAGACTTTCAGTCCATGCTGAAGGAGGCCTGGAAGGAATACACACATAACAATAGCTCCCACGCTGACAATCCTAATTTGCTCTGGGAAGCAGGCAAAGCATTCCTCCGAGAAAGGATAATATCTTTCGTATCAGCCTACAAGAAGACTGCACACAAAACATACCTAGAGACCAGTCATAGTCTATGTATTGCCCAGAAACAACTCACAGAGCATAATACTCCAGAGAACAGAAAGGCTTGGCAGGTAGCCAAAGACCGCTTTGACATCTGGGCACATAACCTAGAACGTTTGAAAATGTCCCATACCCAATTACATTTCCACAAATTTGGCAATAATGCAGGGAAATTACTTGCCAGACTCTCAAAAGGCTCATACCTTCCCACACACATTACCGCCCTACACAACCCTGACGGCACTCTCTCTTCTTCCCCCAAGGATATTAACAAAACTTTGGAAACATTCTACACCAACCTTTATTCCCGAGAACCGATAGATCCTTGCAAAGCGATAAAATGGCTTGAATCCTCACATCTCCCAAGGATTCAACCTGAATTACTAACAACTTTAAACTCCCCAATTACAGAGGAAGAAATCCTGACATCCATTTAAGGTCTAGCAAGCGGTAAAGCCCCAGGCCCTGACGGCTACACTTCTGAATTTTTCAAATTATTAAAAGATGATATCACCCCCTCCCTGTTTTCAGTATATAACAAAATTTGGGATGGTAGTCCACACCTCCCGACAGGTCACCAAACAAATATAAAACTGATCGC
This sequence comes from Aquarana catesbeiana, assembly GCF_042186555.1. NCBI lineage: Eukaryota > Metazoa > Chordata > Amphibia > Anura > Ranidae > Aquarana > Aquarana catesbeiana. The sequence continues at coordinate 260,070,549 of NC_133325.1, read as the reverse complement.
CAAAAATGGAAAGGATCCACAGCAGCCAGGATCTTACCGCCCAATCTTGTTGCTAAACATAGACTCCAAAATACTCTCTAAAATTATAGCCTCTCGTTTGGCACACATCATGCCTTTCCTTATTCATCATGCACAATCGGGATTCACCAAAGGCAGGTCAGCCTCATCCAACCTGAGGAAAGTCCTAGAATACACAAAACAACATCCCCTAGAAGATGTGGCGATCATTACCCTAGATGCTGAAAAGGCATTTGACAATGTCAGCTTTCAATGGCTATCCTTAGTGATGCAAAAATCTGGGATGTCAGGCCCCTTCTATCACTTTATCCACAACCTTTACTCAGCACCTTCATCTACAGTAATAGCCGCTGGTGTCCAATCCAATCCTTTCCGGTTACATAAGGGAACAAGACAGGGCTGCCCCCTCTCCCCTCTGTTATTTAATCTGGCTATCGAGCCTCTCTCACGTCATCTCAGTTCCACAGCATGCATCCGTAGCATACCTCTCAGAACAGATGACTTGAGAGTTGCCCTTTTGCAGACGATATCCTGATAGTCACCACGTCCCCCCAAACAGATATACCCGTCATTCAATCGATCTTTACATCCTTCCACAAATGCTCTGGCCTGAAAATAAACTTCACCAAGAGCTAAATTCTCCCTCTAGGTACATGTAACCCACGAAAATGGTGACCTTCTTCTCCTTTTTCCATCAACAAGAAAAACATTATGTACTTAGGCATTAAAATAGGAAAGGAACCATCCTCTCTCTACTATCTCAACTATACACCTCTGATATCAAAGAATGTAGGTGAACTGGAAGCATGGTCCAACCTCCCACTCTCGCTTTTTGGGAGATGTGCACTTTTTAAAATGGTTAGTTTTGCTCAACTACTATACCCTTTACAAACTTTACCACTACTGTTAAAGCATAAAGACATACAAACTTTAAACAAGCCAATTACCTCCTTCATATGGAATAAGAGCAAACCTATAATTGCACTAACCAAACTTTTTCTCCCAAAGAGTGAGGGGGGGGGGCAACATGCCAAACATTAGAGTATATAATTTAGCTTGTCTCCTGAGAACAGGATTGGACTGGATTACTCAAGCGTCAAAATACTCCAATAATGGATTGGAATCGGACTTGGCCTATCCAATAAATCTCTCCGCCCCCCTTCATAGCTCGCTGCAACAGATCCCGAGTCATATCAAACGAAATCTGCTGTTCAGAGACACAATAATAGCATGGAGAGAAGCGAGAAACAAGCTGGGTCTTTCACCCTACATCTCCAGGTTTCTTCCAATCCATGGCAACCCTATGTTCCCACTAGGTCTCCAGTACGAGCCTTTCTCTAAATGGAGAGACAAAGGTTTAATCAATGCTCACTCTTTATATCAGGGCGCAAATGGCTCTCTCAAACCTTTCCACCTCATCGCGGAAGAGTTCTGTCTTCCTACCCACCACTTCCTACATGTGTCGTAATACTCAAGCTTCTTTGCCAAAACCTGTCCGAAGAAAAGCATCAGGTTCCAACGATCATTCTTAGACAAGCTAATAGCGGATCAGAGCTACTCAATTTCAGATATCTACCACCCCCTCAACAGGAAGTTCACTAAACCCTTACAAACTACCTCCATCACATCATGGTCAGTAAACCTACCGAGCCTAGTCCATATAGATAATATCATAGCAGGATATAACATCACAAGAAGCATTATACCAAATGAGTCTTGGAGGGAAACTCAGTTCAAGTTGATGCACAGGGCTTACTACCCGTTCTCCACGAGACACCCCTCCACTCCAGGACCTGCTTGAACTTGGTGCTCACTACATAAACCCTCTCTAACCCACCGCTTATGGCTCTGTCCACAGATAGCTATCTTCTGGTCCGCAATTCTTACCCTTATTCAAAAAGTGACTGATTTCACTCCGGAGAAAGACCCCATGCTTTTGCTATTTGGATACCCCCCAAAAATCAATGCAACAGCAGCCACCTCCAAGCCACTACCTCAGGAAAACCTTCAATGGACTCTCCTGACGCTCCTCATTGCTAGAAGGACTATACTTAATCTCCACCACTCCTCCGACCGTTTCCGAAATCGTAAACTCGCTCAAAACTCTACTGCTCCAAGAAAAATGAGTTGCTTTGCTCCACAAAAACTGGCCCAATACCAAACTCAAAAAACGATGGTCATCTTTCATCGATCGCTGCCTGACAACATCAGAAAAAGCTATCCTCACTGCACCCCATTTTTCATACAATACAAGGAACCTTTATTCAACTACAAATCCACCATAGCGCTATTTGATCCTATACACCTCCCATTGACATCCTTAAAGAAAAATGTTTAATCCTTTGTTGTTCACATGCCGAAAACATATATAAAAATACGTTTTACTAGATTCGGTACATTTGCTTTTTTCTTTTCTTTTTGAATTTACCTGATTCTCTTGTTCATTATTAGAGATATTATTTCTGCCCTTTTTCTCAAGGTCGGGACAGGGGTCATCGAGAAGGGTAAGTCCTCAGGTGCCCCTTCTCTATCTCCCTTCTCCCCTCCTCTCCACAATTTCCATAACTCATTTGCATTCTTTCTTCTGTTTCTGGTCTATAGCTCTTCCCTTTCTCTCTCTTTTTTCCAAAACTATCTCTACCCCACCCTTCGCATAATATAAAGGAGGGTGGAACTCTTCAGTACATGACCTGTATGTATTACTTCATGACATTGCTTGTCAACTATTCTCTGTTAAAATCTAAAAAAAAATATATTTAAAAAAAAAAAAAAGAATGAAGTAACAGAACGCACTGAAGAACAGCAAGGCCTGTGAAGAGCGACCTGAAAATCAGTAACGAACAAACAAGAACACAATGACAAGTCAATGGGAACTCGCTGCACGCACTGAAGAGCAGATACAAACCCACAAGCACAAACTGAACAGCAGAAATACGATCTGAAAACCATGAGTCTGAAAAAGCGTGAATCGTCTCTCACCAAACTTTCACTAACACGAGATTAGCAAAAGGAGCCCAAAGGGTGCCGCGCTTAGTACTGAACTGCCCTTTTATAGTCTCGTTGTACGTGGTGTATGTGACCGCATTCTCGGCGTTTGGAAATTCCGACAACTTTGTGCGACCGTGTGTATGCAAAACAAGTTTGAGCATTAGACTTTTCATTATGTAGACTTGAGGACATTTTTCATTACCTGGGGCACTAGTAGATTATACCCCTTAATACCGTAACAGGAGGGTGTTGCCACAGCTATTTGTTCAGGGCTAGTGGAGGATATATGTAGTCCCAGATTACTTTATTTGAGGTGATACTGAGCAATAACCTTTTTTCCATGACACACTTTACCTTTTGGGAACAGATACTGTATCTGTATGATCTGGATAAGACATTTAATGAATAATACCTAGTTTAGTTGAGCTATATAGACAATATTTTTGCCCGCATGACATTGGATTCTTGTTACTGTTCAAGGAGAGATTCAATATTCATAATCTTGGCATCAAATTTAACATCTGTGTGAGGGATCTGAAGTGTCCTTTCTGGACACTCAAATCTATATGGATGTGTTTTGCAATCAAACCTCTAGGTCAAACCCACTAATAGAAATCATCTTTTATGCTTTGACAGCTTTCACCCCCCTTCCCAGTGTCTTCAGGCCAGTGTCGAGAGGTCAGTTGAGGAGGATCTAAAGAATAGAAAGTGATGAAAACAGATTGGTGGAATATTTGCATGATTAAGTTGAGTGAGAGGGGTAACCAAAACAGCTGGTTAGTAATGAGTTACATTATACTGTATCATTAGACAGAAAACCTAAGATGGTTTTCAGTGCAATATTTTGCTTACAGTAAGGATATCATCAATATAGTTAGGAAACCTTGACCACTTTTGACAAGTGATATAACAACAAATCTGCACTATATTCTTAAACTAAAATAACAATAAATATTCAGAAATACAAAAACAAATGCTGCTCTGTATTATGATATGTGGGGATTTGGTTACTTTTGCATTACTTTTGCAAGTGTGAATGATATGAAAGGAATGTGATATCATATGAAAACATTTTTTCACCTGAATATCCAGTAAGGTCTATCAGCTCAGGTGAGTTATTCACAGTACAAGTGTTGGTCACAGTACAGAGTATTATTTTAATCATGGAGGTGGAAGATAAAGATGACACTTTTGTGGCAGTTTAAAGTATTGTTTAAATGTAAAGCTACTAAGGTCAGCCATAGATGGAACGATTTTCTTTCCTGCAACCACAGTCAGTGTTGATGGTGGAATCCCTCCCGTGGAGCCATTGTGTTCTCCTGGCAGGGAGGGAAAAGCCGCTCCCACTGGGAGAGCACAGTTACTATTGCTAACAGCTATAACAGCCACTAGCAATAATCACCTGTAAAATCCAGCAGGATGGTTGTACCTAAGTTGATTGTACCTAAGTTGATCAGCCTACCCATGCAGTGTTCGAATTTCAGCCAGTTGCTGCTAAACCAGCCGAGATTCGAACTGTCTATGGCTGGCTTAAAGTGGTTCTAAAGGCAGAAGGTTTTTTACTTTAATGCATTCTATGGTAAAGCTGCCGGAACACCGTTAAAGTCTATGGGACACTAACATGAAAAATCAAAAGTGCTAATTTTAAAAGCTTATATGCAAGTTATTGTCATATAAAGTGTTTGGGGACCCAGGTCCTGCCCCAGAAGACATGTATCAAAGCAAAAAAAGTGAATTAAATATTCCTTTAAATATTGTGCATGGGGGGTGTCTATAGTATGGCTGTAAAGTGGCATTTTTCCCATGTTTAGAACAGTACCACAGCAAAATTACATTTCTAAAGGAAAAATTGTCATTTAAAACTGATCACGGCTGTAATGACTTGTCAGGTCACGGCAATATAGATACAGATAATTGAAAAAAAGAGCATGGGATCCCCCCTCCATTACCAAGCCTTTTGGGTCTGGTATGAATATTAAGGGAAACCCCAAATCAAAATAAAAAAAAAAAAAATTGCGTGGGGGTCCCCCTAAAATCCATACCAGGCCCTTCGGGTCTGATATGGAAATTAAGGGGAACCCTGCACCAAATTAAAAAAAAAATGGCATAGGTGTCCCCTCCAAAATCCATACCAGACCCTTCAGGCCTGGTATAGATTTTAAGGGGAAACCTGCGCCAAAATTAAAAAAAAAATAGCGTGGGGGTCTCCCCCAAAATCCATACCAGACCCTTATCCGAGCACGCAATCTGGCAGGCCACAGGAAAAGAGGGGGATGAGAGAGTGCCCCCCCTCCTGAACCGTACCAGGCCACATGCCCTCAACATGGGGAGGGTGCTTTGAGGTAGCCCCCCAAGGGCCTCATCCCCACAACCCTTGCCCAGTGGTTGTGGGGGTCTGCGGGCAGGTGCAGGTTTCCCCTTAATTTCCATATCAGACCCGAAGGCATGGTATGGATTTTAGGGGGACCCCATGCAATTTTTTTTTATTTTGATTCAGGGGGTCCCCTTAATATTCATACCAGACGAAAAGGGCCTGGTAATGGACTGGGGGGATCCTATGCTCTTTTTTTTAATGAGTTTTATCTATATTGCCAAGACCTGTCAATTCATTACAGCTGCGATCAGTTTTGAATGACAATTTTTCCTTTATGTCATGTACACACGAGCGTTTTTTCCGTCGGAATAATCTCTGAAGGTTTCCCTATGAAACTCCAACGGAATTCCGCTCAAGCTGTCTTGCATACACATGGTCACACCAAAGTCCAACTGTCAAGAACGCGGTGACGTACAAGACGTACAACGGGACTAGAAAAAGGAAGTTCAATATCCAGTAGCCAATAACTTCCGTCTCGTACTTGCTTCAGAGCATGCGTCGTTTTTGGTACGTCGGAACAGCATACAGGCGAGCGGTTTTCCCGATAGGAATTGGTTCCGTCGGAAAAATTTAGAAGGTGTTCTCTTTCTAGGTCCATCAGAATTTTCGACGTAGAAAGTCTGATGGGGCATACACATGATCGGAATATATGATGAAAAGAGCCCGTCGGACTTTTTCTGTCGGAAATTCCGCTCGTGTGTACACAGCATTAGAAATGTCATTTTGCTGTGGTACTGTTCTAAACATGGGAAAAATGTGCCACTTTACAGGCATACTATAGACGCCCCCCAGGCACAATATTTAAAGGAATATTTAATTTTTATTTTTTCACTTTAAGCATTAAAATAATCACTGCTCCCGAAAAAACTGCAGTTTTTAAAAAAAACTTTGCATTGATACATGTCCCCTGGGACAGGACCCAGGTCCCCAAACACTTTTTATGACAATAACTTGCATATAAGCCTTTAAAATTAACACTTTTGATTAATCATGTTCATGTCACATAGACTTTAATAATGTTTGTGTCTGACAAATGTTTTGCTTGTTCGCATGTTCTACTGCCAACCGAACAGAAGGGTGTTCGGCTCATCCCTACTGAATTATATGTAGTGCCAGATGGACTCAAAAGGTGCCAAGATTGTGCACCAGCAAATTAGGTGGAAGTTTCCCATCAAGGGATATTATACGTTACAGTCTTCCATTGTTTTCTGTTTTCTGATGTGCCCATGTAGAACCACATAAGAAATGAATGATTGGATAGGACAGCATAGGTGCTTGATCATATTAAAACGTTCAGGTCTGCCAGTACTTAAAGTGGATGTAAACCCACTCTTATCATTTCTAAATTACTTCTATAGTGCTGATCTATAAGGGTATACATGCCTCCTGCATGTATCCTTACTTGTCAAATATCTCCCCTTTAGCTGTTTGGAGCCCTGCAATACTATGGGCAGGTCTGTTGTCCAGGGCCCAGTGGGTGGTGTCGTGATGTCAGTAAACTCCCACCCACCTCTACATTCCCCTTGGCCAGGCATTGATGTTTCTTCCACTGAACTTCTGCTGGTCTTGTGGATTATGCCCCATGATCACCAACATCCAGTCAAAACACAGGAAAGTCACCACATGAATTCAGCATGCCCAATCATGCTGAGATGTGAAGCAACCAATCCTGGGAGAGCTGGAGAGAAAAAGGAGGGGGGATGTTAAGTACACAGAATGCCTCTCTCACACTTGTGCATGAGATAAGAAAATGACCTGTCACTCACAGCAAGGGGGAAGGGACACCTATTTCTCTGTGTGTCTGTTTTTGTCTTACTGAAGAAAGATAAGAGAATTGCTCAGAGCTGAATTAACTCTTCAAGGCAAGACTGGGCACAGATGAAATGACATCTTCTATTGTAACAGATATGAGTCTTAATTAAAATTTCTCATACCAGGGACACTTTAAAAAACTGACTTAAGGTTCATGGTCCTGGAAGACATTCCTAGGGAGAAAAGAGGACGTAAACAAATCTTGGCACGTAAGAGAAAAGAGGTCTGGTGGATTAACAAACGTACCTCACTACAGCTGAAGAGCCTGAAGAGCCCGAATAAAGAGTGTGGTTTATATTTGTAAAACTGGGAAGCTTCAAGCCACCGATCGGGGAAGTATGTTAGAGAGACATTTGATATATTGAAGGAATTTCCATATATGGACTGTAAGGAAACAGTTATGTAGAGTTTGATTCATGTTACTATTACTATTTTGATGTGGCAGCCACGCTCCTTCTTCAAGCTCAAGGGCTTGAAGAGCAGAGTACTGGCAAGAGCAACGGGCTTGATGAGCAGAGATCAGCGCTGTGGGCACTTCAGATACAGCCCACAGCGCTGCTGCACCCGGCACATTGCACCCAGAAAAAGTCTGTGACCGCCGGGTCCTCCAGAACGGGTAAAGGGCCAATGACAGCGACCCTTTACCTTGTGATTGCTCTGTCCAATGACAAAGCAATCAGTTGTAAACAGACCGGAGTATGTCCGGTTTAGCTCCTCCCCTCTTATTGCACCTATCGGTACAGTGTGTGAGGAGAGGAATGAGCCGGGTGCAGTAGCGCTGTGGGCAGAATCTGAAGTGCCCACAGAGCTGATCTCTGCCCATCCATGCTCCAGCCATGATCGCCCATGCTCCAGAGATGATCATTTATGCTCCAGCCATGCCCAGCCATGATCATCCATGCTCTAGCTATGAGCATTCATGCTCCAGCCATGCCCAGCCATGATCATCTATGCTCCAGCCATGATCATTCATGCTCCAGCCATGCCCAGCCACAATCATCCATGCTTTATCCATGCCCGGCCATGATCATCCATACCCAGCCATGATCATCCATGCTCCAGCCATGATTATTCATGCTCCAACCATGCTCATCCATGGCCCAGCCATGCTCATCCATGGCTCATCCATCCCCATCCATACCCAGCCATGCTCATCCGTGCCCATCCATGACTCATCCATGCCCATCTGTGCTCATCTGTAGCTCATCCGTGCCCATCCATGGCTCATCCATTCTCATCAATGCCACATCCATGCCACATCAGTACTCATCCGTGCCACATTCATGCCAAATCAGTACTCATCCATACCACATCCATGGCACTTCAGTACTCATCCATGCAACATCAGTGCTCATCTGTGCAACATTCATGCCAGATCAGTACTCATCCATGCCACATCCATGCCACATCAGTTCTCATCCGTGCCACATCAATGCCACTACAGTGCCAATCAGTGACACTACAGTGCCCATCAGTGTCTCAGAAAAGTGTAATAGGTAGTCAAATTAGATGTGTAATTTATGCTCCTAGAACACCTGATGGTGCTCCCTGCATGTTAGGCCTCTGTATGTGGCCAGGCTGTGGAAAAGTCTCACACATGTGGTATCAAAATACTCAGGTGGAGTAGCAGAATATATTTTGGGGTGTAATGTGGATGGATGTGTTAGAAATATCTTATAAATGGACAACTTTGTCTAAAAAAAACGCGTTTTCATTTTCTTTCTTTTCCAAAAACTTGTAGAAAAAAATGGCATGTTCAAAAGACTCATTATGCCTCATAGATTATATGTTGGGCTGTTTGCTTTACAAAATGGGGTAATTTTTGGGTCTTTCCATTGTCCTTGTGCTCCAGGGCCTTCAAAAGTGTAATAGGGCGTACACACGGTCGGACTTTGTTCGGACATTCCGACAACAAAATCCTAGGATTTTTTCTGACGGATGTTGGCTCAAACTTGTCTTGCATACACACGGTCACACAAAGTTGTCGGAAAATCCGATCGTTCTAAACGCGGTGACGTAAAACACGTATGTCGGGACTATAAACGGGGCAGTGGCCAATAGCTTTCATCTCTTTATTTATTCTGAGCATGCGTGGCACTTTGTCCGTCGGATTTGTGTACACACAATCGGAATTTCCGACAACGGATTTTGTTGTCGGAAAATTTTATCTCCTGCTCTCCAACTTTGTGTGTCGGAAAATCCGATGGAAAATGTCTGATGGAGCCCACACACGGTCAGAATTTCCGACTACACGCTCCGATCGGACATTTTCCATAGGAAAATCCGACCGTGTGAACGGGGCAGTAGAGGTAGTCAAGAAATGAAATGTGTAATTTATGTCCCTAGAAACCCTGATGTGCTCCCTGCATGTTGGGTTTCTGTATGTGGCCAGGCTGTGTAAAAGTCTCACACATGTGGTATCACCATACTCAGGAGGAGTAGTAGAATGTATTTTAGGGTGTAATTTGTGGTATGCATATGCTGTGTGTGAGAAATAACTTGTTATTATAATAATTTTGTGGGGGAAAAATCCCAATTTTGCAAAGAATTTTGGTAAAAAATTAAACTTAAAAAAACTCACTATGCCTCATACTAAATACAATGCCTTGCAAAAGTATTCACCCCCTTGGCATTTTTTGTGTTTTGTTGCCTCCCAACCTGGAATTAACATGGATTTTTCTCTCATTGGCAGTGTGTGGCGGGCTTGTGACTTCTGTTGGTGTCTGGTCGAGGCTTGTAGGAGAAGTTTGCATTCTACTCTGACTGTCCTTTGCGGCTGTGGTGCCCCTGGCCCTCTGTCTGGACAGTGCTGATTGGTCCTGTGCTCACATGCGCCCTCCCAAGAGAAAAAAAAAAAAAAGGGGGCTCTCTGGCGGTACACACCAACCTGGGCATGTGCAGGGTGCCCCCGGGGCTCTGTTCTGTCGAGAGATGGACTGGGGACTGTGGAGGAAGGGGCAGATCAGAGGAGACAGGAAGAAGCATCATGCAGCTGTTTGGTGTGGTCTTCTGTGGTCCTCCCCTTCTTCCACAGTCCCGGGCCATCTCTTGGTGGGACAGAGGCTTGGAGCAGGCTGCACATGCTCAGTTTGGTGTGTATTGCTGGAAAGTTTTTGTTTGTTTTTTCTTGGGAGAGTGCATGTGATCAGTGCTGTCCAGACGGAGAGTCAGGGGTCTGCAGCCTTAGGGGATAGTTGGGGGGAATGAGAGCTCCTCCTACGGGCCTTGCCCGGACACTGATGGAGGTCACGGGACTGCTATATACTGCTGATTAGAAACTGTATTTAGCAGCTTATGTTTACTAGAACTATTGCATTTCCATGTTCTGTGTACTGTGGGGGTGGTGAGTGCAGGGTCCTGAGTTTAGTGGCACTTTAAGACAACTTATCCTCCATATACTTGTACACAGTGGGGGGTGCTGGAAGTCAAAGGATACTTGTTTGGAAAAAAAGGAATACAAAAACAAATAGACATCAGATAAAACTCTGGACAAAGCTAACTAACGTGTGCCCAGCCGAGGCTGCTGCCAGAGCAATGCAAAAGCCAATGGGGACCTTGGATTTCACGGCCTTCAGAACGGGATTTAGTACATTCGCCTCCATCAGATCTGGCACAGCTTTGCACAGCTGCTCAGGATGATCGTTCCTGTGTAACTTAAGTCTCAAGACCAAATCCCAGGCCCGCTGGTTAAAGGAGGCTTCCGGGGTCTGTCATGCTGGCCAGGTAAGAAACCTAATGGAAAGCATACAATGCCTGGAGTAAATTTGGTGTGATATTCAACTTAATTAGATTGTAAGCTCGCAGGAGCAGGGCCCTCCTAACTCAAACATCGGGTGTTCGCCTGTTCGCCAAATAGCGAACAATTTGGGGTGTTTGCGGCAAATTCAAAAGCCGTGGAACACCATTTAAAAGTCTAGATGGATTTTGAGGGGGACCCCACGCCATTTTTTTTAATTTTGGTTCAGGGTTCCCCTTAATATTCATACCAGACCAAAAGGGCCTTGTAATGGACTGGGGGGATCCCATGCCATTTTTTTCAATGACTTCTTTTATCTGTATTGCCGGGACCAACAATTTAAGTACTTTTAAATGAATTTTTTTCCTTTAGAAATGTCATTTTGTGCAGGGACCAATGTAAATGGGTGGCCCCACTCCCTCTGATGTCCTGGGAAAGCCACAGGGAAGTCTCCATGCGTCAGAGGGGGCGGGATCACCCAGGAACGTTACCGTGTGGCCCCGCCCTCAGTTATAAAAGAACTGTCAAAGCGAAGACGCGTCATACGGCGGGTGCCTCCTATGGAGGCGGGTCGGTCACAGGTTTGTTTCTTTTTTCTTTTTCGGTCCGTCGGCGGAGCGAGAGAAGATGAATGGACTTTGTGGGACATTTTTATTTTTAATAAAGGACTTTCCCCAAGCCATATATTGTCAATTGTACCATTTTGACACTCTTTTTTGTGAAATGTTAGGGGTAAATTTGTACCCCATTACCATTTCAGGCGGGGATCTGAGGTCCCCTTGTTAAAGGGGGCTTCCAGATTCCAATAAGCCCCCTGCCTGCAGACCCCCACAACCTCCGGGCAAGGGTTGTGGGGATAAGGCCCTTGTCCCCATCAACATGGGGACAAGGTGCTTTGGGGGGCTACCCCAAAGCACCCTCCCCATGTTGAGGGCATGTGGCCTGGTATGGTTCAGGAGGGGGGGCGCTATCTCATCCCCTCCTCTTTTCCTGCGGCCTGCCAGGTTGTGTGCTCGGATAAGGGTCTGGTATGGATTTTTGGGGGGACCCCCATGCCATTTTTTTTTAATTTTGGTGCAGAATTCCCCTTAAAATCCATACCAGATGTAAAAGGTCTGGTATGGATTTTGAGGGGGAAACCACACCATTTTTTTTAATTTTGGCACGGGGTTCCCCTTAATATCCATACCAGACCTGAAGGGCCTGGTATGGAATTTGGGGGAACCCCCACGCAATTTTTAAAAAAAAATTTGGTTCAGGGTTCCCCTTAATATTCATGCCAGACCCAAAGGGCCTGGTAATTGGACTGGGGGGATCCCATGCCATTTTTTCTTTTATCTGTATTGCCGGGACTGACAATTCATTATAGCCGCGAGTACTTTTAAATGACTGTTTTTCCTTTAGAAATGTCATTTTGTGCAGGGACTGTTCTAAACACAGGAAAAATGCACCACTTTACAGGCATACTATAGACACCTCCAAGGTATGAAATTTAAAGGAATATTTCACTTTTATTGTTTCACTTTAAGCATTATTAAAATCACTGCTCCCGAAAAACTTTTTAAAACTTTTCTTTGCATTGATACATATCCCCTCGGGCAGAACCCGGGTCCCCAAACACTTTTTATGACAATAACTTGCATATTAGCCTTTTGATTATTCATGTTCGTGTCCCATAGACTTTAACGGTGTTCTCGTGTTTGAAAAAAATTTTTGCCTGTTCGCATGTTCTGCTGCGAACCAAATCGGTGGGTGTTCGGCTCATCCCTACTCCTAACCCTCCTGTATTGAACAGTATAGTTGCTGTATTGTCTCTCTTTATAGTGTAAAGCTCTGCGCAAACTGTATAAATCCTGTATAATAATAATAATAAATAATTGTTTGAGGATTTGCATCATTTAATTTAAAGAACATGCTCATGACTTTGAAGATGTTTTTTTTATTGTGAAGCAAACAACAAATAGGACAAAATAACAGAAAAAGTTAATGAGCATAACTAATCAACCCCTTAAATGAATATTTTGTAGAGCCACCTTTTGCGCCTATCACAGCTCCAAGTCACTTTGGATAAGTTTCTATGAGCTTGTCACATCTTATCACTGGGATTTTTGCCCATTCCTCCTTGCAAAACTGCTCCAGCTCCTTCAAGTTGGATGGCTTGCGATTGTGAACAGCAATCTTTAAGTCTGACCATGGATATTCTATTGGATTGAGGTCTGGGCTTTGACTAGGTCATTCCAACAGATTTACATATTTCCCCTTAAACCACTCAAGTGTTGCTTTAGCAGTGTGTTTGGGGTCATTGTCCTGCTGGAAGGTGAACCTCCATCCTAGCATCAAATCACACACAGAGTGGTACAGGTTTTGCTCAAGAATATCCCTGTATTTAGCACCATTCATCTTCCCCTCAACTCTGACCAGTTTCCCAGTCCCGACTGCTGAAAAACATTTCCACAGCATGATGCTGCCACCACCATGTTTCACTATGGGGATGGTGTTCTTTGGGTGATGTGGTGTGTTGGGTTTGTGCCAGACATAGTGTTTTCTTTGATGGCCAAAAAGTTCAATTCTAGTCTCATCGGACCAGAGCACCTTCCTCCATACATTTTGGGAGTCTCACACATGCCTTTTCGCAAGCTCAAAACATGCCATTTTTTTTTTTTTGCTTAAAGTAATGGCTTTCTTCTGGCCACTCTGCCATAAAGCCCAACTCTATGGAGCGTACGGCTTATTGTCATCCTGTGTACAGATACTCCAGTCTCTGCTGTGGAACTCTGCAGCTCCTCCAGGGTTACCTTAGGTCTCTGTGCTGCCTCTCTGATTAATGCCCTCCTTGCCCGGTCCGTGAGTTTTGGTGTGCGGCCGTCTCTTGGCAGGTTTGCTGTTGTGCCATGTTCTTTCCATTTGTTTATCCTAGGGATAATCAAAGATTTGGATATTTTTGTATAACCTAACCCTGACCTGTACTTCTCAACAACATTGTCCCTTACTTGTTTGGAGAGTTCCTTGGTCTTCATGGCAGTGTTTAGTTAGTGGTGCCTCTTGCTTAGGTGTTGCAGCCTCTGGAGCCTTTCAAAAAGGGGTGTATATGTAATGACAGATCAGGTGACACATAGATTGCACACAGGTGGACATCATTTCACTAATTATGTGACTTCTGAAGGTAATTGGTTGCACCAGAGCTTTTTATGGGCTTCATAATAAAGGGGGTGAATACATACACACGCCAATTATCAGTTTTTCATTTCAGAAAAATTGTTTTATGTATATATTCTTCTAATTTTACTTCACCAATTTAGACTATTGTGTTCTGATCCATCACATAAAATTCAGATTTAAAAAAAAAAACATTGAACTAAAGGCTGTAATGTAACAAAATAGGTAAAAAGCCAAGGGGGTGAATACTTTTGCAAGGCACTGTTTTTTGGATGGTCTACTTTCCAAAAAGGGGTCATTGGGGAGGGGGGGAGGCTATTTGTACTTTCCTAGATTGTTAGTGTCTAAAGAAATGAGATAGGCCCTCAGTGCATCAGGTGTGATCAAGTGTAATCAATTTTCAGTGATTGACACCATAGCTTGTAGACTCTATAACTTTCACAAAACCAAATAATATATGCCTATTGTGGTTATTTTTACCAAAGATATGTAGCAGTATAAATTTTGGCCAACATTTATGAAGAAAAATTACTAATTTGCAAAATTTTATAACCGAAACAAAGAAAAATGCATTTTTTTACAACATTTTCAGTCTTTTTTTATTTATAGCACAAAAAAATAGATAAAACCCAGTGGTGATCAAATAGCACCAAAAGAAAGCTCTATTTGTGTGAAAAAAAGGACAAACATATCATATGGGTACAATGTTGCATGACTGGGTCATTCAAAGTGTGATAGCACTGAAAGCTGAAGATTGGTCTTGTTAGGAAGGGGGTTTAAGTGCCCAGTGGGCAAGTGGTTAAACTGTCACTCTGCTACCTATTTATTTTTGAATTAAAAAAATTACTGAAGTATGCTGCAATCCTTTGTGTGGATAACTATATGTATGTACAGTATGTACTATATGTCCATACAGTATGTCCCCAGGAAATTTTAACTTAAGCTGGTTGATTTGATATTGTGTTTTAGTGGAAAATCAAGGGGTGAGTTTCTGACATACGGTTTTGATTAAAGTAAGAACTTGTTGAGTGTATCTAAATCTGTTGTTGAAAGACCCTCATGTGTATGATAATATCTGGAAATAGAATAAAGCTTTGTTGCACTTAAAATGTATTTCCATCTATGCAGTCAAACTGGGATAACACCTATGTTATAATTGTTATACTTGTGTGATATGTATTTCTACAGTGTGAAACAGATATATTGAACTGTAATGACATTTTTTTTATATCAAAGAAAAGAGAGCATTGTATTTTTATGCTGTAAACAATCCTGCATACGCTATAAACATGCCATATAAAGAAAGTTAAATTTATTGTTGGTATAACAATATTTTTTATACATATAAAAGTAGTTAGCCAAATGTTAAAATATGATATCAAAGCCTACCTGCTCATGGCATTTTTTATCCTAGCATTACTTGATTACACCATGCATCCCAGCTGAGCCTCTTCTAACTTGTACTTTGTACCCAGGTATTCAGATTCACCAGTCTTCTAATTCTTCGCAATCCTGATAATTTGGGAATTGGCATTACCTATATCAGGGATTTAGAAAATCCATTCTGAGGTCTACAGGTAGTAATGCATGTACAGGATCAATAACAGCATGCCTCTCTGAGTGCTCCATCTCACTACATTAAATATTGCCTGTAGACTTCCAATAATTCTACAAGTAGATATAACTCCCAGAGAGATAAATTGCATAGCACAACATAGTAGGTAAACGTCTATAGTACTTCGATGAGGAACTATAAAAGGTCAGCTTGATCAGCCTGCAAGGAATTATGAGGATGTGTAAACAAATCTGAATTAGGTAAATCTAGGAGATATTATTTCCACTTTTAAAGCTAAATTGGGATACCTGATTTATATTTTTTACATGTTCCCATTTACATAGCATAAGTTAAAAAAATATAAAATTGCTGGTTACCTTTTTACAAGTTCTCCCTGTGTTGGAATATTTAGGAGGAGTAATGTTTAATACAGTTAATCCCTGTCTGTATTGTGTTTTTCTGAATTATGAACTGTAAACTAGATCTGAACACTGTCTATCCCAAAAAAGGGTAAACATTTTAAAACCATCCTCTTGCATTGTATGTTAATAAGAACGACACACAAGACTGTCCAAAAATTCTTAGAATAAGCCCTGATACCCTCTTCTTACAATAATATAAAAGGTAAGAAAAAAAAACTAAGCTGATGTACACATTGTAGCAATATTATATCCAAGGTTATGACCAGTAAAATAAGATAATGTCCTTTTTTAAAAGAGGTGAGCCTTACAGAGGGCTTACAGAGGGCTTCTACTTTGTACACCAAAGACTGTTTCCCTATAGGTTATCGTAGCGATAATCCATCAATACCGACTGTATATACATTGTAAAAAATTGCATTTCTTTTGCATTAACATTTATAATTCAGAAAATTATTTATTGAATACATATTGTGAAATGTATCTTGTACAACAATAAATAACATATTTTACCAATTACTACTTGTAATTGTAGCTTTGCCCTTCTTCAACTACTGAAGGTTAATAAGGTATTTCTGTTTACTTAAAAAGAAGCAAATTAAATGAAATTGATCCTAACAAACAAATAATCCTTTTCAAGTGCCAGTTTTCAGATGAAAGACAAATTTCCCTTCTGTTTGAAACTTTGGTGGAAAGTGGGTTTTCTATGCAATACTGAGACCTGCTAGCAATAATCTCATGGCTTTCAGCAGTTTAAAGCGGAGATCCAGTCCTCCAACATTTTTTTTTTTTAAAGACTGCTCTGTAACTGTCTTAACCTGTAAATGAACATTTCTAACATGTCATATTTTTTGCGCTTTTACTTTCTTTAAAAATAGTTAGTTACTGATCTCAGAAGCAGGCAGGTTCCATTTTAGTTCACCATCATGCACCACCAAATCTTGCACATGCTCAGTAATGCCTCTATATAATATATATATATATATATATATATATATATATATATATATATAATCACTATATCAAGTAATGTGTAGCCCGCGCTGAGACCGTATAACATTGAGCAGATAATGTTGCTTGTAAGATCCATTGTGTGTGACTCTGTCTTGTAATGTAACTGTGTGCAGGGAGAGAGAGCAGCTATCAGAATTCATCGGTGATGTCTGGGGTGGGCAGGACCGAGCAGCTATCGAACACCAGCCAGTAGGTAGGCTGGGGTCAGGGCGAGCCGCTACGTGTATGTGGCTCCGCCCCCTTTCTTAAGAAGCCCAATAATTGGCTGGTGTTCAATAGTTGCTCGGTCCCACCCACCCCCAACATCACCGATGAATTCTGACAGCTACTCTCTCACCCTGCATAGGCGAGATTTCGGCAGTAGGGGATTCGTGAGGAGTCATGGGATACATGACACTGCTATCCCAGGAACCCTGGCGCAATCGCCTGGGCAATCTAAAGGAGGAAGTAATGTATAAATACAGAAAAAGGTATTTACCAGCAAAGAAAAAATGCCTATTGTGAAAACTATGAGCTAAGGGCACGCAGCACAGCCAAAGATAAAAAAATGGGCGGAACTCCACTTTAAGCTATCAGCTAACACTTATTGAACATACCTGTTCAGAGGAGGTGTATTTACCAGGTTAATTCAGAATTCAATAATCTCCCCTATCTTTATTGAATTTAAATCCTTGAAAATCTGTCTTGATGAGGTAGAGATGTTCCAAGTGGAGCAAAAAAAAAAAATTCTTAAAGTTTGCTTCATCAATATTTTGCTAAGTCTGCCCCTTTGATTGCTCATTATGGAACTGCAATCTCCACAGTACAGATGTGAAAGTGTGTTGTTGTCCCAAATTTAAGGTCTAACCAAACTTTTAAATAAACTGGAAAACGAGGGAATGAGTATGATTTTGTTGTCTATAACTTTTTTTTTTTTAACTTGGTGGCAGTCATTTTCCAACATTTTACTTGAGCCCTGGAGAGCAAGTAGAAGGTCCAGAAACCCAATTATCAGTTCACTCTGTGATAAAGCAATTTACTGGCACTTATAGTAGATTCATCCTTAGAAAGTTGGCCCCATATTTTAGAAGATTTTAGGCCCCTTTTACATGTGGCAAATCCACTGGACAGACTCCACTAGCTCAGAGGAGGATCACTCCGTTGATTCCTGCTGAGCAGGCGGATGACAGGTCCATCTCTGTTTACTGTGCAGGGATGGACCTGTCAGAGCCCCCCACTGTTCTCTATGGGGAGATTGGATGAAAACAGACAGCCTGTCCATTTTTATCTGATCCCATCAGTCTGTTTTGAGCAGATCTTGTCGGATAGGATGGCAGGCGGGTGTCGGTGGACACATCTCCTCTGTCATCCACCTGCCCATAGAAGTCAGTGGGTGGCCCGCTCGGATCCGCCTGAAAAATGGACAGGCGGATCCGAGCGGGCCAATTGTGTGAAAGGGGCCTTAGGCTTTATGTCTGGTGCATTAGACCAATATGTTTGAAAATATGTGGGAAAAAAAAACACATTGCCAATATACTGTACTGTATCCTGATACAAACATCTGTAAAGTAGTTGTAATTATTGCATTGTGTATAAATGTTGATACCTGGGAATCCAGTCTCAATCCTTAATAGTTCTAATTTGTTTTGTAAATAGATTAGATAAACTATGTCTTACAGATAGCCCTGACAAACAATATATGCCTGCTTGTTAATGCTGAAGTTGTACAAACATTTTTTTGGGTATATAACACCATACACATAAAGAGTAACTCCACTTTTGTTGAGAAAAAAACATTCACCTCTGGGTAATCTATGTACATTGCAAGGATTATAACAAACTTTGTTGCAGATTCCTACCTTTTGTTATTCTGAAGAAATCCATGTGTGTTTGTCTGTGTCCCTGTGGTAAGTGAATCTAAAGGGAGTGGTTTCTTAATTATCAACCAGCTGCTGCATCTGCAGGGCACTAATGAGGAAAATTGCAGGGAAAATTTGCTATTGGGACTATTTTTGTTGCAGGGGATGCCTGATATCTCACTTGTATCTTAGTGTAAACTTCTGGGAAAATCAATGAGCCAATCACACAAGCAGGAAATTATGTTTCCAGGGGGCATTCTGTACACATTCTATGTACAGAACACCTCCATGTAGTCATATTGCATGGCCTTTTTACAGAAAGTTACAGAGCTGCAGATTGGAAAGGAAAGGTATTTTTTAATAACATTCAATTACAATATGACTTGAGTCGCAATTGTATATGCTATGTTATTTTTTTTTTATTTGCTGTTTCTTTTTCCTACGAAAGTGGAGTTACCCATTAAGTATGTGTAATGGTGTGTATCTAGTTACTTGCAGGAGATCTGCTTCTGCTCAAAATCTTCCATGCTGTGTACTGATAGGCTGTCTTCCAGCTCTTTAAAGGTTAACAGCAGAAGCTCGAAATAAGGGAATCAGGGAAATTTAGTAAAACATTTTTAGTAAAAAAAAGTGGGGGGGGGACACAGAACCATATACATTAGGTATGTGTGACAGTGTGCATCCCATTACCTTCAGGCGACTGCTATTGCTCAAAGTCATCCATGCTGTGTTCCCTTTACAGCCACCTAATACTGCCCTGATCAGATGTCTTTCAGCACTGTAAAGGCTAACAGCAGTGGCTCCTGAGCAGGAAATTTGCATTACTCACCCACCCCATACCTGCTTCCTCCACTCATAAAATTCATAAAATTGCACTTATTACACTCCCGTGATGCATCAAGTTCTGAAAATGGGCAGAAGATATGCTGTCACTCAACACATCCACCTTCATTCACAGGATATGATGTTGCCTACAGCATTGGTGAGATGTGATATGATGGCAATCGTGCTCCTCGATCTTCCCCCTCTTAACTTGGGAGAAAGTCAGTGAAAGGGCCAAAGCAGGAGGGTACTTGATTAATTGTGCAATAACTTTGTATACATATTACATATTATTAAATAAAGTTTGTGAGACCTGCAATAAAATATAAAAAAAATACCTAATAATCCCTAGTTTCACCTGTCTTGAATTTCCAGAAACAGTTCCAGATTTCAGAGATAGATCTTTGGAAACATTTTGCTCAAATATCTCTTGTTTTGATCATTGATTATACATGACTATTTAGCTTGTTCAGAATGTTACATTTATTTTATGCTATAGATTGTTACCTTTTTAAATCAGCATGTTTAAATCAAAAAGATTTTTTGATGAATTGCATAAAGTGATAGTCTCTCCAGACTTCTAACTATAACTGGCATAGGTATGCTATAATCTCAGCAACAGGTCTCTGGAAATGATAACAAAACAGTGTCAACTGTAAGTTAATCACAATAATGTATTGCTTAACATACAAATAATGTGATTGATTTGTAGCATATTTATGGCAAAAATAATAATGATTGCTTGAGGTATTTCATCTGATCAAAAGCAATGATCATATTTTACAACATAAATCTAGGTCTACAATAAAGATTTATAGGTCAGTGCTTAGGGCAGCATGGTTAGAGGTTACCTAAATCAATGGTTACCTAAATCAAATATTTATAAACTTTGATCCTGTATTCTATATTTTTTCCCTCCTCTTGTCACCTGTGAACATTTGTGACTAAATTGGTCAAATGAACTATAAAGGGATGTGTTTATGGGGAATGATAAGGAGTCAGAAGAGTCATAAAGAAAATACAATTATGCCTACATTCTATAGTTTTTTGTTCTGACCACATGTTGCTACATGCTGCTTCCAATCAAACATTCAAGCCATACTGTAGGTTTTACTAAAATGTTTGTGTGATGCTAAAAGCAGACCTTGTACAAAAAGACATCATTATTTAGGTGTGCTATAGGCTTATGGTGATATACTAATACAGCCCTAAATAACATCCATCAAATTTTACTTATTTCACTTGACAAATGACTGGCAAAAGTACATTCCGTGCCAATATACATAACTACTCCTAGAAAATTGTATTGATAGCATAAAAAAAGAATTGAACTGCTGACTTCCACATTTTATTCTGTAAGTATTATCAATTTGGAGTGAGTGTGAATAAATGCAAAAACGTAGGCATCTGTTTGAATATTCATATCAGTGTAAAATAACTTGTGACACTTATACTTCCACTCTGCTGCTGCCAATATTTTTTTTTGTATCTTGGTTTCTTCATTTGCCTTCCATGACAGCTGTGCATTCAGTTAATTGAAAAAAAAAAAATAAATAAAGGATACCGTTCTTTTTATGTTTAGAAATAAGGAAAAAAAAAATTAACATCAGTTACATATTCTGTTGCTCTTTTTGTCTCACTTTTTTCTTATCGTTCTGTGGAAGCAGGCAGAGTGGTGCGGGAATGAGACCACAGGTGCCACAATAGGAAGTCGCTTCCTATGGTAATACACAGAGAAGAGGAGGAGCCAGGATTGCCAGCTGGACACCCCAGAAGATGAGGTTTGGGGCTGCTCTGTGCCAGTACCATGGCACAGAGCAGGTAAGTTGCGTGTTTGTTATTTTAAAAGAAAAAAAAATACAAACTCTTTTAAGTGGTATTAAAGATTCCACCTTTAAAAAGAAAAAAAATACCAAACCTATTATATTTATGCTTTTGCACAGATTAGCCCTGATACTCCTTTTTTTGGGTCCCCCGTCAGCACTCCTGACTCCTTTTACTTGAACAGAGCACCCAATAGCAAACCACTTGCTATGGGGGCACTGGTGCATTCTTGCTCCCGAGCCCTGCTTTATGCATCCATAAAACACATAGAGCCACTCCTCGGCCCCACCCCCTGCTCTCTCCTCATTGGCTCACTGGCTGTGATTGACAGCAGTGCTGTCTCAGCCAATGAAGAGAGGGAGTCTGGGATAGCTGAGGCTCTGGTGCACATCTCTAGACTGAGAGGAGGCTCGGGTGAGTGTTAGGGGGCTGTGACTAATTTTCTTGTTCAATGTTTTTATTGAGATTTACATAAATAAAAACAGAAGAATATAAACATTGGTACATGGGATCCTATCAATATCAATTGAGTTATTTTGATAAGTACATGAATATATTGTGACTTACAATAAGGAGAGAACAAAAAAAATGTATAAGCAATCTATGTACTATAGACAATAGAAGACCGGGCTGAGAGCCTCTGATCAATTTGTAGGTCGTATAGATCATGCCTCCAGACCACCCATCCACCCCAAATAGGTTCAAACTGTGGAAGAGTGGGGGCATTTAAACATGGTAACTACAGCGATAACCAGAGGTAAATTATGTGATATAGAATATAAGACAGGGTCATAACACTCTTATTGCAGTATTTGATTGCTAAGAAAAAATAGTCAGGTAAAATTTTAAATGCTAATTGTAAGTAGTAAATAATGAGGTGATAATAAAAGAGTATCCCAAAAGTATGGATCGCATAGTGAAAAGAAAAAGAAAGTAGGATATAGAAAGGATTAGGAGAAAGAGAGGACTACGAGCTATATTATATAAAGATGAACATAAAATATGTGTTACCTCATAGTGCTCAACTCTAGTAGATTAGCTATAAAAAAAGAAACATAGCTAAAAAGAAATAAGGGAAAAGACAATAAGACAAAGAAAAAATAGAGTAAGTAGAAGAATTTCTCAAGGTGGTTGCCCGGCTCCCAATACAAACATGTATTTAGTTGGTAAGACATCAAGAATCATAGTAGGGTAACAACAATGACTGGTCAAAATCAGAGGAGAAGTAATGTTTAACCCAGGGTTGTTAAATCTTGCAATATGTATTAATATTGTTGTCCTCAATGGCTGTCATCTTAGCATTTATGAGAGCTCTATTCATTCTGTGTTTAGCTTCCGCAACTATCAAAGTTTGAGAATTCCAAGCCTTTGCAATAGTTTGCTTGGCTGCAGTGCTAAGATGGATAAATAGCTTGAATTGACTACCGGTTAGAGTAGCAGGTTTCAGATTTAGGAGTGCCAAGGCTGGGTTGGACGAATAGAGGTTTCCAGAACTTTAGAGGCCATCAAAAAAATATTCTTCCAAAATTCTTGGGCCACCGGGCATTGCCACCATATATGGAAGTGAGTATGTCGGGATAAATTTTGAAATTCTAGCTGGTACTAGGTACCAACGTGCTAAGACTTTAAAATTTGTTTCCAAAGCAAAGCAATTTGGAGAGAAATTTTTAGTGGCTGACCAAATATTAGACCAGTCACTAGTGTCAAACACTCGGTTCATGTCCTGTGCCCATTTATCCGTGTAAGAGGGTAATGCTTTGTTAGGTATCGCATTAAGTTGTTGATATAAAAGTGAAATGAATCCTCTTGCATGTGGGTCACTTTTACAAATACTCTCAAATTGTGAAATTTGATTAAATGTTGAGCCTGTACTAAGGAAGGGAGTGTAGAAATGTTTGATTTGCAAATAGCGGAAAATTTCTGGGAAGCCCATAAGTTTCACATAGCACAGGAAATGTATGAATGGTGGTATTAGTGCTTAACTGATATAATCAAATTCAATTTGTAGAAGACCAAGCAGAGAATGACTTTGGGAATTTCCAAGCAGAATAAAAGGCTGGGTTCCTGAGGAACGAAAGAAGGGGGTTATGTGGGGATTGGAGGTTACAAGTTCTCCTAAATTTGTCCCAGATAGCCAAGGAATGTTTCGTTATGGGATTAGAAAGTTGTGATCTATCTTTAGGCTGGAGCCATAACATATTGGCCACAGAGATGGGGGTCGCTGTCAACAGATTCAATAAAAACCCAAAGGGGTGTTTCCACCATTGAATGATATTTAGGAAGAGGTGATATTTGTGCAGCATAGTAGTAGGAAGTGAAATTTGGTAAGCTTAGCCCGTCACTCGACTTTTTGAGGTAAAGCGTAGCTTTAGGTATTCAGGATTTAGTGTTTCCCCAAATGATAATGTAAGAGAGGTCCATTGTTTCATAAAGCCTGTAACGTGTTTCAGTAGAGGCAGATAATTAGCAGCGAAAAGATCTTTAATTGAGGTTGTGAGTTGTACTCCTAAATATGGAATTTGATGGGAAACCCAATTAAAAGGTAAGGAGGTTTGGATGGGTCGAAGTTCTGCTTGTGGTAAAAAGATATTTAACACATTCGATTTTGTGGGATTAACAAAAGGTCCAGAGACTTGGGCAAATTTATCTAAAATATTTAGTAGGTTTGGGGCAGCTATATGAGGATAAGATAAAAAAATAAGAATATCGTCCGCAAAGAGACATAACTTGTGCTGATATCTGCCTAATTCAATTTCTTTAACATCAGGATTAGACCTAATTAATTGTGCTAGTGGCTCTATAAGGAGTGCAAAAAGCAATGGGGATAGAGGGCAACCCTGCCTTGTACCACTTCTAATGTCCAACATTGCTGATTTATAACCAGCATATTTATTGTATGCCCTCAGGTTGTCATACAGAGAGGAGATCCATGTTAGAAAATGGTTCCCAAATCCCCATTTTTGGAGCATGTATTGCATATATGGCCAAGTGACAGAATCGAATGCCTTTCTAATGTCTAAGGATAAGAGGCATGTTGGGATGTTTCTGACTTTGGCTGCATGAATAAGTAAGAGGGCTCGTCTGATATTATTTCCTGCCCGACGCGTTGGCATAAATCCTGTTTGGTCCCGGTGAATTAGTCGGCCTATAATGTTATTCAAACGAGTCTCCAGGATCTTGGCTAGTAATTTAATGTCTAGGTTAAGGAGAGATATGGGGCGATAATTGGTCCAAGAGGTAGAGTCTGAACGGGGTTTGAGAATCATTGCTATAATGGAGGTCAGTGTTTCAGAACTAAATGAGTAACCATTTAGGATAGAATTAAAGGCTCTGGTCAGGATTGGTGCTAAGATGTGTGCAAACTGTTTATAATATGATGCCAAGAACCCATCAGGACCCAGTCTCTTATGAAGTTTTAATATTTTTATGGCAGTTAGAACTTCAGGTAAGAAGATCTCGCTGTTCCTGGTCTAAGGTGGGGGGCCTGATATTGGAAAACAAGGTGTCTGCTTTCGTCTTGTCAAAGTCTTGAGCAGGAGAATACAATTTAGCTAAATTAGAGTGAAACACCTCTATTTTATTTGTATTTTAACTGGATTACTAGTATATTCATCACGGGATGCCTGTACATGTTGTATCACCTTTAAACTATGCGCCATGGGAGTGTCTGGTTTATTAGCTTTAAGATATTGGATATGTTGGCGTTTACGTAATAATTTATCTGCAGAATCAGTTAAAAAAAGGTTTAGATCAAGGCTGGCTTTATCTAGGTTTGAGTTGTTGGTGGCATTCGGGAAAGATTGAAAGGCCATGTGGCATTTATTGAAAGCAGTCTCAAGCTTCGCGAACATAAGTTTGCGTTCTTTTTTAATTGGTGTTGCTTGTTGTATCAATCTGCCGTGAATGACAGCTTTGTGGGCCTCCCACAGTGTGAGGGCAGAAATATCATCCGTGTCATTGGATGAAAGGTATTCAGTGAGAGCTCCTTCAATCTCAATTCTATGGGACGGGTGGGTTAGTATGGAGTCATTAACACACCAAGTGGTATTGTGTGACCTGGGAATTGTGGAAGCTATAGTGGTGAATACTGTGCAATGGTCAGTCCATGGAAATGGGATTATTTTAGAAGAAATAATTTCTGGTAACATTCTAGATAGGACAAAGATGTAATCTATACGTGAGAAAGAGCTATGTGGATATGAATAATTGCGTAAAACGCCTACTGGTAGGATTAAGTTCTTGCCAAGTATCCACTAAACCATGTGTAGTAAGCAGTTGTTGGAGGGTTACTTTAGCAGGGCTTATAGTAGGGGTCAGAGGGGATTTATCTAAGAAAGGAAAAACCGTCGCATTAGAGTTCCCATAAAGGACAACCGTTCCAAATTTGTGTGTATCTACAACTTGAAAAAGATGGGATAAAAAAGCAGCTGGCGTTTATTTGGGGCATAGTAAGATACAATTGTAATGGGAGTGTTAGAAATATAACCAGTAATTAGTATACATCTTCCCTCTGTATCATTCAACTGTGACACAAGGGTAAATGGGGTAGCACGATGGAAGCCAATAAGGGTTCCACGCTGTTTACTGTGGCATAGGCAGCATAAAATTGTGGGTATGAGGCCGAAAGAAATTTAGTGTAAACTTTGTCATTAAAATGAGTCTCCTGCAAACTCATTTTATAATATGAGCCTTCTTAGTTGTAAAAGAGCTCATAGCCTTTGTGCGTTTATGTGGGATATTAAACCCTTGTACATTTAAAGATAGAATGTTTATGGGGGCAATAACTGTGCTAGGGTTATTGTTATATCATGAAGAACATAGCTCACACCGAGAGCCATAACCACCACCTGGAGAGATAAAAGAGGAAAAAAAGTGATAGAAAAAGAAGTAAAATAATGGAATCAAACTACCCTAGTACAAGAACATAATATCAATAATCTGAAACAGAACAATAGGGTGTGGGAGCATCTCAGGAGAGTAATCAAAAGTTTCCGAGAGGTTCCAGGAGCCACCAACAGAATCCCGCATAACAATAGAACAGTAGCAGGGGCCTGAAGGTGGTAAGGGAGGCAGCAAGAAGTTCCTAAAGGAGGAACAACACCAGAGAACCACAGGAGTTACATCAGTAACTACCATTAAACTATAGCATATAATATAACCTAGATATAACAATAACATCTAAGCCCATTCCAGACAGGAATATAGCCTCAAGAATACCTGTAAAAAAAAAATATATTAAAGTGAGACAGTAAATTAAAGTGGTAACCTGGTTGCAAAAAGGCAGTCAAGGACCATCAAAGACGAATGAAAAGCTATATATATGCCTTTCGTAAGATATGCCAGGTGAACTAAGGAGTGCCAGAAAGCTTATGAACACTATCATTATAAGCAAAGATAAAACAGGAAGCCTCAATGAGTCTCATCAACTTGAGGGGAAAGAAAAAACAGAAAAGTTATATATAGTTGGTTGGTAGTGGGTGCCAAGAGTTACTGAAGTCTTGGGGGAGAGTATAATACCAGAGAAAAAAAATAAAAGTTTCGGAATAGGGAAAAAAAAATGGAAAAAAGGTATCATGAATTTGTGACAATGTTGATGTCAACAGAAGGGAGTATCAACCAGCGCTGAGTGCTGGAGTCTTATAGTGAATAGGAGTGTATGGGTCAATCCATGGAATCTTCATTAGTTGGTACTGGATTTTCAAATCATCCATGTTTGTGGAGATTCTGATGGGAAGAGGAACTATTGGAACCTGCTGCTGTATTTTGTTGAGGGGACCGTGAGGCCGAGCATCTACAAGATTGATCCCTAGGTAAGGTTTGATCCACAATGCCCATTTCAACCATGGCTGACTGTAAGTCCTCTGAAGAGCGACAGACATACTTGGTTTCAAGGTGCGTGAATCGGAGAGAAAAGGGGAATCCCCAATGGTAGGCAATTTGATTTTGTTGTAGCACCTGTAATCAGGGTTTGAGTGCTTGCCTCTTTGCTACTGTGAGTGGAGAAAGATCTGCAAAGAGCTGACATGCATGGCCCTGGAAATTGAGAGAATCTCTCCCTCTGGCAGCTGCAAGTAATTGCTCTTTGGATCTGTAGTAGTGAAACTTAGCAATTATGTCCCTAGGGGGACCATTAGTTTTGCGAGGAGCTAAAGCCCTGTGCACTCTATCCATTTCTAGTATTTCCACCGGAATACCAGGCTGTAATTCCTGAAATAGTGCTGTCATAGTGGCTTGAAGATCTAGGACAGTCTCAGGGATTCCCCTAATTCACAGATTCGATTGTCGGTCCCTTATTTTCTTGGTCTTCCAAAAGTGACTGTAATATAGAAATTTCCTCTTTAACGTTCACAAATTCAGAGATATAGTGCTATGAATGGTTATCTTATTCATCCACCCACAATTCCAGCTCAGCTGTTCTCTGTCCCAGCTCCCTTATTTCCCTTGTTAATTTGTCAGTAATGTGATCTGATGTTTGTTTGAGAACTTTCTGCAGCATGCGTTCAAACGTTTTAAACATGTCAGATTGAATCACTGACTGTGAGCCACCAGTATTAGAGTTAGATTAAGCGGTGAAATCCTGAGTCTTTAAGCTGTGTTGTAGAGTTTTCCTAGAGTGCAGTGTACAGGGCTGTGAGGTGACTAATGCCGCCATCTTGGAAGACGGCCTGGATGGCGCTTCTTTAGCCATACCCACCTTATACTTAGGTTTTGGGCCCCGCAGAATCATGATATTGATACCTGAGGGCTCCATGGAGTAACGTTTAGTGCTGTGTACCGTTCGTGGTGCCTCTGAGACCTGTAGTCCTCTGGTGTGAACGTCCCTGGAGCAGAGCTCTAAGACGGCATTACCACTCTCTCAGGCATCGGCGCATGCGCCCTCCGTCTTGTGACTAATTTTAATATATAAGCGTTTTTTAAAACATATTAGTGTATTGTGTCCATTCCTGCGGTTCTTAGCGCCTTAAAAGTCCTGTATATTCTCTATGTTTTTTAGAAAGTATTGGGACTTGCAGAGCTCAAAACAGACCTTGCACTAAAATGCAAGGTTTGCTCATTAGATTAGGGCCTTCTCCCATCTTTTGTGTAATAGTAGTTCCAAAATGTGGCTATGGAGAAAAAAGTTAGAATATTCTGTATAGTTTATAAATATATATATATATATATATATATATATATATATATATATATATATATATATATATATATATATATATATATATTTATACACACACACACTATATTATCAAAAGTATTGTGAAGTCTGCCTTTATACGTACATGGACTTTAACGTCATCCCAGTCATAGTCCGTAGGGTTCAATATTGAGTTGGCCCACCCTTTGCAGCTATAAAAGCTTCAACTCTCCTGGGAAGGCTGTCCACAAGGTTTAGGAGTGTCTCTATGGGAATGTGTGACCATTCTTCCAGAAGCGTATTAGTGAGGTCAGGCACTGATGTGGATGAGAAGGCCTGACTCACAGTCTCCGCTGTAATTCATCCCAAAGGTGTTCTATCGGGTTGAGGTCAGGACTCTGTGCAGGCCAGTCAACTTCCTCCACCCCAAACTCGCTCATCCATGTCACCTTTGGGATAAATTAGAGTGGAGACTGAGAGCCAGGTCTTCTCGTTCATATCAGTGCCTAACCTCACCAATGGGCTTCTAGAAGAATGGTCAAACATACCCATAGACACACTCCTAAACCTTGTGGACAGCCTTCCCAGAAGAGTTGAAGCTGATATAGCTGCAAAGAGTGGGCCAACTCAATATTGAACCCTATGGACTAAAACTGGGATGCCATTAAAGTTCACGTGTGTGTAAAGACAGGCTTCCCAATACGTTTGGTAATATAGTGTGTATATATATATATATATATATATATATATATATATATATATATATATATATATATATATATATATAAAGTATATTTTGCCAGAAGGATAGTGACATCACCCCCTGCAGTGTTATATGGTGGTTAGGTAGGTATTTATTATAACTTTTTTTCCCCACAAGTACATTTCGGTACTACTATTATAAATATGCTTTAGAATAGGGTGGGCCCCCTGACCTAATAAGTGGACCTTGCATAAATGGTTGGCTATAAATTTACATTTTTACTTATGTAAAAATAATAATATTTTTTTTTTTTTTTAATCTTACAAAGTTCCGTTGTATTCAATGTAAAGCACCGAACAATTAAACATAACTTCCTCTTCAAGATCATTTTCATTATAGTTTTGCCTGGTTTTTAGGCGGTGCTGAAGATAAAATATTTTTGTGTGTCTGGCCGAATGTAATACATGATTCCAAGTACAATTTATGCAACTGACTCCTCTGATTAAAGCTATATTTAAAATTTAAAAATATAATATGTATGTAAATTATTGTTTGCTTGCATTGTTACACTGTAGCAAAATAGTTACATTTAGATGGCTAAGAAGACATATGGTACTTGTTCAATGACTCTAACCTTCATCCTGGGATTCGTCTGGATAACGCTCTTGCTTTTATTAATCCTGGGTTTTTTTGCCATCAAGGGACCCTTGCATGAAGTTTGTATGCCTGCCCTGTGTTTGTAAAGGTTTCCTTTCGAATGGCAAAATTGGTTCTAATTTCTGTATTTTTATGCTGGAGGCATTAACTTATTTTGGGTCAGGTTTTTTCTTTTCAAGGACACTGCAGAAAATACTAATAAATCACTTCTCTGATTTTATATACTTATAGTTATATCTTTATAGTTTTTATTATCCCTATCTTTTAAATGCTTAAAAAAAGGAGCAATGTGGAAATGTGTTTATTACTCTTGCTGCACCCTATCTGTGAGTCCACTGCAGCCTTGTCCACATGTATTGAAGTAGAGCATCAGGAAATACAACTGTAAAGGACAGAGGGAGGTAAGCACATCATACTTACCTCCCTCTGTCCTTTACAGTTTTATTTCCTGGACAATTGGTTTACATTTTTTTCTAGTGAATTCAATGCAAGTGAACTTTATGTCTTTGGAAAATACATATATATATATATATATATATATATTTATAGACAGCATTAGTAACTCAACAACTGAATGTTATTGTTGTCATTAATAACCATTAATAAGGAAAAACTTGCTTTTCCAAAGACATTGGGTTTCAATGTTTTTTTCTATATTTTCCTTTATATACTTTCTAGTAGATGATTAATAGATCTGTAGTCTTATATACATATGTAAATATTTTTATTACAAGAATATCCCCAAACAAAAGTTGGCACCAAAAATGTGTAAAAAAAATTATTGCAGAGTTTATTGTAAACACACACTACTCTATGGATACTATAGGGTTAAATGCACTAACACACAAAAAGAAAACCTATCTGCATAATTTATACAATAATTATGCAATAACCAGAGAGTAGAATTTACTCGTGTGAAGAGAATAGAAATCCCCCTCAAAGTATTTTGAACAATAGCAGGTAAATCCCACAGAGCAGTTGGAAGGGTTTGGATTTACCTGTAGGATGGTAAAGAAAGGGCTGCTGGTCTGGAAACATGTCACATAACAGTAAAAGTGGGGCAAAGCATGTAAGGAGGTGCTTAAAGGAGTCTTTGTGGAAAAAATAAACTGTTCTCTTTATTTTTGGTGTTATACGCCAATCTGTTGACATTGTGTGAATCTCTGCTAAATGCTATTATGTAAAAGTCATGTTTAATGTGTTAGGTTGTCTATGAGTCAGGAAGGGGTTAGGGTACCAACTCCTTTGTATTCATGGCCCTGCCCCCTGTGATGGCCCATAAATAGGGGGCGGTATCCTTGCTGGGTCCTTGGGCCTTGAATGGGAAAGAACAAGCAGAACTGCTGCCACATGTAGCTTTAGTCCTTGGGGGAAGCCTATCATGGGCACCCAACCGAGGTTCTGAAGATGGATCTATGGACTTTGTGTGAGAGGACTTTATGACTTGGAGGAGGTATAAACTGGGCAGCCTGAGATTAGAAAGCATAGGGTTATGCTTTGGAGAACTGTGTGAAACTGTCTTTATTAACTGTATCTTAGAGTACTTAAGTTAAAGTTCCACTAAGTTCTAAAAAGCATGGTCTGAAGCTCTTTAGTAAAGGGGTGCATGCAAGGTATATAAAAAACAGGGCTTGTACAAAGAAGGGGATGAAGGATGAAGAGGAGATCCAAAATGGGCACCATGAAACTTGGCGACATGGCATGGGAGACAGTCTTGGTAGCCAAGGGAGTTGGTGAGCTTGACTCCCTTACTAGCAATCCGTACCCCACTTCTATAGGACTAATCTTGTGGCACAGGGAGCCTACACACCTAGTCCAAAGGTCACCGCAGAGAGTCTGAGTGAGAGAAGTGCATCCAAGTAAAGTGCTAAAGCTCGTAACCATAGATGTCTGTGTTGTGTGAGTGGCTGAATTCTTACAATGTTACTGGGAGTGAAGTGGCAATATGAGCTGTGCTGGTGGAGCAGAACACAAGCTCTGCAGTGTCCCCTCAGAAATGCTGCATTCATGAGGAGAGGAGAAAGTGTACAGTTACACTGGAAGAGTGTTTAACAGTTACATAGTTACATAGTTGGTGAGGTTGAAAAAAGACACAAGTCCATCAAGTCCAACCTGTGTGCGTGCTTTATGTTTATATTACATTGTACATCCCTGTATGCTGTGGTCGTTAAGGTGCCTATCTAATAGTTTTTTTTTAAATTATTGATGCTCTCCGCTATAACCACTGTTTGTGGAAGAGAATTCCACATCCTTACCGCTCTAACATTAAAGAACTCTCTACACAGTTTAAGCTTAAACCGGTTCTTTTCTAATTGTAATGAATGGCCTCGTGTCCTTTCAAATATCCTTGCGCAGAAGAGTTTTATCCCTATTGTGGGGTTACCAGTACAGTATTTGCACATATCCCCTTCTCAAGCGTCTCTTGTCCAGGGAGAATAAGTTCAGTGCTTGAAGTCTTTTCTCATAGCTGAGATCCTCCAGTCCCTTTATTAGCTTTGTTGCCCTTGTCTGGACCCTCTCCAGCTCCAGCACATCCCTCCTGAGGACTGGTGCCCAGAACTGGATGGCATACTCTAGGTGTGGCCGAACCAAATTCTTGTAAAGTGGGAGAATTATCTTTTTATCTCTGGAGTGAATCTTCTTTGCTTAATGTACATTTGTGGAACTGTGCAAGGTGAAAGGCATGCTTCTAAGTTAGGGTACCACTTTAATGCTCATTTTGAATGCCCCCATGCCTCTGCCCCAGGCATTAGCCAGCACATTCACTGGAGTCCCCACACTTTCCAGCCTACAGGCAGAACATTCACAAGTTATAATTACAACTTTAAACAATTTTTGCAATAAAAAGTGTGTCAGTAGTTAAGCCTATGACAGATTTGTGTAAGCATTTACTATATGACCTATAAGGGGCATTATTAATCATACAGTGGCTTGAAAAATGATTCATACCCCTTGAAATTTTCCATATTTTGTCATGATACAACCAAAAACGTAATATGTTATTTTATTTTATTGATATTTTATGTGATAGACTAACACAATGTGGCACATAATTGCGAAGTGAAAGGAAAATGCTAAATGGTATTTAACATTTTTTACAAATAAATATGTGAAAGTGTGGTGTGCAATTGTATTCAGCCCCCTGAGTCAATACTTTGTAGAACCACCTTTCTCTGCAATTACAACTGCAAGTCTTTTTGGGGATGTCTCTACCAGCTTTGCACATCTAGAGATTTACCTTTTGGCCCATTCTTCTAGAGCAAAATAGCTCAAACTCTGTCAGATTGGATGGAGAGTGTCTGTAAACAGCAATTTTCAAGTCTTGCCACAGATTCTCAATTGAATTTAGAACTGTTTTAACACTTGAATATACTTTGATCAAAACCATTCTTTTGTAGGTCTGGCTGTATGGTTAGGGGCGTTGTCCTGCTTGAAGGTGAACCTCCACCCCAGCCTCAAGTCTTTTGCAGACACTAACAGGTTTTCCTCTAAAATTGCCCTGTATGTGGCTTCTTCCATCTTCCCATGGTGGGGATGGTGTGTTCAGGGTGATGTACAGTGTTAGTTTTCTGCCTCATTGGACCAGAGCACCTTCTTCCACATGTTTGCTGTGTCCCCCATATGGCTTCTCACAAACTGTAAATGGGATTTCTTATGGCTTTCTTTCAACAATGGCTTTCTACTTGCTACTTTTCTTTAAAGGCCAGATTTGTAGAGTGCACGACTAATAGTTGTTCTATGGACAGATTCTCACACCTGAGCTATGGATCTCTGCAGCTCCTCCAGAGTTACCATGGGTCTCTTGGCTGCTTCTCTGATTAATGCTCTCCTTGACTGGCCTGTCAGTTTAGGTGGACGGCCATGTCTTGGTAGGTTTGCAGTTGTGCCATACTCTTTCCATTTTCGGATGATGGATTGAACAGTGCTCCGTGAGATGTTCAAAGCTTGGGATATTTTTTTATAACCTAACCCTGCTTTAAACTTCTTCACAACCTTATCCCTGACCTGTCTGGTGTGTTCCTTGGCCTTCATGATGCTCTTTGGTCACTAAGGTTCTCTAACAAACCTCTGAGGGCTTCACAGAACAGCTGTATTTATACTGAGATTAAATTACCCACAGGTGGACTCTATTTACTAATTAGGTGACTTCTGAAGGCAAATGGTTCCAGTAGATTTTAGTTAGGGGTATCAGAGTAAAGGGCGCCGAATACAAATGCACACCGCAATTTTCACATATTTATTTGTACAAAATGTTGAAAACCATTTATCATTATCCTTCCACTTCACAATTATGTGCCACTTTGTGTTGGTCTATCACATAAAATCCTAATAAAATATATTTATGTTTCTGGTTGTAACATGACAAAATGTGGAATGGGGGGTATGGGGGGTAAGGGGTATGAATGCTTTTTCAAGGCACTGTTCATTTGCTAATGATTCCTCCTGTTATTTTAATTACTATTTTAGTATTACTAATATCCTTAATTTTTTTTTTTTTTTTTTTTTTTTTACGTTTTTGAGTTGTGCTGGTTTAGAACCCTTGTTTAGTTGTCAACACTGTCTGTGGGAGATTCATGGTCTTTATTTGTCCAGATGACAGGAGTCCCAGGGATTAAAAAAGAGGGGAAATCTAGGTATTTTCCACACTTTGAAGACATTTCCTGTCACTAAAAAAAAAAAAAAAAAAAAACTACCAGAGGGTCAACCGCTCTCTACAAAATAGAGTAGAAAATAGTTTTGGCTTTAGATACACTTTAAAGTCAGATTATCTAGAATGCATTGACTCTTGCTGTGATAAGTTTGGATGTGCTTATGTCAGCAGAACTTCAAGGAGAGAAACAGAAGTCTTGCAGATGGGTATTTCCCTGTCATCTGTTACAATACAGAAAAATAAATATTTTATGAACATACAAGAACACATACAAACTGGAGTTTTGATTTCATTATTGCACAGAGAAGAAATTAGAATCTGCTTTGTAATTTCTTTAAATAGTGATTATGTTGTTGACATTACAGGCAACACAAAATATTAATTATTATTCACAGCTTACTGTTTACAGTCTGCTTTTTTGTTATATTTGCAAGTAACCCTGCATCCTGAAACTCTATCAGGAATAAGATACAACCAGTTTAGAGAAATGTAAGTTTTACTATGCAGCCCTGAAAATTATAATTGTCTAATTAAAATGTTTGCAGTGTTCAGAAACATTTGTTATCACTGTTATAATGAAGATAAAGTAACTTGTCAGTGTATAAATCAGTTATTTTTACACGTCTATGGTACACTGAGAAAAATGGGATGTCTGACAGATGGAGCCAGATGGCATATTGCAGGGACGCATTAACAAGGGAAATCTAGACGTCCGATCATTCTTTTTTATTTAAATGAATGTTTACATTAAAAAGATGCTCCCAAAATATTTATATTTACAACTTTATAGACTACAAACATAACTGTTACTTATTACAGATCTCGTTGCCTCTGTAATTACAAAGGTTACATTCAGAAGCAGTTGAATATTGTAGCTGTCACTTGTAACATTCTCATTATAGTTATTAAAAGTTATTGTGAGTTCCAATATTGCATTAACAATATTCTAACGTACAGTCTAGGGAAAAGAGAAATATACATAAATAATTGTTTGGGGCTGGATAAACCTTAATGAGTGTGTATGTGGGATGGGGGTGGGGGGAATCTTCAGTTACTAATAGTATGTCACCTGCCGATTTTGGAAAAACAAAGGGACGAGGGGTGCTTTTCTCTTTTCAGCAGACATGGTGATACTTTTTACTTGGTAGGATTTTTCAGCCAGCAGAATATTTTTCCCCTGGAGAGAGAACTAGCTTCCTCTAGGAAAATAGCATACCCATATTATCCGAGCAAAGTCAGTATGGCTCTCTGGGGGCTAAAAATAAAGTCAAATGCAGTCCCCAGTCAAAGTTGCATTGATTTGCTAAAGCAATTAGGCTACTCACTTTTCAACATTTCAATTTGCAAGGGAACTTTCCCTTTAGCTTAGTGAATGTGTTAAATAATAATTTAGCAAAGAATACCCAATCATAGCTGTTAATAAAAGTAGGTAATAAACCACAGTTTAACAACATTGTGTCTGAGAGGCCCAAAGGGAGAGGCAGAAGTGGTTCCCATATAGCTAGCAGTGGATGAGCAGCATCCGTATCCACAGGCCAGACCAAAGCAGTTGCCAGGATGCAGCATCTATGGGCAGGGCATGTGAGCCTTTAGTTTCATTGCAGTGGGTGTACTTTACAAACAGAGCACACAGAGGAGGTGGTGGGGTGTCTAACCAATCCTTCATTATCCTCCTCCTCATCAGTCATCAGCATCTTCTTAAGTGCCCTGTTCTTTCTCCTCATCCACAGACACCCCTGCCATGCCTCCAACTGGCAAAGAGGAGTCTACTGAGTCATTTGAGCACAATACCAGCCCATTGCCGCTAAAGAATGCGCAGCAACCACTTGCATCTGGGGTTGAGGAGGAGAGTAATGGCAACACAGAGGTAAGTGATAACAGGCAGAGAGAAGTTGAGTTGACACAGATGTTTTTACAGTTGCAGTCTACTGCAAAGTTGGCTCCAGTGATGAGGAATAGGAGGGTGATGATGAGGTCTCCTATAGTACTTGCGGCAGATATAGCAGAGAAGTAAATTGACAGAGAGGCAATGCAATAGTGAGGCAGGATGCCATTCAGAGGCAGGTCGCATTATAATGGAGAGAACAGCCATCCTATTCCACCAGATAGCAGCCATCCTAGTCCTTCAGATGTAGGGCACTGTTATCACCCAGTCTTCTCCTCAGAGCTCGGCTCTGTGGGTCTTTTTCAACACATGTGCTGTAGACTGTACCCTAGTTGTTTGCAGTTTGTGCCTAAAGCATATCAAGTATGGCATTACCAACGATTACTTGGGTATCATGTGTATGAACAAACACACTACATCTGACCTTGCAGGCGTAGTCTTGTTGCTGGGGCAATGTTGAGGAAAAGGAGGATAACATGGAGGCTTGGTAGGGGGAGGTTCCTGGGGACAAAGTTGTCATCAGTGACCCCAAGGACTTGGGTCCTTCTGCTCCCAGGAACTTTTGCTGAATGCTTTAGTTTATGCTCTAGAGCCTTCAAAAGGTTCCTAGGATTCTCTGCACCAAAGAAAGGGAACATTACTGGTTAGCAACCCTCTTGGATCCACATAATGAGGATAAAGTCAAGTAGCTCATCCTGTCCTCACAGAGGAAGCAATGATGGAATATCTAGATGATGTACTGTGGAGGAACCTGTTAACCCTCTTTCCAGAGCCTGGAAGTAAACTGTCTCATAGGTAATGTGGCTTGGAACCACCTTTCATTCAAAGTTGGTGCAGCATTGGTGGTGTCTGCCTAAGCGAGGCACTGAAAACATTTTTTCTCTACTCAGTGCCCAGGGCTGTCTGCTACCAGCAGCAACTGCATCGTATGGTGGGGGATTACATGGGGTTAAGGGCAAATGCTGACACTCTTCTAATGAATGAGCCATTTGATTGTTGAGCTTTCCCAGTATGTAATTGAGCTGCTGTGCTGCCCTGCAGCTAGTTTCCTTTCTGAAGGACAAAACAATCTATCTTTTACCAGACATAGTTGACTGGCTGATATTTGCTAAAATTAGCCAGTTCTAGATCAGCGACAACTACCAAGCCATTGCTGGAGATGCTTCAGATTAATTTTTTTTAGGGATTCTGACACCCATATTTTATTTCCAAAACCACTCCTTTTATCACTAAAGGCCTGATGTAAAACCCACCTCCTGCCACCATTGTCATCTTCTGCTCCATGAGCACACCTGGCCACCGTTAACACCTCCTTATACCACTGCTGATCCAGCACTGTTAACATCTACTGTCAGTACTGTAGGCCAGCATTACTATCTCATACTGGAGTCATTGCTGTTGTTTGCTTTAATAGCCCTTTTAATTTGGTACACACAATTTCTTTATCGTATATCACAGGACACAGAGCCACAGTAATTACTGTATGGGTTATATAGGCACCTTTAGGTGATGGACACTGGCATACACTAGACAGGAAGTTTAGCTCCCTATATAACCCCTCCCCTTACTGGGAGTACCTCATTGTTTTCTTCGCCAGTGTCTTAGATGTTGGTCATGAGTAAAGATGTGCTGTGCTGAGCTCCACTGGAATATTCATTTGCTGGGGCAAGCTATGCAACTGGATCCATTCAAAGTGCCTTTTTTTTTTTTTGAATTGAATGGTACTTGGGCCTCGTGTCAGAAGAAACAAGGTTTTGCCTGTAACGTTTCTCTTTTTAGAGAGCTGGACCCCGGGAACCAGTGCTTGTTTTTTTCAGCCACATTTCCTGGCCGGGTGCTTTACGGGTCCAGGGATGTGGATCCCCCAATCAAAAGGGGCCCCGGTCCCTGAAGGTTTTTTAAACGGAGCCCACCGTGGGTGGTGAAGATTGGGTCTTTCTGGTTTACCACAGAACCCTGCAGCTGGATAAAGTAAGTGGAGATTCCTAAGTAATTTTCTAATGCTTGTGGGTTTTCTCCTTTTTTTGTCATGCCTAAAGTCGCCACCCGGGGCTGTCAAGAGCACGTACCTGATTCCATGCTTGTCAGTCTCTCTCTGTGTCATTACAAGCTGCACACTTCCTCCAGCCCAAGCCCCAGGTAAGATGTTGGAAGGGGGGCTTTTCTTTTAGAATCCCCCACCTGGACTGTTTTTTCTTCTCTCCAGGAGGCCGAGGGACCATGGGTCAGTCGGCTGTATGCTGTGCTGCTCCCGCCACCACCGCCATAGTATGGTGGTTCTCTTCAGCAGCTCTCCTCCACCCCAGTCCCCCCCGCATGGGGATCCAGTCAGATCAGAGCCCCACTCGGGGAAAGCAGTCCTTTTTGAAAAAAGTGAGAGGGGGCACTGTGGGAAGTTGGAGGGAGAGGGGGCGGGGCTTAACATGGCGCTGACGTGATTCAACGTTAACAGATGCAGGGGCTGTGTAGGCTATAAGTACACCTTTTGCAGGTGCATTCAACTGATGGAGGGACACAGAGCAGACGGGGGCATGTGAGTGTTGGTGACACAGGCATTCCCAGGACACATTTACTTAAGCATCAGCCTGAGCCTTGATAGCAGCGGCAGTTGCTGGACTATTTGCTCAGCAGTGGGTGCATTTTCTGGTAGCACCTCTGCATTTGTATTTTGCACTATGGGCAGAAGGGGGGTACAAATACCCCAAAAAACAGGGGCTCAAAGGGATCTCCTTCAGGCTCTGAGGACCCTCCCTTTGCAATGCCATCCCCCCGAAAGGCCTAGGGAGGCTGGTCAGAGCAAGCCATCGGGGTTGTCAGGGGTTGCAACTGCTTCCAGCATTTCAGCCCCTGTATATATTACTGAGGAGGTTTTCTCCTCAGTCATGATTGGATTGGAGGAAAGATTGGTGGCTTTAATCGCATCTTCACAGTGTGGAAAAAAACGCATTAGGTCCCCTTCTACCACCCAGGACCCTCAAACAGAGGAACAGTGGGGGAGGGAAGATGGTTCTCCCTCAGGGGCCCGTGAAGAGACTGATGACTCCTCTTCTGAGGGATCAAGTGGGGAAGGACCTTCTTCCACTGCACATTTAAGCTACCCCTAACTAAATCGGTTGAATAGTCCACTTCTTGTTTGGGTTCACTGAAGCCTCCTCAAGCTTTGTGTGCCTTTCCTGTCCATTCATTACTGGAAAGGCTTATTTATTGTGAGTGGGATCACCCAGATAAGCACTTTTTCCCTCCTAAAAAGTTTTCAACACTTTATACTATGGAGGAAACATTTACAAAGATGTGGGGTATACCAGCAACTGACGCTGCTATATCCTCTGTAAATAAAAGCTTGAATTGTCCTGTCGACAATGCTCAAATGCTTAGGGATCCAACTGATAAAAAGTTGGAATTCCTGTTAAAAAAAACATTTTTTCTTTGGCAGGTTCAGTAGCTCAATCTGCAGTGGCAGCAATTGGGGTGTGTCAATCCTTGAGAGACCACTTGAAACAGGTGCTCAAGATTTTCCATGAACAGCAGGCCCAGGATTTAGCTGAGCTGCCAATGGCTTTGTGTTTTGCAATTGACACAATCAGAGATTCTATTCTTCAGACCTATCGCCTTACGCTTGGGTTGGTGCATATGCATAGAATTTTATGGTTGAAAAATTGGTCAGCCAAAGCGCCATGCAAAAAGCTCCTGGCTGGGTTTCCTTTCCGCGTTGAAATACTGTTTGGGGATGATTTGGACAAATATA
The DNA here is from genome assembly GCF_042186555.1 of Aquarana catesbeiana. NCBI lineage: Eukaryota > Metazoa > Chordata > Amphibia > Anura > Ranidae > Aquarana > Aquarana catesbeiana. The sequence goes on along the minus strand of NC_133325.1, from coordinate 260,030,220 downwards.
TCCAAAAGATATCAAGTGGGAAAAGTACCCTTTTGCCAGTTAAGAAAAGGAGTAAACATCCCTCATTTAAACGGGCTCTTTCTCCAGTGCCAGGGGTATCAGCCTCCAGGCAGTCTCAATGGCCTCCACCATCAGGTTCAAGAGGTAAACCTTAGGGTCAACCCCAGGGACAAAAGAAGTCCTGGGGAGGAAACCTACAAGACAGAACGCTAAAGCCTCTTTATGAAGGGGCGCCCCCGCTTGCTCGAGTGGGGGGAAGACTGCTACAGTTCCAAGGGTCTGGCAGGAGGATTTTCAAGACAGATGGGTGGTCTCCACAATAGCTCTAGGTTACAAACTAGAGTTCCGAGAATTCCTGTCTCCTCAGGTCAAATGTTTCCAAAGATCCAGAGAAAAAGAAGTCTCTCCTTCAAGCGTTAGACTGACTTTTATTGCAAAAAGTGATCATGGTGGTCCCCATGGAAGAGCAGGTGTTGGGGTTTTATTCAAACCTTTTTACAGTTCCAAAACCAAATGGAGATCAAAGATCTAAATTGGTTCCTGAAAATTCGCTCTTTTCGTATGGAATCAATTCAATCAGTAGTCTCCATCCTACAAGGAGGAGAACTTCTGGCATCAATCCACATCAAGGATGCATACCTGCATGTACCTATCTTCCCCACTGGTGGCTTCATTCGAAGCGGTTCCCTATGCTCAGTTTCATTTGAGACTGCTGCAAAACAGTATCCTGTCTGCCTGGAACAAGAAGGTCCAGGCGCTAGATTTTCCAATACGTTTGTCGCCAAAAGTGCGCGGCAGACTTTTTAAGTCACCAGCAGTTGTTTCCAGGGGAATGGTCACTTCACCCCGACATCTTCCGGGCTATATGCTAAAGATGGGGGATCCCAGATGTAGATCTGTTTGTGTCCAGGTTTAACAACAAAGTTGACAACTTTGTGTCAAGAACAAGGGATCCACTCGCATATGGAACAGATGTGTTGGTGACTCCGTGGGATCAATTCTCACTGATTTATGCATTCCCTCCTATTCTGCTGCTACCCCGACTTCTTCACAGGATCAAGCAGGAAAGGAAGTTGGTAGTTCTTGTGGCCCCAGCGTGGCCCAGAAGATCTTGGTATGCAGAGATTATAAAAATGGCAGTAGGAGCCCCATGGATCCTACCACCACATCCAGACCTGCTATCACAGGGACAAGTGTTCCATCCTACCTTACAAATGCTAAATTTAAAGGTTTGGCTATTGAAACCCACATTCTGAAGAATCGTGGGCTTTCAGGCTCAGTGATATCTACCTTGATTAATGCAAGGAAGCCAGCTAACAGAATCATTTATTATAGAGTCTGGAAGGCATATGTTTCCTGGTGTGAATCCAGGGGTTGGCATCCCAGAACGTATGTCATAGGTAGAATCCTTGCCTTTCTGAAAATGGGGTTAGAGTTGAAGCTGGCCTTGAGTACCATCAAAGGCCAGGTCTTGGCCTTATCAATCTTGTTTTAACGACCACTTGCTTCGCATTCTTTGGTCTGAAGCTTTATACAGGGGGTAACGTGGCTTAATCCACCAGTTAGAGCACCCCTGAACCCTTGAGACTTGAATTTAGTTCTGTCTGCATTACAGAAAGAGCCTTTTGAGCTGATACAACATATCCCCTTTGTCCTGTTGACACAGAAGCTAGTTTTTCTGGTAGCCATATCTTCTGCAAGAAGGGTATCAGAATTGGCTGCTCTTTCTTGTAAAGAGCCATATTTAATCATTCACTAGGATAGAGTAGTATTGCATCCTCATCCTAGTTTTTTGCCAAAGACGGTTTCAGGTTTTCATCTAAACCAGGATATTGTTCTACCTTCATTTTTTCCAGAACCCAGTCAAAATCTATTTGGAGGCGACTGCTCAGATTTGGAAAACTGATGCTTTGTTTGTGTTGCCTGGAGGTCCTAGGAAAGGACAGGCAGCGTCGAAATCTACTATTGCTAAGTGAATTTGGCAAGTAATTATTCAAGCTTATGGTTTGAAGAGGAAAGTTCCACCTTTTCAAATCAAAGCGCACTCCACCAGGGTTGTTAGTGCTTCATGGACGATGCATCACCAAGCCTCCAGGGCTCAAATCTGTAAGGCCGCAACTTGGTCTTCAGTCCATACATTCACCAGATTCTATCAGATGGATGTAAGAAAACATGAGGATATCACCTTTGGACGCAGTGTGCTGCAGGCAGTAGTATAGGTCCTCAGGTCTGCTTGCACCCTACTTTTGTTTGTGTCTCCCTCCCCTCAGATAGCATTGCTCTGGGACATCCCATACAGTAATTACTGTGGGTCTGTGTCCCGTGATGTAAGATAAAGAAAATAGAATTTTTATAATAGCTTACCTATAAAATCCTTTTCTTGGAGTACATCACGGGACACAGAGGTCCCTCCCCTCTTTCTGATTACACGTGCATTGTTTCGCTACAAAACTGAGATACTCCCAGTAAGGGGAGGGGTTATATAGGGAGCTAAACTTCCTGTCTAGGGTGTGCCAGTGTCCATCACTTAAAGGTGCCTATATAACCCATACAGTAATTACCGTGACTCTGTGTCCCGTGATGTACTCCAAGAAAAGGATTTTACAGGTAAGCTGTTACAAAAATCCTATTTTTTCTGCAGATGTTTCACCGTTGCAAAGAATGTAAATTTGTTTGGCAGGTAACAAACTGTGCTCTGCAAGTATATTTGTGTTGGTTTAAGGTGTGCTGGTACCAATAATGCTCAAAATTCTCAAAGTAAAGAATGTTTACATTTTTTGGGCTAGATATCTACTGTGTTGGCCAATATTGTTTGAATTTTATTATGGTGTATCCGCATTAAAAATGGCTTTCATGAAGGCAATACCATGCTGTTTGTTTGCAATTTTTCTTTTACATCGGATGCAAATAGACATAATTTTTTTCTTTCCTAATTCAATATGCAGCCTGTTCAGAATGCCTCAATAACTGTGGTGCTAAACTGTAACATTTTGCCCTCCTTAATGTAACAAAAAAATCCAAGCTTTTTATTTCCAAATGCAATATGCCCACTCAAACTGCAATATGACCTCTGCAGACTGTTATATGGGCTTAAAGGAGTTGTAAAGGCAGAAGGTTTTTGTCCATTAAAGTCAGTTAGCCAATCGGGAAAGTGAGAGGGCCGGGCTGAACGGCAGCTCCGTGTCTGAATGGACACACAGAACTGCAGCTCAGTTCAGGTGCCCCCATAGCAAGCTGCTTGCTGTGGGGGCACACGACAGGAGGGAGGGGCCAGGAGCAGCGAAGAGGGACCCGAGAAGAGAAGGAAACAAAGGCTGGTCTGTGCAAATCCACTCCTACAGAGCAGGGAAGTATAACATGTTTGTTATTTATTTATTTATTTTTTAAAGAGACTTTACAATCACTTTAAGATCTGTGATGCAAATTTGTAACATATTTCCATTGTCAGTCTCATAAAAATACATTATTTGCCTATTTCCAGTTGCAATGTGCTTGCTCTCTCTCAGAAAGTGTGACTATAAAAAGGCTTTAAAAATTGGCTGCAAATATGCACAATTTTTGGTCTTCAGTCCCCCCAAAAATACACTATTCGATTGACCAAGATGAAATCAGCATGCTGTATTCCTCTGACATAACACCTTAATTAAAAATCTGTACATATTGCTGAACAAATCACTTCTATGTTTCTTGCTTATGGCTCTGGAAAATTACACTCCAATTTAATTATATATTACTCCTTCCTTTGTGGCCTAGTAAAAACACTTACATGGTATTCAGCTTGTCCAATAAATATCTCTGGTTTTTGACTGTGAAATAATAAGCTGAACTTCCTTTTTAAAATACTATATGCCTCATCTCTTCCTCTAACATAATGGCTGAGTACAAATACTGTATTTGTTATTTCAGAAACAAAAATGAAATAATCTAGCTTAGATTGATTGCCAAGACCAAATCAATCTGTTTTCATACTCTCCAGTCTCTATGCTACTTATCTGAATGTTGTCCATGAGACATGGGAAAGTTATTTTTTAGTCTGGCAAAACAACTGTCTCATCTCTTTAACTTGGGATTGTGCTTTGGAGGTGCTTTGGTGCACTCTGGGTTGACAATGTTGTTGTTGTTTAACATTGTACGCATTACAGAGAGGTACTATTTCAAATGCCACTTTATGACTTGATATACTTTCTTTAGATCCAGTCTGTCTGGACCTGCTCACTGGCATCATTAACAGGCAGTTTATCTCTCCAATATCGATATAAAAATGGAAATGAAGTCAGCTCAAAAACTATATCCTAACTGTAAAGTACAAGCAGCTGAACACTGAAGGCAAACATATATAAAACCTTGAAGGGTACAAAGTAAATAGGCAGTGCAGCTCTGAAAATGCAACCAGAGGATTTAAAAATTGCTCATAGCATAAATGTATTAAAAGTCCCCTTTAAAATGAAAAAAGTGGAAAGAGACGAGTTGACAGAAAGAAGTCTCCTCTGCGGTGGTCTGGGTGCTCACAAAAGTTCATACAGTGCAACTCAATCCGTGATTCTACCACCAGCTAGCCAAACCGCTCACCTCAGCAAATGGACCCCTGAACTAACAGATGGGTCAAACAGGCATTTACCACTCTCAGTGGACATGGATGGAATCTTCTGAATATATATCATAAACACATTTTATTAAAACAGCAATATCCACTCACATAAAAGTTAGAAGAGTTGCATTCCGGTCTGTTGGCTGGGCTAAAGAGATGCGGTGGAACTACAGGTCACAGCAGTTCCTGCAGGGCATGTCAAATCCAGAGGAGGAAGGATGAGCTGGTGCAGCCGGGTGCAGTCTCTAACAGCTAGCCGTCCAACACAAATCCTGCTGTACTAGGAGCCTGATGGTGTCCTGGGTGCAAGGATAAGGGTTCCAAATGGGGGGAGAGAGAGATGGGACGCCAGAGCAGCCGGTCAGCCGTGCTGCTGCTCTCCGCTGGATGGTGAAAAGCCTCTGGGATAAAACACGGCTGGCCATGCAGAGGTTCGAAAACGAGGCTTGGGGAGCAAATACAGCGTGGTGCCCGGTGATGACATCACACGTATGCGACGCGTTTCAGAACAAGCTGGCCATTGGTGGACGAATGGCCGCATTCCTTTTTCAAGCATGGGGAGTGTAAAACACAGTGGGCTTAAGTAGTCTAATGAGGGGCATGGCCAGGAAGTCCGTGATATAAACAAGGAATAATTAATGGGCCGCAATAAACAGCAGGAGGGACAATGAGAAAGGACCTTAAAGCGACATAGTAGAGTAAATACTTTTACAACAAAGCACCAAATGGGACAAAGTAAATTATAAAACAGAAGAAAATGAATTAATTAAAAACAAGCATTATAAGGCATAATAGAGGGATATGTAGTAAAATAAAATAAAGTAAAAGACGGCCACAATAGATTATGCATTAGAAGTGGGAGATGACTTAAAAGGCTAAAGAATCCACATTTCTTGTCAGCAATGTCTTATGAACAATATATAATATAATAAAATAAAATAAAATTCGTCCCTAGGCTATAGTTTACAGAGAATAAGGAAATAAATTATATATGATAAAAAGGGAATTACCGGTATATATAAAACAGATGAATTGATGATTTTATTATTTCAAGAGTAGGGTCATTTAATATCAAAGAATGTATATATATATATATATATATATATATATATATATATATATATATATATATATATATATATATATACTAGTTTTGTCAGGAAGACTTTTTCAAAGAGCAACTTTGATGCTCTTTGAAAAAGTCTTCCTGACGAAACTAGTCAGAGCACGATACCACGGCAACCGTTATCACGTGAGGACACAGGGTGCTTCTAGCCTGAAGCTTCACACACGAGAAGGAGGAAGTGCGGATCAGCTGTGCCTGGTTGACACGCAGAGCGCTCCAAGCTTGTAGTTGTATACTAGTGGAATGAAGGACTGATCAGCTGTGAGTGTGTATCATCTATCCAGTCTGCAATCAGTACCCTTGTGCTTTGAGAGAAGCAGTTTGAGTTATCCACTATTACCAACCAACTGAAAGCTAGAAGGGTATCCTTTGTAAGGAACTGCGTCCACTGATTTTTACAGTTTATTTACTTTATTAGTTTTTTTCTCTTATTTGTGACTTACAATAAATTATCAAAACGGTACTGGACTATTCGGGGTCTCTTCTTTACATGTGGACATTGTTGCTGTTATCTGATTATCAACCCTGGAGGACTTCGGGAGTAACCAGAGAGAGGATTTGATCCAAAGCTTGTTAACCTCTTGGCTCCGGTGAGTTTGAACCCCTACGGGGTGTGTGCAGCACAAGGTGTCCCAATAGATGGTGAAAGGTGCACTCATCAAATCTACTATTCATATAAGGGAATCCAGACCGAGCTCCAACCGCTGTGTCTTTGTTGGAATTTGTCTGCCTACATGTGCTTTGCTTGCATTTACAAAGACTTTGTTTTATCAGTCAGCATTGAGGACTGAAAAGAGCGCTGCTTTGATGGGTTAATTGCTGTTTCATATAGTACATTCATTCATCCATACTTTTATTTCTTTTTGTATTAAGTGGCTGCTGAGAGATATCTCACTCAGAATATGGTGACATTAGGTTAAATCACTGCTCTTTATTACCATTATTATCTTCTATCTGCATATACCGAATATCCTTTAGCGCTGAGATAGGAGGATTGGAGGAGGGCTTATTGCCTCCTTTTTGTTTGTATATATATATATATATATATATATTATATATATATATATATATATATATATACAAAAAATATATATATATATATATATACATATATACACATATTAAATCTTATCCAAGGAGGGGATGTGGGAGGAAAGGGGGTAAGGAAAAAAGAAAAAGATGGAAAAAGACTGAGGGAGAGAAAGAGGAGAAGGGGGGACGGGGGGGGGGGGGGGTTTGAAACAGGTGGACGGGGAAAAAAAAGGGGGGTGGGGGGAGAAAGGGGGGAAGGAAACCACTTAGATGTTACCAATACTTACTATATGAGCAAACGAGCCCACCACCCCCATGTTTGGAAAAGAGACATAGAACCTGTGGTAAACAATAATGACAGGGGTTATATATATGTGTGTATAGGGGAGTAAAAAACATCGAGAGAGATACAAAGTTAGGTTATTAGCATAATAAGTGTAACCATATACACATATGGACATGTGTGCACACATATATAGATACATATGGGCAGCTGCATACACATGTGCACATGCTCACAAATAAGACAAGTAAAATCTCATGATAGCTGTAGTCTTGAAGGGGTTATTATAGGACAGTGGATATCTTTATCCCTTCATTAAGGCCGCCAGGTGAGAGTACGTCAAGGCAGTATATCCAGAAAGTCTCTCTGGCGCATAGTTTTTTGAAACGTTCGGCTTCTGACATGTGTTTAGTGATTTGCTCTATAACCCAGACTGACAGGCCAACAGTAGATTTGTTGTGATACTCGGCAAAATGCCGAAGGACACTATGTTTGTCCTCTCCACCCTCAATGAGTCGTCGATGCTGGCCGAAACGCTGCCTAAGCGGGCAGATAGTTCGCCCAACATAGATTAACCCACAGGGGCATGTAAGGCCATATATGACAAAATTGGATGAGCAATTATAGAATTGTTCTAATGTGTAGATTCTGCCTTTAGATTTGAAAGATTTTTTGTCATGTTCGACAAACATACAAGTCTTGCAGCAGGCTTTCTTGCACTGATACATACCGACTAATGGTATAAGGGTGGTGGGATTGGAGGTGGACATATCCATAGACAGTTTACTCTGGGCAATCTTATTTTTGAGACTAGGAGCCTTCCAGTAAGTGATTCTGGGTATGGATGGGAGGGAGGTTTTAAGAAGTGGATCCTGTTGCAGAATGGTCCAGTGCTTCTTTAGTATATTTTCCATTTTTTATACTGAAAATTGAAGGTGGTGATAAACCTGGTGGAATGACCCGTTATCTCTTTTTCTTTTTTGGCTGGTTTGCCTTTAGCGTAATAGTTATATGCTTGGTCCACTAAATCTTTGGGATAATTCTTATCAGCAAACTTCTTTTTAAGTTGTATACTCATGGTGTCGTAGACACTATCTAAGGTGCAATTCTGTCGTAAACGGCAGAACTGGCCTTTCGGTATATTTTGTGTCCATTTTGGATAATGGCAACTCTTATAATGCAAATAGGAGTTGCCGGCAGTGGGTTTGATGTGGTTTTTAGCGATAATCATATCGCCCAAGTGGCCCAAGTCTAGATCTAGAAAGGCCAGATTGGTGTGATCGGAAATGTGGGTGAAAGACAAGCCATATGGGTTAGAATTGCAATGTTCAACAAAAAGGGGAACTTGGTCGACAGAGCCATCCCAAATAATGATTGTCGTCACTATGATGACCAAAAAACACGATATTTGCACAGTAGGGATTGTTATGAATAATGAAATTCTTTTCCCAATATCCCATGGCCAGATTGGCGTAGGCGGGAGCGAAATTGGCTCCCATCGCAGTTCCCTTGGTTTGTAGGTAAAAATCGCCATTAAAATCAAAATAATTATTGGTAAGGCAAAACTTGGTTGCCTCCAAGATGAATGCAGCTTGTCTGGGGTTAATGAAGGGGTCCTGGATATACTGCCTTGACGTACTCTCACCTGGCGGCCTTAATGAAGGGATAGAGATATCCACTGTCCTATAATAACCCCTTCAAGACTTTACAGCTATCATGAGATTTTACTTGTCTTATTTGTGAGCATGTGCGCATGTGTATGCAGCTGCCCATATGTATCTATATATGTGTGCACACGTGTCCATATGTGTATATGGTTACACTTATTATGCTAATAACCTAACTTTGTATCCCTCTCGATGCTTTTTTACTCCCCTATACACACATATATATAACCCCTGTCATTATTGTTTACCACAGGTTCTATGTCTCTTTTCTAAACATGGGGGTGGTGGGCTAGTTTGCTCATATAGTAAGTATTGGTAACATCTAAGTGGTTTTCTTCCCCCCTTTCTTCCCCCCACCCCCCTTTTTTTTCCCCGTCCCCCTGTTGCAAACCCCCCCTGCCCCCCCTCCTCTTTCTCTCACTCAGTCTTTTTCCATCTTTTTCTTTTTTCCTTACCCCCTTTCCTCCCACACCCCCTCCTTGGATAAGATTTGATATGTGTATATATGTATATGTATATATATATATATATTTTTTGTATATATATATATATATATATATATATATATATATATATATATATACATATACAATTGATACCATGGAACCATTTTTGATGTTCCCCTTGTATATGGTTATATATGCGTATGTGTGTGCGCATATGTATATGTACATATATGTATACATACATTCTTTGATATTAAATGACCCTACTCTTGAAATAATAAAATCATTGATTCATCTGTTTTATATATAATTCCCTTTTATCATATATAATTTATTTCCTTATTCTCTGTAAACTATAGCCTAGGGACGAATTTTATTTTATTTTATCATATTATATATTGTTCATAAGACATAAAAAGCACTACAACCCTAGTGCTGTGATGAATGGTGTATGATAACATATCATGAAATAACATCAATAGATAAGGTGGCTGCAGTGATGTCCTAGGTAACTGCTGCACGTGTATCGTCCTGATCGGGATTTCTCCGGAGGTAATAGAGTCCCGGACATCTAATCTATATATATAGTGAGCCCCATGTCTCATTCACCTGTGTAGTAAAACCTCTGAGGTCAGGGAAATTACTTCCTGTTTGTATTTATAGGTAGCTATAGTGACCATGGCGTCATCAACGACATGACGCCCAATCACATGGCCCTACGCTCAGGAGGATACTTCCTATTTACAATGTAAAGTTGCTGTAGCGGCTGTGACGTCATCGACGGCATGGCGCCCGGTCAAATGACCTTGCACTCGTGTTTCCAGCTATTAAGACAGTGGAAAACTCCGCCCTTTATGACCAAAGCTTAATTTAGAAGCGTTACTATAGTGATCTATCTGCACAGCCAAAGACCGTCCTCCTACGGACTACTCTGTAAGATAGTACAAAGGCATATGCAGACTTTTGACTCTGAAACGACTAGAATCAGAAACCACCAGCCAGCCCCCTGACTAAGAGGCTACAGTAATAAACAGAACAAAGAGGGTGATAGCCATAAGGGAAAAAGGATATATAATTTGAAAAATAAAAATAAAAAATTTAATAATGATTACAGAATTTTAAAAAATAAATAAATAATAATTAATTAATTAAAATATCAAAACATATAAAATGTGGGACAGGTAATTCCTCACATAATTTATAAAAAATGACATCATTGCAGCCACCCTTTGACAATACTACAAACGTATAATCACCAATCAGTCACATAACATATATTCCCAGTCTGGGTAAATAAAAGGAGCATGAACTGTACAAAAATTCTTAAAATCTCAAAAAAAACTAATAATTAACGATTATTCGACATTGAGCCCCATGGGTACACCCACTCGGTTCTCATAGACCCAAAAAGACTCTCGACGGCTCAATTGTCGGATGTAATTCCCCCCTCCAATGAGGGGTCACTTTTAGCAGGGCTGCGAGCATGAAACAATCTGAAATGTTTGGAAACATTATGTGTGACTAGGTGAGCTTCGAGTTCGAGTCGAACTCATGTTCGACTCGAACATCGGCTGTTCGCCAGTTCGCCGAACAGCGAACAATTTGGGGTGTTCGTGGCAAATTCGAAAGCCATGGAACACCATTTAAAAGTCTATGGGAGAAATCAAAAGTGCTAATTTTAAAGGCTTATATGCATGGTATTGTCATAAAAAGTGTTTGGGGACCTGGGTCCTGCCCCGGGGGACAAGGATCAATGCAAAAAAAAGTTTTAAAAACGGCCATTTTTTTCGGGAGCAGTGATTTTAATAATGTTTAAAGTGAAACAATAAAAGTGTAATATCCCTTTAAATTTCGTACCTGGGGGGTGTCTATAGTATGCCTGTAAAGGGGCGCATGTTTCCTGTGTTTAGAACAGTCTGACAGCAAAATTACATTTCAAAGGAAAAAAAGTCATTTAAAACTACTCGCGGCTATTAATGAATTGCCAGTCTGACAATACACATAAAAGTTCATTGATAAAAATGGCATGGGAATTCCCCACAGGGGAACCCTGAACCAAAATTAAAAAAAAAATGATGTGGGGGTCCCTCTAAATTCCATACCAGGCCCTTCAGGTCTGGTATGGATATTAAGGGGAACCCCGGCCAAAATTAAAAAAAAAAAATGGTGTGGGGTCCCCCTCAAAATCTATTTTAAGGGGAACCCGTGCCAAAATTTAAAAAAAAAATGGTGTGGGGTCCCCCCAAAAATCCATACCAGACCCTTATCCGAGCATGCAACCTGGCAGGCCGCAGAAAAAGAGGGAGATGAGAGAGCGCCCCCCCTCCTGAACCATACCAGATCACATGCCCTCAACATTGGGAGGGTGCTTTGGGGTAGCCCCCTAAAACACCTTGTCCCCATGTTGATGGGGACAAGGGCCTCATCCCCACAACCCTTGCCCGGTGGTTGTGGGGGTCTGCGGGCAGGGGGCTTATCAGAATCTGGAAGCCCCCTTTAACAAGGGGACCCCCAGATCCATTACGTAACGCCGCCCCCTTCTGACGTCACGGGCAATGCCACAGGCAACTCCCCGTGCGTCAGAGGGGGTGAGGTCACACAGTGGGAGCCTTCCTCCATGCCATCATGGATGCGGAGCGGCCCGAGGAGAAGAAGGAAAGAAGACGCAGACGCCGCCGAGGAAGATGGCGGACGAGAACACCAGAGGAAGAACCAGAAGAACCAGAAGAAGAAGAAGATGGAGGAAGAAACCGAAGGAAGATAGACGAAAGAAGATAGAAGAAAGAAGAAGCATTTAAATAAAGGAATTGTCAAAAACTGTCTCTTGTCAATTTTAACATTTTTGACAGTTTTTTTGTGAAATGGTAGGGGTACTTTTGTACCCCCTTACCATTTCACACAGGGGGTAGGGCCGGGATCTGGGGTTCCCCTTTGTTAAAGGGGGCTTCCAGATTCCAATAAGCCCCCTGCCCGCAGACCCCCACAGCACCCTCCCAATGTTGAGGGCATGTGGCCTGGTACGGTTCAGGAGGGGGTGCTCTCTCGTCCCCCCTCTTTTCCTGTGGCCTGCCAGGTTGCGTGCTCAGATAAGGGTCCCCCTAAATTTCATACCAGGCCCTTCAGGTCTGGTATGGATATTAAGGGGATCCCAGGCCAAAATTTTAAAAAAATTGGCATGGGGTTCCCCTTAAAATCCATACCAGACCTGAAGAGTCTGGTACAGATTTTGAGGGGGACCCCACACCATTTTTTTTTTAAATTTTCTCTCCCCACTCGGCGCGGGGGGGCCACCTGACGCAACCATGTTTGCTGCGGGTGGCGTTCTTTGTAACCAGGAGACGCCTGACCTGATTCCGGTCCGGCGTCTCCCGACTCCCGCGCCACGGGCCTTCGGCGCGGGCCTTGGCTCCGCCCCATGCAGTGCACGTCATCACGCCTGGGGTATGTGTCACCGCTCACATGTATTAGCGGCGGTGTCCAATGGGGCCGGTGCGCGCGCCTCAGGCTCGGGGGGCGTCTACCTTTTCCACCTATTGGTCGTGCGCGCAACCAATTGCGGACGCGACCTCACTATTTGAAGAGGCTGCGACTCTATGACTATTACGGCGTCCTGCACTGTCAGAACGCCATCTCCGGATACACTATCTCGCACGGGGGACCCCACCAGGTAAGACAGCCATATCTTGGACGCACACTACCTGGGCCACAATATACTTTCTTACTCACTGTTTCCTCTGCAATTTTTTCTAGACTGGACTCTGCCGGCCTTTCCTGGCCGGGCCCCGTTCAGTACATCTGCTGGCCTGGCACTACATTACCCCCGGCAGACTACATCTAAGCATTCGGGATAGTACATCCATTTAGGATTCAGGCCCAGACGTCCTTCATCCATACCCCCTCTAACCCTCCGTCCTCAAACAATTGATGGGCCCACTTAGGTATGTTACTCTAACTTTGTTTGGCTGTCCCCCTATTAGTGGGACACTCTACCCCCAGGGGCCTCACCGAACCCCAAAACCCCTCCCCTTATCACCACCTTTTGCCTCTTCATTTACCCTACCCCCCTCTCACTCTTTGCTCCTTAAAGACTGGAGCCCTCCCAGGACCATTCTACTTATTGGTGGCTTTTTTGACGCCCTTTGTTGGGGATTGCGTTCCCGGGTTGTCGTGCCTCGGGTGGGTACACAGGCCTTGCGGGTTGTGGACCAGGAGCAGGACCTACGTCCGATGGTGCCACGACCCCCCCCCTCCTTTCTTTCCTTTCTTATGGATGCAGCATTAGATACATGCCTCCCTAGCAATACCACATGGTCAGTATTCACTGTGTCTTCTTACAGATAATGTATACTCGCATTTTCTACCATTATTATTTTTTCTTCATATTGTTTATATGCTTTATGATGATGTATACTAATTACATTTCCCTTACAATTGGTTTATGACTGTTATTACTGTTTTTAATTTATAGACACATCTGTTTGTTTGCTGATTCCAATCTGATACCCCTGAGGAAGAGCATAGCTCGAAACGCGTCGGGTACTCCCCGCATATGTACTTTATGTGTATTGGAGTTCTAGGATTGTGAATTAATCCATGCATGTTCTGTATTGCCAATTTTTGTATGTATCACGTTTGCTGCACATTTACCCCTTGTACTACAGATCTACTGTAAGATCCACATTATTAATAAACACTTTTTTATACAATCCCTATATTTTCTATACTTCTTATGACCTATAAGTAGGTGTTCCCTCTTAAAGTCCCAATAGAGGATCAATTTCCACAAAGCAAGTTTACCTTGGGATGTGGGTTCACCTACCCCTAGACCAACCCAGCACCAACCCCTGTTTTATTCCAATTTCCCGGGTAGAAAATACCCACGATTCCTCGCTAGGTGCCCGGTCGGCCTATCTAATCTTACCCACCCATACTTCATTACTGCAAACTAGGGTTTTGCACTACCACCATGACTAATTATACTCACCAAAATTGGGACAGTGTAATGTCAGGACACTACAGGAGTTTCACACAGAGAGAAAAAATTGACTCTGAACTATTCTCCACCTTCTCTGAATTGAGAAAATTACTGGAGAAAAAATCCCTCAACTATTGGCACATCCATTCTTTTTAACAATACCTTAGCAACCATATTAACCCCTTTGGCCTTAGGATCCAGATCTTCCCTACAATGGAAAGTATCGGATCCAAGTTCAAAAGGGATTGGGAGGACAACCTTTCCACATGCTCCAATAAGATGATGTTGCTCCTTATTGATGAATACAAAACCACTATTGCACAAATAGACAAAGAATTGGAACCCCTTTATACCAAACTATCCACCTTGAAGACTCATGTCCAATATAACCAACAAGACAAAGAACTTAATGAACATCTTGAACGATTTAACCGTGATGTTTTAATAAAAAAAGAAAATAAATTCCTCAGGGACTCAAGGGCCTTCCAGGAACTTAAAGCTTACCACTGGAAGAACCCCAACCCCAGAAATAGATCCCACCCTAAAACCAAACATAATACTCAAGACCCAGGGTTTTCTGATGCATCTTCTGCGTCATCTACTTCTTCCCGCAAACCCTTTTACCACAACAAGTCAAGGAAAACTAAGAGAGACTCACAAGGTCATAGTTCCCAAGAAAAATCACATAAAATACGCATTACAGAACCTCTCCTAGACAGACATGACACCCCTATATCCAGTAGTAACCCTACTCCATTTTTTCAATCTGAGACTAACACCCTGCTTCCTAGGATTGTATCCTCAGGTACCAAAGCACCACCACTACAAGTCCACCCTGACAATCGCAGTGGTGGACCCCCATCGAACTCCGAGCCGTTATGACTCACAGATCAGGTAAGAACTGAACCTTTGTCTACTATCGCACCCATTTTAGACAACCTCAACGTCATCAACTTGTCATCTTACCCCCTATCAGACACACAGACTAAAGTCCTTGCCAAGGGCCTAAGTTTTTGTCCTAACCAGGATCTAGACCAGTTCGAAGTCATCAAAGACATCCAACTCTTTGCCAGAAAGTTAATATTGAAGCAAATGTACACCAAAGAGACACCTACTCAACCCAATTTCGAGCAACATGAACTCAAAGCCCTTGACACTCTTGTTGAACTCCTTGAGGAGAATGGCACACCAGACCTAATTGACCGTATCGACCTGGAACATTTGCTGGGCCGCTTCGATCAATCGGACCCCCCCCCCACCATGTATACTTAAAAACAAATCTGATAAATTCCCCAACCTTAATACCAATCCCAATGTTGCTGCCTTTGTCAAACTCGTCACCAGAGATATTTGCAAAATTAAATCTCCAGATCCTAGAAAAGACAATTTAACGGGATCCGAAAGGGAGGCCCTCCGTCTACTCAAGGACCACCCCACAATCACTATTAAGCCCTCCGACAAAGGAGGAAATATTGTGGTGATGGACAATGAGCTGTACATTAATATGTGCACTCAAATACTTGACAACCATGACTGGTACTTAAGATACCAGCAATTAAAATTGAAAGATACCATAGGGATTTTTATAGTTTGATGGACTGCGCCTACAGTGAGGGCATCATCAACAAGGCCGAATGGGACTTTTTACGTACTCCACACCCACGTACTCCCACCTTTTATGCCCTACCCAAGGTACATAAAAGCCTCACATGCCCACCGGGGAGACCGATCATTTCGGGTAACGGCTCCCTCACCGAGCGACTTAGCCAATTCATAGATGGATACCTACGCCCCCACGTCCTCAAACTCCCCAGTTACGTCTGGGACACCCCACACCTCTTACAAAATATTGACGGCCTCTGCATTCCTCCCGAGTCAGTACTCGTGGCAGTGGATGTGGAGGCCCTATACAGTTCCATACCACATGACAAGGGCCTCTCATGTATAAGACATGTTCTTTCACTCAATAGTCAGTATAATCAAAAGACCAATGAGTTCTTACTAGCAGAACTTGAATTCATTCTAACCCACAACTTTTTTACATTCAATGGCTCCCACTATCTCCAGGTGCAGGGCATTGCGATGGGGACCTCCTGTGCCCCATCGTACGCCAACCTGTACCTGGGGGAGTGGGAGCACATGATACAGACATCTACGCACCTTGCCTCGTACATGGAGAACGTCGCCATGTGGTATCGCTACATTGACGACGTTCTCCTAGTGTGGAATGGGCCCACTTCTCTACTACCTGCATTCCTCCTTTTACTTAACAATAACGATTTCAACCTATCATTTACCATGACCTGGGACTATAAGTCGATCACATTCCTTGATGTCACCATACACAAGGATAGCGAGGGCTTCCTTAGCACCAGCCTCTTCAGGAAATCATCTGCAGGCAATTCCATACTTCATGCCAGCAGTTTCCACCCCCAGCCACTCATAGCCTCTATTCCGTACAGCCAGTACCTCCGTACTAGAAAGAACTGTACGGACGACACCACTTTCATCAGAGAAGCCAAAATTTTACAAACACGATTACGCGCCAGAGGTTATTCCAACTCTTGCCTCAAAAAAGCATATAGGAGGGTCTGCACCAGAACACGTAATGACATACTCTATAACCCCTCCACCAAAAAACCCAAACCTCAACCCATCTCTATCATTACCAGGTTTTCAAACCAACATGTGGCCATCAAGAAAACCATATCAAAATATTGGCACATGCTCACCTTGGATGCGTCCATTGGCCCCTTCGTACCCCCTACACCGGCCTTTACTTACAGACGGGCTGGTTCTCTTCGAGACCAGCTGGTCTGTAGTGAGTTTAAAGGCAGGGGAAAACACGACCCATGTAAAAGCAAAGTCACCTTTACATGTGGTGGATGCAACTACTGCAGGTTTCTTAACACTTCCAAACATATTACCCTGCCCAATGGTGAACCCTTTAAACCCAGACACTATGCCAACTGCAAAACAGGTGGGGTAGTTTATCTACTAACCTGCGAGTGCACATGTTTCTATGTAGGGAAAACCATTCAAGAGTTCTGGCGCAGGGCATACAGACATATCACCGCCATGCAAACCTGCAACCCCAACCTACCCTTGGGTCATCACGTCACGAA
Organism: Aquarana catesbeiana; assembly: GCF_042186555.1. Lineage (NCBI taxonomy): Eukaryota > Metazoa > Chordata > Amphibia > Anura > Ranidae > Aquarana > Aquarana catesbeiana. Next base: position 260,012,978 of record NC_133325.1, on the reverse strand, counting down.
CATACATGAAGGCATTTGCCCCAAATTCTGGTTCATCATCCTTGATCGCGTTCATACTGGTATACGCGGAGGAGATATGAACAAAACACTTTTGCAATTAGAACAGAGGTGGATCTTCAGACTCAGGGCCACCCAACCCCCTGGGTTAAATACGTGTATATCTTTTAGACCCTTCCTAGAGGGTTTCTCGTCGGGGGGCCCTGAATGGGAACCTGATTAGACACCTCACTAATCCATATGTACATTCATACATCCTCTACCCCTCTTTCAAATAGTTGTATATTATGTATATAGTGTATGTTTTGTACATAGCAAGATTTTATAGTAAGATTTTTCAATTTGCAGATGTGCCCCAAAGATCCGTTGGGATATACCTCATTATACATATTCTATGCAAGCCATGGTTTACTGTTTCCTTTTGATCACCGTCTCATCTTGACTATTTCCTCTCATTGGCATTTTATTCTGTTTTCCCCTTTTTTTCCCTGTGTAACTTCCTGTTTACATTTCCTGACATCCACCCACCGCTGGGCGTGTCCTGCCCCTCCTCCTCACGCTGCGGGGCCGCCCCGCTCCGGGGCATGGCACCTGGATTTCTCTCCCCACTCGGCGCGGGGGGGCCACCCGACGCAACCATGTTTGCTGCGGGTGGCGTTCTTTGTAACCAGATTCCGGTCCGGCGTCTCCCCACTCCCGCACCGCGGGCCTTCGGCGCGGGCCTTGGCTCCGCCCCATGCAGTGCACGTCATCACGCCTGGGGTATGTGTCACCGCTCACATGTATTAGTGGCGGTGTCCAATGGGGCCGTTGCGCGCGCCTCAGGCTCGGGGGGCGTCTACCTTTTCCACCTATTGGTCGCGCCCGCAACCAATTGCAGACGCGACCTCACTATTTGAAGAGGCTGTGACTCTATGACTATTACGGCGTCCTGCACTGTCAGAACGCCATCTCCGGATACACTATCTCGCACGGGGGACCCCACCAGGTAAGACAGCCATATCTTGGACGCACACTACCTGGGCCACAATATACTTTCTTACTCACCGTTTCCTCTGCAATTTTTTCTAGACTGGACTCTGCCGGCCTTTCCTGGCCGGGCCCCGTTCAGTACATCTGCTGGCCTGGCACTACATTACCCCCGGTAGACTACATCTAAGCATTCGGGATAGTACATCCATTTAGGATTCAGGCCCAGACGTCCTTCATCCATACCCCCTCTAACCTTCCGTCCTCAAACAATTGATGGGCCCACTTAGGTATGTTACTCTAACTTTGTTTGGCTGTCCCCCTATTAGTGGGACACTCTACCCCCAGGGGCCTCACCGAACCCCAAAACCCCTCCCCTTATCACCACCTTTTGCCTCTTCATTTACCCTACCCCCCTCTCACTCTTTTCTCCTTACAGACTGGAGCCCTCCCAGGACCATTCTACTTATTGGTGGCTTTTTTGACGCCCTTTGTTGGGGATTGCGTTCCCGGGTTGTCGTGCCTCGAGTGGGTACACAGGCCTTGCGGGTTGTGGACCAGGAGCAGGACCTACGTCCGATGGTGCCACTTCCCCCCCTCCTTTCTTTCCTTTCTTATGGATGCAGCATTAGATACATGCCTCCCTAGCAATACCACATGGTCAGTATTCACTGTGTCTTCTTACAGATAATGTATACTCGCATTTTCTACCATTATTATTTTTTCTTCATATTGTTTATATGCTTTATGATGATGTATACTAATTGCATTTCCCTTACAATTGGTTTATGACTGTTATTACTGTTTTTAATTTATAGACACATCTGTTTGTTTGCTGATTCCAATCTGATACCCCTGAGGAAGAGCATAGCTCGAAACGCGTCGGGTACTCCCCGCATATGTACTTTATGTGTATTGGAGTTCTAGGATTGTGAATTAATCCATGCATGTTCTGTATTGCCAATTTTTGTATGTATCACGTTTGCTGCACATTTACCCCTTGTACTACAGATCTACTGTAAGATCCACATTATTAATAAACACTTTTTTATACAATCCCTATATTTTCTATACTTCTTATGACCTATAAGTAGGTGTTCCCTCTTAAAGTCCCAATAGAGGATCAATTTCCACAAAGCAAGTTTACCTTGGGATGTGGGTTCACCTACCCCTAGACCAACCCAGCACCAACCCCTGTTTTATTCCCTTTGTTAAAGGGGGCTTCCAGATTCCGATAAGCCCCCTGCCCGCAGACCCCCACAGCACCCTCCCAATGTTGAGGGCATGTGGCCTGGTACGGTTCAGGAGGGGGTGCTCTCTCGTCCCCCCTCTTTTCCTGTGGCCTGCCAGGTTGCGTGCTCAGATAAGGGTCCCCCTAAATTTCATACCAGGCCCTTCAGGTCTGGTATGGATATTAAGGGGAACCCAGGCCAAAATTTTAAAAAAATTGGCACGGGGCTCCCCTTAAAATCCATACCAGACCTGAAGAGTCTGGTATAGATTTTGAGGGGGACCCCACACCATTTTTTTTTTAAATTTTGGCCTGGGTTCCCCTTAATATCCATACCAGACCTGAAGGGCCTGGTATGAAATTTAGGGGGACCCCCCAAGTAATTTTTTTTTTAATTTTGGTTCAGGCTTCCCCTGTAGGGAATTCCCATGCCGTTTTTATCAATGAACTTTTATGTGTATTGTTGGACCGGCAATTCATTAATAGCCGCGAGTAGTTTTAAATGACTTTTTTTCCTTTGAAATGTCATTTTGCTGTCAGACTGTTCTAAACACGGAAACATGCGCCCCTTTACAGGCATACTATAGACACCCCCCAGGTATGAAATTTAGAGGGATAATACACTTTTATTGTTTCACTTTAAGCATTATTAAAATCACTGCTCCCAAAAAAACGGCAGTTTTTAAAACTTTTTTTGCATTGATCCATGTCCCCTGGGGCAGGACCCAGGTCCCCAAACACTTTTTATGACAATAACTTGCATATAAGCCTTTCAAATTAGCACTTTTGATTATTCATGTTTGTGTCCCATAGACTTTAACGGTGTTCGCGTGTTCGAATAAATTTTTTGCCTGTTCGCAAGTTCTGGTGCAAATCGAACAGGGGGGTGTTTGGCTCATCCCTATGTGTGACCAAACCTTTTTTAATATTTGTCACATGTTCTCCAATTCTTATATGTAGAGGTCTAGATGTTCTCCCTACTTAATTGAGGCCACATGCACACTCCATAATGTATACTACCCCTGATGTAGAACATTTAATGAAATCTTTGATTTGATAGACTTTCTTGGTTGCCGTGGCAACAAACTCTTTGTGTTTTTTGACATTACCCTTAGCCTGTTTACATGGTGGACAATGCCCACAGGCATATAATTCTGTCAATACATTAGATATCAAACAAAATTGGTGGATCAATGACCCCTGGGGCCAATTTATCTCTCAAGGATGGAGCCTTTTTGTAAACAAACTGGGGAAATTCGGAAAGGGCTGGACCAAGTACCTTATCCTGTTTGAGAATAGGCCAATGTTTACGAATAATCCTTTCCAATTGTTTGTATTGAACATTAAAATCCAGGATCATTTTAATATTCCCAGATGTATCCTGTTTATCCTTAGGGCAATTGGACACCAATGTTGTTCTATCCAACATCTGGACACTCTCAATATCTGTATCAATACTGGATTTGTCATACCCCTTTTGTAAAAAGCGGACTGACAAGACCTGTGATTGTGAAAGATAGTCACTTACATGTGTACAGTTTCGCTTGATGCATACAAATTGTCCCTTCGGAATGTTGCACAACCACTGGGTGTGGTGGCAACTTCCTAGGGGAATGAACGCATTGCGATCAGTAGGTTTAAAGTGATTCATCAAATTAAACCGATTACCCTCCACAGAGATATCCAAATCGAGGAAGACAATCCGTTCACTACTTACATTCCAGGATAGAACAATATTCCCATTGATCCTGTCAAATTTCTGCATGAATAGATCGAGGTTAGGCCTGTCACCTTTCCAAATCATAATGATATCGTCAATGTATCTTTGGTAACAAACAAGTTTCAGGGGTGTGTTTTTAAAAATGGCATCTTCCTCCCAGTGTGCCATAAACAGGTTGGCAACACTGGGAGCAAACCGAGCCCCCATCGCTACACCTCTGGTTTGGAGGTAGAACTGTCTGTTATACCAAAAATAATTTTTTGATAGACAGAACTTCAAACACACCAAAATGAAGTTCTTATGTCTTCTCATTAGGTCAGATGTTCTAAATGCCCACTGCACAGATGTCAGGGCGTCCTCATGAATGATAATCGTGTACAATGAACTGACGTCTGCTGTTATCAGAATACAAGAGGACAAATTAGGTAGAGCTTCAAGGATCTGGATGATGTGTTTGGTGTCCTTCAAGTCGAGTTTTTGAGACCATTGGTTGAAGAAAAAAGTCGATATAATGACCAAGTCTCGACGAGTCAATCCCATTGACTATTGGTCGGCCTGGTGGATTGGTACTGTTCTTATGAATTTTTGGCAAAAAGTATATAATTGGAGTGCGACAAGAAGATGTATCTAGATATGATGCTTCTTTAGTACTAAGCACTCCTATATGCTTCCCTCTTTCTATAAGTGAGTGTAACTCCTCCTTAAACTGAAACATGGGATCCTTGGTGAGCACAACATACGTGTTATAATCACTCAGCAGATTCTCCATTTCGTTATTATAATATGCTTTGCTAAGTACCACAAGGCCTCTTCCTTTGTCCGCCAGACGCAACACTAAATCTTTCCGCTCAATCAATGATTTAATACCCTTCTTAATGTATACTGGATCAATACGGTTCAATAATACACAGAAAAATGACTTAGAAGTAGGACAGCGCAGGTATTGAAAATACGATCACAAGCGAATAAGTGACTTGTTTTGCCACAGTTTGGTATGTATTTGCATGAAGTTGGTAGCATTAACTTTATTTGTTTAAAATATTTACTTTGGAATAGATTTTAGCTATATTGTCTCTGCTACTTCTCGCACTTCAGTTATAGTCTACTACTGTTACACCAAAAGTCGCTGTCTTTAAAAAAAACAACTTAATAAAGCTTTTTTTTTCTTTTGCTGCTGCGTGTAAGCCAATGAATAATGTAAAAGTAAATTTAATTATTACACATGCAATTTATGTTATACCACAATACAGTGTCACTTAGTCACTGAGAATCACATTATTCCCTGTAACCATGTACAGCTTTAAGGCATCCCCTAAGTGTGTCATTTGAAGGAGTTTTGTGTTTTCAACGTTGTCCTTTAAACTGCCTGTAAAAGCATTCCCCCACAGAACGATACATTTAAAAAATATTTTTTTGCATTACTACACGTTCCACAAAGCGCTGCTTAGCTCCTCATGCCCTTGGTTTGACAATCCCGCACCTATTAACTTCGAAAATGGTCATTACTGATTTTTAAGATTCAGGTTCCATTGACTTCACTGGGGTTTGGATTCAGCATTCAAGCTTTAGTAACATTCTCAGAACCCACCTCAAACTAAACCCAGGTGTATTTGCTTATCCCTAGTACAATACTGTTTGCTGGTAGTTACAGCAAGCATATAAACATCACTCTTTCTCTCATATACTTTGGTGCTTCAAAGGAAGGGAAGCATCAGCTGCTCACACTCACCCAAAACATACACATCCTTTAACAAATAAAATCTCTAAGAAATATTAAAACTCTAAACTCTAAACTCTAAACTCTCTCTCTCTCTCTCTCTCTCTCTCTCTATATATATATATATATATACAGTATCTTTCAAAAGTGAGTACACCCCTCACATTTTTAGAAATATTTTATTATATCTTTTCATGTGACAACACTGAGGAAATAACGTAGATATTTGCCAGCACACCAAGGATCAGCACAAAATGGCATCCAAATGGTTTAGTTTATTGCATGATCACAACACAAGAAGGTGCAACATTTCGGAGTCATGCAGGACCCCTTTGTCAGGTAGGTGATAAACGTGGAATAACAGTGGAGAAAATTTAAATAACCATCAACCAATCAGAAAAGGAAGAAAGAGAAGAAAATCAAAGTCCCTCCCACCCCCCAGATAGCTGTGACGTCACAAATCCCGCCAAAAGGACTCAAAAATTTGCATAATAAAAGGTTAGCAAAGTTAAAGTAGATCCAACAAACATATGTAAATAAGGGGTTAACATAAGAAACCACTGACATTACTTGTATTTTGTTATATAAGAATTGGTGTTGTGGATCATGAGTCGTTTTAGGGACGGGCCCATTGCTAGGGAACATAACAATGGATAACACAATCTAAATGTCGATCAGCGCTAGTGCAATATGGATTAGTCTCATTACAATGGCAATCGCTGATCGCGCATGCGCGATGCAGTAGCAGTAACCCGCCAATGGGAATGCTGTAGTGCTGGAGGCCGCTGATGTCATGGAAACCCATGGCATCGGTGCACATGACCCAACACAGATCGCACGCCCGTGTGGGGGTAATTGTTTGCAGGAGCAACAGGAGACGCTGCAGCACCGTGGCCACCGATGTCATAGAAACAGATCACACTGCTGGCCCCACCCATCAAGGCAGACTGCATCCAATCAGGGGAGGAGGGGAGGAGGGGTGAATGTGGGGAGTGTGAGTTATGCAAGAAGAGAAGAGCAGGGAGTAGAAACACACAAAAGAAAGAGAGAAACACAAGAGGAAAATAGGAACCAAGGAGTATGGAGAACCAAAAGAGATGGTTGAAAATAGATGAGAAAAGAAAAGAAGAGGTGCAGAGAGCCAAAGAAAAGAAAGTAGAAAGTAGAAGGGGACAACAGAAGTGATGGGAATAAAATAGTTCCTTTTAAAAGGGCGGTTGTTTTGCAAACATAAGTAAGTGTACATGGGCATTTGAGGATGTAAACACAGTGGTCAGTGTTACAGTTCAGGTACTCTTTTATGTGATGCACATATAATGCCGCGTACACACGGTCGGACTTTTCGTCTACAAAAGTCCAACGGACGCTGACGGACTAAAGCTGGCTGGTAATCTGATCGTGTGTGGGCTTCTCCGGACTTTCAACGGACTTTTTCAGCCTCAAATCCGACGGACTTTAGATTTGAAACATGCTTCAAATCTTTCCGACGGACTCGAGTCCAGTCGAAAAATCCGCTCGTCTGTATGCTAGTCTGACGGACAAAAACCCACGCTAGGGCAGCTATTGGCTACTGGCTATCAACTTCCTTATTTTAGTCTGGTGTACGTCATCACGTAAGAATTCGACGGACTTTTGTGTGATCGTGTGTAGGCAAGTCTGTTCGTTAGAAAGTCCGCCGCAAGTCCCGTCGAAAGTCCGTCGAAAGTCTGTCGGACAGGCTGTCGGACTTTTGTAGCTGAAAAGTCCGACCGTGTGTACGCCCCATAAGAGTTCTTTACTTATGTTCTTTACATATGTTTGTTGGATCTACTTTAAATATGTTAACCTTTTATTATGCTAATTTTTGAGTCTTTTGGCAGGATTTGTGACGTCACACCTATCTGGGGGTGGGAGTGACTTTGGTTTTCTTCTCTTTCTTGCAAACAGAGGTGGGATTGGATGTTTTCTTTCTCACATTAAAGAGACTCATTGTAATGAGCCCCTTGCTCGCTCGGTTCCACTCTCCCGACACTCCTCTGCAGCTATAGGATCAGACTGCAGATCGCAACATCGAATGGTTCAGTCATCCGATGCTCCAGGATTATAACTACAGCTATGTGCTGTTCTAATCCAGTTGTGTAGCTCAGAACAAACACCAGGCAGGCTGTATGTAAGTTCAACCAGGAATCTCCTTTATTGCAAAATACAGGCTCTTTTATACAATAAAAGAGGAGGTGCAGACCTCCTGCTCATATTACTCTATGTAACAGTAATACCACCTCAAGGGTCCCCAGGCATACAGCTCACAAAGAACACCATTCCCCCAAATGCCAGGGCCCATGATCGATCGGCAAGAGGCTAGCATACCGTCCCCTCCAAAAGTCTCTCTCCCAGCTAGGTCTGTCACACTCATGGAAAAGAAATCCAATCTAGGGTGGCACATTAGATTTTTTGACCGCTACCTTAGGGAAGATGTCAACCCTCAGGGACTACGAATGCAGACTTTTCCATCCTTTGAGGTAACGGATGTTACATTCAAGGAACAGTGGAAAAAAATTCTCACTCAGTGTTCAGCAAAATTGATCGAAATATTGAGAGATAAACACAGCATAGATTTGCTAGAGTTGAATAGGGAGATAGAGACCCTAAGACTGAGCGGTAATCAGTACTCCTCCAGTGCTGATTTCAAAAGGAAAGAGCAGGAATTGATACAGCGCTTGGAGAAGTACAATAAGAATGTTGTATTAAGAAAAACTGGCCTTTTCGGGCGGGTATGCATACAAAAGAGGACCCCCAAATAAATTAGGTACACCCTTTCGACAACATATGCATCATAATACTGCAATGTATAAGTCTGACTCTGACATCTCTATTTCTTCTTCCTCTGTTTCCTCCCAGAAACCACAACACAAGGCTTCACGTGGATATTCGAGTAAAGGAGTAACGGGGTAATGGTGGTGGTAATACACAGGGGGCACAAATAAAAAATTTCCCTCCAGACACATCTAATGAGACACCCACATAATGTCAACACTGAATCATGGGAGGAAGCACATGGTGACCTGGTGATGGGGGCCACTCTCTTACTAATGTTCGCTGATGAAAAGTCTAATGAACAAATATTACCAAAAGAGTTAGGGGCTACCCCAAAAAACAGTTGTTGACTAGTTCTGTATTTTGTGCATACACCTCAATCATTGTAGTAGTATGGACATATACATATCTAGATCTGAGAGATCTTACAACAAAGAGGTAGTTCGTTCCGCAATACACATTTATTAATTACATAATCTATACAAAGTACACACCCAACAGTATTTACAACACAATGTACAGTGTAGGTCTTCTGGCTTACATGGTATTTACAAATTACCCACAACACCCATATTTACAGTACAGTATAAAATACAAGTATATTAGATTACCTGTTAACTTCAGGTCAGCCCATGGTGACTACTGTCTGTTCCCACACCAAAGAGTGAGTTAGCTTGGTCACAAAAGCATTATATCCCCCCCCTCCTTTCTGTAGTGTGGCTAATATAATTCTCCCTAATTGGTCACTGTACCTAGTAAATGTATATTGGGCACAGCCTGATTGGATGAGTCAAAGAAGGCTGTTGTTTACTACCCAGGGAAGATGTTAACAGGGAGAACAAAAGGCCAACCTTTGAAGTTGAACTAATTACAATAACACCAACACAACACTCAGTATTTTAAATATATTTCCCTCTAACTGAAATATATTTCTAATTGCAATATTTTACAGCAATTAATGGAGATTTCACATAATCCAATAAGGCAACAGATGGCCCCTTGTGGCCAGTTGAAAATATGAGACTCGGCCACACCTAGAATAATGGTTTATGTGCAATCTCCTTCAATATCTGGCACGTTTGACTTTGTCCTCTGAAATGAAATAAAACTCTTTGAGAAGAAAAAAAAAACTTTTAAACTCTCCATCTCTACAGTTCACACTTCTGGATCCCTGTATTGGTAGTCATCACTTGTTCTGGATGTCATAAGTCCAAAATAGAAATCATGAGAAACGGCACCAAAACAAAACAATAAGGAAAAAAAAAAAAAAAAAAAACACGAGGATCCTTGTTCTCAACAGTCCAATAATAACAATAGTCCGATAATAACAGTATGAAAGTCCATAAGGCGAATCTGGTCATGTTGCCCTTGCTTCTGGGACGGCCTTCACTGGTGATTCCAAGTGGATACAGCATACAATAATAGCCTGGGGACCAGCTTTTCCTGGCTTTCTAAGATTATACTTTATTCATGTGGACAAAGGTAGAGAAATAAAAACACAAGTACATTTAAAACATATGCATTCAACTGAATGCTTGTCTGGTAAGTCTGAGCCGTAAGGACCTTTGATTAGAATTGTCATAGATATACTGCGACATACTAATGAGACCCCTTTCCCAGTGACATGTGTAACAATTTGAATGGTTACGCCCTTCAGCCAGGTGTCTGATTTTCATCCCCCCATCTTTCTTCCTCCATTGTCATATGCCTGCAAGTACCTCTGCCCCACCTTCTGTGGAATACCACGTTGTGTGTGCGTGTATGACCCTTCACGTGTTCCAGGGAGTTTTGTTGCCATTGCAACTCACCACTAACTCCTTTTACTGAAACTGTGTTCCGTTCAACCTTGGCTGATGCCAAACCTTTGGGCATATAGCTCCATCCTTGGTTACCGTGTGTAGCTACTGTATGAATCCTGCCTTTAGCAGGCTACGGAAGAGGTCATCACTTTAAGAGTTCTCCGTGCAGATTAGGCAGTGTCGCCTACGCAGACAAAAATAACTTGATTTCAGAATACAGATAAGTGTGATGTCATCAGTCACTAGTGGCTTCAGGAACAATCAAACTAAATTACTCTTAAGTACAATTGTACTATACTCCCTGCTATTTGCCAATCACTATGAGTCTCACCAGTCCCAGTATATCTATATGATATTCACACAATGCTCTTTGAACTTGGTTATGGCACAAAAAAGAAAACTGACCAATAAAAAAAAAAAAATAATTGATCAATGACCACATATGATGACTGCCCAATATTAGAACTGTAGAGAGGATTGTATGTCACATATACAAAGAAAATAGTCACATGACTGTTGCTAACACCCAGGTGTTACTGTCATAGTTGGTTATAGCTACAATCACATACATTTATTACAATAACAATTATCCAATGTCGAAAGAGAGAAGAAAAACTGTTGAAACTTGGTCCATCCCCAAAATGCTGTAGGGAAGCTTTAATATTCTATATCAACATTTCTAACCATTTTAAATGTTCTCCATATAATGTTCCCCCCTACTCCCCTATTTTTTTTTTTTTATTTGTTTATTGATTTCACCCTAGTGACACCAAACTCAAGAATCACCATACAAAAAATAAATAAATAAATAAATAATACTATAGGAAAGAAAGAAAAATCGTAAACATTAAAAAAAAGAATTAAAAAAAAAAATTACAAATCGTTCTTCCCCCCTTTGTTTTTTTTTTTTTTTGTAAAGAAAAAAAAAATTACCGTTAAGAAAAAAGAAGAATAAAAATGAGAGAAAAAAAAATGTAACAAATTAAAAAAAAAAAAAAAAATTGAATCTGTATTCTGTCAAAAAAAAAAAAAAAACATTGAAACTGCCTTCAAACATTGTAGCTATTCAAAAGGCAACACCCTCTGTTGGTGGTGATTAACATATTAATTGACTCTCAGTGCAAATCTATTTGCACGTGAATCAGGCCACAAGAACTTGTATTACAGAGAGCAGGATCTCTGTTAAAAAAAAAATGTTTAAATGTTTTTCTTTTTAGAATTTAGTTGGGCCTGACTGCAATTAATTGGATTCAAGGCTTCTCCTTAAAACAAAAAAAAAAAAAAAAAAAAATTATGTTTTAAGGTCCTCTGTCTGTGTTTCAAAGTACTTTGTCCAATCTGGGTCCAATCATTTGTCCTTGTCTGTGTATTTCTCCTAAAATACAAAACTCAAAAATTAATAACACCTCACTGTACCTCTCTGAGAGGTTCATAATGGACTAAACTCGTAGTGGATGATTGGAACAGACTTTCAGCTGAGATAATGCGTCCATCCACAGTAAGTACAGTCGAAAATGTACAGACACACCCACATATCTGTACTCTGACAAACAAAAAGTTATAGGAAAACCTGGTGTGTTTGTAAGTACTTAAAGTTTACGAAGACAACCTGTAGACATAAAACCTTTACACATATTAACAGCACATGCGTCAATTTGGAAGGACAACCAACACCAGATCTACTGAATCCATAAGATGCCACAAGGTGCAAAGCAATGCATTGTTATGTATTTTCCACGTATTAGAGTGAATGAAACTTCACTCTAAGCCACAGAAAAGGAAAAATTATCAAAACAAAATCCCTACAGTTTCTCAGAGTTATAGGGATGGAGATCTCTTATCTGTGCACAGGTTATTTATTCGCGAATACATATAAACTTGTAAAAAAAAAAGTATTAATTTAAACTGGTACCAGTATTGAGCTCATTACACACGAGAAAAATTAATAAAATAATCATAAACAGTACAAAGCATGCGCATTAGTGTGATCACACTTGTTGGCTATAAAAACAATGGTGAGTACACCCCTACAAAAAAAAAATCTTTCTTTACACATGGACAGTTCATACCCATGCATTCCATCACTCAGACACACACATTCATTTAGATTGAACCCATACATCCTGGATAGAGCTTTGATAAATCGCAAATGAATTGTTATGTGTTTACGCAAACAGGAGAAAGGAAACAAAAAAAAAACAAACAAAAACCAAGAACACCAACCAAAACTCAGTATTTTAAATATATTTCCCTCTAACTGAAATATATTTCTAATTGCAATATTTTACAGCAATTAATGGAGATTTCACATAATCCAATAAGGCAACACAGTCAAGCTAGAAACCCAATCCAAGGTCCTGCCCCTTTAGGCCCCATTCATACTCCCTCCATACTGATCACACACACACAGGAATGGGCAAAATAGACCCCTTCGTGGTGAAACGGATACAACTCAATCAGGATTAGATGTGGTTAATCATCAACGGAAATTGAGGTCCTGAGGCTTGGATTAAGCTTCTGCCCCTCACAAAAAATTGATAAATTTTTCCTGATGAAGGACCTACACCTTTTTGCAAGGAATTTGGCCTACAAATATATTTTTGATAATGATGGGGGAAGGTGGGAGCAAGAGAGGAGGAGTTATATAAAGGTTTCAATTTTCAGGAAAATGAGGAATCAGAAGATACAGATGACCAACCCTCTTATGAGGAAGAAATAGACATAGACATATCCCCTGAACCATGCAAGTTTAAGGTTAAGTCCCAAAAATTTCCCAACCTGCAGACATGCCTGGCTGTTTGGGCATTCCTCAAACAGACCAAAAAGCAAATTGAAAACTTTTCATTCCCACAATATATTAAGGATAATCTATCGCAAGCTCAACATGGGGCATTAATAAACATCATTCAAAACGATCAAATCGTAGTTAAACCATCTGACAAGGGTGGGAATGTTGTGGTGATGGAGAGAGGTAAATATATTGAGATGTGCAAAAAAATTCTCTCCAATCGGGAATGGTATCAGCCATTACCTGGAGACAAACTTGTGGAAGCCGAGACTCAGTTTAAATTCATCATCAACCAGACATACCAGCAGGCCCTCATCAACAAGGACCTCCTAGAAATAAAATGGCCAATAACACCAACTTTCTACTCTATTCCTAAAGTTCACAAGAACATTGAAAACCCCCCAGGGTGCCCAATAGTATTGGGGATTTGGTGACATACCGATACTGACAGTAAGTATGTAGACAGTCAGCTATGTCCCCATGTAATGTGTTTACCCTCTTATTTAAAGGACACCCTAGAACTACTTAAAGTCATCGAGGGACTTACTGCTCCCTCAGGGGCTATCTTGGCAGCAATAGACTTTGAGGCCCTGTATTCCAGTATTCCTCACAAAAAAGGGCATAGAGGTTATTTCCGGCTTTCTGCGGGAGCAAGATAGAAATAACTGGAAACTTTGCCACTTCGTCACCACACTGTTGGAACATATCTTGACCACCAATATCTTCCTCTTTAACAGCTCCACCTACCTCCAGGTACAGGGGGTTGCGATGGAGACGTCTTGTGCCCCATCGTATGCCAACCTGTACCTGGGGGATGGAAGAGAGCCCTGTTTTCAGATGACAGCGCCTGGATATATCTCCGCCACATTTAATTGTGGCGGAGGTATTTAGTTGATGTTTTGCTCATCTGGACAAGCTCAGCTGTGGAACTCTCTGAGTTCATGATATTCATATCTCACAATCAATTCAATCTCAAGTTTACAATTCAATGTGATACAGCGAGCATCCTCTTCCTTGATCTACATCTGTTTATCAACAATGATGGAACAATATATAGTAATCTATATAGGAAAGAAACGGCCGGAAATACTATCCTGCACTACTCCACTGCTCACCCTCGCTCCCTGGTACGGAATATTCCATTTGGCCAGTACCTCAGACTGCGTAGAAACTGTGCCAGGGAGGAGGACTTTGATCGAGAGGCTAAGGCCCTCTTTGAACGACTAATTATTAGGGCCTATAGCAAAAAAGTCCTTAAAAAAGCGTATCAAAGGGCCAAACTAAACACACGTGAATCACTGATTTTAAAATCTAAGACTTGAGAAACCAATCCCACGACGAAATTCATAACCACTTTTAGTGCGCATCAGGACTTGTTCCATAGACTGGTAGCCAATAAGTGGCATTTTCTATCTGAAGATCCAGTCATTTCAAGATATGTAGCAGACAGACCAGAAATTATCTACAGAAGATCATGGTCAATCAGGGACAACCTGGTATACAGTCACTTCCCCCCTGCCACTCCCCTTCTTGGAGCGACAGGTGGAAAGGGGACATACAAATGTGGCCATTGCGACCAATGCCCATGGATCAAAGAGGGTGTGGGTTGTCCATTGCCAAGAGGAGGATACCACAAATCCAAATTGTACACGGACTGCCGTACTATTGGTATAGTCTACTTAGGGACCTGCTTATGCGGCGCATTTTACATTGGGAAGACATGGTAAACTACAGTTACAACCCAGCATTTATTTCTATTTTTGCACTAAAGGTTGTCCTTGAACCTGAAAGGGGAGGAGATTTCGACAAGAAAATCCTCCAGCAAGAAGCCAGGTGTATTTTTAATCAAAGAGCCACCTATCCCATGGGGTTAAATACATCACTATCATGCAAATCCTTTCTGTAATTACCATCCCTATACTCTTCCCTTAATAATATCTCCATAGAGTATTCCCAATATTGTACAATATTTATAGTTTCTTATATTATTGTAAAAATATTCTACACAACTATGTACTTATTTAATCTAAATGTCATGCTTATTTATTAAATACATTTGATATTGGGTACTAATCAAAATTTTCCTTTTTTTTTTTTTTTTTTTTAGATGACTTTTTGTATACTAGACAATAAGAAGGGCACGCTTCTATATGTGTGTCTTCTCCATGTTATTAGCTGATGACGTTCTTATATGTATATTCTGGCAATTGTGTATATAGGTGATTCCTTTATGCTAACCCATGTTGATATATTTACTGGATGATTGTGGCATCGAGTGCTCCCTGATTGGCCGCCCAACCTCCCACGGCTATTGGTTATGAGTGAGGCTATTTGGGCGCCCCTGATAGCCCCACCTGATAGCCCCACTGAGGCTATTTGGGCGCCCCTGATAGCCCCACCTGATAGCCCCACTCCTCCCGCATGTCATCCTTGGCATGCAAGACAGCGCGCCTGCGCATCTATAGCTGGGCCTTCGATCCTGGCGCGCACGTGCACTTCCAGGGATGCCCTCTCTGTAAGTGATGTCAGGGGTCAAGTTTGACCCATCACATCCGGTGGAATCGTGCATATTTAAGATGGCGATGCCGGCTGTTTTGCCGACACACGCATCTTACTGTTATCAAGCATGGTGCATTTCTTAGGCACCTGTGCATCGATCGGGACCTTGAGGTGTTCCATATTCCAACCTTCTATTCGGGACAGATAAGGATCATCAACCTTGGTGGGACTTTAACTGCAGGACTTTAGCTGTAGTAGTAATAAGGATACCTCTAGCAATAGGAGTATTATCTGCTTCTTGCTGGAGATATACCTCATTAAATAATATGGGCCCCTTTCTATTTGATCTACTTTTGAGCCATGCTGATATATTATTAGTGTAACTCTGGGCTTACATTTGTCCTATATATATCTATGATATTAACAGCTGTAGGTAATGACCGGCGTAATTAATTTATATCCGGTCTTGAATACCTGTAGTGACTACTACCTTTATCTAATCGATTCACACCAGCATAGATTAAATTAAGAATTACTGTAAACCTCAAATGGTAGTATTAGGCATATAAACCCACCCCTCTGGACTGCTTGTCCTTCATTTTACAAATGACAAATAAAATAAACTTGTCCAGTAATGTAAAAACATACGTATATATATATATATATATATATATATATATATATATATATATATATATATATATATATATATATATATATATAAATGTTTTAAAATTAAGCCTCACTATTCCCGATCTATATATCATAATTGCAAGCTTGGAAGTTTATGTCATCATGATATGTGATGTGATGGCATAATTTAATATCATGGGTATCTAGATGTGAATGTCTACTAAGCTTATATCCTTCCTTTTTTTTTTAGATCTATGTGGGGTATATATCGAACCACTTAGGTTACCTATTCTCTGATAGAATTTAATAATGATTCATCAGTCAAATATGAAGCATTTACTGTGAGCATATATATATCTCTTTAATCTGTAGACCATTGTCACTACTCAATCCCTGGAAATTAACACAATCCAATATCCTCACTGACCAACCCTGTTGGATCTGGCCTTCATCAGGAATTTGTTGTGGGTGGTGCTCCTGGTGGCTGATCTTTGCACAATGAGATGCCAAAATCAATCTATACAACTTTTTAAACTACAAGCTAGGTGAGCATGTGCAATTAACATTATTATGCTATGCATTTTTCTATGTGTAAAATCTAATATTGATTATTGTTATTATATTAACTACATGTTTTATGTAACCTAGATGAAACTATAGATGCATGCAGTGCCTTGAAGAAGCAGGAATCTGCAAAACATGTTGGCTATCCAAGCATTTTGTTTCATATACTAAGTATTCATTCATGGTCTAAATGGTTCATGACTATGCGATGATGTTTTATCTGCTTTGTCATAAATACACTTAATATTTTCTTAAACCATATTCTGGTGTATATGTGCTTACCTTGGTAACAAATGCTTATATCTCCAATTAAAATCCCATAATCTTTGAGGGAGCGGTGTCTCTCTCCTACTCTTCCTCCTTTTATCTAATACTAGGGATTTGGAGATATATGTTGTTGGAAAGTTTCTGGAAACTGTCCAACAACACATCCATATATATTGTATGGTCACCATTATTTTCCAGCACTGCCTTAACCCTCTTGGGCATGGAGTTCACCAGAGCTTCACAGGTTGCCACTGGAGTCCTCTTCCACTCCTTTATGATGACATCATGGATCTAGTGGATGTTAGAGACCTTGCGCTCCTCCACCATTCGTTTGAGGATGCCCCACAGATGCTCAATAGGGTTTAGGTCTGGAGACATGCTTGGCCAGTCCATCACCTTTACCCTCAGCTTCTTTAGCAAGGCAGTGGTCATCTTGGAGGTGTGTTTGGGCTTGTTATCATGTTGGAATAGTGCCCTGCAGCCCAGTCTCCGAAGGGAGGGGATCATGCTCTGCTTCAGTATGTCACAGTACATGTTGGCATTCATGGTTCCCTCAATGAACTGTAGCTCCCCAGTGCCGGCAGCACTCATGCAGCCCCAGACCATGACACTCCCATCACCATGCTTGACTGTAAGCAAGACACACTTGTCTTTGTACTCCTCACCTGGTTGCCGCCACACACGCTTGACACCATCTGAACCAAATAAGTTTATCTTGATCTCATCAGACCACAGGACATGGTTCCAGTTATCCATGTCCTTTGTCTGCTTGTCTTTAGCAAACTGTTTTTGGGCTTTCTTGTGCATCATCTTTAGAAGAGGCTTCCTTCGGGGATGACAGCCATGCAGACCAATTTGATGCAGTGTGCGGCATATGGTCTGAGCACTGACAAGCTGACCCCCCACCCCTTCAACCTCTGCAGAAATGCTGGCAGCACTCATACATCTATTTCCTAAAGACAACCTCCGGATATGACGCACTCAACTTATTTGGTCGACCATGGTGAGGCCTGTTCTGAGTGGAACCTGTCCTGGTAAACCGCTGTATGGTCTTGGCCACCGTGCTGCAGCTCAGTTTCAGGGTCTTGGCAATCTTGTTATAGCCTAAGCCATCTTATTGTAGAGAAACAGTTCTTTTTTTTCAGATCCTCAGAGAGTTATTTGCCATGAGGTGCCATGTTGAACTTCCAGTGACCAGTATGAGAGAGTGAGAGCGATAACACCAAATTTAACACACCTGCTCCCCAAACATGACACCGGAGAGGAAAAATGGCTAACTGGGCCCAATTTGGACATTTTCACTTAGGGGTGTACTCACTTTTGTTGCCAGCGGTTTAGACATTAATGGCTGTGTGTTGAGTTATTTTGAGGGGACAGCAAAATTACACTGTTATACAAGCTGTACACTCACTACTTTACATTGTAGCAAAGTGTAATTTCTTAAGTTTTGTCACATGAAAAGATATAATAAAATATTTGCAAAAATGTGAGGGGTGTACTCACGTTTGCGATATACTGTATATATAACTAGATGTCTATCTATCTATCTATCTGTCTATCTATCTATCTATCTATCTATCTATCTATCTATCTATCTATCTATCTATCTATCTATCTATCTATCTATCTATTTATATATATATATATATATATATATATATATACACAGTGGGGGCAGAAAGTATTCAGACCCCCTTAATTAATACATCTAAAAACACAAGCATTTCACAGCTGAAGACTGAATTCTTGCCTCTCCTGAGTGTTACCTTTGTGTTGGAGAACAGCATTATAGCAGTTGGGGATGGCTATGTCCTATGCTCTTCACATTGGATGATAATGTCTCATTGATATTTGTGTATAAACTGGACATTCCAAAGCAAAGCACTCAGCGTAACATTTCAACTATGGAACACTTTAGAAACACGGATAAGAGAACAACCACTGAGGACCGCAAGACTACACTGGACACTTTGCATTTTAACAGCATCACCCAGGTGTCTATGGCAATGACTATCTGAAACTTTAAGACTCTGGAATCTTACATTCAAGGCCTGCGCATTATGTAACTGAAGAGCAACTGCACAAGCAACACATATAAGCAAAGCTGCAAAACTCTTAAGATGTTCTGTGGCATTTTGCTGACCTGCTGTACACTTGAGAAATAAAAGTAAAAAAGCTTATTAAGTACAGAGTGTAATGAGATCCAGTTCCAAAAATATTTAATATTTTCTTTAAAGCACAATGCATCAATACAAATGAAAGTCTGGAAATTATATTACTTAACAAACATTGTGCAGGACCAGAAATACATGAATAAAAGCATCAGTAATTTGTGAAAATACTTTCTCTTCCCTCCCCTGTTTTATGTATGCTTTCATTGTCCCACATTGATCCCACGCCTCTATTTTTACCCTCATTCATCTTGTTCCTTATTATCTTACGGACATAAATCCCATTAGGGATCCCATCTAGCTTGACTAGAGAGTCCCAACCTCTCCTTTTTTTTCTTACTTTTTTCTTACCCTGATTTTTACTAAAATAACTTTCAGTACAAGGCAAAATATTAAAGTGACACTAATGCCCTGTACACATGGTCGGATTTTCTGATGGAAAATGAGTGATAGGACCTTGTTGTCGGAAATTCCGACCGTGTGTGGGCTCCATCACACATTTTCCATCGGAATTTCCGACACACAAAGTTTAAGAGCTTGCTATAAAATTTTTAGAACAACAAAATCCGTTGTCCGAAATTCTGATCGTGTGTACACAAATCCGATGCACAAAGTGCCACGCATGCTCAGAATAAATTAAGAGATGAAAGCTATTGGCTACTACCCCGTTTATAGTCCTGGCGTACGTGGTTTACGTCACCGTGTTCAGAACGATCGGATTTTCCGACAACTTTGTGTGACCGTGTGTATGCAAGACAAGTTTGAGCCAACATCCGTCAGAAAAAATCCATGGATTTTGTTGTCGGAATGTCCGATCAATGTCCGACCGTATGTATGGGGCATAACAGTTTCACAAGCTATTCAATAGCCCATAAAATATTGTCATGCTATGAACCTTAATTGGCAAACCTCCATGAGAGACAAAACACACCTATTGAAGGCAAGCATATAAAACTCAAGAAAATAGTTTAACCACTTGAGGTCCGGGCCATAGCCAAATGACGGCCACAGCGCGGACCTCAATTTCCAGGAGTCATGGGATGTCCTCCCCTGTGCACGCATATCGCGTGCATCTGCAGGGTGCGCGGTGCGGGCGCTGTGATCACCGAGTCACGGAGACTCGGATGATCACAGATCCGAGTAAGGGGCCGATCCTGGCCCCTTACCATGTAATCAGCTGTCAGCCAATGACAGCGTGAGTAGAAAAAAAAGGCGATCACCGGCTTATGTTAAAGGGACATCAGTCCCTAAGAGGAAGGAGGCACATATGCCTCATCTGAGCCTACCAGTGCCATCTGTCATTGCCACCTGCCAGTGCCAATTATGAATGCCCACAAGTGCCACCTATCAATGCCCACAAGTGCCACCTATCAGTGCCCACAAGTGCCACCTATCAATGCCCACCAGTGGTGCCAATCAGTGCCACCTAGCAGTGCTGCCATCAGTGTAAGCAATCTGTGCCCATTATTGCCACCCATCAGTGCCCATCACTGCCACCCATCAGTGCCCATCACTGCTACCTATCGGTGCCCATCAGTGCCGCCTCATCAGCGTACATCAGTGAAGGAGAAAAATTACCTGTTTGCAAAATTTTAAAACAAAATATAAAAAAATATATACTTTTTTAAATAAAAATTCGGTCTTTTTCAATTTTTTTAACAAAAAATAAAAACTGCAGAGGTGATCAAATACCCCAAAAGAAAGCTCTATTTGTGGGGAAAAAATGATAAAAATTTCATTTGAGTACAGTGTTGTATGACCGCGCAATTGTCATTCAAAGTGCGACAGCGCTAAAAGCTGAAAATTGGTCTGGATAGGAGGGGGGTTTAAGTACCCAGTAAGCAAGTGGTTAAATGTGATATTTTTGCAATTTGGCAGCATTTTTTTTTGCCTTGTCCCATATGTTTGTAGTGCTGGGCTCTTTACATTTTTTTCCCAGCAGTGCTGACAAAATAAACACAGAAAGAATGTTTTTGTTTCTTCTCTCCTGTGATGGACAGCTACAGGAAGAGAGGGGACTAGACTGAGCCCTGACTGGCTGTTGCTACAGCTAAAGAGGACCCTGCCCCTAGCAACACTGAAGAAGGAGGACTCCTTCTAGCTGCCTAAGCCAGGCTGGTTCCCGATTGGTTGTGGGATGTTTTTCAGCCTCTCACCACTGAGAGAAAGAGGAAATCCATGTGGGATCTGAGAAGAGGCCTCTGGGACCCATTTTAGAGAAACAGGGAACAGGAGTGCCCGGCCAGTATAATATATCCCTGGAAAGTGTTCTGTGAGGAGAGAAACAGAATTGGGAACTTTCTGTGACTGCTATTACAGAGACTGGGGGCTGAACTGTGCTGTGTGTGCCCAGAGAGTGTTAGCCTGGAAGTTTGTGGTAAAAGGCTCAGGGCTGCAAGAATCCACAGGACTGTTGTTGTGATCTGCTGACCACATGCTGTTGCCAGAGGATCTGTTATGCCAGGAAAAGTGTGCTGCACCTGAATCACATGCAAAACTGTGTGCAGGGACCAGGCTGTGGGCTGTTGCTATGCTGAACACTACTTAATGCATTGAGGGAGGAGAAACTGTGCTTCTATTAAAATGGAGGGAAGTAATGCGCAAAACCAAACTAAATCAATAATGTGGGTAAAAGGATCAGAGGAGCTGCCAACATATAAAAGTGTTCCCACACAGACAAAATATATAGATACAAGAAGTATGTGGCGCTAACTATAAGTGATAGAAAATATATAAGGATATACAACCGCTCCCACTCCTAGCAAGTAAGCATGTATATCAAAATATGCATATAACCATGGTAAATCTTCTTTACAGCAATAAATCGTGATAATAAAGTGAAAATAATGATCTCAAAAAATAATCTTGTGTAACATCCAATGAGTGACATCCAATGTATAATAGAAGTGCATCAAGTAAAACATACAATCCTACTCCAATGATATGATCCAGTGCATAAATATAGCATAAAACAATAAAACGTAAATATGAAAAAAATATTAACACAAAACCTTCTAAACAAGTCCACTAATCTCATAAAGTGCGTGAAGTGAAAAAATTAAGATAAAAAAAGATTAAAAAAATAAAAAAATAAAAATACAAATAAAAACAAAATATAACAACAAATTCCAAAAAGTGATAAACACCAATGCAAGCAAAGGAATCCATGTAAAAGTTCATCCAAGGTGCATGTACAAAAAAATAGCTTTTAAAAACCAAAGTGCATGTGCAGAAAAAACGATCGATCAGTGCCAAATCCTTCCAATCTTAACTATAATCCGTGGTGCGCCACGTGATTCCCCCAGCCTCTCACCTCAAATGTAGACCCCTACAGATCGAGTCAAGCCTTCGGTATTGTCCCTTGGATCCTGTTCCCTCACAACTACTACGGTCACCCTCTTCTTCTATCCTATGCTCCCTCACCCACATCTTCAATCTCTCCCTTTCTAGTGGCATTTTCCCCTCCCCTCTAAAACATGCACAGATCACTCCCATTCTTAAAAAGCCCTCACTGGACCCTACCGACCTGAACAACTTAAGACCCATCTCATTACTCCCATTCACCTCTAAACTTCTAGAACGCTTAGTCTACAACCGTCTTAGCTCCTACCTCAATGAAAATAACCTTCTTGACCCCTTACAGTCTGGCTTTCGCTCGCAGCACTCCACGGAAACTACCTTACTAAAACTCACTAACGATTTACTAACTGCTAAAACCAACAGCCAGTACTCCATACTCCTACTACTTGACCTCTCTGCGGCCTTTGATACTGTTGACCACCCGCTCCTTCTCAATAAACTACATTCCCTTGGCCTCCGAGATTCTGCTCTATCCTGGTTCTCTGGCTATTTATCACAGCGCTCCTTCAGTGTCACCTACAACTCTGTCTCCTCCTCTCCATTGCCCCTTTCTGTGGGGGTCCCCCAAGGCTCGGTTCTTGGACCCCTTCTCTTCTCTATCTACACCACCTCCCTTGGTCACCTAATAACTGCCCACGGCTTCCAATACCACTTATACGCTGATGACACCCAAATCTATCTGTCTACTCCTCACCTCACTCCTTCAGTCTCCTCTCGCATTACTAACTTACTAACTGACATATCAGCATGGATGTCGCACCACTTCCTTAAACTAAATCTCTTCAAAACTGAGCTATTAATATTCCCCCCCGCCCGTGCCCCCCTCCATGACTTTTCCATCAAAATCAACAATGCAACCATCAGTCCCTCCCCTCACGCCAGGGTACTAGGTGTAATCCTAGACTCCGACTTGTCATTTCAGCCTCAAATCCAATCATTGTCAAAAGTTTGTAGAATTCACCTCCGTAACATCTCTAAAATTCGCCCTTTTTTAACAAATGAAACCACCAAGCTCCTCATTCACTCCCTTGTTATCTCTCGCCTTGACTATTGCAACTCCCTTCTCATTGGCCTACCGCTCCATAGGCTATCCCCTCTTCAGTCTATCATGAATGCTGCTGCCAGACTTATCCACCTTACCAACCGCTCAGTGTCTGCCAACCCTCTACTTCAATCCCTACACTGGCTCCCAATCACCCAGCGAATTAAATTCAAAATTCTAACCACAACATACAAAGCCATTCACAACTCTGCCCCAAGCTACATCACTAATCTTGTCTCCAAATATCACCCAAATCGTCCTCTCCGCTCTTCTCAAGACCTCCTGCTTTCAAGCTCTCTCATCTCCTCCTCCCATGCTCGTCTCCAGGATTTCTCCAGAGCCTCTCCTATCCTCTGGAACTCGCTACCTCCATCTATCCGGCTAGCCCCTACTCTTGCTACCTTCAGGCAATCCCTGAAAACTCATCTCTTCAGGAAAGCTTATCACGTCTCCAACTAATCTCCTACCACTTCCACCAGCTCATTCCCCACAGTTACAACCTTTTGTACCACCTGCCCCACCCTATTAGATTGTAAGCTCTTCTGAGCAGGGCCCTCTTAATCCTATTGTATTGTATTGTATTATATTATAACTGTATTGTCTCCCTTTTATATTGTAAAGCGCTGCGTAAACTGTTGGCGCTATATAAATCCTGAATAATAATAATAATAATAATAATAATATGAAGAATATCAGATCACCGAAAGTCATTCGACCTCCAGCAATTGTTCCCGATAATGGCAGACTCCTGGGGTTGACTTCAAGTTTATCCAGTGCAGTGAGGGCATGTAATAAAAGATCATCATGTAATAATTCAAGGAAAATTTATTTAAAACACATAAGTAACTTACAGTTAAACTTTTTAAAATCCAGCTAACAGCAGAGTACTTCCGGTCTCGGCCGTGACCGGAAGTGACGACACCTAAAACTCTTCTCTGACGCGTTGCGTCACTGATCACATGACTTTATCAAAGCGTCATGGAGTCAGGTGTCAGGGTGTCTTTTTATATGGTAAATTCCGCTGTCAAAACAACCAGCAGCTGTGCAATCAACATCATATAGCTTATTTAATTATATACAATAATCCATCTGGGTATAAGAATCATATTAAAAAACATTCCACTTAGCGATCCTAAAAAAATAATGAATATTTAAAACCGTTTAAAAATGAGCATTAAACTCCATCTTAAAAGGTGTCATCAGGTAATGGTAAGTATAAGGTCAGTGGAAACATGGAAAATCTCTGGTGACATCTAGTGGTATAAAAATAGTAAGCAGGACATCTAGCATAATTCATATAACATCCTCAATGATAACATAATGTGATAACTCACAATCTGAGTGTGGATATTAAAATTGGGTGGATAAGTGTCAATCTGCATGACTGAGCAATAATGAAATACCTAATTTAATATCATAGAATATAAAAAAATGTAAAAAGATAAAAAATTCAGCCATAAAATCAGACTAGACCTGCAATTAACGCTATAACTGGAAAAGAGGAGTATGGGAGGGGAATAAAAGCCGGACTAATAATTGGAAATAAAGCAGTTCAAATCAAATTGTACTTTGTGACCAAAAGGAAATAAAGTCTGCATTTCATGTATCCACCTGGATTCCAATTGGGTAATTTTAATAACCTTATTATCACCTCTCCAATGGGGCTTATACTTTTCAATGCCACATATCTGTAAAGACGAGGGATCTCTATTGTGTACTTCTGCATAGTGCCTTGACAGACTGTGTTTTACAAAGCCATTTTTTATGTTTTGGACATGTTCCCTCAGTCTTTTCCATAACTCTCTTTTTGTTCTACAGATATATTGGATACGGCACGGGCATTCTAACAAATAAACCACCCCCTCAGTCCGGCATGATATGAAGTCTTCTAACACATATTCTTTGGTGGTCACAGTGGAAGTAAAGCTAGACTTCTTTCTCTTGCTCTCTTTAGTATGCCGACAGGCGTAGCAATTCCTACAGGGGTAAAATCCTTTTCCCTCAAAGAAGGAGAAAAACTTCTTGGTAGGGATATCAAGTACGTTTTTTGCTAGATGATCCCCGAGGGTCTGTGCCCTCCGATACGTGAATCTGGGCTTCTCAGGGAGAATATCTCCAAGATGACAGTCTGCTCTTATGATGTTTCAGTGTTTTTTAACAATTCTTTCAATTTGCTTGTGTTGGATATTAAAATCCATCACAATTGATAGAGTATTATTGTTCTCTGTAGTTTTCACTGTATCTTGTATCAGTTTATCTCTATCTAATGCAGCAACGTCTCTTATTTTCTCATCAATAAATTCCGGACAATAGCCCTTTTGATTATTGTATGTAATTAAGGAGCTACAGGATGTTGTTGATTGCACAGCTGCTGGTCGTTTTGACAGTGGAATTTACTATATAAAAAGACACCCTGACACCTGACTCCATGACCCTTTAATGAAGTCACGTGATCAGTGACGCAACACGTCAGGGAGGAGTTTTAGGTGTCATCACTTCAGGTTGCGGCTGAGACCAGAAGTACTCTGCTGTTAGCTGGATTTTCAAAATTTTAACTGTAAGTTACTTATTGGTTTTAAATTAATTTTCCTTGAATTATTACACGATGGAGTGACCCTCTTTTATTACATGTCCTCACTGCACTGGATAAACTTTAAGTCAACCCCAGGAGTCCGCCATTATCGTGAACAATTGTTGGAGGTCGATCGACTTGCGGGGATCTGATATTTTTCATTCCGAAGGCTTGACTCAACCCGTAGGGATCTACATTTGAGGAGAGAGGCTGGGGGAATCGTGTGGCGCAACACAGATTATAGAAAAGATTGGAAGAATTTGGCACTGATCGATCGTTTTTTCTGCACATGCACTTTGATTTCTAAAAGTTATTTTTTTGTGCATGCACCTTGGATGAACTTTTACACAGATTCCTTTGCTTGCATTGGTGTTTTTCACTTTTTGGACTTTGCTGTTAGATTTTATTTTTATTTGTATTTTTATTTTTTAAAATTATTTTAATCTTTTTTTATCTTTATTTTTTCACTTCACGCTCTTTATGAGATTAGTGGACTTGTTTAGAAGGTTTTGTGTTAATATTTTTTTTCATATTTACATTTTATTGTTTTATGCTATATTTATGCACTGGATCATATCATTGGAGTAGGATTGTATGTTTTACTTGATGCACTTCTATTATACATTGGATGTCACTCATTGGATGTTACACAGGATTATTTTTTTGAGATCATAATTTTAACTTTATTATCACGATTTATTGCTGTAAAGAAGATTTATCATGGTTATATGCATATTTTGATATACATGCTTACTTGCTAGGAGTGGGAGCGGTTGTATATCCTTATATATTTTCTATCACTTATAGTTAGCACCACATACTTCTTCTAACTATATACTGTGCTTCTATTCCAGTGTGTTCCAGTTGCTCCCAGTGACCATGTGTTCCATGTGTTCCATGTGCTGCAGAAAGATGTCTCAAGAGGAAGGACCCTTTCACCAGCCACAGAGGAACCCCTCAGGACTTGAATCAGTCATCAATAATGAGAGGTTTCCAACCACCATCTTGTTTACTATATTGAGTACTCCCACGCAAGGGCCCTGTCGCCAGCAGACTCTCTACATAGTCCCACTGGCCAGTGGTTAGGCAGGACAACTTTGCACTGCAGGTAGTGGGTAGGCTTTATTGCCTTTGAAAAATGCCATTTGTATTGCTGTACTGTGTTGGATTGTCATTATTCTGCAATTACAAGCAAGTATCGCTCACTGGCACCTGCCTAGTCAGTTGCTTCCCAGGCAGATGTGGTGAATGAACAGTGACACCCTGTGAATGGTGTCACTTAACAAGGTGCCTACATTGCTATATTGTAAATTGACATTATTTAACCCATTCTGTTCTAGCGCTTTGCCATTAAATAAAGCCCATTTAAACCTTTGAGGTGTGTCAGTGTTCTCGGGTCCAGCGGCTCCTGCAAGGGTGGTGCTTCATGTTGTTTTATGCATCTCTTTTGTTTACATCTTTATTTAAATAGTATTTACTGTTTTTTTTTTCTTTTATGGATATAAATTATAGTGGCATTATAGGGTCTACTAGAGCCACACAGAAATCACTTTTACTATATGGATCTGAAGGTTCCCAGTATTCCAAATAGATAGTAGAGAAGTTATCCATTTGAAATAATGGGAATCTTCAGACCTATATAATATCTGTGAGATCTTTAACTTTCCATGCTTCCCTGTGTGCTTTTAGAGATGCATTACATCCCTGAAGTAAGTGGATTTTATTTGTTTTTTTTGTTTTTTTAAAGGGGTTATTTTAGCATAAGTGTATGTTACTTGCTAGGAGTTTGTCCCTATCTTGTTTTTGACTTGAGTATGTATAGTATTAATTGCTATTTTCTAATTGGCTTTATTTTACTCAACCAGTATTTCATGTTGTATTATTGCATCACGCAGGAGGCAGAGACATGGCTAACTAAAGTGGGATGTTTATTTGCTATTTAGAGATGACCTGTGATTGCGCATTTGTTTAGTGTTTATGTTCTTCTGAAGAGGTCTCCTTCAAAAACACGTAAATGTTTTTCATAAATATAGAACATTTGAAGACTTATCTCTGGATACTCAGTGCTCAGCAGCAGCCAGCCATGTGAGCATCACACAAAAAGCTTAATAAAATATAGTTACAGATCTACTGATTACCAACAATACAGACCTGATCACAGGTGTGGAAAAACGGGTCAATTTAGGAAACAGCGATCCCAGGTCAATTGGCTTCAGTATAAATCACACTGTAATGCCCCGTACACACGGTCGGATTTTCCAATGGAAAATGTCCGATCGGAACGTGTTGTCGGAAATTCCGACCTTGTTTGGGCTCCATCGGACATTTTCCATCGGATTTTCCGACACACAAAGTTTGAGAGCAGGCTATAAAATTTTCCGATAACAGAATCCGATCGCGTCAATTCCGACCGTGTGTGGCCTGTTCCGACGCACAAAGTGCCACGCATGCTCAGAAGAAATTCCGAGACGGAACAGCTCGGTCTGGTAAACTTAGCATTCGCAATGGATACAGCACTTTCGTCATGCTGCAATGTTAAAAATGGTTTAATACAGCGCACTCTCTTCTTCTTTATAATGTGAGAAGAATGAAGTAGTTTTGCTGCTCATATTCACACAGACTTCTCACAAACTTCTTTCTTTACTATTTATCTATTTATTTTCCTCAATATATTTTGATTTGTCACATCTGACAGCATTATATTTGTGTTGTATTTTTTTGTTTTTTTGTTTTAAGGCAGATTTTTTTTTTTTGGTTTGCATTTTTTTCAAGGCTGATCTTTGTTTTATTGTATTTTTAGTTTTACTCCAGAATATTTTTGTGTGTGTTTTGTGTGTCAAGTTACCACAACACCATTGATATATTGTTATATTTAATCTGTAGGAGATTGTTTGGTGTTGTTGTCTCTTGTTAATTTCACATTGTACTTTAGAAATGTACCTGAATCGTCACCAACAAACTGTGCTTTTTGAATGAAAACACACATAGGAAAGTATAATTTAAAAAAAAAATTCATTTATTAAGGGCTCACAACTAAACAAAGAGGGAGGCAACGCTGGAGAAACAGCAGAAGTGGGTGAAGCCTTGGATCCCCAGGGCACACATCAACTATTTTCAAGCAAAATTGGTGGCCTGAGGAGTCCTTATCTAAGGAAGTGCAGTCTGGTCCAGAAGTCCCAGAGATCCGGAAAGCAGCAGATGACATCTGTGTCCCCAGGCTGTGGTCATACAAGAGACTGCATCTTTTGCAGACCAGACTGAACCCAGGGTCATCACTCTCTTGTCTTCCTTCCACGCCTCCTTCCACGCTGTGGCTCTGGTGGTGGAGTTGTGGCAGCAGGAGGAGGAGGAGGGGCCAACTGACTCAGGTGGGTATTGGGTGTTAGTTCCCCACTCACCCCCTTACTTAGGACTTTATACAGAAGGTCCATAGCTTGCATTGACCCTCCTGCATGCCCTGCAGTTTTGTGGCAGCCATGCAGGCAAAGGCCTCTTCAGGAGTGGGTAAGGCTCTGAGGGACGCAGAAGCCTCCTGAATCAGCCTGAGTGCAGAATCCTGCATGTGAGTCGCCTTCCTTGCTCTTTTGTATGGAAGGCGGAGGGGAGGAACCTGCCATTCGGTCAGGCTTCGACTTGTCCCAGGCTTCTCCTGGCTGCAACTTAGCCCTGCCTCCTCCTGGCTGCCACATTCCACAGCCTCCTCCTGGCTGAGGTCTTCCTGTGTATGAAAAAGGGTCATTGTTTTAGTATTTTTTTCACCAATCACACACAATTTTCACCTCCTGACTGTTGCAAATTGAATGTTAACAAATATAACAGACTATCCTTCTGAGCCCAGCATTTTTCATTCTTGTCCCAATTTTGGGTGCCCACTACTGTCTGTTGATATGTAAAACACTTTTTACAATCAGCAATTAGTGATCAATAATGACATCTAGTAAACATAATTTATTTATTGACCAGAAATCTGTAGAACAATGCTATACCTGACTCCAGCTGGGCTCCTCCACTTCTTCCTGGCTTGAAGGCCCAGGTTGGACATTGGAAGCCTCAGCTGGGGTGGAAGGAAGAGTGGAAGGAAGAGTAGAGAGGGATTCCCTGACTTCAGTGTGGTCTGACAGAAATCGCAGTCTCTCATAGTACCACAGCCTGGGGACATAAACGTCATCTGCTCCAGCTCCTGATCTCTAGGAATCCGTGACTTACTTGCGCTCCCTAAGTGCTCCTCAGGCCACCAATTTTGGTTTTTAAATAAGGGATGGTTGCTGTGGGGACCACCGGCTTCACCAACTCCAGCAGTTTCTCCAGCACTGCCTGCCTCTTTTGTTTATTGTTGTAATGGGGATGTCTCACCTGCCACAGACAGGGCAGCTCCCTGTACTTGTCTATGAACAGGGGGAGGAAATTGTGGTCATTGAAGCCATCCATTTTCTCTGCAAGACACAACACAAGACAAACCCTAAGGTCAGGCCAAACTCTCCTAATCTTGTTACAATATAGGCTTCAATTTTGAAGCAGTATAGGCCCAAGTTTAAATCTTACCTTCGTTATCACGATCGGCGCCTCCGATGCTCCTTCCTCCGCTCACAGATCGTACGTAATACACACGCGTGTTACGCTTTATACACACTGCGCATGTGTGTAACTCCGCCCACCCCTGACGTTCTTTCTAGTCTATTCCCTGCCCCTTTTCGTTCTGCGCAGTGGGGGAAGAGCACATGGCGGAGACACAGCAGGTGCGTGCTAATTACAGCAACGAGGAGGAGGAGGAAAGCCCGGATCCTGAGACGTCCAGATCCAGAAGGAGAAGATTTAAGGCATCAAATATGTCCTTTGGGGAGATGTTGGTGATGGTGGACATCCTGAAGAAGGCTGACTATGATGGGAAGTATGGACCTTACCCCAACCCCAATGTCTGAAAGGCCAAGATCATGGTGAAAGTTGTCAAAAGTCTGCACCAGAATTTCGGGGTACGTCGATCGAAAGATCAGCTCAGGAAATGGTGGTCGGACCTCAAATTACGAGAACATGAGCAGTACAGAAAGATCCGGAGAGTGCTGCAAAAAAGTAAGTAGTTGTGCGGAGTTCCTATTCTTTTTGTCTTTATTACGTTTGTGCTGCTCCATGTGCTTTTCTTAAAAGTGTTGTACATTTTAAAATGGCAACTTTCATGTTCATGGGCACATTATTCGTTCGTATCAAACATTTTTCTTTCGGCCTATAAAACACCATTGTTTTGGCCATATGCATTTGGTCACATTTTTTACGCCCTACTTGTATGAAACTAATTTGGTTGTGTAGATGGCTTTGTTACTAGAATGAAATGCAAACTAGATTCTGTGTAAGGAGAGGACACTGAGCAGCTGTTTTCACATCTGGACACTGGAGCACTAGTGTGGGACACCAGAACACCATTTTTATTAGGGGGGCCACACAGGTGCTCCAGTGTATACTATAGGGGGTCTCCATCTGTGAAGCTTGTACCAAACAGATAAAGTATTGCAGCTTGACAAAGGACACTGAAAATGCTACATTTTGGAACTCTGCCAAAATAGACAATTGTACCACACTTCCAAGCAATGTTTCCTATTTATAGTTCTGCCATCAAATATCTGTGTGATACTGTAAGTATACCATTTTTGTTTTACATAGGGGAGAAAATACTCGGAGGACACCCCTCATCCGAGGAGACCAGAGCCCCCCCCCTGGAAGAAGGGGAAATCCACCCAACACAAGAAGAGCAGGAGGAAGAAGATGTGGTGGAACTAGTCACCACAACAGGTGAGTGTCTGCGACCACAGGCTCAGGTAAGAGATGGATGCCGGCATATTTTTTATACCTGTTTTTGTTTGGTTTCTCTCTTTTTAGGTGATCGTGATGTTGTGGATCCAGATCCTTTCACATCAGAAAGTGCCCAGATCCTGATCGGGGAGATCATGGGGTGTAATTTAGCATTGAAAAACCTCCAGAAAAAAATCAATGATGTTATTCAAAAAAAAGAACATCATTGATGTTTTGGGTAGAGTTTAAAACACCTCCAAATCACTTTCTTTTTTTGTGTGCTATGTTCAAAATGTTTTAGCGATTTTTATAAAAGCCAAATTTGGAGGATGCACACAGTGTGCCAACATGTGCTATCTGCCATCACGGGAGATCAATGGACGCGTTTTGGGGGTGCAACCCCTTCCTCAATAATAAAGTAGCTGAGAGGAAGGGGTTTCTCCCCAAAAACACGTCCCTTGATCCCCCGTGATAGCAGCTAGCACATGTTGACATTCGGAAATTTGTGTGCATCTTCCAAATTTGGCTTTTGCTGGGGTGACTTCACCCCATCTGAACGCAATATCAAACACAGTTCCTACATACTCTTGTCTGATATTGGCTTCAAGTTCTACCAAATGTGAACTTTGTAAGTTCAAGATTTGTGTCTTTCTTGTTGGTTTTACACATACCTGTTTTATCTTAAATGGACATTTCTATTTTTGATAATGCCACCCCAAAAATTGTTATACAACAAACATGTTGGTTTGTTTTAAAAACCTTTTCTAAATGCACATGTGATTGTGCTGGTATTAAAAAGATTGTTAATCAAGAATGTGTGGATTATTGTCTCAACTCTATAACACTTTTGTGGTGATGTAATTGCTGTTTTCTGTGACAATGGAGGTTATTTCCTAAGGGCAAATCCTCTTTGCACTACAAGTGCAGTTTCAGTGCAGTTTCAGGTGCACTTGTAGTGCAAAGTGTCTTTGCCTTTAGTAAATAACACCCAACAGTGCTTCGTAAGGTTACACAATCACGCCATTTTCTGGACTCACCACATTTCTGTCAGGGTCAGCTAAAACAAACACAAGCAGTAAATGTCACCAAAGATTTGCGATTTTTTTTTATTGGATCAAGGTTTCACAAATTGTCTGGCATATTGATGGCCCCCCTACCCACAAAGAACTCAAGGTATCTTAACCGGACATTATGGGCACTCAGGGAGGGCAAGCCAGGATGGCCACTTTCAAGCGCCGTCAGGGTTGTTTCATTTATAATTCCGGCCTCAGGCCCAACTGAGCTAGCATAGTTGGCAGAATGTTGACGTAAAAAGTTATGTAGAACACAGCATGCCAGGATTATATGATTCAGTTTATACTCCGCCATATGGATGGGTGTAAGAAATAGGCAGAACCGGCTGGCCATAATTCCAAATGTGCTCTCCACCACTCTTCTGGCTCTGGCCAGCCGATAATTAAAAACCCTCTGTTCTGGGGTGAGGGTCCTCATTGGGAATGGCTGCATAAGATGGTCCCCCAGCGCAAATGCTTCATCCGCAACGAAGACGAATGGGAGTCCTTCCACATTGTCTTCTGGAGGTGGCAAGTCCAAGCTGCCATTCTGGAGACGCCTGTAAAACTCTGTCTGGGCGATGACTCCACCATCGGACATCCGGCCATTCTTCCCCACGTCCACATACAGGATCTCGTAATTAGCCGACACCACCGCCAACATCACAATACTATTGAACCCCTTGTAATTATAATAGTATGCCCCCGAGTTGGGTGGTGGGACGATGTGGACGTGTTTCCCATCAATTGCCCCTCCGCAGTTAGGAAAGTCCCACCGCTGGGCAAAGCGGGAGGCCACAGTCTGCCATTCCTGTGGCGTGGAAGGAAACTGTTGAGGAAAACAAAAATAAATTAGTATTTTTGCACATAAACATGGAAAGCAGATTAGACACAAACATTCTTGGCCAACATCCAGATAACATTTATTAAGGGGAATTTTACAACACCAAAGTATAAGGTACACCTATCATATCCCCCCTCTCATGGGCCATTTCTAAAATTATAGGGGGGGAATCTTGGACAGGTAACCCTCTCCACTTCATTGAGAGATACATAGTTACATAGTAGGTGAGGTTGAAAAAAGACACAAGTCCATCAAGTCCAACCTATGTGTGTGATTATGTGTCAGTATTTCATTACATATCCCTGTATGTTGCGGTCATTCAGGTGATTATCTAATAGTTTCTTGATGCTATCAATGCTCCCCGCTGAGACCACCGCCTGTGGAAGGGAATTCCACATCCTTGCCGCTCTTACAGTAAAGAACCCTCTACGTAGTTTAAGGTTAAACCTCTTTTCTTCTAATTGTAATGAGTGGCCAAGAGTCTTATTAAACTCTCTTCTGCGAAAAAGTTTTATCCCTATTGTGGGGTCACCAGTACAGTATTTGTAAATTGAAATCATATCCCCTCTCAAGCGTCTCTTCTCCAGAGAGAATAAGTTCAGTGCTCGCAACCTTTCCTCATAACTAATATCCTCCAGACCCTTTATTAGCTTTGTTGCCCTTCTTTGTACTCGCTCCATTTCCAGTACATTCCTCCTGAGGACTGGTGCCCAGAACTGGACAGCATACTCCAGGTGCGGCCGGACCAGAGTCTTGTAGAGCGGGAGAATTATCGTTTTATCTCTGGAGTTGATCCCCGTTTTAATGCATGCCAGTATTCTGTTTGCTTTATTAGCCGCAGCTTGGCATTGCATGCCATTGCTGAGCCTATCATCTACTAGGACCCCCAGGTCCTTTTCCATCCTAGATTCCCCCAGAGGTTCTCCCCCTAGTGTATAGATTGCATTCATATTTTTGCCACCCAAATGCATTATTTTACATTTTTCTACATTGAACCTCATTTGCCATGTAGTCGCCCACCCCATTAATTTGTTCAGGTCTTTTTGCAAGGTTTCCACATCCTGCGGAGAAGTTATTGCCCTGCTTAGCTTAGTATCGTCTGCAAATACAGAGATTGAACTGTTTATCCCATCCTCCAGGTCGTTTATAAACAAACTAAATAGGATTGGTCCCAGCACAGAACCCTGGGGAACCCCACTACCCACATCTGACCATTCTGAGTACTCCCCATTTATCACCACCCTCTGAACACGCCCTTGTAGCCAGTTTTCAATCCATGTACTCACCCTATGGTCCATGCCAACGGACCTTATTTTGTACAGTAAACGTTTATGGGGAACTGTGTCAAATGCTTTTGAAAAATCCAGATACACCACATCTACGGGCCTTCCTTTATCTAGATGACAACTCACCTCCTCATAGAAGGTTAATAGATTGGTTTGGCAAGAATGATTCTTCATGAATCCATGCTGATTACTGCTAATGATATCGTTCTTATTACTAAAATCTTGTATATAGTCCCTTATCATCCCCTCCAAGAGTTTACATACTATTGATGTTAGGATAACTGGTCTGTAATTCTCAGGGATGTTTTTTGGGCCCTTTTTAAATATTGGTGCTACATTGG
Organism: Aquarana catesbeiana; assembly: GCF_042186555.1. Lineage (NCBI taxonomy): Eukaryota > Metazoa > Chordata > Amphibia > Anura > Ranidae > Aquarana > Aquarana catesbeiana. Next base: position 259,977,552 of record NC_133325.1, on the reverse strand, counting down.
CTTTTCTCCAATCAGCTGGTACCATTCCAGTCAATAGACTGTCTGTAAAAATTAGGAACAACGGTCTGGCAATCACCTGACTGAGTTCCCTAAGTACCCTCGGATGCAAGCCATCTGGTCCCGGTGATTTATTAATGTTACGTTTCTCAAGTCTAATTTTAATTCCGTCCTCTGTTAACCATGTAGGTGCTTCCTGTGTTGTGTCCTGAGGATAAACACTGCAGTTTTGGTTACTGAAGCCCCCCGATTCACTCATGAATACTGAGGAGAAGAATAAATTCAATACCTTTGCCATCTCAACATCCTTTGTAACCAGATGTCCTTCCTCATTCTTTATGGGGCCAATATGGTCTGTCCTCCCTTTTTTACTGTTTACATACTTAAAGAATTTCTTGGGATTTTTTTTGCTCTCCTCCGCTATGTGTCTTTCATGTTCTATCTTAGGCGTCCTAATTGCACCCTTACATTTCTTATTGCATTTTTTATAAAGTCTGAATGCTGAGGATGATCCCTCAACCTTGTATTTTTTGAAGGCCTTCTCCTTTGCTTTTATATGCATTTTTACATTGGAGTCAAGCCATCCAGGATTTTTGTTCGCTCTTTTAAATTTATTACCCAATGGGATACATTGCCTAATGCCCTTATTTAATATACTCTTAAAGCAAACCCATCTCTCCTCCGTATTCTTTGTTCCTAATATTTTATCCCAATGTATGCCTTTTAGCAAGGTTTGTATTTTAGGGAAGTTGGCTCTTTTGAAATTCAGTGTCTTTGTGTTCCCTTGATGTTTCCTATTTGTGTGATTTATACATACCAAGCTACACCAAGAGCAGACCTTTTGGATACAACCTAAACAACACAAAACAAACACAACTTCTATAACTCCTGCTATCAGCAACTTGGAAACCAATCCAGAATCCCAAGGTATCCCTTGTGTAAATGCTGACTTTACAGAAAATGTGGATATAACAGAGGAACTCGGAATAATAAATTTGTCAAATCATCAACTTACTACACCAGAAACAACAGTGCTCTCCAAAGGCCTCACATTCTGCCCAACCACCAAATTGGATAAATTACAGGTATGGTCAGATATGGAGGAATTCTTTAGGAGACTAAGGCTCAAAGAATATTTTGACAGTAAGGAAAGGAATCCTAGGACAATAGGAGGTTACAAAAGGAAAAAGAACAGCAACTTCACACCTCCACAAGGACGCAACCCCAAACTGGATACCTATATTGACAGCTTCAGGCTGCGAGTTACATCCCTGATATCGACCCAGCAAAAGAAAATATTATACAACCTTTCACCACTGGAGCGAAGAGCTGTACATGACCTGCGCAATAATCAGGCCATAACCATCAAACCAGCAGATAAAGGGGGAGCAGTCGTTGTGATGGATACAGACAAATATATACAAGAGGGCCAGAGGCAGCTGGCAAATACTACTTACTACAAAAAACTGGATTATAATCCGACCCAGGATTTTACTCAGCAATTAAAAGGTCTCATTGCGACAATGCCAAGCCACCTACATTCCGGATAATCCAGAAATTGGAGACTTCTACATGTTGCCCAAGATCCACAAGCCAGGAAATCCAGGCAGACCCATTATAACAGGTATGAATACACTTACCGAACATATCTCAGGCCTTGTAGAAAACATGTTAAAACCTTTAGTCATGAACACTGCAAGTTTCCTGCAAGACACCACTGATTTTCTGAACAAGCTTAACAATATACAACAATTACCACCTAATACACTTCTAGTCACTATGGATGTAGAATCTCTGTACAGTAACATCCCTCACAAGGATGGGTTGGTGGCATGTCACAGATTCTTATCATCCTCACCAGACCACAAGTACACTGCTGAGGATGTGACACAGCTCATTGAATTCATTCTTACACACAACTACTTCACGTTCAATAATGACATCTATCTCCAATGTATGGGTACTGCTATGGGAAGCAAAATGGCACCCCAATATGCAAATTTATTTATGGCTGACCTGGAGGACAAATTTCTGAACAGCATACAACAAAAGCCATACAGATATTACCGCTATATTGATGATATATTCATGATATGGACTGAAGGTGAAGAAAATCTAAACCAATTCTTTTCATTGATCAACACTTTTCACCCATCTATCAAACTAAAAATAGACTATTCGAACACACATGTCAACTTCCTGGACACTACAGTATACATCAGGGATGACAAGCTACACACGTCAATATACAGAAAACCGACTGACCGATGCAGCTATCTTCATAGTTCCAGTTTTCACCCCCAACACACCAAATGGGCCATCATACACAGCCAGGCCATCAGATACCACCGAATTTGTTCAGACCCAGAAGACAGAGATAAACATCTCAGAACACTGGCAGACTCCTTCCATAAGAAAGGTTACAAAGACAAAACCATAAACAACAGCATAAACACAGCCTTGAAAACCCGAAGAGAAAATCTCCTCCAATACACAGAGAAAAAAACAAATAACCGAGTACCTCTAGTCACCACATACAACCCAGCACTTGAAGGGATCAAAAAGATAATCAAAGATTTACAACCCATTATAACAGAGGATGAAACTCTGAAAGGAATATTCCAACAACCCCCATTATTGGCTTTCAGACAACCACCCAACCTCAGACACAAACTAATCAGCAGGAAACTTCACTCTGATTATGAAGTCACAAATAATGGTAGCAAACCCTGCAATAAAAAACGCTGCAAACTATGCAACCAGATAAATCTATCCAAAAGTGTTACACACACAAATGGGACCTTCAATATCATGGGATCTTACAGCTGTACCTCAAGTAATGTTGTGTACCTCATCCAATGCAAAAGGTGCAGCAAAGGATCTTATGTTGGTGAAACAGGACAGAAGTTGCAAGCGAGGATGAATTTGCACAGACATACCATCAAAGAACATAAAGAAGACAGTTTATGCACACCTGTGGGACATCATTTCTCACAATCGGACCACACCATAGAAGACCTCAATGTCTTAGTTCTTAAAGGGAATTTCAGAACTATCCAGGAAAGGAAAACGTTTGAACTAAGAATGATACTTCTTTTTGACACGAAGAATAATGGCCTGAATTTAGATATTGGTTTCCTTACACATTATGCTAAAGTTTTACGACCGCTCTGTGATTAGTACCCCCCCCTGCATTCCCCCCCTAGCTCTCCCTCTGTCTTATCTCACTATCTCTGCTGCTATCTTTATTACCATTGATTTGTATGTGTTTGGTTTTCTCTTTTTTTTTTTTTGTTTTTTCTTCTTTAACATTCTGCTTAAAAATTTGTGAATCAGTACTGCTTGGACCTTGAAGAAGGGGACATACCCCGAAAGCTTGTCCTGAAAAATTGTATGTTAGTGCAAATAAAAAAAGTATCACGGACAGTACTCAATTTTCTCTGTCACAATTGCACTAATACGGCTACAACAAATCAAGTGTGATTTATACTGAAACTAATTGACCTGTGATCGCTTTTACCTAAATTGCCCCATATTTCCACATCTGTGATCAGGTCTGTATTGTTGGTAATCAGTAGATCCAGTAATGTTTTATTTCTAGTTGGTGCGTCTACCATCTGACCCATAAAATTGTCCTGCAAGAACTGGCGAGCCTTAAATGAATGCGTGGTTCCCTCCGCCCAGTCTATGTCTGGATAATTAAAATCCCCCATTATGGTAACACTTCCCATCCTTGCTGCTAATCCAATTTGTGATAGGAGATCCGTCTCCACTTCCTCCCTCAGGTTAGGGGGCCTATAGCATACTCCCAGTATTATTTTCCCCTTAGCTTCATCCCTTTGGAGCTCTACCCATAAGGATTCCACCTCCTCACTAGCTCCCTCAGTGATGTCATCTCTCACATTCACTTGCACATTATTCTTGATATATAGGCATACCCCTCCCCCTTTTTTACCCTCTCTATCCTTGCGGTATAGGGTATACCCTTGAATGTTTGCCAGCCAATCATGAGAGCTGTTGAACCAGGTCTCTGAAATTCCCACAAAATCCAAATCCTCCTTGTACAACAGTATCTCTAGTTCACCCATCTTGTCCGTCATGCTCCTGGCATTGGTGAACATGCCACATAGTTTAGACCGGTCGCATATTGTCCTCGTATTTGGTGTTTCAAGATTGCAACTAGGACTTGCTACTATACTCACCTTGTGTTTTTGTGCTGTGGTTAACCTACCACTAATGCCCCCAATACTACCCTCTGGAATATCTTCCGCGCTGGCTATCACTGTCTCTGGACCCTCCCCCCCATCGCCTAGTTTAAAAACCCCTCTAACTTTTTGGCCATCTTCATTCCCAGCAGATCTGCACCCTCCTCATTTAGGTGCAGTCCGTCCCTTCTATAGTACCGGTTACCGACTGAGAAGTCGTCCCAGTCCTCCAGGAACCCAAACCCCTCCCTACTACACCAGCTCTTCAGCCACTTGTTTACTTCCCTAATCTCCCTCTGCCTTTCTGGTGTGGCTCGATGTACCGGTAGTATTCCTGAGAACACTACCTTGGAGGTCCTTTTCCTCAATTTAGCACCTAAGTCTCTAAAATCATTCTTTAGGACACTCCATCTGCCTCTGACTTTGTCATTGGTGCCAATGTGCACCATGACAGCCGGGTCTTCCCCAGCCCCTCCCAGTAATCTGTCCACAAGATCCGTGATGTGCCGAACCCGAGCGCCCGGTAGACAACATACTGTTCGGCGCTTCAGGTCTTGGTTACAGATTGCCCTTTCTGTCCTTCTAAGAATTGAGTCCCCTAACACCAGAATCTGTCTTTCCTTTCACTTTGCTGCCCCCCCCACTCTCACTGGAGGAGTTCTTCCCCTGGCAGCTAGGAGAGTCCCTCATCTCCAGCAGTGCTGGTCCCTGACTGGTTTCACCAATGTCACTCAATGGAGCGTACTTATTGGGATGCTCCAGTCCTGGGTCGGCCTCTCTGGCACTCCCCCCTCTACCCCTCCTGACTGTCACCCATCTACTCTTTGCTAGTGCCTGCACCTCTTTGTCTCCATCCGCCTCTGTGCTGGCCCCTGCCAGCACCTGCCGTGTACGTTCCTGGCTCACCTTTAGTATGGAGGGACTTCTCAGTGCTGACAGTTGCTTCCCCAGATTCAGAACCTGGGCTTCCAGGGAAACAATGTGCTTACATTTTTCACTGCAGTATTCACCCTCGATCGGATGATCAAGGAACGCATACATGCAGCAAGATGTACAAAGAGTCGCCTCTCCACACCCGCCGGGCATTGTACCTATTAAATTTAGTGAGGATTTGGAGATTTTACCCTGTCCAAATTACCTAACAGCTAGCTTCCTGGCACTAATACTCAAGCCAATACACAGGTACACAACAAGACAATACACAGGTACTCACAGACCTATGTGCAATCGCAGAACAGTCGCAGACCTACGTGCACTCGCAATACTCAAGTATACAGTACACAATACACAAGTACTAACGATCCACACACACTACTCAGACAACACTCAGATACTCAGACTACACAGGTACTATGACCCCTGTTATAACCTCCTGTTTTAAACTCTGGTTTTTAACTCCCACTTATACCAGCTCCACTTACACCGAGTTCCACAGCCTCAGACTGAACACGCTCAGACTGAGTCCTACATCCAGTTAAATAGGCACCTGTGAGCAATTAACCACCCCCCTTAATTGATAGACTGAAGGAACCAGAGGAAGAAAAAAAAAAAAAAAAAGCTATTTAAAAAGTGACAGAAAAAAGCAAATGAAAAACTAAAAGGAAAAGCCCCAAAAATGCAACCCAGCAAACAAACAGCAAACAAACAGCAAACAAATAGCAAGACTTGTTCACTCTAACTCTGGTTTTTAACTCCCACTTATACCAGCTCCACTTACACCGAGTTCCACAGCCTCAGACTGAGCACGCTCAGACTGAGTCCTACATCCAGTTAAATAGGCACCTGTGAGCAATTAACCACCCCCCTTAATTGATAGACTGAAGGAACCAGAGGAAGAAAAAAAAAAAAAAAAAAAAAGCTATTTAAAAAGTGACAGAAAAAAGCAAATGAAAACTAAAAGGAAAAGCCCCAAAAATACAACCCAGCAAACAAACAGCAAACAAATAGCAAGACTTGTTCACTCTAACTCTGGTTTTTAACTCCCACTTATACCAGCTCCACTTACACCGAGTTCCACAGCCTCAGACTGAGCACGCTCAGACTGAGTCCTACATCCAGTTAAATAGGCACCTGTGAGCAATTAACCACCCCCCTTAATTGATAGACTGAAGGAACCAGAGGAAGAAAAAAAAAAAAAAAGCTATTTAAAAAGTGACAGAAAAAAGCAAATGAAAAACTAAAAGGAAAAGCCCCAAAAATGCAACCCAGCAAACAAACAGCAAACAAACAGCAAACAAACAGCAAGACTTGTTCACTCTAACTCTGGTTTTTAACTCTCACTTATACCAGCTCCACTTACACCGAGTTCCACAGCCTCAGACTGAGCATGCCTAAATAATGGATATTACTTGGAACAGCCCCTCCTTAGTTACACTATTGGCAGATCACTGGACAGGTAAGAAGTGTCATATGTAGTGTCATATGTATGAAGGACAAAAAAAAACCCATAAAATTCCAGCATGCATGAGTACAAAGGGGACATTCACAGCATATTACAACCATGGTAATTAGGGAATGAGGAAAGAAATACAATACATTAGCAAACATTATATACAATAAAATGTGATATTAAAGGATAAAAATCTTACCTTCATATACTCCTTCTGCAGGACCTGGATGATGGCAGAACAGGTCTCTGGGATAATAATCCCCAGAGCCTGGGGGGAGATGCCTGTTGAGAACTTAAAGTCCTGCAGGCTTCTCCCTGTCACCAAGTACCGCAGGGTAGCGATGATCCTCTGCTCTGGAGTGATGGCTTGCCTGGTTTTTAACTCCCACTTATACCAGCTCCACTTACACCGAGTTCCACAGCCTCAGACTGAGCATGCCTAAATAATGGATATTACTTGGAACAGCCCCTCCTTAGTTACACTATTGGCAGATCACTGGACAGGTAAGAAGTGTCATAATACAAAGATATAAATACACACTGTACACGTTTGAGCACATTTGGACATTCTGCTATTACCTATCAAGATAATAATAGGATACAAAAACTTTAAACAGTACCATTTAAAAGTATACAGGAAGGCCCTTGCACTACATGCTTTGGGGAATTCATCCATACATCTGACCACAATAGAGGTGGGTATAGTGTGTATGGGTTTGGCAAAGTCAGCAGATAGATGATTGAGGATAGATAGAGAATTGGGATCAGCTGACTTAGCAGTTGGGGGGAGGGAGGGTTAAAAATGAAAGCCTCTGACACTCTGCCTGAATTTAAAGCACAAATCACATTTCTAAACATTTTAGGGGTTTTTTTGGGGTAAAGCACCACTATGGAGCTGATAAAATACATTGTTAAGTGACTACATGATGTGAATATAGGGCAGGAGACCATGCTGGGGAGGTAAGTGAAGGCAAATATGTATGAAGGACAAAAAAAAACCCATAAAATTCCAGCATGCATGAGTACAAAGGGGACATTCACAGCATATTACAACCATGGTAATTAGGGAATGAGGAAAGAAATACAATACATTAGCAAACATTATATACAATAAAATGTGATATTAAAGGATAAAAATCTTACCTTCATATACTCCTTCTGCAGGACCTGGATGATGGCAGAACAGGTCTCTGGGATAATGATCCCCAGAGCCTGGGGGGAGATGCCTGTTGAGAACTTAAAGTCCTGCAGGCTTCTCCCTGTCACCAAGTACCGCAGGGTAGCGATGATCCTCTGCTCTGGAGTGATGGCTTGCCTCATGCAGGTATCCTGCCTGCTGATATAGGGGGTCAGCGAAGCCAACAAATGGTGAAATACGGGGTCTGTCATCCTGAGAAAGTTCCTGAAATCATCAGGATTATTCTCACGGATCTCGCGGAGCAAAGGCATATGAGAGAACTGGTCATGCTGAAGCAACCAATTCTTGGTCCATAAACTCCTCCCCACCCTGTTCATGGACTGGACTTGTGTCAAGGTCAGGACCCAAACACCAAGCCCCCGCACAGCATGAACTCTATGAGGAGTATGTATATGCAACACAGCTAGAAAACGGTCGGCTGCTCAGAACAAAGTAACAGAATGCACTGAAGAACAGCAAGGCCTGTGAAGAGCGACCTGAAAAACAGTAACGAACGAACAAGAACACAATGACAAGTCACGCGTAGCTTGCTTGCACACACTGAAGAGCAGATACAAACCCACAAGCACAAACTGAACCTCAGAAAATGATCTGAAAGCCACGAGTCTGAAAAAGCGCAAATCGTCTCTCACCAAACTTTTACTAACACGAGATTAACAAAAGGAGCCCAAAGGGTGCCGCGCTTGGTTCTGAAATGGTCTTTTCTAGTCTCGTCGTACGTGGTTGACGTCACCGCGTTCCTGGCGATCGGAAATTCCGACAACTTTGTGCGACCGTGTGTACACAAAACAAGTTTGAGCCAACATCCGTCGGAAAAAATCCTAGGATTTTGTTGTCGGAATGTCCGATCAATGTCCGACCGTGTGTACGGGGCATTAGAGATATTGAGTTTATGACTATTTTAAGTGATAAAAGTTTCTGAAAAATATATTAAACACATGAATGTTATAATGTAATTAGTGTTAGTCTCTGAAGGTTACAGGACAGAGGACAGAGAAAAGTAATTTTGCTGTGTAGGTACTTCTATTCTGAGTTACTATGTCAGGACAATGGGTGGAGTTATGCAACTTAACTTTAGGCTGAAGACATATAAGCTTATATGCAAGAATGTGTGTTATTCTAGGAAATGCTGACATAACATTATGAAACAGTATAAGAATTGAGTAGGGTTGAATGGCTAGTAGGAAGAAAGGTAGGAAGAGAGGGAAGGAACCCTACACTTTAGAGAATGTAACATCTGATATCTCTTCCTCCTTCTGAAGCCATTACCATACCATATGTTACCAGATGTCACTATGTAAGTCTTGTCTTATCTTTCTGAAGAATTAAACAACTTTTCTTGAAGTATTGTACGAATTAAGGATTCTACCATTTCTACTATGACATGAATTCCTAACATTTTGGTGGAGATGCAGCCTTGGATAAAGACAGACACACTTCTCTTTCACATAGCCATTAGGAGAGATGACACAGATATATTTACACAAAGACTTTGCTATTCATTCAGAAATGCCTCTGAGATACAAGAATATTAGTATTTATACTTTTTTTCACACATGAATAGGAAAAATAAGGGGAATACAAAGACACTGAATTTCAAAAGAACCAACTTCCCTAAACTACAAACCTTGTTAGAAGGCATGAATTGGGATAAAATCTTACGAACAAAGACCACGGAGGAGAGATGGGTTTGCTTTAAGAGCATATTAAATAAGGGCATCAGCCAATGTATCCCACTGGGTAATACATTTAAAAGAGCGAACAAAAGTCCTGGATGGCTTAACTCCAATGTAAAAAAGCATATAAAAGCAAAGGAGAAGGCCTTCAAAAAATACAAGGTTGAGGGATCATCATCAGCATTCAGACTTTATAAAGAATGCAACAAGAAATGTAAGGCTGCAATTATTGCAGCTAAGATAGAACACAAAATACATATAGCGGAGGAGAGCAAAAAAAAATCCCAAGACATTCTTTAAGTATGTAAACAGTAAAAAAGGGAGGACAGACCATATTGGCCCCATAAAGAATGAGGAAGGACATCTGGTTACAAAGGATGGGGAGAGGGTGAAGGTATTGAATTTATTCTTCTCCTCAGTCTTCACAAGGGAATAGGGGGCTTCAGTAACCAAAACTGCAGTGTTTATCCTTATGACACATCACAGGAAGCACCTCCATGGTTAACAGAGGAGAGAATTAAAATTAGACTTGGGAAACTTAACATTAATAAATCACAGGGACCAGATGGCTTGCATCCGAGGGTACTTATGGAACTCAGTCAAGTAATTGCCAGACCATTGTTCCTAATTTTTACTGACAGTCTACTGACTGGAATTGTACCAGGTGATTGGAGAAAAGCCAATGTAGCACCAATATTTAAAAAGGACCCAAAATATATCCCTGGGAATTACAGACCAGTTAGCCTAATATCAATAGTATGCAAGCTCTTGGAGGGGATGATAAGGAACTATATACAAGATTTTAGTAACGAGAGTGATATCATTAGCAATAATCAGCATGAATTTATGAAGAACTGTTCTTGCCAAACCAATCTATTAACCTTCTATGAAGAAGTGAGTTGCGATCTAGATAAAGGAAGGCCCGTAGATGTGGTGTATCTGGATTTTGCAAAAGCATTTGACACAGTTCCCCATAAACGTTTACTGTACAAAATAAGGTCCATTGGTATGAACCATAGGGTGAGTACATGGATTGAAAACTGGCTACAAGTGCGAGTTCAGAGGGTGGTGATAAATGGGGAGTACTCAGAGTGGTCAGAGTTGGGTAGTGGGGTCCCCCAGGGTTCTGTGCTGGGACCAATCCTATTTATTTTGTTCAAAAAAATGACCTGGAGGATGGGATAAACAGTTCAATCACTGTATTTGCGGACGATACTAAGCTAAGCAGGGCAATAACTTTTCTGCAGGATGTGGAACCCTTACAAAAAGATCTGAACAAATTAATGGGGTGGGCAACTACATGGCAAATGAGGTTTAACGTAGAAAAATGTAAAATAATGCATTTGGGTGGCAAAAACATGAATGCAATCTATACACTAGGGGGAGAACCTCTGGGGCAATCTAGGATGGAAAAGGACCTGGGGTCCTAGTAGATGATAGGCTCAGCAATGGCATGCACTGCCAAGCTGCTGCTAACAAAGCAAACAGAATATTGGCATGCATTAAAAGGGGGATCAACTCCAGAGATAAAACGATAATTCCCCCAATCTACAAGACTCTGGTCCGGCTGCACCTAGAGTATGCTGTCCAGTTCTGGGCACCAGTTCTCAGGAAAGATGCACTGGAAATGGAGCGAGTACAAAGAAGGGCAACTAAGCTAATAAAGGGTCTGGAGGATATTAGTTATGAGGAAAGGTTGCGAGCACTGAACTTATTCTCTCTGGAGAAGAGACGCTTGAGAGGGGATATGATTTCAATTTATAAATACCGTACTGGTGACCCCACAAGAGGGATAAAACTTTTCCGCGGAAGGGAGTTTAACAAGACACGTGACCACTCATTAAAATTAGAAGAAAAGAGGTTTAACCTTAAACTATGTAGAGGGTTCTTTACTGTAAGAGCGACAAGGATGTGGAATTCCCTTCCACAGGCGGTGGTCTCAACGAGAAGCATCAACAGTTTCAAAAACTATTGGATAAACACCTGAACAACCACAACATACAGGGATATACAATGTAATACTGACATATAATCACACGCATAGGTTGGACTTGATGGACTTGTGTCTTTTTTCAACCTCATCTACTATGTAATTATGCATACTTAACTAAAAATAAAATATATTATATAATATATATTGAAATGATAATAAAAACATACACAAACTATGCAGAAAACACATTAAAATAAGTGATAATACAAAAAATAAACAAAACAATTCACAAAAAGTACAAAGAAAAGCTTTATAACCACTGTCCCCAGTAACAACATGGTGAATGTGATTATATATCCCATTAATACACACCATTTAAATAATGTATCATCAGAGTTTCATGGCCCCTTATGTTTAAGCAGATTTATGCAGGCTCCAATAATTTCTGTTCCACTTGTCCTCATGATATAAGATATAAGATAAAACTCCCATAGTGTAAAACTTCAAAGCATATCAGGAACTGGTTTGCCTGCTAGTGGCACTGGGGTTCTTAGACCTAAAGGTTGTAGTTCCAGTGTACACCAGTAGGTGCCTCCCAGCTGCCAGCAGTTCCTAGCAAATCAGTCTTCACCTGATACTGGCTGCTGGGAGGGTATTTAGTCCCTCTGTTATTCCATTTTGCTTCAGTATTTTGCCTGCTATACATGCTTGCTGATCCCTGCCTTATCCCATACCTTGCTTCTAATACCCTGTATCCTGTTAACCTACCTCTGTTCCCCTTGTTCTCAGTTCTAATTCTGCTCATGCCCTGTTTATATTAGTTCCCCTACTTTTATATGTAATGTATATACAGTAATTAGGTTGTTGGTTTGATTTTTCTTCACTGTCACCTTTATTTTTTACTTTTGATTTACTGCCAATCTCATCATACCTACTATGGACATCATAATTTTGAATGTGATGTCATAACGGTATCTGTACAATACCTATACTATGGTATCATAAATAGACTCAAAATACCCTGCAACTGCTTGTAGTGCCGCTCCAGGTTCTCAGATGTAATGACAAATCTGGTGATTCACTATGCAGTGAGGGTGCAGCCCACCAAAACAGCAGGACCTAATAGAACTCTATGGGAAAGTGCAGCTAACCCACACCCAAACTTCACCAAATCCAGGCGTAGACTGCGCTGCTCCTACTGTTTGGTCAAACATGCCACATCAGTCTGAGAGCAGCCTAAAATTTAATTTTAAGTAGGTGAATTTTAATCTAAGAGCCCAGCGGTACCCTAGGTCTTTAAGGGCCCTGTATTTTCCTCTGTATATTTTGAAATTAAATTTGTGTGATGGGACGTCCCTACTTGCTCATTACAATCAAAGATCTGCTTTGAATTGCTACACAATAGTAATGAGTAAAGTTCAAATCGCAGAAGGTTTAACAAACACAGTGGGAAGTCAGTGAACCAGGAATTATAGTGCCACGCCCTATTGAAGTTGATGGAGGCTGAATCTTTCTATTTTTTTGGCCTTTTTCAAGGCTAATTTTTAAAAAAGGGCATGCTGAGCATTACCATGGTGGACATGCACCAATGCAATAAATAAATAAATAAAATTACTGTTTTACAGAAGAGAGAGGTTATTTTCCCCTGGCTTAAAGAGCAACGTTAAAAATACAGAAATCCTTTAAATAAAATGCTTGGGTCGACCTGCATATGAAGTTATGGAATGGTATGATGCAGTCCTTTAAAAGTGACATTTAAAGAAAAATTTTAAAAATAAAAATAAACAGCAGGGTTCACCTTTAAATTCAGACAAGGTCTTTTTCCAGACATGTGACCTGACCCTTATCCAGGCATGCAGGGTGGATGGCCAGGAATGGGAGGGCATTGAGTTTCCCCCCTTCCCACTTCCTGAACCATACCAGGCCAGATGAAACATGCTAAAAATACACTATGCTTTCCTTATAAACCTAGCAGGATTTGCAGCGGACAGTCCCTGACAGACTTCAATGCTTGCTACTTTTTTTTTGCTATCAAAGTGGTAGCTGGACCTTGCAACATTTATTTCTGAAAACAAAAAAATGCAGTGCTGTGTGATACTGAACCTTACAAATGCATAAATAGTGCCATAAACAAAGAAAATCAATATTGCTAAAAAAATGTAACTATGAATATATTAAAAAAAAAAATTGTGTAACAAGCAAGCTCACAGTGAAAAATGTAGTATTATTCCTTAATATCAAGTGTCCAAAAAAAAAAAAGAGAGATTTTTTTTCTCCCAATTTACATCAATCCACAGAGACAAAAGTGCAAATTGGGGTATTATACATATTAATGTCCAAAAGGTGACTCTAGTGATGATAATCCTGATCAGAAGAGGGTGACTTCACACATGTGCTCCCCCGCCCCCCCCCCCCCCCCCCGTGTGAATGCGCTCACCTCCAACAGTGTGACCGCACATTTAAGTTTGATCCACATAAGAAGTTGCCCACTCCTGGGCTCTAAGTGAAACTGGCTCAGCAGGATCCCACAGGAAAATCCAGAGAGGTTGTCCTCAATTTAAAACAAGAAAGAGGCTGGATAGTGCATTATCTCTAGTTTAAAAATGTATTTAGAAAACAGAACATCAGGGTACTCACATATTTTAGGTCCTTCCAGCGCAACAAACTATAAAAGAATTAAGCATAGGATTCCTCTCCAAACGGTCGTTTGATGTTATGTTTTCTAAATAAATTCACATGGGGGAAGGGGGGAGCACCCTCTTCTGATCAGGATTATCATCTCTAGAGTCACGTTTTGGACATTAATATATTAATGTGTATAATACCCCAATTTGCACTTTTGTCTCTAGGGATTGATTTAAATTGGGAAAAAAAATTTTGGACACTTGATATTAAGGAATAATACTACATTTTTTTCACTGTGAGCTTGCTTGTTACACACAAAAATATTTTTTTTATATTCATAGTTACATTTTTTAGCAATATTGATTTTCATTGTTTATGGCACTATTTATGCATTTGTAACGTTTAGTATCACACAGCGCTGCATTTTTTTGTTTTTTGTATATATGCTTTCACAGATTATGGGATTGTGATCAATGCTTAGTAAGGATGAGCTCCGGGGTGTTCGCATGCTGAACCTGCCGAGCCCGCCAGGAAGTCGGCACGGTGCAGCGCTAATCACAGGTAGGGAGACATTTCCCGATCTCTGCAGATGCACATCGGGAAATGTCTCACTGATTGTGATTAGCGATGCGCCGTGCCGACTTCCTGGCGGGCTCGGCATGTTCCGCATGCGAACACACCGGAGCTCATCCTTAATGCTTAGCAGCTGTGAATTTGCACTTTGTTTCACAGGAATTGTTATACCACACCTGACTCTATGCTGTAACCTCAGGTTACTTTATACCTGAAGCTGATTGCAGTCTCAGGTTGCTCTAGAGTAGCTCGCAAGATTTATATATTTTTATAACATTTATTACTGGGCAACTGAGAAATGCAAGTCCTGTCAGTCAGGAGCTCATGCAGCATGAGGGAGATTATGGGCGTGGTGCAGCAACTGAGAGAAATGCTCAAAACATGGCTATTTCATAATTACTGCATTAGTTTGGTAAACATATAGTCTTAATTTTGTATACATATATTATATATTTATATATATCTAGATATAGATATATATAGATAGATATATAGATCTATATATTAATATAGATCTATATATATCTATAGATGTAGATATATATATATCTATATCTATAAATATATAGATATAGATATATATCTATAAATATATAGAGATATATGTCTATATCTATATATATATAGCTATATCTGTATATATATCTAGATATAGATATATATATATATATATATATATATATATATATATATATATATATATATATATATATATATATATATATTTGTTTTTTGCAGCACTGATTAATTTTAATGAATGACATTTTCTCATACTTCTGACATGTAGCATCATCAGACAAAAGAATCTTCCAATGTTTTGCTAATATATCTCTTATTTCAGACCAGTGCTTATTAAATTGAGCAATTAATCTTCCTGTCTGATCTTTAGATCTATAACATGAAATCAAAAGACAGTGTCTGCAAGTAGTTTTAGCATATTGAAAGGCTCTTATGACACAATTTAAGGGATAACTCCTCATTCTAAAGAGTGATGAAAGCCTTGTAGATTGAGATAAGAAAGAATAATGATTTATCTCTTTGTGACTATAACATTAATTTTCAATTGTTATGTGCTCCTGCACTTTGCAATTTTGCAGTTTCATGCCTCAGGGATATTAATTACATACTCGAATGTCACTCTTTATCGGGGCTGGATTTATAATTTCTGCACTCCTAGGCCTACTGTCTTCTTTCACTCCCTCCTAACCCAAAAAGCAATCTAGCTATCATGCTAAAAAGATAAGACATCTTTGACACATGTTGAGGCTAGGGGCAGAGAGGTTTAATGAGAGAGTTTGCCAACTGTAGATCAGTACACCTAGGAATGATGACTAGAAGAGTAGATCAAAGTGTCACTGTACTATGTTGGGAGTTTGACTTTAGACAATATAGGTCAGTACACAGTACATTATTCCACCAAGTAAAATACACAAGCTATGCAGCTATAGAAACAATAGGAATAAAGCGAGATTTCAACAGCAGGCAGGACCAAAGTCTGGGAACTTCAATTATACAAGTGAATGTGATACTGACTGTATGATGTATCACACATGAGTGGTTGTATATTGTCCCTGGAAGCCCTTCTACCCTACTATCAATATATTCTAGCTAATTTCTATTGAGGATTTTTTCTTCCCCTAGAGGGGTGTAATCAGATAAATACATTTTGCGGTTGGGGCTTTACAACTAAACTACAGCTGAATACATATTTGAAATACATATTTAGGTGAGCTCTCATGTTTTTTCAATTCTGCTTTGCTACTGTTGTACTCTGATAACCTCTGCAATACTTCATGGCTGGGATGGCAACCTTTCCATTATCATCTGCAGTTGATCCAGCTTGGTCACCTTTCTGCCACTATTTTGAACAACAAAGGAGCAGTAGCTCATCAATGAGATCATTTCTCTGCTCTGTCCTCCACTAAACTATTTAGGAAGGGACAATTACAAAAGTCTGGAAAGCTGTAGAGCTGTGATTGCCAGCTCAAAACCTGTCAACCACCCATAGCTCTTCTGTTTGTAATATTACAGGAGACTAATATCAAGACTAGGGATGAGCTTCAAGTTCAGGTGGAGGTAGAGTTTGACCTGAAGTTTGCATGTCCAGCCTTCTGAAAACAGCAAACATTTGGAATCAGTCAATATCAACCATTACTAATAATGTACTTTCTGGCCTCTGAACTGTGGTCAGGTGGTCAATAAGGGCCTATCATGAAGTTTTGACTATGTGCTAGCATCAGGAATTTCTTGTCAGTCATCAAAGATTGTGGGAATTTCATGCTCATGTGTATAAACGTGCACATGTTTTTGAGCAAGGTAGCCTAACTAAGCATGCAAGGATGCCCACACGCATGGATGTATGGATATGTCCACCACAGATTCTGGTGACTAGTGGTCTATTTAAACCTAAAGCTGGTATGGGATAATTGCCGGGTAATCTTTCATTTTGTATCTCTGTTATTCTTGTTCCTGAATTCCACTTGACTCTTTTATTGACATAGCTTTTGTCTGACCTGCATCTGCCCTACCAGTGCCTGTTTATGTCTACTGCCTATCTGTATTACCAGCCTTGACCTGAACTCCCAACCAAGATTATGTACCCCGATGTCTGTACTTTGCCAACCTCTACTCATTTCTGACCTTTATTCTACTTGTGATTTAGTGCCTTCCTGGTCTGAGTGAACTCGGGGTACCCTTATTGCTGCACTTCTACTTACATGACACCAGTTCTCCCAAGTTCAAGTCCATGGTTGCAGCTTTATGGCACCTAAGCCCTACTATTGCTCTAACAGTCCCTGTCTCAAACTGCAGAGGTGCTTGGACAAAAATTGTGAAAGAAACCACCCTCATCACCCCAAGGCATGTTATATAGGTACATGACAGCTAGCATCTTCCTATAGGTCTTGTGTTCCCAAAAAGCCTTTGTTAACACGCTTTGTAACAGATATGGATTGTATGAGGAAAGCTCACAGAAGGTAGAGAAAGTTACATTTTATCCTCTTAATGCCTATTACTAAAAAAAAAGTTTGTCTTTATTTACATGCAGTCACAGACACAAAAACAGTGCGTTGTACAGTTTTTTGACAGATTAGGGAGAGATATGAAAGTTTTAGCAGTAAGCTGACAGCTAAAACAATAATATCCCTTTATTTTTACATGAAGTCACAAGTCACAAACATACTCACAGAGTTTGTTTTGCAGTGTTACAGCAGATCAGCGAGATATTTTCAGTGTTATCAGGAACAGCTAGTTCCAAACTAGTGGTCTTTGCTGAAAACATCCATATGTATATTTGGACAGAGGGGTTGATAGGAAAATAGACTGTTCACTAAATTTTGAAATTTGAAAATTCAAAAATTCAAAATCCAAATATTGGGAAATTCAAAAATTGGGAAATTCAAAAGTTGGGTAATTCAAAAATTTGGAAATCCAAAAATTTGGAAATCTGAAAATCCGAAAATTTGGAATTTCGAAAATCCACAAATCAGCAAATTCAGAAATGCGGAAATCCGAAAATTCATAAATCTGATAATCCGAAAATTTGAAAAAAAGAAAGAAAGTCCAAAAATTTGAAAGAATGAAAATCCGAAAGAAAGAACGAAAATCAGAAAATGTGAAAATCCAAAATAATAACTAACTAATAACAACTAACTAATACATTGTAGGTATTGGTATTCAAATGCCGCATCTAAACGAATGGAACGTAACAAATTAATAATAATACATAATAATACCATTTTTTTATTATTATTTTTTATTATTATTAATTTGTTACGTTCCATTTGTTTAGATGTGGCATTCGTTATTTTCGATAATTTGTAACTTTGAATAAATTCTTATTTATTACATTCAGTAACAGACAAATTTGAAAGGAAACTCCAATACCTAGAATTTAATAGTTAGTAATAGATATTATTAGTTAGTTACTATTTCAGATCTTCTAATTTTCGGGGTTTTGCTAATTTTCAGATTTTCGTTCTTATTTTCACACTTTCTTTCTTATTTTCGAGATTTCGCTCCTATTTTCGGATTTTTGAATTTTCGATTTTCAGATTTTTAAATTTTTTCAAATCTCTAAATTTCCGAATTTCCAAATATATATATATATATATATATATATATATATATATATATATATATATATATATATATATATATATATATATGTCAATGGTCAATGTGTGTCCCCCTGGGTTTAGTCCATTTTCAACAAATATTGTGTGTAGTTCCCCATTATATTTGGATGTGGTGACCCAGTGGATAGCCCACCAAAGCCACTATTTCACTTGTTTCAGAGCTTGTGGGTCTTTCACTCCTTTATTAAGAAAAATAAATAAAGATTTGAACATTAAAGGAGGATAGCATTCAAAGGGCAGTTTTGCCTGTGTCAGAATCAAGTGGCAAATCCAAAGCCGATTTCCTTTCGAGTGGTCAGTCTATACTTGTCTGTTTCCCCCTGCAGATATGCCTCCAATGCAGTAGAATAAAGCCCCTAGATTAAATTAATTTTCTTGCATACTGTATATGTGCACAAATATAAGCACATGAAGGGCAGTTTTCCTTGTTAGAGCAAAATATCTACAAACCAAGACCACCTTCTCAGGAAGGTGGACAGCCTTTTCTCATTAGTGGTTCCTCTCTCACCTATGCCTACAAGACAGTGACCATCAAGAAATGCAGAAAAGCAGTTCTTTGCAGTGCTACCTTGGAGTGTGGTGCGTTGTGCTCCCTTTTGGATGGTGGCAGAGATACTGGTATGATTCTCCCTCTGAATTGGGGAGGGTTTGAAGATCCCCAAAATGTAATTCTCCTCACTGCTAGCACCACCAGCCCTCCTCTTCTGTACTAGCAGCAAGACAACCTGACTCCTCACCAGGAGCACCCCAACCCTCCTTCTCCTGTTACTCCTTGTCTGTCTCCTACTGCCTTACATAGTTAAGGGTAGAAGGCAAATAATCATATGGCCCTGAGACAATAGGAAGCTTTTCACTTACTAGTGCAGCTACGTCTACAGTGGCCAAGATGTTACACAGTGTCTACTCTGGCAGGAACATCATAGAGATTGTGAGCTTCATCGTGGCTCACTATTCCAGTAACCTCTGACCTGGCACAAGCTAGCATGGAGTCAGCCACCTCTCTTTTATTTATTTATTTTTTTTAGCCACCTCTCATCCTGCCTGCTCCTCGTTAGCCTTCAGATTCTATAACCCAGTATAGCTCCTGTCCCTTAGGCTGACCAGCTGCATAGGCTCTGGGGAGCTGGGGGAGGACTGGTGGTTCTGAACAGTGACCCGCTAAGGCCAGTGAGAAGCGGGTAGATGTGACCACACTGTAATTTTCACCAACGTGTAAGACACAGAGCAGCACCACAACAAAAGGTTTGTGCCTCATCCTTTATCCCTCCCAGCCATCATCTTATTTGCTCATTTTACATATATCATATATCCATCCTGCCCATTGTCTGTGTTGATAATCACCATTATGCTAACAGTGTATTCCAGCTGGTGGGGGCATGTATGACCTTCTGAGAAAAAAGTGGCTTCTGGGTATGGGCAGAAGGATGCTGCAAAAGGATAAGAGCTCAAACCACATTTATCTCAAGGAGGGGAGCCTGTGCTTTGGTTTGTTTCACCTTGGCTGCTTAATAACCTTTTCCAAACAATGAGTGACTTTTGCAAAAAAAAAAAAAAAATTTGAGGTGTTTGGCTCTCTCCTCCCACCCCCCCCTTTCTTATTTTTTATTTTTTTCTGTTTCTTCTATCTCCACAGCCTAGTTTTTTTCACTGAGTTATAAGTTGTTTGGTCTCTTTGCCAACTGTACAGCATGGCACTACTTGACCGGAACTAGTTGTCACCTTTTGGTCTTAGACCAGGTTGTGTTCAGCTGTAGAAATGGCTTGTTTCCTAGGTTTTCCTAGTGTGACTCTTTTCTTTGTCATGTGTATAGCAATGTATGTTGAACTATGTTTAAAGAAACATTTGCACAAGAAAGGTTGGACAGGTTGTCTTCCCCTCATGGCACTGTTTGTTCCCAGATGGGGTGTCTGGGGGTGCTAGACAATACTCCACACCTTACATTCTGCACCTGGAATGGCATACAATGTTCACTAATGTCTGTTATCATTGATCTGACATTTGTACCCTTTCACGCAACACTATTTACTAGCTCCTATTATATGGCAGATAATGTTCATCCTTTATGTTTCCCTTGATGAACCTCGATAAAATATTAAACAAGAAAAAAAAAAGAAGAGGGGGTTTTGGGAATGTGAGGCTGTGGTTTAGAAGTGTTTTGATGTGCAATATTTTAACAATGTTACAATGTTTCAACACCACACCCTTTTATAACCACTTCCTGTCCATAGGTCATCATATGATGTCCTGGACTTTGAGTGGGGATATCTGAATGATGCCTGCAGCTACACACAAGTGAGGTATAGCCACGCGCATTAGAGAAAAAGCAACAATTCTAGCCCAAGATCTCCTCTGTTACTCTGTAACCTGTAAAAAAATTTAAAGCGTCACCTATGGAGATTTTTAAGTACCGAAGTTTGGCGTCATTCCACAAGTGTGCGCAATTTTTAAGTGTGACATGCTAGGTATCTATTTATTCAGCATAACATAATCTTTCACATTAAACAAAAAAATTTGGATTACTGTTTTGTTTTTTATTAATTCATGAAACAGTTTTTTTCCAGCGTTTGAAAAATCACTGCACAAATACCATGTGACATAAAAAGTTGTAACAACCGCCATTTTATTCCCTAGGGTCCCTGTAAAAAAAACATAGTAATGAGTTAAATCAAAAATCATAAAATCCTACTGGATGTATAATTCCAATAAATTATACAATATATAAACAAAAATGGCAATATGCAAATGTAAACAGGTGTTCCTGTTTGCACTCATAATCAACCTATTATCAATAGCAAATCTACTAAAATGTTTTAGTTCAATTCAAATATTTGTGTAAAAGTATTCTGGTAATGACCAGTAAAGATCATGAAGTTGTGCAAATGTCCATCTGTAGCAACCAATGGCATCTAATGCAATTGATAAAGTTGGTATTTTCTTGTGGTAATTAAACACAGTTTATAATATGGTGCTAATGTCCAAATTCAATAACCAATAGAAACAAATGATCAATGTGCAAAACTCCAATATTCTCCATGGTGTCAAAATGTGAACAACAAATTTATCTTTAACTCTTTAATCTGTCTTGTATACTGCACATCAGTGCAGTAAAAATAGGAAATGAAGATTCTTTATAGTGTAAAACCATTCAGCCCATTGAATAAAAACAATTAAACCAACTTACGATTGCTAGCACTAGCTAATGCATCTGATTTCCTCCTCCTTCCCTGGTCTGTCTGTGAGCTCACAGCCCAGCTTTACAAAGTCAATGGGGTTGATTTACTAAAAGCAACTCCACTTCGCACTGGAAGTGCACTCAGAGGTGCAGTCCCTGTAGAACTAAGGGGAGGATCGAAATGAGGGGAAGCTCTGCTGATTTCTATCATCCAATCATGTGCAAGCAAAAATGCTGATTTTTATTTTCCTTGCATGCCCACCTCAGATCTACCATGACTGCACTCCCAAGTGGATTTGCCTTTAGTAAATAACTCCCAATCACTCCATCATGCACAATGCATCACTTCTGGACTTTCTCAGGAGCACATTATCCTAAGCCACGGCTCACTAATTTGTGAAATTCACAGTTTAGCAACAAGTTATAATTGCCTACAGATTTGTTTTTGTACTGGAATGGAGTGAACTGGTATGTTTATCATGTTCACCCATATATTCAACAAATGCACATATACAGGGGCACAAATTATTTTCAAGGTTGGGTAAACATAGCACACTTATAGTAAGCAAAGTAGGTACACTTGAGGAAGAAATTAGATGTTCTTTACTGATATTATCAAAACATTAATGTCTTACTAAGATTCTATTAGCGCCTGGAAATGTTTTTCAAATATTGGAATTTGTGCAAATTAATCAGGTCTTTCTTTATATCTTGTGTTTGAGACTCACAGTCCAAACAGGTACCTTAAGCTTCTTGGAGACTCACATGAGAAACAAAGGAAGCTGAGTGATTGCTAATTTAGACAATTAGCATCTATCTTCTAAACCAGCTACATTACTGCCAAACCTTGCTGTTTACATCACTAAATTAATTTGGACTCTTATGCCGCGTACACATGATTGGACATTCTAACAAATGTTTGATAGGCGCTTGTTGTCGGAAAATCCAACCATGTGTAGGCTCCTTCGGACATTTTTTGTCGGAATTTCTGACAGCAAAAATTTGAGAGCTGGTTCTCAAATTTTCTGACAACAACATGCGTTCTTGTAAATTCCGAGCGTGTGTAGACAATTCCGATGCACAAAATTCCATGCATGCTCTGAATCAAGTACGAGACCGAAGCGCTGGGTCTGGTAAAACAAGCATTCGTAATTGGTCACGCTGCAAAGTTTTTAATCTTTCAATGCAGCACATTATCTTCTTTATAATGCTAGAATTATGAAGTTGTTTTGCTGCTGATATTCTCACAGAGTTCTGACAAACTGATTTCTTTATTATTTCTCGTGATCTCCTGATTATTATTTGTTATTTTTTTCGTCAGATGTCCATAATAATGTTTAGAATTTATTTTTCTAGTGATCTCCTGTTTTTTTTTTTTCTAGTGCGCTCCATAATATTTTTTGGCGTTTTGTGTGTCAAGTTACCACAACACCATTATGATCTTGTATTTTTTAACCTCAAGGAGGTTGGTTGGTGTTGGTGTCCCTTGTTAATTTGACATTGTATTTTTGAAAAGTACCTGTCTACTCACAAACAAACTGTCCTTTTTTAATTCAAACACATAGCCAATGGTTTGTGCAAAAAAATATACATTTGTTAAGGGGTCATAACAAAATAAAGAGGAAAGCAACGCTGGATAAACTGGTGATATTAGTGAAGCCTTTGTACCCCAGGGCACACATCAACTATTTGACATCCAAAATTGGTAGCCTGAGGAGTGAATTTAATAGGGAGCACAATCCGGTCCAGGTCTCCGAGAGATCAGGAACAGCAGCAGATGACATATATGTCCCCAGGCTGTGGTCATACAACAGCCTGCATCTTTTGCCAGACCAGACTGAACCCAGGCCATCCCTTTCTTGTCTTCCTTCCATGCTTGCTTCCACGCTTGCTTCCAGGCCATGGCTCTGGTGTTGGAGTTGGGGCAGGAGGTGGAGGAGGAGGAGGATGGTCCAACTTACACAGGTGCTCATGCTCCTCCCCTTCCTGGGCCTTTTTTCTTGAAGGCATAGGGGAGGAATCTGGGATTTGGTCAGGCTACTGGGCCCAGCCACCTCCTGGCTGCCACTTACCCCCACCACCTCCTGGCTGTCACTTACCCCCACCACCACCTCCTGGCTGCCACTTACCCCCACAACCTCCTGGCTGCCACTTACCCCCGCCAAGTCCTGGCTGCCACTTACCCCACTCAGGCCACTAATTTTGCAATTCAAATAGTTGATGTCTGCCGTGGGAATCTGCGGCTTCACAAATTCCAGCAATTTATCCAGTGCTGCCTTCCTCTTTAGTCAATTTGTATAAAAGGGGTGTTTTGTCTGCCACAAACAGGGCAGCTCTCTGTACAAATCAATGAATTGGGGGAGGAAATCATGATCATTGAATCGATCCATTTTATCTGCAAGACACAACACAAGACAAACCCTAATGCCAGGCTAAACTCTCCTAATCTTGTCCCAATATAGGCCTCAATCTCTAAGCAGTATAGGCCACTGATGCCCCAAGTTAAAATTGTACCTTTGTTAGAACGATCGGCGCTTCCGATACTCCTTCCTCCACTCATAGATTGTACGTATGACACACGCTTGTTCTGCTTTTTATACACTGCGCAGGCGTGAAAATCCGCCTGCCCCTGAACTTGTATCTAGTATATTCTTCTCTTTCAGCGCAGTGGGAGAGCACATGGCAGAGAAAGAACAAGTGCATGCAGACAGCAGCAGCAGCAACAACGAGAGGCCGGAGCCCGGAGGAGATTTAAGGCCTCAAATATATCCTTTGTAGAGATGGTGGAGATGGTGGACATCTTGAAGAGGGCCGACTATGATGGGAAGCATGGACCTTACCCAAACCCAAATGTGAGAAAGGCCAAGATCATGGCTAAAGTTGTGAAAAGTCTGCACCCACAGTGCTTTATAATTTGCAACAATCAGGCCATTTTCGTCACCCAAAAAATTAATTCATGGCGCTGAAAATGATGAATATTTTTAGCATTAATGCATTACATACATTAACAACAAAAACAAGGTGTGTGTGTAGTAGAACTCGGTCTGGGCAATGACTCCACCATCCGACATCTGGCCATTCTTCCCCACATCCACATAGAGAAACTCATATGTCGCCAACACCACCAACACCACATCACAATAGTATCAAACCCCTTTTATAGTTGTAATAGTATGACTCTGAGTTGGGGGGTGGGACTATGTGGACATGTTTCACATCAATTGCCCCTCCAAAGTTAGGAAAGTTCCACCGCTGGGCAAACTGGGAAGCCACAGTCTGGCATTCCTGTGGCATTGAAGGAAACTGGAGTGAAACAAGAAAAGAAAATTAGGACTTTTGCACATAACATTGCAAGCAGATTAGACACAAACATTCTTGATCAACATCAGTATAACATTTATTTGAAGGAGTACTTACTTACTTTACACTATTGGCAGCCCACTGGACAGGTAAGAAGTGTCATATTACAAAAATATAAATACACACTGTCCAAATTGAAGCACATTTTTACATTCTGCGATTACCTATCAAGATAATAGGAGAACAAAACTTTAAATAGTACCATTTGAAAGTATTCAGGCAGGCCCTTTCACTACATGCTTTGGTGAATTCATATAGAAATCTGACCACAAAAGAGGTAGGTATAGAATGCATGGGTTTGGCAAAGTCAGCAGTTAGAGGACTGGTATCAGTTGACTTAGCGGTTGGAGGATAGGGAGGATCCAAATGATTTTGGGACCCCAAAAAAATGTTTGGGGCAAAGCACTTCTATGGAGCTGACAAAATTCGTTGTTAAGTGACTAGACTAGGTGTGTATGGGCCCAGGATAGCATGCTGGGGAGATTAGTGAAGGCAATTATGCATGAAGGACAAAAAAGGAACATGAAAAACTTCCAGCATGCATGAGGACAAAGAGGACATTCACAGCATATTAAAATCATGGTAATCAGGGAACGATAAAAGAAATACAATACAATAGCAAACATTAAATGCGTATAATGTGATGTTAAAGGAGAAATCTTAACTTAATATAGTCCTTCTGCAGGACCTGAATGATGGCAGAACAGGTCTCTGGAATAATGATTCTCAGAGCCTGGGGGGAGATGCCTGTCAAGAACTTGATGTCCGGCAGACTTCTCCCCGTCGCCAAGTATCGCAACGTGGCAACTAGCCTCTCTTCGGGAGTGATGGCTTGCCGCATGCAGGTGTCCTGCCTTGTAATATAGGGGGACAACAAAGCCAACAGATGGTGAAAAATGGGGTCCGTCATCTAGAGATAATTCCTGAAATCATCAGGATTATTCTCACTGATCTCCCGCAACTAAGGCATGTGCGAGAATTGTTCTCACTGGAGCAACCAATTCTTCATACATGAACTCCTTCTCCCCCTGTTCATGGACTGGACTTGGGTCAAAGTAAGAACCCCAACACCAAGCCCCTGCACAGCACAAACTCTACGATGAGTACATACCTGCAACATGGCTTCAAAACGGTCGGCTGGTCAGAACGAACTAACAGAACGCACTGAAAATCAGAAAGGCCTGAGAAGAGAAAACTGAAAATCACAAACAAGCGGACAAGAGCACACTGGAAATCAAATACGTAATCTAAAAATACACACTGAAAACCAGATGCGAACTGACTACACACACTGAAAACCAGATACGAACCCACAAGCACAAACTGAAGAGCAGTAACGATCTGAAAAGCATGAGGATGAAAAGCGCGAATCGTCTCTCACCAAACTTCTACAAACACAAGATTGGCAGAAGGCGCCCAAAGGGTGGCGCACTGGTTTTTGAACTTCCTCTTTTTAGTGCCGTCGTACGTGTTGTACGTCAGCGCGTTCTTGATGATCGGAATTTCCAACAACATTTGTGTGACCGTGTGTATGCAAGACAAGTTTGAGCCAACATCCGTCAGAAAGCAATCACAGGATTTCATTGTCGGAATGTCCGATCACGTGTACGTGGCATTATCTTTTGGTCTGGTGCTCCTTCTATATATGCAAATTACACTCTGAAGAGCTCAGTGAGAACTGATTGGGGGGAGGGAAATGCTTGCCCTTGTACAGCACACAGGAAGAAAGCTGAGGCTGTCAATCACATGCTGTGTACTGGAGCTAAAAAAACTTGTCAGAAGTGAAGCTTATGTCAGAGGTTTACAACCACTTTAAATTAAATCTGTATCTGCTGGTGTTCCTAACTTAGCTACTTACCATAGTCTTTTGTAAAAGTGTATGCATACCCATAGGACGCATGAGATTTAAACCTCTTTAAACCACTTCATGCTGCATCTCAGGGACAAGGAAACTCCCTAATGCGATACATAGAGAAATAAATAATAATAATATTCTTCTCTTCTTTCAACAAAACCCAGCAAAGCTTTGGCTATATATACACTGTATGCCAGACTAGGGTTCTCCTTTATATATGGCTATGGCATGTAGCAGTAGTTGGGAACTTAAAGTGATTGTAAACGATCACCTTGTAAAACAGCCCATTCAGTTTAAAATAGAAATTAGAGGCAAAACATTTTTTGTATAGCTATAAAAAAACATTATAAATACCTTTTTCATAAGTGATCACAATTCTTCTGTTGTCAGCTGCATAAGAGCTGGGGTGAGGAGAAGCAGTAGCACACTGAGCTTCCCAGTTAATGGCTGTGCAGTGGGGGGCATGTCAGGACAAGTCTGATCATTGGAGGAGAGCATACTGAGTTCTCAGCATAACTAGAAAACTGACCATGCTGTGCTCTTCTGCTTAACCACTTGACGACCGCCTCATGCCGATTTACGTCGGCAAGGTGGCACGGACAGGCAAAATCACGTACATATACGTGATTTGCCTTCCGCGGGTGGGGGGTCCGATCGGACCCCCCAGGTGCCCGAGGCGGTCGTCTTTTGTCCCCGGCGATCAGAGGTGAGGGGGAGGCCATCCGTTCGTGGCCCCCTCCTCGCGATCGCCGCCGGCCAATGAGAACATTCCTTTGCTGCTGTATGCTAAACAGCAGCAAAGGAAATTATGTCATCTCTCCTCGGCTCGGTAATTTCCGTTCCGGCCCGAGGAGAGAAGACAGGTATGTGAGTGCACAACACTACACACACACAGTAGAACATGCCAGGCACACTAAACACCCCGATCCCCCCCCGATCGCCCCCCGATCCCCCCCAATCACCCCCCCCTGTCACAAACTGACACCAGCAGTTTTTTTTTTTTCTGATTACTGCATTGGTGTCAGTTTGTGACAGTTACAGTGTTGGGACAGTTAGTATCACCCCCCTTTAGGTCT
This sequence comes from Aquarana catesbeiana, assembly GCF_042186555.1. Lineage (NCBI taxonomy): Eukaryota > Metazoa > Chordata > Amphibia > Anura > Ranidae > Aquarana > Aquarana catesbeiana. The sequence goes on along the minus strand of NC_133325.1, from coordinate 259,949,356 downwards.
AGGATACCCCCCTAACCCCCCCTAATAAAGTTTTAACCCCTTGATCACCCCCTGTCACCAGTGTCGCTAAGCGATCATTTTTCTGATCGCTGTATTAGTGTCGCTGGTGACGCTAGTTAGTGAGGTAAATATTTAGGTTCGCCGTCAGCGTTTTATAGCGTCAGGGACCCCCATATACTATCTAATAAATGTTTTAACCCCTTGATTGCCCCCTAGTTAACCCTTTCACCACTGATCACCGTATAACTGTTACGGGTGACGCTGGTTAGTTTGTTTATTTTTTATAGTGTCAGGGCACCCGCCGTTTATTACCGAATAAAGGTTTAGCCCCCTGATCGCCCGGCGGTGATATGCATCGCCCCAGGCAGCGTCAGATTAGCGCCAGTACCGCTAACACCCACGCACGCAGCATACGCCTCCCTTAGTGGTATAGTATCTGATCGGATCAATATCTGATCCGATCAGATCTATACTAGCGTCCCCAGCAGTTTAGGGTTCCCAAAAACACAGTGTTAGCGGGATCAGCCCAGATACCTGCTAGCACCTGCGTTTTGCCCCTCCGCCCGGCCCAGCCCAAGTGCAGTATCAATCGATCACTGTCACTTACAAAACACTAAACGCATAACTGCAGCTTTCGCAGAGTCAGGCCTGATCCCTGCGATCGCTAACAGTTTTTTTGGTAGCATTTTGGTGAACTGGCAAGCACCAGCCCCAGGCAGCGTCAGATTAGCGCCAGTACCGCTAACACCAACGCACGCACCGTACACCTCCCTTAGTGGTATAGTATCTGATCGGATCAATATGTGATCCGATCAGATCTATACTAGCGTCCCCAGCAGTTTAGGGTTCCCAAAAATGCAGTGTTAGCGGGATCAGCCCAGATACCTGCTAGCACCTGCGTTTTGCCCCTCCGCCCGGCCCAGCCCAGCCCACCCAAGTGCAGTATCGATCGATCACTGACACTTACAAAACACTAAACGCATAACTGCAGCGTTCGCAGAGTCAGGCCTGATCCCTGCGATCGCTAACAGTTTTTTTGGTAGTATTTTGGTGAACTGGCAAGCATCAGCCCCAAGCAGCGTCAGATTAGCGCCAGTACCGCTAACACCCACGCACGCACCGTACACCTCCCTTAGTGGTATAGTATCTGAACGGATCAATATCTGATCCGATCAGATCTATACTGGCGTCCCCAGCAGTTTAGGGTTCCCAAAAACGCAGTGTTAGCGGGATCAGCCCCCTCCGCCCGGCCCAGATCACCCAAGTGCAGTATCGATCGATCACTGTCACTTACAAAACACTTAACGCATAACTGCAGCGTTCGCAGAGTCAGGCCTGATCCCTGCGATCGCTAACAGTTTTTTTGGTAGCTTTTTATTGAACTGTCAAGCACCAGCAGCCTAGTACACCCCGGTCGTAGTCAAACCAGCACTGCAGTAACACTTGGTGATGTGGCGAGTCCCATAAGTGCAGTTCAAGCTGGTGAGGTGGCAAGCACAAGTAGTGTCCCGCTGCCACCAAGAAGACAAACACAGGCCCGTCGTGCCCATAGTGCCCTTCCTGCTGCATTCGCCAATCCTAATTGGGAACCCACCACTTCTGCAGCGCCCGTACTTCCCCCATTCACATCCCCAACCAAATGCAGTCGGCTGCATGAGAGGCATTTTCTTTATGTCCTCCCGAGTACCCCTACCCAACGAACCCCCCCAAAAAAGATGTTGTGTCTGCAGCAAGCGCGAATATAGGCGTGACACCCGCTATTATTGTCCCTCCTGTCCTGACAATCCTGGTCTTTGCATTGGTGAATGTTTTGAACGCTACCATTCATTAGTTGAGTATTAGCGTAGGGTACAGCATTGCACAAACTAGGCACACTTTCACAGGGTCTCCCAAGATGCCATCGCATTTTGAGAGACCCGAACCTGGAACCGGTTACCGTTATAAAAGTTAGTTACAAAAAAAGTGTAAAAAAAAAAAAAATATATAAAATAAAAAAAAATAGTTGTCGTTTTATTGTTCTCTCTCTCTCTATTCTCTCTCTCTTGTTCTGCTCTTTTTTACTGTATTCTATTCTGCAATGTTTTATTGTTATTATGTTTTATCATGTTTGCTTTTCAGGTATGCAATTTTTTATACTTTACCGTTTACTGTGCTTTATTGTTAACCATTTTTTTGTCTTCAGGTACGCCATTCACGACTTTGAATGGTTATACCAGAATGATGCCTGCAGGTTTAGGTATCATCTTGGTATCATTCTTTTCAGCCCGCGGTCGGCTTTCATGTAAAAGCAATCCTAGTGGCTAATTAGCCTCTAGACTGCTTTTACAAGCCGTGGGAGGGAATGCCCCCCCCACCGTCTTCCGTGTTTTTCTCTGGCTCTCCTGTCTCAACAGGGAACCTGAGAATGCAGCCGGTGATTCAGCCAGCTGACCATAGAGCTGATCAGAGACCAGAGTGGCTCCAAACATCTCTATGGCCTAAGAAACCGGAAGCTACGAGCATTTTATGACTTAGATTTCGCCGGATGTAAATAGCGCCATTGGGAAATTGGGGAAGCATTTTATCACACCGATCTTGGTGTCATCAGATGCTTTGAGGGCAGAGGAGAGATCTAGGGTCTAATAGACCCCAATTTTTTCAAAAAAGAGTACCTGTCACTACCTATTGCTATCATATTGGATATTTACATTCCCCAAGATAACAATAAAAATGATTAAAAAAAAAAAAAATGAAAGGAACAGTTTAAAAATAAGATAAAAAAGCAAAAAAATAATAAAGAAAAAAAAAAAAAAAAAAAAAAGCACCCCTGTCGCCCCCTGCTCTCGCGCTAAGGCGAACGCAAAGGGCGGTCTGTCGTCAAACGTAAACAGCAATTGCACCATGCATGTGAGGTATCACCGTGAAGGTCAGATCGAGGGCAGTAATTTTTGCAGTAGACCTCCTCTGTAAATCTAAAGTGGTAACCTGTAAAGGCTTTTAAAGGCTTTTAAAAATGCATTTATTTTGTTGCCACTGCACGTTTGTGCGCAATTTTAAAGCATGTCATGTTTGGTATCCATGTACTCGGCCTAAGATCATCTTTTTTATTTCATCAAACATTTGGGCAATATAGTGTGTTTTAGTGCATTAAAATTTAAAAAAGTGTGTTTTTTCCCCAAAAAATGCGTTTGAAAAATCGCTGCGCAAATACTGTGTGAAAAAAAAATGAAACACCCACCATTTTAATCTGTAGGGCATTTGCTTTAAAAAAATATATAATGTTTGGGGGTTCAAAGTAATTTTTTTGCAAAAAAAAAATAACTTTTTCATGTAAACAATGAGTGTCAGAAAGGGCTTTGTCTTCAAGTGGTTAGAAGAGTTGGTGATGTGTGACATAAGCTTCTAAATGTTGTGCATAAAATGCCAGGACAGTTCAAAACCCCCCCAAATGACCCCATTTTGGAAAGTAGACACCCCAAGCTATTTGCTGAGAGGCATGTCGAGTCCATGGAATATTTTATATTGCGACACAAGTTGCGGGAAAGAGACAAATTTTTTTTTTTTTTTTTTGCACAAAGTTGTCACTAAATGATATATTGCTCAAACATGCCATGGGAATATGTGAAATTACACACCAAAATAAATTCTGCTGCTTCTCCTGAGTACGGGGATACCACATGTGTGAGACTTTTTGGGAGCCTAGCCGCGTACGGGACCCCGAAAACCAAGCACTGCCTTCAGGCTTTCTAAGGGCGTGAATTTTTGATTTCACTCTTCACTGCCTATCACAGTTTCGGAGGCCATGGAAAGCCCAGGTGGCACAAAACCCCCCCAAATGACCCCATTTTGGAAAGTAGACACCCAAAGCTATTTGCTGAGAGGTATAGTGAGTATTTTGCAGACCTCACTTTTTGTCACAAAGTTTTGAAAATTGAAAAAAGAAAAAAAAAAAGTTTTTTCTTGTCTTTCTTCATTTTCAAAAACAAATGAGAGCTGCAAAATACTCACCATGCCTCTCAGCAAATAGCTTGGGGTGTCTACTTTCCAAAATGGGGTCATTTGGGGGGGTTTTGTGCCACCTGGGCATTCCATGGCCTCCGAAACTGTGATAGGCAGTGAAGAGTGAAATCAAAAATTTTCACCCTTAGAAATCCTGAAGGCGGTGCTTGGTTTTCGGGGCCCCGTACGCGGCTAGGCTCCCAAAAAGTCCCACACATGTGGTATCCCCATACTCAGGAGAAGCAGCTAAATGTATTTTGGGGTGCAATTCCACATATGCCCATGCCCTGTGTGAGCAATATATCATTTAGTGACAACTTTGTGCAAAAAAAAAAAGTGTCACTTTCCCGCAACTTGTGTCAAAATATAGAATATTCCATGGACTCAATATGCCTCTCAGCAAATAGCTTGGGGTGTCTACTTTCCAAAATGGGGTCATTTGGGGGGGTTTTGTGCCACCTGGGCATTCCATGGCCTCCGAAACTGTGATAGGCAGTGAAGAGTGAAATCAAAAATTTACACCCTTAGAAATCCTGAAGGCGGTGCTTGGTTTTCGGGGCCCCGTACGCGGCTAAGCTCCCAAAAAGTCCCACACATGTGGTATCCCCATACTCAGGAGAAGCAGCTGAATGTATTTTGGGGTGCAATTCCACATAGGCCCATGGCCTGTGTGAGCAATATATCATTTAGTGACAACTTTTTGTAAATATTTTTTTTTTTTTTTTTGTCATTATTCAATCACTTGGGACAAAAAAAATAAATATTCAATGGGTTCAACATGCCTCTCAGCAATTTCCTTGGGGTGTCTACTTTCCAAAATGGGGTCATTTGGGGGGGTTTTGTACTGCCCTGCCATTTTAGCACCTCAAGAAATGACATAGGCAGTCATAAACTAAAAGCTGTGTAAATTACAGAAAATGTACCCTAGTTTGTAGATGCTATAACTTTTGCGCAAACCAATAAATATATGCTTATTGACATTTTTTTTACCAAAGACATGTGGCCGAATACATTTTGGCCTAAATGTATGACTAAAATTTAGTTTATTGGATTTTTTTTATAACAAAAAGTAGAAAATATCATTTTTTTTCAAAATTTTCGGTCTTTTTCCGTTTATGGCTCAAAAAATAAAAACTGCAGAGGTGATCAAATACCATCAAAAGAAAGCTCTATTTGTGGGAAGAAAAGGACGCAAATTTCGTTTGGGTACAGCATTGCATGACCGCGCAATTAGCAGTTAAAGCGACGCAGTGCCAAATTGGAAAAAGACCTCTGGTCCTTAGGCAGCATAATGGTCCGGGGCTCAAGTGGTTAATGTGGTCAGTTTAAATAGGGAGGCAGAGGGACTGACAGAAACACCAGGGATATCACACAAAGGAAGAAATACAAGGAGAACAGGATACTTTCTAATAGAAGTACATGATACAGCAGGCACATATCAGGAATATGAAGTATTGGGGTAACAAATGCTTTAAGATCTGAGATGCTGAGACCTCCAAAAGAAAAGTGGGAAAGAGAAAAGTGAGTTATCTCTTTTGAAACCTATAATTTTAAATGGGTATTAACCACTTAAGGACCAGCCGCCACAATTATACCGAGGCAGGTTGGCTCCTCTGGGCGAATCGCCGTCATTGTACGTCGACCACTTGAAGAGCTCTGCAGGTCAGGAGATTCCCATTAACTTCAATGGTGCTGCGTGGAAGACAGTTCTAAGACTGCATTTGAGCTGCTTTGATTTTTGTTGCATGCATTTGTACACAGCAGGTTCTTCTGTAATGTAATGTGTTTACATTACAAGCAAAACAAATCAAATGTTGGCTTTTGCCACATTTTGTGTTCAAATGCATGTACATAATAAATAATCCAAGTCTGAAGATATAAATATACATATTTTTAATTTTCTCTGCTGTCTCTTGAGAGCTATACTGGTGTTATTTACTGTGTCCTGTACTTGATTTGATTGTAGCCGTATTAGTGCAATTGTGACAGAGAAAATTGAGTACTGTCCGTGATACTTTTTTATTTGCACTAACATACAATTTTTCAGGACAAGCTTTCGGGGTATGTCCCCTTCTTCAAGGTCCAAGCAGTACTGATTCACAAATTTTTAAGCACAATGTTAAAGAAGAAAAAAAAAAAAAAGAAAACCAAACACATACATGGCATGGGCCAAAGCACAGGGGACAAAAGGGATGTGAAATCATTTCATACAGTACTGTATAAAGGATAAAATGAGAGTTGAGGTATCTAAAAAGTGCCAACATCCTTAATCAAAATAGAACAAAGAAAACTGTGCACTCTAGGTACACTGGGTCGTCCTTAGGGATTTTACAGGCAAGAAGTGTATAAAGAGTATAGAGAGTAAACTATGTAAAATGCACAAAAGTGCTAATTTTATTTAATATATATAGAAAAAATATATAGAAAAAATATCAATACAAATGCGATCATAAAAAATATGAGTACATATAAAATATACACGTCCAATTGTACAAAATAGATATGACAACCCAGTGCTTACAACCAGCAGCCTAGTGGTGGAAGGTCAAGCGGATGAGGTATACAGCACATAACCTGACATGTTTTGGAAATTGGTATGTATTATTCCTTCCTCAAGGGATTTATAGTTGGGTGATCAAATCTTTATCTGTAATGTAGATTTCAAAAATGATAGAATGGTATCGTCATGCATAAAATTACTGAAAAAAGTGGTATAGGGTTTTTTAACTGGTCATACTTACATCAATCAGATTCATGAAAACAAACAAAATGTGACAAGACAAAAAAATGGAAGCAGAAATGGAGCAGGCTGGTTAAAAGGTCCACAAAGATGTAAGATGGGCAGCTTCAGGTGCGGGGCCGAGCGCTGCAGCACTTTTACAAGAGGCGCCTGATTTTGGTCTGTATGATTAAAAATAGTAAATAAGAAATGCATATAGGTTAATCCCATGTGCAGCTAAAGAAAGCAACTAACAGACTGCAGTGTGGGGATGTGAGGGCATAGGCATCCCAACACTTAGGTACAGAGAGTAGCTGGATTACCTTTAAATCTTTCACTTAGTCTCCTGAGATGCAGACCTCCGGGCAGCAGTTCCACTACTGACAAATGCCCTGTGAGTGTCTGCATCTCAAATAGTACAGCTGATTTGGCATCAGCCAATCAGCGTGTGCTCCAAAAAATCAGCTGCATGTAGAGCAGCTGTAGCTGGAGCTTAGAGCGTCTCCCTGACGCTGAGGCGCACGGCGTAGCCAGGCCCCGAGGGGCATGATGACGTCATGCGTCGCCGTGTCACCGGCAGGCATGGGATCACCGCACCAAGCAATGTAGCGAGCGTGGGGTCACAAAAATAGCTCCTCCACGCACAGAGGCACAGGGGACAGGTAGCATAGCACCGCCCATTAGCCATGTGCGAGTGGAGCTTACCCACCGGGTGTCTGTGAGCAGACGAACGTCCCGCACACCGCAAACTGCACCATCTAGTGGACAAAAAGAAATACAACCGGCCTGCTGTACAGAGTTGTGTAAAAGTAAAGAGGAAGAAGAAAGAAGGGGAAAGAAATTGCATTATACCGCTTGATGACATTGAATACTTATACAAATTATACAAAATGAAATAAATTATACAACTGTATGAAATAATTTCATACAGTACTGTAATCTGTAAGATTACAGTACTGTATGTGTTATGATTTTTACAATTTTTTGAATTTGCCGCCAGGCTCCGCCCCCATGCGTCACGACGCTCACAGGGAACGGAGCCTGGCACGGAGAGGCTTCGGAGGAGACAGAGCCCACGGACACTGCGGGGGACATTGCAGGATCCTGGGGACAAGGTAAGTAACGCAGCACCAGGATCCTGCAATGTAATCCCGAGTGTGGCTCGGGGTTACCGCTAATGGGACTGAATTTTATCCCCGAGCCACACTCGGGAAAACCGTCAGGGAGGCTACAAAGAAAGGGACAAGACCTCATAATGCACTACTAATGATGCATTTTTCTTCTTTTATAGGTAACTGCTCATGCCAGGACCATTGCTGATGATCAGGACCAATCACAGGTAAGTACTAAAAAAACCACAAAAACTGCTATAACTGCTTTATTTGGTCTGCCAATATCCCATATGTGTTGGGCGGGGACATTTCATGCCCCACCCCCCACTGCTAAGAAATGAGAGGTGCTGCCTGAACTTAGTTCATGATTGGTCAACAAGTATGAGCAAACAACATACACATTTAAAGTGATGATACTGTGGTTTTCTATTAGTTAATACCACAAGATATATCAGTCTTCTATTTCCTTTTGCACATGCTTTTACACAGATCACAAAGGCATGTGCTGTATGGAAATGATGTTTTTGGCATTAAATCAGTCAATTATCAAGTGCAATATCACATTTTTAATTACTCTATTGTTTATTTTGTTTTTACAGAGATGTGCTCATTTTTTAGTAAGGTTTTTGAAATTGCAATGACTGCACACAACATGAAAATGAACAACAGCAACCAACCATAAGTCAGCTTACTATTGATAAATTAGGTAGACATGTAAATCCGACTGTTTACTATGATTATAAACCTGCTTGTATTTTATTATTAAGCCTTTTAGTCTATGATATGTAATCCTGTTAGGAAAAACACATTCAATGTCTGCTTACCGAGCTTACCAAACTCAAATGTAAAATTTGGAATCATTCTGCAACAGATGCGTTTACTAATTATTTGAACAGGCTAGGGGTTGTTTTAATTCCAAATCCCATGTAGAGCTTGCTATATTCTCATACTCACCAGTTAAATTACAAATTTGTTTGAAAAAAGCAGTGTGTGTCAAAGGCTGTTTTTCAGCTTAATGGAATGTAATATATATGAATATTATGCCCCAAACTGTTCTAGAAACTGAGACAACAGAGTTTATGACTGATAATTCAGTGTATTTATTAAATAGTAAACCTTTCTTTGATAGAAAAGACAGACTTTTTTTATTTATTTAAAGGTTAAAACCAACTTCCTTTCAAAGTACATTCAAAACAGCCATATTTTAAATGTCAAATAATTGTAAAATTACTGTACTGGCTGAGGTTGCCAAGTATGCCAATCAGAGTGAATTTATGTGATGATTCATTCATCACTGACCAGGCTTGATGCTATTATCTCTTTCTATAGCAACCCACACGTGCTAAATTGCACATTTTTAATACTGTTTTATTCCCAGCTGTGCTACGTCCACTGCCTCACACATCTATCATATCCCACATCCATATAAAAAGTATATCCACAAAAACCCTTTATTCATTTCATAGCCACATAGGAATACAATGTACTTTGTTACTTAACAAGCCTTCTCTTACTGCATGCTAATGTAATGTAATATTAACTTATTGCAGCAAGGACTTGCTAATGAAAATGATTTTGTAATTTGAACAAATTTCCCTGGCTGCTTCAGTTCATCAATTTATCAACATTTCCTAATTAACTTTTTCCAATTCATATTTCTTTTCTGCAAGAAGATACAACTACGCATTTCATAGTGGTAGATCCTTTTTCAGTGTTACATCAGGTGTGAATGTCCATCAGTGAAAAAAAAATAATCTATTTCCATTACTGTTTCCTTACAATTGAGACATTATTATGTAAAGTTTCAAGCAGTTCAATCTGCTTGCTCTTATGTCCTAGCCAAGTTGGCTTTGTTTTCAGACTGCCAGTTTGTCATTTACTACTATTTAGTAATATGAAGCAAATTACAAGCTGTCATTTGCTCTAATTGTTCTTAACCTAATTGTAAATAAAATGTATGTTTATTCTGAAAATCAAACTTGAAATTAAAAACATTGATGTTATAATTTCATGCACATGATTTTAGGGTGCTACAAGTTGGGTGCTAAATCCCAGCTCCATGAAGCAGGATCTACTTTAGATACTTTGGGGCTGATTTATCGATGCCAAATGGACGGAGCACTTCTGAAGGTGCAGTTGCACTTTACAAGTGCAGTTGCTCCAGAACTTTTTAAATGAGTAATTGCTCTGTTGGCTGCCATCATCCAATAATGTGCATTTTCCTTACATGTGATTGGGTATACTTTGCAAAGTGAAGATTTACCTCATTTACTAAGCTCTGGAGCAACTTCACTTGCAGAGGGCAACTACACTTTGCAAAGTGCATAGTATATTTGCCTTTAGTAAATCAACCCCTATGTATCACTAAAAGGGTCATATAACTATTATTAAATAACACCAATCTCTCTGAAGTAAAAAAAGTGCTACCCAAAGCCTTTTTAAAAGTGGTTCAAGCCTTAATACACACCTATGCTTTGCATTTGTCATAATTGTTTAGTTTGTTGGCAAGTTAAAGCTATCATAAAGTTTGTGGTGAATTCAAGGACTTTCATGGCATACCTTACTAGACGCTTATCATCTAACAAATATGCATGGCCTGCCGTGTGCTTGATATGAAAGTTGTTTCTGGGAAATAACAATATCGTATCAGGTATAGAAAGTATAGGATTTTACATATTTATATAATAAGGGTTCCAGTCAGGAGTCTTTGTTTATGCCACAAATCTGCAGAAGAACAAATGAGTCAAATTGCCCTGCACCCAATGATGAAAACTTGTGTTCATCTGCCTCCATGATAAGTGGGGAAAAACTCAACACCTGCTGAGTCAGAAAGATGAGTTTGGGGTTCAGGTTAAATGTGAGTTTGACACAAACCAAGCCAGTTTACAGCTTGGTGAATGGCTAAACCAGCTGGCCATATAAAAATCATTGAAGGATCGTCTTCAATGACAATGGAGCTACTTTGCTGAGTGATGTGACTGATGATGGATTTACATTGGGGGATATTGTTTTTAAATTTTTTTAAGGATGTTTTAATAGTATGGGTGTCTTTACTTTTAACTTATTGTGGGATTAGCAAAAGGTACTGATGTACTTCTGTGATCATTCCCTTTAATGGGCAGATAATGGGGGTTCACTAAGGGGCACCCAGATCCCAATAAATACACCCACAAACCAACATATCTTTCTAGGACATCAGATGTGGAGAATAGGGTTTTGGCCCTCAACACTGGGATAAGGTGCCTTGGAAGAAGGGAGGCTGATAATAAATAAAATACATACAGAATCCTAAATAAAAATAAAGATAATGAACTAATAAAACAAAATAAAAAGACCAGGGGAAATGGGGAGGTCAAAAGGACAAAAAATATGAGAATGGGTGGAAGAGAACTCAATTATCGTGAATGTAGATCCAGGTACCATCTGAGGTTAATCTAAATATCCACCAAGCTCCTCTTTTGAAAAGTTGCCTGGTCTTATAGCCACCCCTGAGTATGGAAGCCAATGTCTTAATGCCGGTAAACCTGAAGGGGGACAAATCTCCAGCATGGCATTTCCTGAAATGATGTAAGACATTAGAAATATGTCTTGCATTAGGGATAACCCATGGTAGTGCATAGAGCATGTGTAGTTCATCCCACGTACTGCAAATTGAAAGCAATACAATCAGGGCTGCTGTTAGAAATCACAGGTCCCCATACAGTCTAGGACAGTCAAGGACAAAGATTTATCAGTACCTTTCTCTGTAGCCTCAGCAGCACAGATAAATGAATAGGAAGCGCTCCGAGGCTTCCTTCTCATACACAAACTGAAGCATAGTAATGAATAGACACAGGACACAAGAATGATTGGTACCGATTGCTTACTGTGTTTATTCAGGAATGGAATGGGTTAATATATGACATTCTTACCAGTTCCTTCCCCCGCTTCCCATCCTGAAACATCCCCCTGTGTGCCCACAGAAGCTCCCAGCAGGAGAGGAGGGAAGTCAGCAGGGAAAAGGGGCACACAGGGGGGTCCAGACAACAGATAGAAGGGTGCATGTGCTAAAACTAATCCCCCTGCAGTGCAGTCGGAGGGAGAAAAAAGAGGATAAGCTGGAAGTGCTGCAAAAGGAGGCAGAAGAAGATCAGTGTCTGCAATAAGACAATACAGCTGGACCTCTTGCTCAGCAGATGCCAAGCCCCTCTTTTGAACTGATGGGGCCTGGGCCCAGTACAGGAGGGCTAGCTGTACTGCCTTATCAGAGGCTTGAACACAATGTATCAGGTACACTACATATCAGGTTCCAAAGTTTATATATTGTTTAATCAAAACTTTCACCCAAATTAGAAATGAAAAACATAGTAGATTCAGATGACAATATCTGCATGTTTGTGTGTTACATGAGAAACTCCCATGATAAAACAGCCAGGTGGGTTGTTATTTCTTGAGTGGTGTACATAGAGTAGGTGACAAGAGGGAACCCAAAGTGTGAACCTTTTAGAAAACTGACAACATGCCTCCAATACCTTATGAAGATCTTTGTCTGAGTAAAGGATGGGTAAACTCTTTTTAATTATGTTAACTACACCACTTCAGCAGAAGATTTGGCTGCTCAATGACCAGGCCATTTTTTGCGATACGGCACTGCTTTGCTTTAACTGACAATTACGTGGTTGTGCAAGCTGTACCCAAACAAAATTGATGTCCTTTTTTTTCCACAAATAGAGCTTTCTTTTGGTGGTATTTGATCACCTCTGCGTTTTTTATTTTTTGCGCTATAAACAAAAAAAGAGCAACAATTTTGAAACAAAATGCATTTTTTGTAACTTTTTTGCGCTATAAACAAAAGAATAATGACAATTTTGAAAAAAAAAACACAATGGGGGTTATTTACTAAAGGCAAAGCCACTTTGTACTACAAGTGCAAACTACAAGTTCAAAGTGCACTTGAAATTGCACTGAAAGTGCACTTGGAAGTGCAGTCGCTGTAAATCTGAGGGGTAGATCTATAAATAAGGGGAAGCTCTGCTGATTTTATTATCCAATCATGTGCAATCTAAAATGCTGTTTTTTACTTTCCTTGCATGTCCCCCTTGGATCTACAGTGACTGCACTTCCAAGTGCACTTTCAGTGCAATTTCAAGTGCACTTTGCACTTGTAGTTTACACTTGTAGTGCAAAGTGGATTTGCCTTTAGTAAATAACCCCCAATATATTTAACTTTTTGCTATAATAAATATCCCAAATTAAAAAAAAAAATTCCTCAGTTTAGGCCGAAATGTATTCTTCGACATATTTTTAGTAAAAAAATCGCAATAAGCGTATATTGATTGGTTTGTGCAAAAGTTATAGTGTCTACAAAATAGGGGATAGATTTATGGCATTTTTATTTATTTTTTTTCACTAGTAATGGCGGTGATCAGCGATTTTTATCGGGACTGCGATATTGCGGTCGACAAATTGGACACTTTTGACACATTTTTGAGACCATTCACAATTATACAGAGATCAGTGCTATAAAAATGCACTGATTACTCTATAAATGTCACTGGCAGGGAAGGAGTTAACACTAGGGGGCGGTCAAGGGGTTAACTGTGTTCCCTAGGTGTGTTCTAACTGTAGGGGGGATGGGACTGAGTAAGGGAGGAGAGAGATCAGTGTTCATACTTAGTATGAACACATGATCTGTCTCCTCTCCCCTGAGAGAACAGGGATTTGTGTGTTTACACAATTTTTTTTACACACACACAGATCCCAGTTCTCACTCTGTCACGAGTGATCGCAGGTGTCCGGCGGTCATCGCGCCCACTGGGCACTTGCTTTGGCTCCAGGCATGCGCTGTGGGCATGCGCTCGTGCCTCCTACAGAGTCTTAAAGGGCTGATGTACAGTTACAAGGGTTCACCCAGGTGAGCCAACCTGCCGCAGTACAGCTGTGGCGGCTGGTCCAGAACTGGTTAAGGATCGGAAGAATTTGTCCCCTTAATGACCAGGCCATTTTTTGCGATACGGCACTGCGTTGCTTTAACTGACAATTGCGCGGTCGTGCGATGCTGTACCCAAACAAAATTGATGTCCTTTTTTTCCCACAAACTTTCTTTTGGTGGTATTTGATCACCAGTTTTTATTGTTTGCGCTTGAAACAAAGAGCTTCAATTTTGAAAAATACATATGCAAAAAAATATAAAAAAACACATGTATTCATCAGTTTAGGCCGATATATATTCTACATATTTTTGGAACATGACAGAGATCACTGTTCCCTATCACTGGGAACAGAGGTTCTCTGACATGTCATCTGGCAGAACGGGGATCTGCTTGTTTACACTGGCAGGTCCCCGTTCTGCCTCTGTACTAGGCAATCACGGGTCACTGGCAGACATAGAGTCCACCCAACCCGCGGGCACGCTCCTGCAGCATGCGCGCACCCGCCCACAACTGCACCTGCGCAAGCTGCCATACAGCTACAACGATTCACGCAGGAGAGCCGGCCTGCCGCCGTACTGTCTAACGATGGCGGCTGGTCGGCAAGTAGTTAACCACTTGTAGTTACAAAAGTGGCTGAATGATTGATGCCAGTTCTCCTCTCTCCTTTATGCATGTTTTTCTTATTGTCTTTTCTGTTTGAAGATCTAGTGGAAACATTTATAAGTAATGCCTCTCTATTCTTTTCCTTAAGTTGATCCAACCCTTTTTGAATCACTGAATCCGAATGGTGAGCTGTGTAATAATCCCATTGCATTCTTTGGAAAAAGCCACATCTAAGGAGAAATTCCTCCAAGCTCGGGAGAATTCTCCCATAGGGATTGCATGAATGGTGTGGGATGGGTGACAGCTGGTGGCATAGAGTGTTGTATTACCTTAGCATGGCTTCCTATAAGTACTGTTATGTATATCCCCAGTTTCAGAATCCCCCTTTAGGGTAATATCCAGGAAGTCAATGCTCAAGGTATTCAAACAGACTGTAAACTGTAAATTACATTGATTACCATTAAGGTAACCAACACAATCTTTCAAAGTGGTGTCATCCCTATCCCACACCATCATTAGATCATTGATGTAGCATCCATACCATTTTATATTATGTACAACATGACTGTCAAAAGGAAAAGACACATCTCTTCCCACCATCCTATATATAAATTCACCATAGAGGGTGAGAATCTGGCCCCCATTATTGTCCCATAACGCTGCACATAGAAACAGTCATCATAAAGAAAATAATTGTGTGACCAAAGAAACTCCACACTCATGAGAATAAAATCCTGTAACTCCTGTAAATAAGTAATCTGTTTAAATGAGACTGAACCGCCTTCAGTCCAGCGCTGTGAGGGATTGAGGAGTAAAGTGCTCTTACATCTAAGGTAGCCCATAAATAATTGGGTGTTTGTGTCACTGGTTTTATGTGTGCCAGGACAATACTGGTGTCTCTAATGTAACCTGGTAATCTTAATATTAGTGGTTGAAGATGCAATCCACCAATACTCCCAAATGTTTAAATAAAGAGCCAATTCCCAGCTACTATCGGGCACCCCTAAATTGAATCACTGGATTTGTGGATTTTAGGGGGGTGATGAAACCCTGATATTATTGGACTTTCTACAAAAAGGTATTCTGCAGTTTTGGGAGATAAAACACCCATATCTTTTCCGATATGCAGAAATGCCAACAGGGCAGACTAAAACATGTCTGTAGGATTGGCAGTCAAAGGGGAATAGGTCACAGAATTGTTAAGTTGCCTTATGGCGATATTGCTCTCTTGTTAGCAGTACTACCGCACCACCCTTGTCTGCCTCCTTAATAATTAACTGTTTAGACTCCTGCCTAGAGATGTTAGAGACACCAGGTCTGCATCCCTGGATAAGGGTCTGAATACAATTTTAAAGGGAACCTCACACTATTTAGTGGTGGTAGTGCAACAGAGCAACATGGTTGAGTGGCAAGGGAACATTTTTGGGCAGCCGGGTAAGATTTTTGGGTGGTGGATCATTGTGATTGACAATGAATATAAATTGATGGATGAAGTTATTGAGGATGGATTTACATTAGTTGAAACAGTTTAAATTTCTATCTGTAATTTTAAAGGACCTTTTCACTGTGATGTGTTTTTTTTTAATTCACAATTATTTAGGAAATGTATCAATCTACCCCGTGCTCATTCCTCTTGGAGGGGGATTCCAGATCCCTAAATGTACCTCCCCACAAACCCTAAAACCTTTTTTTTTCCATTAGTACATGTCCCCATGGCAGTGCCCAGCTCCCCACATATTTTTTTCATCAATAGACTGCCTACTCCCTTGAACTGAACCTGGGCCCATAGCACTTTGATATCCAAAAAATTGTTGTGACTCTCCATTTACCTTAACTGCTTGCCGACCGGCTCACACCGATATACGTCAGCAGAAGGGCACGTACAGGCAGATTAATGTACCTGTATGTTGCCCTGTAAGAACCGCTTGCGGGTGTATGCGCCCTGACCTCTGTGAGTGTGGAGAGGAAGAATGTACATCCTGTAATCAGGAGCGATGATCAGTGTCATGTCACACATAGCCACGCCCTCCCACAGTTAGAATCACTCCCTAGGACACACTTAACCCCTACACTACCCCTTAGTGGTGAACCCCTTCACTGCCAGTCACATTTACACAGTAATCAATGCATTTTTAATTGCACTGATCGCTGTATAAATGTGTTCGGTCCCAAAAGCGCGCCAAAAGTGTCCAATTTGTCCGCCATAATGTCGCAATCATGATAAAAATCACTGATTGCCGCCATTACTAGTAAAAAAAAAAAATTATTAATAAAAATGCCATAAAACGATCCCCTATTTTGTAGACGCTATAACTTGTGCGCAAACCAATCAGTAAACGCTTATTGCGATTTTTTTTTACCAAAAATATGTAGAAGAATACATATTGGCCTAAACTGAGGAAAACCTTTTTTTTATATATATTTTTGGGGGATATTTATTATAGCAAAAGTAAAAAATAATGCGTTTTTTTTTAAATTGTTGCTATGTTTTTGTTTATAGCGCAAAAAATAAAAAAGAGGTGATCAAATACCACCAAAAGAAAGCTCTATTTGTGGGGAAAAAAGGACGTCAATTTTGTTTGGGAGCCACGTCGCACGACCGTACAATTGTCAGTTAAAGCGACGCAGTGCCAAATCGCAAAAAGTGCTCTGGTCTTTGGCCAGCCAAATTGTCCGGGGCTTAAGTGGTTAAAATATATATATTCAGAAATGCGGCTCCCGCATCATCTAACATCAAAATAATTACACATCTCAACTTTCTTCTGCAAGTGCTGTTTTCTGTGCAAACGGATTTTACACATCTTTTAGGAGACCTCTTCTGTGCCACTCCCAAGCTCCCCATGCTAACTCTACACAAAAATCCCTGTGTACCCAACTAGCAACTGTCAGTACCAATGAAAAGTAAACCATTTTTATCTTTACTGCCAAACTTGTTGCTGTTAGGTATTTTATAAATAGTCTTTGTTAATGAACTTTGCGCTTTTCAAAATGCTACTGAAAAGCCATATTTGCACACAACAGGGGAATCATTTAACTTGTTCTGCCCAAAATACAAACATATACCAATGGGGCCAAACAAAGTAGGCAAATTAGGTTAAATATAGCCCTATAATTGTCTTAAACATTTACCTACTGCTGTTCATTTATGAACAGTGAAGTATTGGACCTTCTTTCTGCAGTGATGTTTATAAATAGCACTGCAGAGATCACCTTTAAACTGAGCCATCAACAGACAGCTCAGTTAACAGACACAGTGTACAGAGAGTATCCAAGTTACTCTGTACTTTGTGATTACTGTAATGATCACTGTGTCTGTTGATAGAGACTCCATTGTTAATTTGTATCAGTGACTGTGCTGGTCGACCTCTGTTCCAGGATGTTCTGTTCATTTTTGCAGGTAAGACCGATCCTAGATCATACTGCATTGCAGAAAGCATGTTTTACCTGTGTGGCTGTATGACAGTGTGATAGATCCTGTATACCAGGTCAGTTTTCACTGCATAGAGGCTAGGCTAGATAACATAGATTATTTGCTCTTCTAAACTTACAAATAAATACAGTGCCTTGAAAACGTTTTCATACCCCTTAACATTTTCCAAACTTTGTCATGTTACAACCAAAAACGTAAATGTATCTTATTGGGATTTTATGTGATAGACCAACACAAAGTGGCACATAATTGTGAAGTGGAAGGAAAATAATAAATAGTTTTCAATTTTTTTACAAATAAATATGTGAAAAGTGTGGCATGCATTTGTATTCAGACCCCTTTACCCTGATACCCCTAACTAAATCTCGTGGAACCAATTTTCTTTCAGAAGTCACCTACTTAGTAAATAGAGTCCACCCGTGTGTAATTTAATCTCGGTATAAATACAGCCCTTCTGTGAAGCCCTCAGAGGTTTGTTAGAGAACCTGAATGAACAAACAGCATGATGAAGGCCAAGGAACACATCAGGTCAGGAATAAAGTTGTGGTGAAGTTTAAAGCAGGGTTGCATTATAAAAAAAATTCCCACGCTTTGAACATCTCATGGAGCACTGTTCAATCCATCATCCGAAAATGGAAAGAGTATGGCAAAACTGCAAACCTTTTTGGCCTAAAAGCAAAACGCTATGTGTGGTGGAAAACTAACACTGCACATTACCCTGAACACATCATCCCCACCGTGAAACATGTTGGTGGCAGCATCATGTTGTGGGGATGCTTTTCTTCAGCAGGGACAGGGAAGCTGGTCAGAGTTGATGGGAAGATGGATGGAGCCAAATACAGGGCTATCTTAGAAGAAAACCTGTTAGAGTCTACAAAAGACTTGAGACTGGGTGGAGGTTCACCTTCCAGCAGGGCAATGACCCTAAACATACAGCCAGAGTTACAATGAATTAGATCAAAGCATATTCATGTGTTAGAATGGCCCAGTCAAAGCCCAGATCTAAATCCAATTGAGAATCTGTGGCAAGACTTTAAAATTGCTGTTCACAGTAGCTCTCCATCCAATCTGACAGAGCTTGAGCTATTTTGCAAATAAGAATGGGCAAAAATGTCACTCTCTAGATGTGCAAAGCTGGTAGAGACATACCAAAAAGTGGTTCTACAATTGACTACAAATGTGCACCACACTTTTCACATATTTATTTGTAAAACATTTTGAAAACCATTTATAATTTTGCTTCCACTTCACAATTCTGTGCCACTTTGTGTTGGCCTATTACATAAAATCCCAATAAAATACATATACTTTTTTGGTTGTAACTTTACAAAATGAAAATTTCAAGGGGTATGATAACTTTTTCAAGGCACTGGAATTATATCCCTTTTACAGGTACATTCCATTGACTGCTGCATAAAAGATTATGTAGAAAGGTGAAAGGTGGAGGAGTTGGGCCTGGTAATTTGACAATCCCAGAAGAGGATATTTCTTTGACATCACAGGAGTAAGGTAGAAACGTAGCTGTGCAAGGGATTCAACTCTTTCTGTGGTTGAATTCCCTACCAAGTTTAAAGGCACATTACAGGGAATAAAAAATAGTTTATGGAAAAAATGCTGCATGTTAGCAGTAAAATACTTTATTTTTCTGTGCTTTAACCACAATTTTTAAAGTGGTGACATGTTCTCTTTAAGCTTTTTTAACAGCTCCTCATTTTATAATGTCATTGACAATTTAATTTCTCCATTTACAGTAAACATTTTTTTTACTCCATGTACAAAATATCACTGTTTAGATGGAGGCATGTTGCACTGAAAAGAAATTTGTATCTCATTACATTATTCCACACAGTATAAACAAAATCTATTGCTTAGCCATTACTGCTTTGTAAACTATACCTTAGTGCAATGTGACATGCCAAAACATATAATATGCAACAATATACAAAGTAATCTGTTTCCAAGGCCCCACATGTGTGAGCATCAAAAATCAGTAATCTAGATAAACTCACAACAGCTTTTCTTTGTTATATCTGCCAAAAGGGTAATCAAATTAACATTTGAACTTATAACTATAATGTATATGTATAAGAATTGTGCAAGTAGTTCATATTGATACATCCAAAGAGTGTGCAATTGCACAATACATACGACGCTACTAGGAGAAGTGCAGAGTCACTTGGTTTATTGGAACTTTCATCTGTATTTGTAGACCATTAACAGGGTGAAGGAAGGGATAAGGCAACTGGATGGATGAAAGGATGGATGGCTAAGCAGGAGAAGGGGCCAAAGCTGGAATCTCTGCAGCTCTCACAGAAGCTCTGAGTAGGGTCACCTTAATGTAGAAGAGAACAAACAGCAGGGCGCTGAAGTCAGTATCAAATAAAAATCACTTTGTTAAAATAGGCAGAGCACTTACATTGAAGTTAGCATGAAACAGCATGGATAGGGAACACCTGACATGTCATTTGAAAAGGGGGATGAAGTCCCTGGAAATGCGTCATTCACACCCCCTCTAATGACATCCACCAGGCAATTTGACAGATGTCATCCTTGTGTGCAACTGGGAAAGACGCCGCTAATATCCATACAGTGAGCTGGCTGGCTCCCTGTCATCCTTGGTCTCTGTTTGCTCAGTGATGCCTACAGCCTCACACTGATCACAGCTGCTTGGTCTCAGGTGTTCCCTATCCATGCAGTTTCATGCTAACTTCAATATAAGTGTGCTACTTATTTTAATAAAGTGATTTTTATTTGATACTGACCTTAGCGCCCTGCTGTACATTTTCTTCCATATTGAAACATCTCCTTTTTCACCTCCCCAGTGCTAGTAAACAATATATTAATACTGCAAACAGTTCAGTCACTGTCAATAAACATTCTAAAACACTGAATATGAATATTAAACCAAGTGGAAAGGTTTCTATAAACATTCTCAGATTTTCCCATACAGTTGTCTCCTATAAACTGCAGGGTGCATGCCCAGTTCAAATCTCTTATGGTATGAACAGCTGAAGAAATCCCCAGTGTACTGACACCACTTTCTCTACAAATGAAAGATAAATACCTGTATATTTACCACCTGTACTGACTTAAAATGCGCTCACCAATCTATCTACACTTATAAAGGTCAAAAGTGCAAGTATATACAATGTATACATCAGGTCTCCCAAGACTCTTGGCTTCGTTAACATTCTTCCTATACCACAGTGCTCCCAGTAATACCTGCACTTAGATTTGAGGCATATTCTACTGAGCCAACCCTTCAGATCCTACAGCACAAATGGTCTCAACTTATGAAGATCAAAATTGCAAGAAGATAAGATGTATGCACATAAGCTCTTGAAGCATTTCAGGCCTCTCCAGTAGTCTACCTATAACTTGTTGCTAAGCTGTAACATGGACGAGCTGAGTGGAAGAATAATTGCTCAGAACAGCAACAAGGACCATCAGTGTCCCAGTACAGGGACCCATGGCAGTGTCAAGTTCTGAGATGAATATCAGAGGAACCTAGAGTCCCTGGAGAGCTGATGTATACATCTTATCTATTTGTGCTCTTTTAGGATTTTTCAACATGAAATAAATTGCTCAGGTGAGTGTATTATATGTTAGTACTGGTGGTGGGTTTGCTTATCTGTCACCTAAAAAGAAAGTGGTGCCTAAGTACTAAGCTTTTTAGCTGCTAATAACACGTACAATACTTTTTGTGAATGTATTTATCCTTTTTTTAAAAAGCTCAAAATCTATCAATGAAAGTGCATATAGTAAACCCAATTCATCCATGTGGTAATAATGAATAAGTTAAAAAGCAAATAAAATATGGCAATGAAAATGCTGCATTTGTTATGCTTTTGTGAATTTATAGTGGGTAATATAAATATGGATTGATGAAAGTCATGAGTAGAAAATGCATCTGGAAAGTTCTAAACAATTTTTCATAGAAATAAAACATCAATTTATTCATGTCATACACTACTAACAAATATAGTCCCAGCCCTATAGAAATTACTATAAATGTGCAATGGTGAAAAAAAGTGAAGAAAGCTAAATATTAATTATTGTGTCAGTATCATGATGAAAGTGCAACGGGTTGTTCAACACTTCAAACTGTGCTCTTCGTATGGAAGAGCACAGTTGTGACGTATGGAACAACAACAACACATTGCACATAATGGATTCAATAAAAGTGGACATTTATCATGATTTATTGTTTACTTCACTTTTATTTTACTGTTGACATATTTGTAGTGATTTTATATAAGTTTGAGTCTATATTGGTTGGTATAGTATATGACACGAATATTAGTTGATGATTTATTTCTGTGAAACGTTATTGAGCACAGTGCTGCACATAGTATATTATAATTTTTACTTTGTGCTGTGTTTGGTGATTTCACAGTGGTGTGAGCAGCTTTTTGAATTAATTATTCTAGGTGTATATTAGTAATGATTTATTTTGTATATAGTAGGGCAGGAGTATAAATTTCACACATTTGGAAAGTTATAGTGACATAAACCAAAGATAAAAATGCAAGCTGTGTCTATAAAATCTTGTTATAGCCCACTTTTGAATGAAGAGATCTGTGAAGACTGTAAACATCATGGGGTCTGTGTGCGTAAATACACATGAGTGTGCTGAAGTTTACACATTGCTAGAAAGAAAAAGCAGGGAACAAAATAAAAGTGGAAAGCATTATGAGTGGTTTCAACTATTGCCATATTAAGGCTTGTGGTTTCAAAGGAAATAGATTTTATTTAATTCTACATTTAAGCACACAACCCTACAGATTTGGTGATTAAATCAAGAATGGAAGCTCGGATGAATACCATATCCAGGGACATTCTTATGACAGTGGCCAAAGTATAGAAACACTTGAGTTAGTGTTCATTAAACTGTTGAACAAAGAAAATAAAAAACCTAGGAATATTAGAAAATCAAGTTTAAATAACTCAAATAAACTGACTGTGGGACTGCATACTAAGACACAAGAACTAAATGTTTATAGTATACTTCTTTTACATTCAATATGTTTCATTATTGTTTTTACATACTGTATATACAGTATATTCAAACATCAAAGATACAATTAATAAATGCAGAATTACAATAAGTAGGAAAATCAACTTGTCCCTAAAATGGAGACTTAAGAAGTAATTGTCAACTGGTATTCAATTTACAGTTTGTTCCAACATTATATTATAATGTAACATTAAAAATTGTAAGATAGAAAACACTGTAACGTATACATGAGCCTAGGTTAATTGATAATTGTAGGAAATATGATTCCAACTAGGGTCCAGCTGTTTTCAGTTTGAAAGGGAGTATAGAGAAGCCTGTCATTTGGAATGCAATGTAGAGAGAGAGGGTAATTATCTAAGAAAGACAAAAATAGGGGTAAAGACTTCCCCCTCCATGTGCAACCAGAGAGTTTTAGAATAAGGTTGTTTTATTATACTATATCAGGTTTTCTCTGTTGAAGGCAAAACAATCCAAACATACAAAACCAATAAGTGCAAAATGTGCCAACGCCTCCTGGATGTATAACAGTCTGTGTACAAGGTGTTGTAGCTCTCTCAAAAATCCACTGGGTGGCGGACTGATTTTTTGAAACACACAAAGAGAGGGAGAGCACACAGCTGCCCTAGTATAATACCGTTTTTATTGTTTAAAATGAAAGTAGAACATGTTGCACTCTCAAGAGTAGGAAGAATCTCGCATTGACACCAACAAATATGCCTCCTCTCCTGGCCTGTGTAGCTGGATGGACTTCAGAACCGGATGGGTGATTAGGTTATTTCTCCAAGCCTCTAAATCCAACTACAGCATCCTGCTATGCAGTGCAGGGAGCCGCACATGTGCCCGGACCATCCGGTTTTGCGACACTCATGGCCGAAGAGGGGGGTTGTATAGTAGTCCCTAAATGCGTTAGCAATTTCTTTTGGGTTAAACAGTTTGGCTCCTGTAGTTGGGTGGTAAATGAATGGTATTTTTTGTTTGTTTTTTCTTTCACCTGGTTAGCTAAAAGCTTACCCGCATTGTTGCCTTGGCAGTAGAAATGAGCTTTCTATTTTGTGCAGTATGGTTGTTCTGAGATATGAGTAATAATCTAAGCTGGTGCCTGGCTTTTTACAGTTGTGAGCTGATTATGGGGTCAGGTGATTTTTTATTTGTCAATTCCAGATTTTCCATCTGGGATAATAAATCATTAAGTTGCTGGTTCCGCTGCTTTATGGCAACATTGCTAAGTTTCATAAGAATTCCTCTTATGTATGCTGTGTGGCAAGTCCATGATGTGAAGGGGTCTGTCACAGATGGGGCATTAATATGGATGAATTCTCAGAGATCTTTAGCAATTTTGGGCTTATGGTCTGGGTGCTCAAACAAAAAAGTTTTTCCATCTATTTACCCCTTACTTCCACGCAGTAGCCCTCTGAGTCGAGTGTTGGCATCGCCATAAATTGTGCAAATTTTCTGAGGATATGAAGTGCGATAGGGTGGCTCTTCCATGTTGGTTTCACGCCTCAGCCGAGACATCTATTGAATTGTTAGGAATGGCATTAAAGTCGCCACACAATATGGTATAACCCTTTCACACCTCACAAACTAGTTTCCGAACCTATTTCAAAAAAGATATTTGTTTCACATTTGGTAAATATACATTCACTATGGTGTAGATCACATTATTAACTTCACATACGAGTATGATATATCTACCCAACTTGTCAATTTCTGTGTGGATGTGTTTGAAAGATATGGTATCTTGGGTTTGGGTAACCTGTGAATCCTATAAATGGTCAAGGATGCCCCAGGAAAAGTTTCTTGAAGGATGTTCTGGAAATTGGCATGCAGATCAGGTGGTTTGACCGTCTCAGGTATTCCGTGGATTTTAATGTTGTTTCTTCTTGACCGATCTTTGAGATCCATCAATTTGGCTTTAATCTTTTGAAGTTCATCCTCTCTCTCATTATGGGCATCAATTACTTAATTTACGGTATCAGCAAACTTTCTTATTTTGTTTTCTATTTGGGTAACTCAGCTATCAACAGCTTTGATTTCTGTCTTGAAGTGGTTTATGAGGGATAAGATATCCACATGTATTGTGCTGAATAGTGAGACAAGCATGTCCTTTAAAGTTGTGTCTATCACTGGTTGATTCTTAGTGGGGAATTCTAAGATGGAGTCCTGAAGTTCCCTGGTGTCATTGAGAGAAGTATCTATATCCTCTCCCTCCATGACATTCTTTTGAATATGCTGCTGTTTTGCTTTAATAGGGCTAGATGACTGGGACTGGCAGTTTTGCCCATTGTGTGGCTTTTGTTTTTATGGTGAGTAGTGCTGTGCTTTGTCACTGTGTCCTGAGAGCCTGCTGCACTATCAGTGTGCTTAGCGGCACCATCTTGGGCATACATGCGGCAGGGCTGCTGGAAGAAATCTGTCATCCTGCTGATCTTCCCAGGTTCTTTTTATTTCCCTAGACATGTCCCCAGAGTGTGCCTGATCCTCTGGGAGGAAAAAACGCAGTGATCCAAGGCTCAGGGATGTAGCTATCTGCTCCGGTGTGTATATGGGAGGAAAACCGCGCTTACAAATGACAAAAGGGACAAAAGGTAGATAAACAGCAGCGACTCAAATGTGTGATATCACAAAAAACAGCATAGTAGAAAACAGAGGGGGCGTGGCTTGGAGCCGAACGAGCATGGCTGCCTGATCTCCTCGCTCTGTCCCACGGAGGTCCTGCAAGCTGCCTAAAGGAGCCCTTATCTGCCGCCAACATGGGGAAACCGAAGGACAAAACATCCCGGTCCCGATCCCCCAGGGGCACGGATCCGCTTTCCGGACACAACATCCCGGAAATCTTCCGGCCGCGATCACGCGAGGCCCCGGCTTCATCTCCGGCCTACTCCGGAACCCGCGCCTCAAGCCTCAGCCCTGCCAGGAGAAGCTCACAGCGTGCTGAGAGCCCATCTGCTGCCCGACCACTTAACATGAGTGATCTCAGGTCGGTGGCAACAGATATAAAAGACTCCTTTACAGATCTCAGGAGGGATATTCAATCGATGCACATGCGAATTGATGACCTAGAAACAACCACAACCCGCCATTATGCTGCCCTACAACAGCTACAGCATTCGTCTCAGATATACAACAGCCAGCTCAGAGATTTACACAGGCATATGGAGGATCTGGACAATCGCGGAGGCCGCCATAATGTAAGGGTAAGAGGCATACCTGAGTCAGTTCAGCAGAACCACATCATACAGGCCACAATCCAGAT
Organism: Aquarana catesbeiana; assembly: GCF_042186555.1. NCBI lineage: Eukaryota > Metazoa > Chordata > Amphibia > Anura > Ranidae > Aquarana > Aquarana catesbeiana. The sequence continues at coordinate 259,923,329 of NC_133325.1, read as the reverse complement.
CTTCAATGATTTACTGGGAAGACCCCCTGAGACCCCCATTGAGTATGAGCGTCTACACAGAGCTCTTAAACCCAGAGGCAGAGATTCAGACCCTCCCAGAGACGTGATATGTTGCCTAATAAATTTCAGATTGAAGGAAGACATACTGAGAAGAGCCAGAGAGCGCCACAGCTTAATGTACCAGGGTGCAGAAATCAAAATTTTTCAAGATCTATCCCCCATAACCCTACAAAACAGAAGAGACCTGCGCCCGCTGCTCAACCTACTACGCCAAAAAGGGATCCAATATCGCTGGAAATTTCCCTTCTGCCTGTCTGCAACAAATGCTGGACGCACTGCCAATCTGAAAGTCCCGGAAGATCTCAGGGGGTTCTGCAATACTCTCCAGATACCATTCATCGAACTCCCGGACTGGTATAGAGCTTTTTACTACCCCCAGCTCCAAAGAACCAACTCCATGGAAGCTATCCCGGTAAGAGATGAATTCCACATTAGAAGGCGCAGATCATCCTCTCCAAGACCATTTCCTCAGAGGGACCAGATGGACAGAGACCGACAAAGCCCAACAGCGTCTCCAGCTCACAGGCGGGCTAGGCCAGATCAGCCTTAATCAATCCTGTCCAAATGCTTGAAAACAGTACAACTCATGTTCAGAGTTGCAGTCTTTCTCAGGTCGCCACCCCAACCCAAGTTCCAGGACCACAGAATTAGGACAGAACAGCAAACCGACCGACACTTGAAATCCACCCGACAGCGGCCTATTTCAAACCTGACCCAAACTGAATCCACCAGATACAGATAGACAACGACACATTCCTACAAGTTTAGAAACCCATGAAGATCCCGGCGCTATATACCTCCACATCAAATCAACTCCAAGACATCTTTCCCAGGGAGATATCCCTCTTCCACAGACCCCAACAGAATTCATTCCACTCTCCTAAGTACCAGAACTTAAGCCGCACACATCACCAGTGGAATATTGTTTGGCTGAACAACAGGCCACCACACAAGCCACCAACACCCTTACTTAACTGCCAGCCTTTACTGAGCCCAGGACTAGATGCTCAAGATGGACCCCCCCTTCAATATGATGTCATCCACCACAGCTCACAGCACTACTTGGGTCCCCCCTCGCTATTTCCCTCTCTCCCCTTCCTCCCACTTCCCTACCCACCCCTACCCCCCCCTATTTTCAGGTACCTTCTCCAGATTGAAGACGACGCAACAAAGAGACGAACTGCACTTCCGGAACCAATACAAGTTAGATGCTCAACTCACGGTATTCCACCGTGCTCCGAGATACATTTAGAGTTCTCTCTTTTTTGACCCCTTTGTTTTTCTTTTCTCCCCCTTGTATTTTCCATCAACTTTATTTTCTGCTTATGACCATACTTATGCTGAATGTCTTGATATATGTATTGGGAAGAAGGGGGGCTCATCCCGCATGGAAAAGGGCTCTTTCCCTACCCGGCACACTCCTACTAGCTTTACACTTGCCAGGGGCGTCCATGGGGGATGAGCTTCCTAATGATGGGCGGGTTGTACTAAACTAACCACTCTAGGGCCATAGTCGCTGAGTTTTACACCGTAAATTTAATACCTACTAAAGACCACTTCATCTAATATACTGCTAAATTTTGCCAGGAACAATTATAGATCACTTTGGAAATGAGCAACTGCCCGAGGTACAGCTCTATCCTAACCCAGTCACGAGACCACACCTAGACTAATCCCTACACTTAAACATCAATGGTTCCTTATTTATTTCCCCCCCATAGCCAAATACCCCCCCAAATTATAGTGAGCTAGCCTCTTTGAGGCTGCGCCACCTCACGCCCCCATATAGCCTCAATATTTATCACGGGATCATACTTTGCACTAAACCCAACCTATCCTTAAGATTATTGCTGCTACTAGTATCAGTATTATTCCTAAGATATATCTATAGATGGTTTAGCAACGCCACTCTTCCCGTGCCATTATACTTTCTGTCTAGGTGGCGACCTCCCCATGTTTCCTAACGTAGCGAGAATATTTCTAGGAACATAGTTTAAAGTTCAAAGTTTCAATTGTCTATATTACTGATTGTTATTATTATTACATCATCAATCTGAGATCTTTAACCACACATTCTCCCCTTGATACGTAAGCAGGCTCCCTCCATACAAGTCGAATAGACCCAGGACGACCTCCCACGGACAGAACGTCCTTCAAACCTTTCTTCGAGCACCTTCCACTCCTCCACACAACAGGACAGTGACTATCCTAGTTGACCCACACCGGACGTTCCAACCCATAACAGGGTAAGGTAGCCGGACTACGTTTACCTCCGGTAAGTACATCTTACTCCCCGATACTAAATCCCATTTGACTAATTTCTCCCCTCCTTTCTCCCAACTCTCCCCCCTTTCTATACGCTCTCTTTCCCTCTCTTCCCCCTCCCCCCTTTATATATCTGGGTTTCTCCCCCTCCCTGGTCTCCACCGTAGCATTTCCCACTGTAACGCTTAAATACCTTTGAAGAGCGTACCACTCTCCACAGATTACACTCACCCACATCGGCCACATCGGCAAATCGCACCCCCTCCCCGTACCTAATACACCAACTAGACTATACCCAACTACCATGGATCCCCTACATTCTACTACGCAACACAACACGCTCAAAGTAGTCTCTCAAAATGTCAAAGGACTAAATATCCCTGAGAAGCATAGTCAAATCCTCAGCATGATGAGTAAATTAAAAGCAGATGTAGTATTTCTGCAAGAAACCCACTTTCGCACGAACAATACCCCTAAACTAGCAAGCCGCAGGTACCCTACCTCCTTCCATGCTACAAACCCTCTAGCCAAAACAAAAGGGGTCTCAATCTTGCTCTCTAAAAATCTTCCATGGCAACTGATAGATTCCCTAGTAGACCCAGAGGGCCACTATATATTCCTAAAGGGAACCATCCATAATCGGACGGTCACTTTAGCAAACATATACAGCCCCAACACTGCCCAGGTCAGCTTCTTCCGTTCTATCGCAACCACCCTTGCAGGCTTTCAAGCTGGGACTACAATCCTTGGAGGCGATTTTAATGTGACACTCTAGCCCATCCTAGATTCCTCATCGGGGTCTTCCACCCTACCTTACAGAGCACTGAGACAAATTAAGATACAAATACAGGAACTCCTTTTACACGACACATGGCGTACCCTGCACCCGAATGGGAAAGATTACTCCTTTTTCTCCGCACCTCACAATCGGTACTCTAGGCTAGATTACCTGTTCCTCTCCCAAAAAGATCTCCCCTTTCTAAAATCTGCTACCATTGAACCCCTTCTCATCTCAGATCACCACCCGATCACCCTCTCCCTTTCCTTCCCGGAAAGAAACTTGGTCACAAAGATATGGCGTCTTGACCCATCTCTCCTTACTTCAGAAATTGACACTAATCACATCCGCACCAGCCTAAGCAACTACTTCAGGGAAAATGATAATTCCGAAACAGCACCCCTGTCCCTCTGGGAGGCACATAAGTGCGCCATCCGAGGGGAATTCCTCACACTTCAGGCCAACCGGAAAAAGACACAACAAATAACTATACGGGAACTAACTAACAAAATAAAGAGACTAGAAATACTTCACAAGCAGTCTCAATCACAAGACACATACCTAGAACTTATTCAAACCAGGAAACTTCTGTTGGAAGTCCTCAACCGCAAAACCCGACGCAAATGTATGTTAAATCAAAAGCTATTTTATGAACAGGGGAACAAGTGCCGGAAGCTACTAGCCAGAGCGATACAATCTAAAAAAGCTAGCACCAACATCCACACCATAAAAGACCCTTTAGGTAACCCAAGCTCAAACTCCGCAGACATAGCATCTCAATTTGAACGCTACTACACAGAACTCTACAACATACCTCAGCAACCCGAAACAACTGTAGGCCAAACCTCGAGAAAAGCCATTATCACAGACTTCCTCAAAAAATTCAGCCCCAAACCCATACCCCGGGAAGAAGCTCGCGATTTAGACAATCCCATATCCGAAGAGAAACTTAAGAGAGAGATTAAACAACTAAAAACGGGCAAAAGCCCAGGCCCAGACGGCTTTTCAGCACCTAATTATAAGACCTTTATGGACATACTCTCAGCCCCGTTTCTGAAGACTTTCAACTCCTTAACCTCATCAAAGTTACCTTTTCACAGACTACTTGAAGCGCATATCACGGTCATCCCGAAGGAGGGGAAGGATGCCACTTCAGTCACTAGTTACAGACCAATTTCCCTACTCAACATAGATCTTAAATTATTTGCTAAAATTTTAGCAAACCGACTCCTTCCCCTCCTTCCTACAATAATAGGGAAAGACCAGGTTGGATTTGTCCCTGGCACAGAGGCCAGGGACAACACCATCAAGGCAATTAACTTAAACCATTGGCTAACTTCCCAAAAACAAAGAGGCTTCTTTCTATCCCTGGATGCTGAGAAGGCGTTTGACAGGCTGGCCTGGGACTACCTGGGGGCGGTTTTACGCCACCTAGGTTTACAGAACCGAATGTTCAACTTAATTATGTCCCTATACACCACACCAACAGCAAAAGTCAAAGTCAACGGCCACCTGTCAGACGCCTTCTCCATCCGGAATGGAACGAGACAAGGATGTTCATTGTCCCCTATTCTTTTTATTTTTACTCTAGAACCCCTACTACGCTGCCTGCGATCGAACGAGAATATCAAGGGTATCCCCATTGCAGGACATACGTATAAAATAGCGGCGTTTGCTGATGACATTCTGCTATTTCTAAGTGACCCACTTACCTCGATCCCAAACCTCCTCAGAGATTTTGACCTATTTCGGCAAATATCCAACCTAAAGATCAACTTCTCAAAATCCCATGCCCTCAACATATCCCTCCCGAAAGACCTAGTCTCCCAATGCCAAGATAATTTTCCCTTTGTCTGGAAACAAAACGCCATCACCTATCTGGGAATCCAATTGACCACACACCTGTCGGATTTGTACAATAAAATTTTCACCCCGCTGATTTGCACAATCTCTGAGGACCTACGCAGATGAGACAAACCCCATTTTTCTTGGTTCGGCCGTGCGGCCATCCTAAAGATGAATGTGCTCCCGCGTGTCCTATATCTGCTACAAACAATACCCATCAAACTCCCTGCAGCTTTCTTTCACACAATCAAACAACAATCTCTAAAGTTTCTCTGGAAACACAAGCGTCCTAGGATAAGCTACACCCAACTCTCGAAACCCAAAAACAAAGGGGGTATTGGGCTACCAGATTTGCAGAACTATTCCAGAGCTTGCCATCTGGGAAGAATTGTAGACTGGGCAGTACACGGAGGGGTTAAGGACTGGGTGAGACTAGAAGGCTCCTTCTCACACTTGCCCATTAGAAGCACCCCTTGGATTCTCCAATGCCACATTCCCAAAACCCTAAAAGAACACCCCCTAATAGAGGCTACCCTCCGAAGCTTTAGGGATGTATGTAAAAAATTCAAAATCTCCTCTAACCCTGGGCCCCTTACGCCTATCCGTCTTAACCCAGCCTTTGTCCCGGGGATGTCCAACACCTTCCTTAAAGATACTTGGCCACACAAAGACATACTAGCCCAACACTTCTTTAGAGATGGTAACTTCATAAACCGTGATGCATTCCACACAAATACAGGAGGCGAACCCCTCCCGCTATGGACTTACTTCCAGATTCGCCATTTTCTTACAACAATACACCGAAACGCGTCTGTATCTAGAAACTTAACCCCATTTGAAAATTTATGCTCCTAAATCACACCGCAACAACACTTGATTGCAAATACCCACTCCATGCTCTTTGCCATGACTTCCCCCGAAGATACCAAAGCTTGCCAGGCTTGGGAAAGAGAACTTCAAATAGACCTAACGGAAGAGAACTGGGAACGAATTTTCACAATAGCACACAAGGGTTCCCTCAATGTCACGATACAAGAGAATAATTACAAAACCCTATCCCGATGGTACCGTACGCCTGAATTACTAAACAAATTTATTCCTGATACGTCAAACAAATGTTGGAGATGCCTCAATGATATAGGCACATTTTTACACATCTGGTGGTCCTGCCCTCTTCTCCAGACTTTCTGGAAACAGGTTCATGACATCACTTCCCAGGTAACCACATACCCCCTGGACTATACTCCTGCCAGACTCATTCTCCACCATTCCTCCACTTCAGCCCACACATACAGAAAGTCTCTGGGAATACATATGATCAACGCAGCCAAATTATGCATCTCAGCCCATTGGAGATCCCCCTGTATCCCAACTATGTCTGAATGGTTCTCCCGTGTGGGCAAAGTGGCTGAAATGGAGGAATTAATCCACACTGCAAAAGATACGCCTTCTAAATACTCCCGAACGTGGGCATGTTGGACCCACTTCTGCACCACAGAGAGATATACCTCCATTATGAGGCCAATCCGTCCCGAATCCTCCCACAACGACTGACTGAAATAAGCCAAATAACACCTTTGAGACACGCACCTATTCATCTAAACTTGCTGATTCGCTCACTCCCGCCTTAATGCGGATTCCGGGGGGAATCCCCCTTCAGACAGGGATCCGCCCACGAAAACATCCATGCTCTTGAAGCCCGGTGGAGACTAGGGTGGGGATACCCCAGTTCCCTCCCTCCCCCACTTACTTCTATCTTTCACTTTATCTCTCAATCCCATTCATGTCTATGTCTATCCCCCTTTCTATACCCCTACCCCAACTGAACTGACGACGACAACCATCTACTTACTCCCATGACTACCCTAACTTTGGTGTATAATTCGCCATCTAATCCTCACATTCAAAAACCGACGAGACTAACTCACCACACAGACAGACCCCACTTTACAAGCCCGACACATCCACACATGATCAGGAACAAACATACGGACTCATAGCTAACTACACTCGACCATTTCTCCAATTAACCCCTAATTTCTGAAACCATACTCAAGGTGATACTCCTGCTCAAGATGGTTCCTGATCTCAGATGATGAGGTAAGCCTCAAATTCGAGGCTTTCTTACCCTTTTATATGTCTGTTTGATTTACAGTTGAACATATATCTGATTCGCTTTACTGTAGTGAAATAAGTCATGTTAATATGATCCATGTTGTCTATCCACCTATTGTTTGTAAAAACTGTGTAACAACATTTGTTCACAATAAAAACTTTTATGGGAAAAAAAAAAAAAAAGAAAACAGAGACACACTTAATTTGAGAAGCAGGGTGATAAGTAGACAGTAGTGCCAAAATCTTAAAATTGAAATTCGTAGTCCATGTGTAGACTTTCGGACACAGCACAGTCTCCTTCAATCCCCTGTGCAATGGACACCATATGAAACCACCACCAGTGATAAGGAATGCCTGCTTACCAGATATACTGGACCTTAGAAAAGGCCAGTAGTGCTTGTGGTTGATTACCCCACCAGGGCCTTTAGTTTGCAATCAGACCAAAGATCTGTGGTCCTGCAGGTGATCTCTCTCTCTCCCAATGTTAGGGATGTCCCACTCAAAAATAGTAAAGAAAACTCCACATTGTGTAAATCCACCCTGGCTCTTAAGGCTCACTCAGCCTTGGTTGCAGTACCTCATGGCACATGGCACAGGCCCACTCCTGGCCTCTAGGTAGGGCTTCTCCTGACACCCCAGGCTCTGAAATGCACAGATTAAGCCAGTCCCCTGTACTTTTTCCTAGTTGCCTCAGCTCTCTTGGTCACCCAGACTCTCTCAGCTGTCCCAACTCTCTCAGTTCAACAGGCTTGGAATCTCTCCCACGTGGAGTACTGTCTCTCAAGTAGGTTGCCTCTGTCTTTCGTATGTCCCTCCTGGCTGGAGCCAGGAGGGAGCTCTGGTGTGTCCATGGAGAACAGAGCTCTCTCACTCTGCAGCCATACTCTTTGGCAGCCAGCCACGCCCCCTCAGCTGCAGTTTTATATTATATATACTGTTCTTTCTGCCTGGAAACTTGAGATTGTCCATGGCAACCAAAAAGTGTCTCTTTACGTCAAAAGTGGTTTTAGAGCAGCTAGAAAACAACGATAGTAAATTAGAATTAGAGCAGAATTGAGCAATAGTGTTTTTATTATTATTATTATATTATTATTTTTTATAATTATTTATAGTTATTTATTATATTATAATTTATGATTTTGTGTTTCAAACGTTATCATACCCGGGATGTCTACTAGACTTATGTTTGGACAGATTTAAGTGTGTTATTACTAAGAATTACAAGCCTACAATATAAAACCCCAAATTTCTATGCAAAACAATGTACCGCTTTGAGACACAAAAATCTGACATAATCATACTGCCATGGTGGCTACATTGCCCCTCCATTTGACACTTTCTAATAAATGAAGAGGGGTATGTAGAGCCTTTGGAGATCCTGTCCAGAACTAGAATTTATCTTTTTAGTAATGTTTAGAAATTAATTTCCATATTTGGTCTTTCTTGGTTAGTGTATAAGGGTGGAGAAGAGTGGATTTTGTGTAATTGTATTTTATATAGGAAGGAAATCAATCCAGGACTATGTGGATGAGAAGCGCTTAGAGATTCAGTGAAGTCATGGTTGTTAACTAGGTTATGTGTAGGGATGAGCCGAACACTCCCCTGTTTGGTTCGCACCAGAACTTGCAAACAGGCAAAAAATTTGTTCGAACACGCGAACATCGTTAAAGTCTATGGGACACGAACATGAATAATCAAAAGTGCTAATTTTAAAGGCTTATATGCAAGTTATTGTCATAAAAAGTGTTTGGGAACCTGGGTCCTGCCCCAGGGGACATAGATCAATGCAAAAAAAAGTTTTAAAAATGGCAGTTTTTTCAGGAGCAGTGATTTTAATAATGCTTAAAGTGAAACAATAAAAGTGTAATATTCCTTTAAATTTCGTACCTGGGGGGGTGTCTATAGTATGCCTGTCAAGGGGCACATGTTTCCCGTGTTTAGAACAGTCTGACAGCAAAATGACATTTCAAAGGAAAAAAAGTCATTTAAAACTACTCGCGGCTATTAATGAATTGCCGGTCCGACAATACACATAAAAGTTAATTGATAAAAACGGCATGGGAATTCCCCACAGGGGAACCCCTTCCCCCCAAAAATCCATACCAGACCCTTATCCAAGCACGCAACCTGGCAGGCCGCAGGAAAAGAGGGGGACGAGAGAGCGTCCCCCCCTCCTGAACCATACCAGGCCACATGCCCTCAACATTGGGAGGGTGCTTTGGGGTAGCCCCCCAAAACACTTTGTCTCCATGTTGATGGGGACAAGGGCCTCATCCCCACAACCCTTGCCCGGTGGTTGTGGGGTCTGCGGGCGGGGGGGCTTATCGGAATCTGGAAGCCCCCCTTAACAAGGGGACCCCCAGATCCCGGCCCTCTCCATGTGTGAAATGGTAAGGGGGTACAAAAGTACCCCTACAATTTCACAAAAAAACTGTCAAAAATGTTAAAAATGACAAGAGACAGTTTTTGACAATTCCTTTATTTAAATGCTTCTTCTTTCTTCAATCTCCTATCTTCTTTCTTCTATCGTCTATCTTCTATCTTCCTTCGGTTTCCTTCTCCATCTTCTTCTTCTTCTGGTTCTTCCTCCGGTGTTCTTGTCCGGCATCTTCCTCCACGGCGTCTTCTTCCCTTCTTCTCCTCGGGCAGCTCCGCATACATGATGGCATGATGGGAGGCTCCCGCTGTGTGACACTTCCCGAATGAAGATAGAAGATAGAAGAAAGAAGATAGAAGAAAGAAGAAGCATTTAAATAAAGGAATTGTCAAAAACTGTCTCTTGTCAGTTTTAACATTTTTGACAGTTTTTTTGTGAAATGGTAGAGGTACTTTTGTACACCCTTACCATTTCACACAGGGGGGAGGGCCGGGATCTGGGGGTCCCCTTGTTAAAGGGGGCTTCCAGATTCTGATAAGCCCCCAGCCCACAGACCCCCACAACCACCGGGCAAGGGTTGTGGGGATGAGGCCCTTGTCCCCATCAACATGGGGACAAGGTGTTTTGGGGGGCTACCCCAAAGCACCCTCCCAATGTTGAAGGCATGTGGCCTGGTATGGTTCAGGAGGGGGGGCGCTCTCTCGTCCCCCCTCTTTTCCTGCAGCCTGTCAGGTTGCGTGCTTGGATAAGGGTCTGGTATGGATTTTTGGGGGGACCCCACGCCATTTTTTTTTTAATTTTGGCGCGGGGTTCCCCTTAAAATCCATACCAGACCTCAAGGGTCTGGTATAGATTTTGAGGGGGACCTCACGCCATTTTTTTTTTAAATTTTGGCCAGGGTTCCCCTTAATATCCATACCAGACCTCAAGGGCCTGGTATGGAATTTAGGGGGACCCCCCATGTCATTTTTTTTTTAAATTTTGGTTCGGGGTTCCCCTGTGGGGAATTCCCATGCCGTTTTTATCAATGAACTTTTATGTGTATTGTCGGACCAGCAATTCATTAATAGCCGCGAGTAGTTTTAAATGACTTTTTTTCCTTTGAAATGTCATTTTGCTGTCAGACTATTATAAACACGGGAAACATGCGCCCCTTTACAGGCATACTATAGACACCCCCCAGGTACGAAATTTAAAGGAATATTACACTTTTATTGTTTCACTTTAAGCATTATTAAAATCACTGTTCCCGAAAAAACTGCCGTTTTAAAACTTTTTTTTGCATTGATCCATGTCCCCTGGGGCAGGACCCAGGTCCCCAAACACTTTTTATGACAATACCATGCATATAAGCCTTTAAAATTAGCACTTTTGATTTCTCCCATAGACTTTTAAAGGGTGTTCCGTGGCTTTCGAATTTGCTGCGAACACCCCAAATTGTTCGCTGTTCGGTGAACTGGCGAACAGCCGATGTTCGAGTCAAACATGAGTTCGACTCGAACTCAAAGCTCATCCCTAGTTATGTGTAAATGTGGCTACACCACAGGAGTATTTACATATACACAGCTAGATCTAAGGATTTTTGAACAAAAATAAACATTTACTGATAGGGTTACATAATATATACAAATTCCACATTAAACAGTATTTACAAAACAATGTGTACTATAAGTACACTGGGTTACATGTTATTTACAAATTACACACAAAACCATGTTTACAATACAATATATGGTATAAGTATGTAGTTAGTTTATCTCTCAGCTTCAAGTCTGTTCATACTGAGGGCTTGTGTGTCTCAGGACAAAGAGAAAGCACAGCTTAGTAACAATTCATTATATCCCCCTCTCCTTTCTGTACAGTGGCTAGTATAATGCACCCTAATTGGTCACTTCACCTAGCAAATCTATATTGGGCACAGCTTGATTGGAGGATTCAAAGAAGACTGCTGTTTACAACCCATGTGAAGTGTGATAAGGAAAAACAATTGCAAAGCAATTGCAAAGTAGAAAGTAACAAGTTGGAAAGAGTAACACCATAAATGGTTTAAATATATGCCCATCTAACTAAAATGTATTCATAATTACTATATTGTTTATACTTTTTTTTTTTTTTGGTGCACCAGTTGATGCATAGATTGGACAGAGCAAACTCTTCTTCCATCTCCCTGTTCTAAAAATGTGTTTAATTATCTGGTCCCCAGATAGAGTACGCTTTAGATAATAAACTGATAAGAACAGACACCACACTTAATCTTAGTTAAAAGGCAGAGAAGTGATATTTACATTTGTTAATGTAAACCTTCACAGAAACACCTTATCTAACAGTGTTTTTTTTTCACCACTTGACGATCGCCCTATAGCAGTTTTACTGCTACAGGGCAGCCTAGCTGTGCAGGATCACTCACAGGATCACTTCCGGGTATCGGGTGCGAGTGCCCGCCACTGTCGGCTTGCTCCCGCTGTGATTCTAAACAGTGGGAGCTGATCAGCGGGTCACGTGTACCCAATGTCTGCTGGCATCCGCTGATCGTTCAGTACACAGTCAGTAAGGAAAGCATAGATGCTGTGTTCTTGCAAAGCGGGGGCATGGATCCATGCCTTCCCCTTCTAAAAGTACCACCCATACTACAGTAAAACACCAGCTAGGAACACAGTTAACCCTTTGATCGCCCCTGATGTTAACTCCTTCCCAGCCAGTGTCATTGGTATATTGTCAGTGCATATTTTTAGCACTGATCACTGTATTAGTGTCACTGGTCCCCAAAAAAGTGTCAAAAGTGTCAGTTAGTGTCCAATTTGTCCACCACAATATCGTAGTCCCCCTATAAGTCGCTGATCGCTGCCATTACTAGTAAAGAATAAAAATAAATAAAATTTCTATAAATATATCCCATAGTTTGTAGATGCTATAACTTTTGCGCAAACCAATCTATATACGCTTATTGGGATTTTTTTTTGCCAAAAAAAATAGCGGAATACATATTGGCTTAAACTTATAAAGACTTTTTTTGGATATGTTTTATAGCAGCAAGTACAAAATATAGTTTTTTAAAAAAAATTTCAGTCATTTTTTGTTTATAGCGCAAAAAATAAAAAAATGCTCAAATATCACCAAAAGAAATCTTAATTTGTGGGAAAACAAGGACAAAAATTGTATTTGGGTACAGTGTTGCACGACCACTTAATAGTCAAAGTAATACAGTGCCATATAGCAAAAAAATGGCCTGGTCAGGAAGGGGGTAAATCTTCTGGAGCTGAAGTGGTTAAATGAGTCTAAGGGGTTGATTTACTAAAACCGGAGAGTACAAAATCTGGTGCAGCTGTGCATGGTAGCCAATCACCTTCTAACTTCAACTTCAATTAAGCTTTGACAAAAAAACTGGTAGCTAATTGGTTTCTGTCCAGAATTGCACCAGATTTTGCACTCTCCAGTTTTGGTAAATCAACCCCTAAGTGTTTTACCCAAAGGTTGTGAAAATTGTCTCCAGATGGGAGAAGATAATCTCTTTGGAAAGTTGGAAACAGTTTAATGCTGGAAGAATTGGATAAGGTGTAGTAAACTGTCCTTGCTTCCAGTGGCAAAATGCCATAGGGTGTGTAAAACCAGGAGAAAATTATGAATTTCCCATATTAGTAAAGAGGAGAGAATGCAAAGAAATGAGGCTACTAAAGTATTTAATATAGTCCCATAGAATTGAAGATTGTGCTGGGATGGGTTTGGAATTATGAGAATTATGATAGCAACCATAGCAAATAGTTCAGTAAATTGTCATGTAACCTTCTATGGTGACCCACAAAGGAATAACATGAGTTGCATTTCAAAGTGAGATTTGTTGTATTTGGGTCACATATTGAGTAATATTTTGAAAAAAAAAACACAGTTTAAATGTATTCCAAATAAAATTAGATGTTTTACATTTTAACGTCTTTAACCACATGCTGACCAACCACCGCAGTTGTACTGTGGCAGAATGGCACAGCTGGGCGAAACGACATTATGTAACGTCGCTTCACCATGTGGCCACTAGGTGGGGCGCGCACTGCTGGAGGCTCGCCCCCCGAGCCAATCTGAGTGCCCGCCAGGCTCCCATAATCACCTCAGAGACACGGAGAACCCAGAACTGTCTGTGTAAGCACACAGTTTCCGGTTCTCTGAGGGGAGAACAGACAGATCGTCTGTTCATACAGAGTATGAACAGACGATCTGTTATCTTCCCTGCACAGTCCCATCCCCCCTTCAGTTAGAACACAAACTAGGACACACTTAACCCCTTCACTGCCCCCTAGTGTTAACCCCTTCACTGCCAATTACATTTTTACAGTAATCAATGCATTTTTAATGGCACCGATCGCTGTATTAATGGCAATGGTCCCAAAAATGTGTCAACATTGTCCGATGTGTCCACCATAATGTCGCAGTCATGATAAAAATCGCAGACCGCCACCATTACTAGTAAAAAAAAAAATGAATAATAAAAATGCTATAAATCTATCCCCTATTTTGTAGATGCTATAACTTTTGCGCAAACCAATCAATATACGCCTATTGCGATTTTTCTTTACCAAAAATATGTAGAAGAATACATATCGGCCTAAAATGAGGAAAAAAAATGTTTTTTTTTAAATATATTTTTTGGGGATATTTTTTATAGCAAAAAGTAAAAAATAATGTGTTTTTTTCAAAATTTCGCTCTTTTTTTGTTTATAGCGCAAAAAATAAAAACTGCAGAGGTGATCAAATACCAAAAGGAATTTCCATTTGTGGAAAAAAAAGGATGTCAATTTTGTTTGGGTGCAACGTCGCACAACTACACAATTGTCAGTTAAATTGACGCAGTGCAAAAAGTGCTCTGGTCAGGAAGGGGGTAAAATCTTCCGGGGCTGAAGCGGTTAAATGAAAATTTGTAAGTTCCACAGGCAGAACCCTTGTGTAATACAGAAATTATGGGTAATAGGGACATTTTAACTGTTGCTATTTTGCCCATCCATGATATATTGTATTCACAACAGAGCTTAAGTAGATCCTGGAGATATTAAGAAAGGGCTGGGTAGTTTGTCTAACATATAGCGGTTGATTTACTAATAGCAAATAGACCTTTCACTTTAGAAGTGCTTTGCAAGGGAATTATCCCTAAAGCTTAGTGAATGAGGTGTAGTTCTGCTGACTTCCATCATTCAATCATGTGCAAACAAAAATTCTGGTTTTATTTTATTTTCCTTGCATGTTATTAGGTATTCATTGCAAAGTGAAGCTTTACCTAATTTACTAAACTCTAGGGATAATTCCCATTCAACTTCAACTTTCTAGAAAAAGTAAACCAACGAAAGTGAGTCAAATGTTTTTTTCACATCTAAAGACAGAAGAACTAGAAGGATGCCTTTCATTTTTCCCATTTGGAGCAAGAGGAATATATGATAAATGTTAATTCCCACCTGCCTCCTTGGAATGAATCCTACTTGATTGCCAGCAAATATGAAAATAGATGCCGGTAAGGCTGTTGTTTCAAGGTTGTCTTCTTTTCGCATAACATTAGCTGAGAGGAAAGGGAAGGGACATTTTTTACAAAATATATACAACATATATACAAAAATAAACTGCCAGTGCATTAAATAGTTCATCAGTGCAAACAAAGTGCCAGTGTTGATAACCTTGTCTTGTGATAATCCAAGGTAACACGCTCAGTAGGTGCACAGATCATATAACCATAGAGCGGGTACATCCATAATTTACAATTTTTTACAACAACCTGCTCTGAAGCAGCCTGGACTCAATTGTTTGTGCTTTGAGAGTTTTAATTGCCTGGGTTACTTCTGCTGTTGTTTTTCATTCTGAAAAAGAATTTGCGGTGGCAGGCAAGCTAATATAGGTCTTTTAAATGGCATATAAACGTCTAAAGGATTTCGACAGGATTTGAGGTGAGGGAGCCATTTGAGGTTTTTAATCTGAAGGGTTTGTAGGTGCTAGCTATTTGGATGCTAGCAGGAAGTCAGATTTGTTTTCCTTGGGATAATTATGTTGTACCCAATCTATGTAGTTTTCTGCCTGGCAAGTAGGGATGAGCCGAACACCCTCCTGTTCGGTTCGCACCAGAACATGTGGCAAAACACAGGCAAAAAATTTGTTCGAACACGCGAACACCGTTAAAGTCTATGGGACACGAACATGAATAATCAAAAGTGCTATAAATATATAGTGTCATAAAAAGTGTTTGGGGACCTGGGTCCTGCCCCAGGGGACATGGATCAATGCAAAAAAAAAGTTTTAAAAATGGCCGTTTTTTCAGGAGCAGTGATTTTAATAATACTTAAAGTGAAACAATAAAAGTGTAATATTCCTTTAAATTTCGTACCTGGGGGGTGTCTATAGTATGTCTGTAAAGGGGCGCAGGTTTCCCATGTTTAGAACAGTCTGACAGCAAAATGACATTTCAAAGGAAAAAAAGTCATTTAAAACTACTCGCAGCTATTAATGAATTGCCGGTCCAACAATACACATAAAAGTTAATTGATAAAAATGGCATGGGAATTCCCCACAGGGGAATACCGAACCAAAATTTAAAAAAAAATGACTTGGGGGTCCCCCTAAATTCCATACCAGGCCCTTCAGGTCTGGTATATATTTTAAGGGGAACCCGCACCAAAATGTAAAAAAAAAATGGCATGGGGTCTCCCCAAAAATCCATACCAGACCCTTATCCAAGCACGCAACCTGGCAGGCCGCAGGAAAAGAGGGGGGGCGAGAGAGCGCCCCCCCTCCTGAACTGTACCAGGCCACATACCCTCAATATTGGGAGGGTGCTTTGGGGTAGCACCCCAAAACACCTTGTCCCCATGTTGATGGGGACAAGGTCCTCATCCCCACAACCCTTTCCCGGTGGTTGTGGGGGTCTGCAGGCGGGGGGCTTATCGGAATCTGGAAGCCCCCTTTAACAAGGGGACCCCCAGATCCCAGCCCTCCCTCCTGTGTGAAATGGTAAGGGGGTACAAAAGTACCCCTACCATTTCACAAAAAAAGTGTCAAAAATGTTAACAATGACAAGAGACAGTTTTTGACCATTCCTTTATTTAAATGCTTCTTCTTTCTTCTATCTTCTTTCTTCTATCTTCCTTCGGTTTCTTCCTCCATCTTCTTCTTCTGGTTCTTCTGGTTCTTCCTTCGGTGTTCTCATTTGGCATCTTCCTCTGTGGTGCCGGCGTCTTCTTCCCTTCGTCATCTGGGCCGCTCCGCATCCAGCATGATGGGAGGCTCCCACTGTGTGACGCTTTTCCTCTTCTGACGGTTCTTAAATAATGGAGGGTGACCCCGCCCCCCTCCGACGCACGGGGACTTCCCTGTGGTATTCCCCGTGACATCAGAGGGGGCAGACAGGGAAGTCACCGTGTGTCAGAGGGGGGCGGGGTTATTTAAGAACTGTCAGAAAAGGAGAAGCTTCACACAGCAGGAGCCTCCCATCCCATCATGCTGGATGCGGAGTGGCCCAGAAGACGAAGGGAAGAAGACGCCAGCGCTGTGGAGGATGATGCCGGACGAGAACACCGGAGGAAGAACCAGAAGAACCAGAAGAAGATGAAGATGAAGGAAGATAGAAGAAAGAAGATAGAAGATTTTTGACACTTTTTTTGTGAAATGGTAGGGGTACTTTTGTACCCACTTACCATTTCACACAGGGGGAGGGCCGGGATCTGGAGGTTCCCTTGTTAAAGGGGAGCTTCCAGATTCCGATAAGCCCCCCGCCCGCAGACTCCCACAACCACTGGGCAAGGATTGTGGGGATAAGGCCCTTGTCCCCATCAACATGGGGACAAGGTGTTTTGGGGGGCTACCCCAAAGCACCCGCCCAATGTTGAGGGCATGTGGCCTGGTATGGTTCAGGAGGGGGGGCGCTCTCTCATTCCCCCCTCTTTTCCTGCAGCCTGCCAGGTTGTGTGCTCGGATAAGGGTCTGGTATGGATTTTTGGTAAGACCCCCCATTTTTTTTTAAATTCTGGCATGGGGTTCCCCTTAAAATCCATACCAGACCTGAAGGGTCTGGTATAGATTTTGAGGGGGACCCCACATCATTTTTTTTATTTTGACTGGGGTTCCCTTTAATATCCATACCAGACCTGAAGGGCCTGATATGGAATTTAGGGGGACCCCCACGTAATTTTTTTTAAATTTTGGTTTGGGGTTCCCCTGTGGGGAATTCCCATGCTGTTTTTATCAATGAACTTTTATGTGTATTGTCGGACCGGCAATTCATTAATAGCCATGAGTAGTTTTAAATGACTTTTTTTCCTTTGAAATGTCAGACTGTTCTAAACACGGGTAACATGCGCCCCTTTACAGACATCCTATAGACACCCCCCAGGTACGAAATTTAAAGGGATATTACACTTGTTTCACTTTAAGCATTATTAAAATCACTGCTCTTGAAAAAACATCCGTTTGTAAAACTTTTTTTTGCATTGATCCATGTCCCCGGGGCAGGACCCAGGTCTCCAAACACTTTTTATGACAATAACTTGCATATAAGCCTTTAAAATTAGCACTTTTGATTTCTTCCATAGACTTTTAAAGGGTGTTCCGCGGCTTTCGAATTTGCCGCGGACACCCCAAATTGTTCGCTGTTCAGCTAACTGGCGAACAGCCGATGTTCGAGTTGAACATGAGTTCGACTCGAACTCAAAGCTCATTCCTACTGGCAAGTAAGACAAAAAAAATAACTCCTTTCTGATTGAGAATAGTTCTTTTGTCTGTTGTCAATTTTTGACTTAAAGCACAACTCCAGACATTTTTTTTTCTCATGCAGTGGGGCTGTGCACACACTGCATGGGTTAACCGCTCTCTTTATCTAGGGGTGAACACAGCACCTATACACACCTGATCCTTTTCTCCTTCGGAAAACGGTGCTCCCCTACATCTAGCGGTGGACTGTTCCTGATGTTTTCACATCCAGAGCTAGTTTATGGGTATAATGATGTTAGGAACAGTCCACCACACAAGACCGCTGGACTGTTTGGGAGGAGGTTCTGGGCAGAAGCCATAGGGACCAATCTTGTGCTTGGAGGATCAGAGGATTAGGTGAGTATATCTTGACTCTCCGAGCCCCTAGACCAGTGATGGCGAACCTTGGCACCCCAGATGTTTTGGAACTACATTTCCCATAATGCTCATACAGTCTGCAGTGTAGTTGAGCATCATGGGGAATGTAGTTCCAAAACATCTGGGGTTCCAAGGTTCGCCATCACTGCCCTAGACCAAAACGAGCAGTTAACCTGTGAACATATGCAGTGCAGGCACAGCCCCATTGCATGGTAAAAAAAGAATGCTTGGAGTTTAGCATTAAACAAGAGGATGCCTTAGCAAACTACATTCTCAAATTCTAGTGTCCTAGTTTTTTTCATTCAAGATCCTAATTGAATTAACATACCTTGGCTTTGTAGGCCTCCCATAGAGTTGTTTCAGAACATACTGATGAGGTGTTGAGTGTAAAGTATTCTTTGAAGGCCACAAATGAATCACTAAAAAAGGAGTCACAAAGTATATATTGCAATATAAACGATTTAGTTGTCCATCAACTGTTAATGATGATGGTAGTGTCATGGTCTATCCAGGGGCTAGAAAGAATAGAAGCTGATTTTAAGCATTGTAAGGTGGTGTGTAAAAGGAAAATGTGGTCAATTCAAGTTAAGGAACTGTGAGGGTCGAAATAAAATTAAAGCCAATGACAGTGGGAAGTAATTCCCGCCAGGTGTCTACCAAATGATAACATTGAAATAAATCTCTGAAGTCTCTGGATTGGGTTATGTTTGACTGAGAATGATTTGAGTTTTTGCTAACTATCGTAAAACCTTTATGAGTACTGTGTATCATCCACAAGAGTTGTCTCATGAAGCCCAGTTATCCTGTATTGGGGGGTATAATAAGTTGCCAAAGTGACTGGTCTGCCAAAGTTGCCAAAAGTGCCTGGATATAGCCAGCGCAAATTACATATCTTCTTTCTGTGTCCTTTACACTACATTTGCTGTTTAGCTGCACAGGGCACCTAAATGCAATAAGAGTCTTTCTTTGTTTTGTGAAGGCTGTTGTCATATAAAGTAGTGAAAAGATAGAACTCAACTATTTTGGGAAAAATTTATAAAAAAAACTTGTCTCTCTTGTAGGCAATAAGGTTCACTGAATATCTATAGGCTCATCTAGTTCACTGGGGACTGGGGAATATTTTTAACTTGAAATAACATACCAATTCTTCACAAGTATGTCAGGTGTCCATAGTACATTAATTGGGGGTCTCCAGTAAACAAACATACATTTTAATGGCTATCTTACCTAGGTAGAGTTATTTCTACATTAGTGTATTATTTGTGTTAATATTGTAGCAGTAACTCATTGTTATGGAACATATAATATTCAGCTAATAAACTGTTCCTGTGGTCAGAAACAAATCTAACTAAGTTAGATAAATAAATATTACTCCAACACTGTACATAAACATTAAAGCCTTCTATGAGGTTAGCATACTATGGGCAAAGGCAACTGTACCTCAGGGTTTATTTAGAATATTTAGGTGCAGAGGTCAGTATCTAGTTCAAAAATCATTTAAATTTTTTTTTAATGAATTAGTTAAACAGTAAAATTTCTAGGTAATCAACATATAATTTTAAGAACAGGTGTACTTAAAGCGGTTGTATACTATAATAAGGCTTACCTGTAGGTAAAATTAATATCTCCTAAACCTACATGGTTTGCAGCTACTGACGTAAGCAGCGCATGCACAGTGAAGGTCTAGTGAAGGTCTGGTGTATCATGCCGGAACTTTCCGGAATGGAGGACTCCATCGTGTCAACGTGGCTTTGGCCACTCACAGTGCCGAACCCAGCGACTCTGGAACAATAAGGGAGGCAACATGTCAGCCCTCTCAGCGGTGACTGGGTAGGGCTGTGGGAGCTTCGTTCTCAGGCAAGTATTTCATAATGTGCTAGTATGAGATGCATACAAGCACAATATGCCATTGTCTTGCAGGGTTTTTTTTTTTTCTTCAGCGGTTTACTACCTCTTTAACAAGAATTAAGACTGTATAGGGTTGGGGGGGCGTGGCGACCGAGCTCCAGCATGGAAGCTTAACCAGAGAGCTCCGCTCGGCTGCCGGAGAGAATCCACACTCATCCACTTCTACCGACCCCATCCGAACCGCAATAAGCGTCCACGGACCCACCGAGACCCGCTGTGCATGGCGAGATGCCCAGGCACAGGAAAAACCCACAGAACCTACAAAAAATGCAGGACTTTTTCAAAGGGCGCGAGCCTCAACAAAATGGAGCCAGCGCCTCAGGCAGACGAACGGAGCCGCAGGCCGTGACTAACAACGGCCGCTCCGGTTCATCAAAACAACATCAAAGCTCCCACCTAAACAGCGGATCTTCCTCTGGCACCTCGAGCCCCTCCACCAGGAGCCCAGCCAAACAAAAACAGCGGATATCATCCCTGGATCGGCCGCTGGCGGACCCCGAGATGGAGGTAAGCAGGCCTCAAAACGCTGCAGACACAGCGGTGCATGTCTCACAGGACCCCATAGCAGCATTCCCTACCTCTGACAGGCCAGTGTCAGACACAGTCCTTAAAGAGATGCTGCTCTCCCTAAAAGCATCCCTGCATGCTGATATGACTGCTGGCATTAACCACTGTCAGAGAGAAGTTCAGGCCTTAGGCAGTAGAGTAGATCATATAGAACAGCGAATGGGAGAATTCACTTCCTCATTCAACACAATGGTAGATGCCCATGGTAACCATGATGAAGAAATCGCATGGCTAAAAAATAAGGTCGCAGATTTGGAAGACCGTTCCAGACGGAACAACCTAAAAATCAGGGGGATCCCAGAAACCATACCTGCCGCACAGCTACTGCCATACACGTAGGCACTATTCTCAACTCTGCTACCATCCTTATCAGCACAAGATCTAATAGTGGATCGCATACACCGTATACCCAAACCTGCATTCCTTCCTGAAAACACTCCTAGGGATGTGTTGCTCCGGGTGCATTACTACCATATCAAAGAACAAATTCTCACAACATCCCGAAAAACCGATGATAGGCACCCACAGTATGCAGAAATACAAATTCTCCCGGACCTGTCCAGGCATACGCTCCAACAGCGTCGCAACCTCGCGACCATAACTAAGGCTCTGAGGAACCACCACATAATACATAAGTGGAAATACCCCGCCAAGCTCTCAATTACTCACAATGAAGTATCAGTTATGGTATCCACACTGGAAGAAGGTGTAGCAGCACTACGCAAGTGGGGTATCTTAACTGACCCAGACAACTCGCCTTCCCAAAACCCTACACCTAGCCCAATACAAGAGGACTGGCAAGTGGTCTCCCGCAAAAGCTCCTCAAGGAAAGCTACTGGTGGAAGTGGCTAAAGAATAAACGTTGTGCAAAACTCAAATCTCTCCGGACAACAGGGGTCACATGATTGATTACCCTGTTTACCTCCAGTTATTCTTTGCAGCAGATACATCTGCCTTTGGATCAGTTTATGGATCCCTTTCTTATTGAATTCAAACTCAGTTCAATAACATTTTTTTTTTTTTCTTCACCGCTTTTATTTTTTACTATATGTTTGAAGCACACCATCCAGCAGCGCACATCCATCCAAATCCAGAAGAAGACGGCACACTCATCTTCTACCTGATCTTCTACTACAGCCACAGTGAGTACCTACTCTTCATAATGCAGCAGACACCACAAATACCCTCAAATGCCCATTAATTGCTTATCCATAAATGCTAGGGGTCTCAATCACCCCGCAAAGAGACTCTCCATGTGGAAGGAAGCCACAACACACAAAGCAGACGTCTTATGTGTACAGGAGACTCACTCCCAAGACACAAAAGCTCCTAACTGTTCACACAAAGACTACCCACATGTGTTCATGGCATGTACACCAGAGAAGAAGAAAGCTGGAGTATTAATAGCACTGAGGAACACTGTATCATTTCAACAAAAGGACATTATCCTTGATCCCAACGGCCGATACATCATCCTGACAGGAGACATCAACTCAAAACCGTATACATTAGTTTCCCTATACGCACCGAACACACATCAAACCCGCTTCATCAGCAGACTTTTCAAGAAATTGCAGAACCATATATATGGCAATCTTATTGTCTGTG
Source organism: Aquarana catesbeiana (assembly GCF_042186555.1). Classification (NCBI taxonomy): domain Eukaryota; kingdom Metazoa; phylum Chordata; class Amphibia; order Anura; family Ranidae; genus Aquarana; species Aquarana catesbeiana. The sequence goes on along the minus strand of NC_133325.1, from coordinate 259,900,719 downwards.
GTGACTTAAACCTTATAGTAGATCCCAAAATGGAAACGTCTGCTCCAAAACCACACAGCTCCTCCTACCTGAGCAAAACAATACACCAAGCGGAACTATACGATGTCTGGAGATGTCTGAACGCGAACGCAAGAGACTATACCTTTTTCTCCCACAGGCATTGCTCATACTCTTGCATTGACCTATTCTTGACAGACAAGTGGCTGTTACAGAATACCTTGTGTGCGAAGATACATGACATAACGTGGTCTGACCATGCTGCTATTACTATCACCATCAATGACCATGTTGTCTCCTCCTCCTCACCCATCTGGCGTAGCAATGTAAGATTATTACAAGATCCCCGAACCTCTACAAAGATCTCCCAACATATCAGAGAATTCTTTCTAAATAATGTAGATTCTGTTGAAAACCCCTTCACCTTATGGAACGCCCATAAGGCGTACATGAGAGGCATACTCATACAAATCGGAGCAAAGGAAAAAAAAAGGCATAATGCCCATATTGATTCAATCTTAAAAAATATCCACACCTTAGCAGAACAAAATAAACAAAAACCTAATGTAAACCTTACCCAAAAACTATCAGCTTTAAGAGATGACCTCAGAAACAGCCTATCTCAACAATATGACTATCACCTTAGACGTCTCAAACTACAGTCCTACGCCAATGCCAATAGAGCAGTCAAATACTTAGCCAATAGACTGAAAGCAGTAAAAACTAAAACGAGAATAGCCCATCTGCTACACCCTACCCTCAAACATAAAATTACAAACCCACAAGACATAGCTAATCAGTTCACTGACTACTACAGCAACCTATACAACATTAAAGACGACCCCTCTACATGCCAACCCACCCACGACAACATCCAAAACTTCCTCCAAAATTTAAAATGACCAGTGTTATCGGAATCCCAACTCCTCACTTTAAATTCCCCATTCACTACAACTGAAATAGCCGCTGCTATAGAAACACTGCCAAATGGCAAATCACCCGGACCTGACGGGTTCTCCAACGAATACTTCAAAACATTCAAACCACATCTCACACCGCACCTACAAACAGTCTTTACAAAAGCAGCAACTACAGCGACATTTCCCCCAGAGATGCTACAAGCGTATATAGTTAACATACTCAAACCAGGTAAAGACCCTACTATGCCATCCAATTTCCGCCCAATCTCTCTTTTAAATTCCGATATTAAAATCTATGCCAAACTAATAACCAAAAGAATAAATACTTATATTCCATCTTTAATCCAAAAAGACCAGATGGGCTTCATGAGGGGGAGACAAACCTCAGATGCTATGAGGAGAATAATTAACATCATCCATCATGCTGAGATAACAAAAACACCTTCTCTGCTGCTCTCCATAGACGCAGAGAAGGCGTTTGATAGAGTGAACTGGAAATATATGTCAATGACTTTATCTAAATATGGTTTTAGTGGCCATATACAGAATGCGATTCTGGCCTTGTATTCCTGTCCCTCGGCTCAGGTATACACGTCCAGTATGCTTTCCACTCCTTTCCAAATAACAAACGGAACTCGCCAGGGCTGTCCCTTATCCCCGACGATTTTTAATCTCATGATTGAACCCTTGGCGGAGGCCATTAGATCACATGCATGTGTAACTGGTTTTCAATTTGGAGCTACCACACACCTTATCAACTTATTCGCTGATGACGTGATATTATTTTTGACAAATCCGAGTACATCACTCCCCGCAGCACATGAAATACTAACTTCCTTTGGGAATGTATCATACTATAGGGTGAACTGCTCCAAATCTCTCATTCTGGACCTTGGTGTGACCCCCAAAAACCGTAACACGTTACAACAATCATTCCCGTACACTTGGAGTTCCAAAGGAATACCATACCTAGGCATTACACTTACTAACCATACCAGATCCCTAATTGATGCTAATTTGAAACCCCTTATAACCAAATTAACGACTCAAATCAACAACATAGCCAAGCACGAAATATCTTGGTTGGGTAGGTTAGCAGCATTTAAAATGTTAATCCTCCCCCAAATCCTGTACACCTTTAGGGTACTCCCGATCACCATCCCGGAACACTATCTCAAATCCCTTTCTAGTCTCCAATGGATACTCCTGTGGGGCACTAAGAAAGCAAGATGCTCACAAGCCACTCTAATTCCTCACAAAAGAGTAGGAGGGGCGGGACTAGTAGATGTTCATGATTATATGTGGGCAACTAGGTTAGACCAACTCAAATACTGGTTTTCTCCCAATGAAGTACCACTGTGGGTGGAGATAGAAAAAACCTTAGCCCCTATATCAGACCTACCGTCGATCCTACTAAGTGATAGTTGGATACCCTGGAACCTCAAGAATGTACCTCCCACTATCAGCATATCACTCAAAGCCTGGAGATTCCTTTTATCTCGCCATAGCACTGATAGTAGAGAAATAGACTATAAACTCCCTTTAAGTGTGGTTGAAGCCAATATACCAATGATATCCCTGAAAAACTTCCCTTCTAAAAAGATTAACAGTGTACAAGACTTATACCATAACAACAGACCAAAATCTGTAGCCTGCTTAATGAAGGACCACAACATGTCACATAATATGCTCTTCACCTGCTTACATGTAGCTCACCTAACACACAAACACCCGTGGAACAATATCCACCTGCCAACCCCAGCATGACATCATCTAACCCGAGGATCACTCCACAACAAAGGAATATCTCTATACTACAATTTGCTTCAGGGGAAAACAAAGTTCCAAAAATCAAAAACACACTTTAGGTGGGATATGGACATGAAAACTTCAATTACCGATAATCAATGGCAATTCGCATTTAAGACCATACAAACTGTATCACACTGCACCACACACTGGGAAACATCCCTCAAGATAATACACCGCTGGCAATATACCCCTTCTAGACTCTCAAAAATGTTTCACAACACCTCACCTTTATGTTGGAGAGAATGTGGACATAAAGGCCATCTTCTCTATATGTTCTGGGAATGCCCTAATGTCACCAGCTTCTGGAACAACATCTTTAAACTTTTAGGGGAAATTACAGGCATTATAACACCCCCAGTCCCTAAACTAGCTATATTACTAATTGGACTAGAAAGATTCCCCTACTCTGTGAGACATGTAGTAACACACATACTATTGGTTGCTAGGTCCCTAATACTCAGTAACTGGAAAAACGCTCCAACACTTAACGTCACGGATGTGACTAGGAAGGTCCAACAAAACGATATATTTGAACGACTTATAGCAATGAACTCGCTTAGATGTGATAAATTTGACAAATTATGGAAAACATGGACTGACAAATATCATTATACATAAACAACTGTATACATAACCTGAAGATACAATATACGACTGCTCTGGATATGTGCTTCTTTTATGCTTCCTATTATTATTGTTTGTATCCTATTTTTTCCCTTATTATCATTTGTGTATTCCTATTCTTACCTTTTTGTTCAACACTCTAAAATCAATAAAAATCTTTAAATGGAAAAAAAAAAAAAAAGACTGTATAGGGTTTGTAGTAATTAGTTGTTGGAATCAAGACCATAAGGTGTACTCAGCCTAGGTCCAAAGTACCTCTCAGTGTATGAATCCAAACTGAAATGCAGTAGTGATCTGCAAGGTTGAGGTAACCCTGGTGGTGAGGATGATTGATTCTAATCCAGGGTGAGGGATGATGAAGAATTTTCACAACGTTGCATGTTCTCCAAGCAAGAATGGGCTTCAGCAGGTGATGTTATTATTTGGGAATTTCCATGTTATGTGAATATTAATTTAAACGGAAATCCCTAGGGTAGTAGATTTCATTTGATTTTAGGATTGATACATAGGGCTTCATTGCTCTCCTCTTTTTTACTGTCAATAATGAAAGATCTGTGAATAGTTGGTATGCATTATCCTGGAATGAAGGAATTTTACCTAACATACTGCTTGTAAAAGCCAATCTTTTGTTTTTGAGCAGTGTAGACATATTATGATGATAAAGGCCCTTCCAAATTATGAGTATTTAATGGATCTTGGATGCAAATATCAATCTGTCAATATGGAATTCAGGTGCTCCTAGAATGAAAGCTTCATAGAAAAAGAAGACAGTAAGTCTATTATTGATTTAGGTAGGTGTCTTATACAGACGTTAGAACAGTGCTCACAATTCTCTTGATCTTCTAATTGAGAACGTGAAGCTGGATTTTCTTTCTTGACATTTTCTATATTCCACTCTTTTTGTTCTAAGACTGTAGTGAGTTAATAAGATCAAGACTTATAAGCTGAAGTGCATTTACCAACCTCCTAGATTTTTCTGGGTAGCAGAGTTTTTTAAAGGCCTTTTTTAGAATGGTTTCAAACTGCACCAAATGTTTGATGGGACTAAGGTAATCATTTGCAGGTGCCATCTTTGCCACCATTTCCAATATCTCTTGGATTGTTCTCGGAGTGGATCTAAAAACCATATGAGGTGGGTGAAATTTAGATAACAGAGCAGCTTAGATTTTAGGGATCTCACTATACTTAAGTACATTTGTACAAAGAATATAAGCCCTTACTAAATATACCGCATATTGTACACATTCCATTAATAGCTAAATACAATTTATACATACTGCTTGTGTTAGAAATAAAAACAGTAAATGATAGGCATTTATATGGACATTATAAAAATTGTCCGAGTTGACAATCTTCCCTCTTCAAAAACACTTTTTTTCTATTAAAACATTACATATGTGCATACAATTATTGAGCCAACGCTACAACTCTACCTGACTAAAGTTTAATAAATATGAGTACACTTAATGTATTGTTTAATAAATTCAACCTGACAAGTAAGTGTATTTAATGCTGTGCTGTATTTAAAAATAACAGAAGACATGTAAATGTACAAAGACATATGACAATACCAATTAATGTTTCTTTGTTGTAATTATAATAGTCTAGCTCACTACTTGTATAATTTATCTCTCTTGTATAAAGTTCATAACATCTGAAAATTAAAGAAAAGTCAAATTATGTGAAAACAAAGTGACACTCTAGGGAGATTTATGTGGGGGCCAAAAATTGTTAGTTGAAATTGTAGCCCTAGTGAAATACAAATGTGAAGCTTTAATTCAGATGTGGCTTATTTAATAGCAGACCTAAAATCAGCTTATTGTAACAGTTTCAATGTTACAGTTTTCTTTTTTTTTACAAACATATAAATTTCATTATATCTTAAAGATTTTGTGTTGCTGCAATTTAAGTAATACAAGCAAACTTTTTTAGTTATAAATTATGATATGCTAATATCAAGGATGTGTAATTGTCAAACAGGCATATCAGTGTAATGATATTTTCATGCAGCATGAAACTATCTGATCCTAGAACTGGAAGTTATGCACTCCAGTGGGATGTATGGATGGCTGTGTTATTTAGCTGCCATTTTTGTTTGTTTCGGCTTTCCCATAAAAAAAAAAAAAAAATGACCTCTGGGCTTGAGTTCATGACATCCCTTGGGGATTATGGGGTGCACACACAGCCACACAGTCTGCAAACTGTATCAAAATTGTGGCCCATGGCCACTCACCATTTCTCAGTCTGTAATTAAACCAACTTCGACTTTCTGACATCACAAACTGGTGTTGTTGTTGGCGACTCAGGACTCTATAGTGACAATATCTCCTAGTGACACCCCTTCTCTCCAGTTCACTGGATCTCCCCAACAGCTATGCCCTCTTTTAAATGTGACAGCCCATTCTCTCACCAATACCATGGCAAACAATAATGACAGGCAGCTCTCAAACCCTGCAGTTTAGACTCTGGTCACCTTTCACATCCCACGTGAGATTGCCCCAAGCTCAGGCATCTTTTTCCTTTTTCTCCTCCTGGGACATGTAGTCCCATTCAGTCCTTGATTTGATAGAGAAATGTTTTCTGTGGACAACCTCAGAGTAGTAGATCACTGATGTAGTTGATGACTGATATAGTGAATGTCTTTCTGAATGATCAGGATTGTGATGAATTAGAAGACTGACGGAAGACAAGTCACTAAACCTGACTTAGTTATTCCCACAATACTAAGTACAGGTTAGCAGAGGCTCAGCTGGAAAGTGTAGTGTAATTAACTAATTACAGGATTAAAAAAAAAAAAACATGAGCAGGTACCCTGTGCCCCCTGTTTGCATTTTATTGACATATTTTCAAATTTTACTGACTGTACTTAGATGTATGAAAAGTATTGTAATTAGGGTTGCACTGACACTGTACTTTTTTTTAGTACTCGCTGATACCAATTACCGATACCTACCGCAACTATTTTGTTTTAACTTCATAAGGATAACCAGAAATAAGGTGCTAATGGGCGAAGATACCAGAAATACTTCCCAAAGTGTATGTTATCAAAAACATTCATATAAATAAGTTCAATGAAAATAATCCAATAATGTTCAATAGAGATAAGCCAATAATAAAGTGCGCCACATCATAATAACATTCAAATTAAATCAATTCAGTGAAAATAGTCCAATAATAAAGTGCATCCAAAAAAGTCTAATGAATCAGAGAGATAGTCAGTCTCTTGTTCAGGATTTAGATCAATAAATTTACTGTGCAGACAAGCAGAGATGAGGGAGACAGGGACAGGTAAGGGAGTGCAGCAAGAGCTGAACATAAGCTTGTGGAACAACAGGAACCAGCCAACCTACAGCAGTAAAAGACCTGGAGATACTTTCTTTTAGGAAAAAGACCATGGAAACTGGAGGAAAAGCTGCAGTGATTCCCTGTCCTGGATACACTAAGGAGGATAAAGAAACAGTCTTGATGTTCATTGATGCATCACTAGACCCGTTTCGGGTCTATCCATGAAGTGAGAGGCTAGCACCACTGGGGGAGGATTCTGAATGGATTTCTTAATATATTATCATTTTACATCTGTAAACTTGACTCCCTTCCTTTCCCTGTTCCTGCCCCCCTCATCTCTGCTTGTCTGCACAGGAATTTATTGATATAAATCTTGAACAAAAGACTGACTATCTCTCTGAATCATTAGACTTTTTTGGATGCACTTTATTATTGGACTATTTTCACTGAATTGATTTAATTTGAATGTTATTATGATGTGACACACTTTATTATTGGATTATCTCTATTGAACATTGTTGGATTATTTTCATTGAACTTATTTATATGAATGTTTTTGATAAGATACACTTTGGGAAGTATTTCTGGTATCTTCACTCATTAGAACCTTATTTCTGGTTATCCTTAAGTAATTAGAACTGCTTCACTACATATATACATACTTATTGGTGTTGGTAACACTATAGAAGTTTAGGTGCTTTTTATTTATTTATTTTTTCACTAAGCACTTTATGTTAAGCACTTTTATTTGTCAAGAACGCCTTTTTGGTAGCGCATTAGTATTCTACCTTTTGTTTTAACTTCAGCTGTCAGCAATGGTACAAAGCATTGAAAAGTTATTTACAAATGAAAAAAAAAATATTTTTTTTAATTTAGCGCTTTTTCAATGTGAAATGTGTAAATATATGTTAATATATATGTGTAAAAATATTCACTAACAAAGCAAAGAAAAAAAGTTTTAATTGTTTATCAGTTATAACATAGATGTGAACAAAAGAAAAAAAAAACAGGAAAATAATAATTAAATGGAGGGGAATAGGGAGTTAATTAAGGCTGATTAGAGTAAATTAAGGGTTATTAAGAGGTTAAACAGAGGAACATTTGTTCATTCCTTTGATCTGCAGATGAAGAAATAGAAATATACAAAAAGAAACAATATTTCTTCTTATTTTAGTGTTTCAGGGCTGAGCAATGTTATTATTAAACATTGCCGGCTGCCTTTTTTTTTTTTTTTGACAGCTCCAATTACCGGACTTATTTAACACTGGGGAGACCCACTGACAGCTCAAAGAACCGAGCCTGAAAGTATTGGTGCATTTGCACGAGTACCGATACTTGTGCAAATACTCGGTATCGGCCCCGATACTGATACTAGTATCGGTGCAACCCTAATTGTAATGGTACCAATAAACTGAACTTTCTTTACATGGTATTTTTATAGTGTATGCATGATTATTTATAATAATACAATGCTCATTTTTCTTTAGTGAAAAATTGATTTTCAGTGCAACTCAATTTAACTGTTTCACATTGCAGAAATAAATCTCAGACAAGATCTGAAGAAAAAAATCATTTGAAAAGCAATTATTTCTTTTCATCTGGAATTTCAAATGAGGTCTATTTATAAATCTTTTCACACAAGAATCACACAGCTTTCACTCATGAGCCTAATGAAACTGACATTATGGTCTATTTACAGCTCCACTTCAAAAGCTAAGTTTCATATTAAAAGAAACCTTTTCTAATACCTTTTTCTGTCCAAGCCATCCCAATATGCTTATCCCTCCTTTTACCTAGTCCAGGGCAGTTTTGAATCTACACCTCTGTTCAAAATTTTACCACTTGCCGCCTGCCCTATTACAAAATGATGGCGGCAAAGTGGTTTGATATTCCTGACCGGACGTCATATGATGTGATCAGGATATCGAGCCATTGAGTCTGACACCCTGCAACACTGATCTGACAGAGACTCTTTACCACGTGATCAGCCGTGTCCAATCACGGCTAATCACAATGTAAATAGGAAGAGCGGGTGATCAGCTTTTCCTCACTCGTGTCTGACAGACGCGAGTAGAGGAAAGCCGATCGGCTGCTCTCCTGACAGGGGGGTCTGTGCTGATTGTTTATCAGCACAACCCCCCCTCGGATCCTACCCAGGACCACCAGGGAAGCCACCCAGGACCACCAGGATGGCCACCACACTGAACCACCAGGTATGCCCCCTAGACCACCAGGGAAATACCAATCTGTGCCCAGGCAGTTGCCAATCTGTGCCCAGGCAGCTGCAAATCAGCTGCAAATCAGTGCCCACTCCAATGCCTACCACTGCCAGTGCCACCAGGGATGCCTATCAGTGCCGCATATCAGTGCTGCGTATCAGTGCCCATCAGTGCCATGTATCAGTGCCCATCAGTGTCCAGCAGTGCCGCCTATCAGTGCCCATCAGTGCCCAGCAGTGCCGCCTATCAGTGCCGCCTATCAGTGCCCATCAGTGTCCAGCAGTGCCACCTTTCAGTGCCCATCAGTGTTGCCTATCAGTGCCCAGCAGTGCCAACCAGTGCAACCCAGTGCCACCCATGAGTGCCCATCAGTGCTGCATATTAATGCCCATCAGTGCTGCATATCAGTGCCACCCATCAGTGCCGCCTACCAGTGCCCATCAGTGCCGCATATCAGTGCCCATCGTCAGTGCCCATCAGTGCCCGCTCATTGGTGCCACCTCATTGGTGCCGCCACATCAGTGCCTGTCAGTGCCGCCTTATCAGTGCCCATCAGTGAAAGAGAAAACTTATTTATTTACAAATTTTTTTAACAGAAACAAAAGCAAAACTTTTATTTTTTTCAAAATTTTCAGTCTTTTTTTATTTGTTTAGCAACAAATAAAAACCGCAGAGGTGATCAAATACCACCAAAAGAAAGCTCTATTTGTGGGAACAAAATGATAAAAATGTAGTTTGGGTACAGTGTAGCATGACCGCTGAATTGTCATTCAAACTGCGACAGCACTGAAAGCTGAAAATTGGTCTGGGCAGGATGGTGTCTAAGTGCCCCGTATTGAAGTGGTTAAAAAAATGCATTATGAGCCAATCACTTCCTGTAGCATCATGTGACCACACAGGAAACTTCATATCCCATCATGCACTGCCTTACTGCATTACAGAATAGGTTGTTTTTTATTTCTGTGTACCACATCTCTCTCATTACCGTACCACCTCTTTTTTTATTAGCACCACTTTTACCTACTTCTTCCTTTAGGTGGCCATACACTGTACAATCTGATTGTACAATCTCTTTGAAATTTACCATCAGCTATGTACAGTAGTGCAAGGGCCTGCTTGATTTGATACAAATTGAATTGATTGTTCAGATGGGTCCTCCTATTTAATATTTTGGTAAATCTAAAGGAAATTGTACAGAAATTGTACAATGAGATTGCATAGTGTATGGCCAGCTTTATACAAGTACATGGGGACATTGGGCTCAACTGTCATTGTAAACATACCAATTTTACTTTCAGGCCCCATTCACATCTAGTGTAATGGGAGCACAAGTTTTTTGTTGTGTTTTTCCCGTGACACATATAGGGCATCCCATTGATTTCAAAGAGCTGCCCTACACTCAACAAATGTGGCAGACTAGCTCATGGGGCTTCTTGGTGTGTTGCTGTTAGCACATTTGTTACCACACATTTTGCCAAGACTATTGCACATTTGTGCACACAATGTTTGGGTTGCCATTACAAAACAATGACACTGAAAGTGCAACTAGTTCATTTTAGGTGAATAAAGGTGGCCATAAATGATACAATCTTATTGTACAATCTCTGTACAATCTTCTTTAGATTTACAAAAACTATATAATAGAAGGACACACATATCTATCCAATTACTCTGTATCCAATCCGGCTGGCCCTTGCATTCCATAGTTGATGGTAAATCTAAGGAGATTGTACAATCATATTGTAAGCTGTATGATGAGATTTACAGACTTCCACAGACACACGTCTCCTTTTTTCAATACTACAATAACAATAATTTAATACTATAGTAACATGACCATGCACCACATAGGCTATTATGTAATTGCTCAACTTATGCACACTCTAACAAATGTAAGATCTTTGCAAGAAGAAAGTAGGGTACACAACATTGGTCAGAAGAAGAGGACACTGACTGGGTATTCAGTGACAATGACTGCATGTAAATGCAGAGGTGGGTGGGAGCAATCTCCTAGAGGGGGGAGGGGAGGTGCAGGGTGTGTGTTAATGAGGCGAGTTGCTAAACTTTACTTAAAGATTCCTAAATATCACATCATACAATTGCATTATTGGTAAATGTAACGAGCCCCTGCTCGCTCGGTTCCACTCTCCTGACACTCCTCTGCTGCTATAGAATCAGACTGCAGATCGCAACATCTGATGGTTCGGTCATCCGATGCTCCGGGACTAGAACTACAGCTATGTGCCGTTCTAATCCAGTTGTGTAGTTTAGAACAAACACCAGGCAGGCTGTATGTAAGTTCACCCAGGAATCTCCTTTATTGAAAAATACAGGCTCTTTTATACAGTAAAAGAGGAGGTGTATACCTCATGCTCATATTACTCTGAGCATACAGATGTGACCAGAAACCTAATTAACATGGGCTAATTAACTAGTCCCTTTAGACAGCCTAGATGACTCAGACATGACCTTTAGGCCAGACTGGCCGTCTTGTAGCTCAGAAAACCCAATCAACATTATCACAATAGCAGAGTTAATTAACACAAACAACAATGGGGATCTAATGACTCTTAGATCCCATACTAGAGACTTATTTACAATACACATTCTAGCAGGCAACAGACAGACAGGTGGCTGGAATTGACATCAGCATCTCCTAACAGTATTTGTCCCAGCATTATGAATCAGCCACTATTTCTAATATGGCAAATCCAGGGTCCCCAGAGTCTGTGTGTCCTGGGGGACCAGGACCCGAATCCAGAGTAATACCACCGCAAGGGTCCCCAGGCATACAGCTCACAAAGAGCACCGTTCCCCCAAATGCCAGGGCCCACGATCGGCAAGAGGCTAGCATTCAGTCCCCTCCAAAAGTCTCTCTCCCAGCTAGGTCTGTCACAGTAAATATCGTATTTATCGGCGTATAACACGCACAGGCGTATAACACGCACATTCATTTTCAGAGGGAAGTTTCAGGAAAAAAACTTAAATTTTAAATAAGGAACTTTGAAGCAAAATAAGGGTCAGCGCCCATCTGCAGCCTCACCATTGCCATCAATGCAGCCTGATCAATGCCCATCTGCAGCCTCACCATTGCCATCAATGCAGCACCCTTACCATTGCCATCAATGCAGCAGCCTCACCATTGCCATCAGTGCAGCCTGATCGATGCCCATCTGCAGCCTAGAGGGGACAGGGAGGGGGCGGGACGAGTGCCAACAGATTACATACAGTGAGAATCTCCTATGATAGACAGAACAGTGGTCCAATGGCGGCCCAGGAGACGGGACTTCCTATTACAGAGGCCGCCAAGTAAACAGGAGATTCTCACTGTATGTAATCTGATGGCGCTCGTCCCGCCCCCCTCCCTGTCCCCTCCGAGGCAGCTAAAATTGAAGTATTGGCGTATAACACGCACGCGCTATTTGCACCCGATTTTCATGGTGAAAAAGTGAGTGTTATACACCAATAAATACAGTAATTGTTGTGTTTTATAATCTGAACATAATAACAGGCCTACTTACACTACATCAGTGCCAAGTTATTTAAAAGATGATAAAATCAATAAACCAATGAACAACATAACAAATTACATAAAATTACATAAATAGCAGCCACTGAAATATGATAAAAAATGTATAAACTAATAATATCCAGTCCAGATGTATATGTTAATACATTATCCGATACTAGAGCAGCGCTCCTGTCAGTCCATACTCTGACATGGGGGGGTGGGATCAGGGGGCCCCTTGTGGAAGGGGCTTCTAGATTCTGATAAGCCCCCTGCCCGATAAGCCCCCAGCCCAGGGTTGTGGGGGAGAGACCCTTTGGGGTGTTTTTTTTATTTTGGTGTCAGGTTCCCCTTAAAATCCATACCAGACCCAAATGATTAAAAAAAAGGATAAAACCATGTGGGGTCCCCCCCAGTCCATACCAGGCCTGGTATGGACTGGGGGGACCCCACGCGGTTTTATTCTTTTTTTTTAGCAATTGCCAGGTACCCGCAGTTGCAACTGCGAGTCAATTTAAATGTGATTTGACTCATTTTTTCCTTAAGAAATGTAATTTTTGCTGCAGCTTGTTCTATGCATGCTACAGATGTGCCACTTTAAAGGCAGACAAAGGGGACCCCCCAAGCACTATATTTAAAGGAATTTAAATATAGTGCCCCCCAACCCCCTTTTTGCACTGTGAGGCACACACTGCAAATTGGTGTGCAGGAAACACAGATACGTTGAAGCAACAGAAAAAAAATGTGCTTAAAAACTCTAATCAAAGGCTGGATTTTTTTGACAGCCACTGGCAGCTGTTAGCAAATATACAGCTACTTCCATTCCCCAGCCATTAGCAGCTATGCAATTACAGTACCTCTGTTCTCCTCTACTGTGAGCAGACATTACTGTATACACTGCATACAACAGATTTACAAGCTACACTCGCATTAGTAGACTCAAACTCTGTAAACGCCCATGTACATGGGTGTTTTGTCTTTTACAATGTACAAACCTTGTGCATTTGGGTGCAAGTGAAGCACAGGGCAATATACAGCCTGCTGCCAGTAGCCTGTCACATCAATGACAATCTGAAATACACTGCAGCTGTATGTGGATGGATGCTGTTCCAAACAGGGAGTTAAAATTGTGGCCATATGCGCTCAGGGGCTTAAATACAGAAATCCTGCATTGGAGATGTATGTCCCTGAAAACAGCATCCAGCCACATACAGCTGTCACATATTTCAACTTGTCATTGATTTTGACAGGCTTCTGTTTTTATTCTGTCAAGATCGAGCCACCCATATGCATAAGCCCTAAAAGTTATACATTACATAGTTACATAGTTAGTCAGGTTGAAAAAAGACACAAGTCCATCCAGTTCAATCTTAAAAACAATAAATAAATAAAATAAAAAATATCGTACAATCTAATATACCCAATTTTATACCCACAGTTGATCCAGAGGAAAGCAAAAAACCCCAGCTGAGCATGCTCCAATTTGCTACAGCAGGGAAAAAAATTCCTTTTTGATCCCCCAAGAGGCAGTCGGATTTTCCCTGGATCAACTTTACCTACAAATGTTAGTACACAGTTATATTATGTACATATAGGAAAGTATCCAGGCCTTTCTTAAAGCAATCTACTGAGCTGGCCAGAACCACCTCTGGCGGGAGTCTATTCCACATTTTCACAGCTCTTACTGTGAAGAAACCTTTCCGTATTTGGAGATGAAATCTCTTTTCCTCTAGACGTAAAGAGTTCCCCCGTGTCCTCTGTGTTGACTGTAAAGAGAATAACTCAACACCAAGTTCTCTATATGGACCCCTTATATATTTGAACATGTTGATCATATCCCCCCTTATTCTCCTCTTCTCAAGAGTGAATGAATTCAGTTCCTCTAATCTTTTCTCATAGCTGAGCTCCTCCATACCTCTTATCAGTTTGGTTGCCCTCCTCTGCACTTTCTCCAGTTTCCCGATATCCTTTTTGAGAACTGGTGCCCAAAACTGAACTGCATTTTCCAGATGAGGTCTTACTAATGATTTGAACAGGGGCAAATTATATCTCTCTCTCTCTGGAATCCATACCTGTCTTAATACAAGAAAGGACTTTGCTCGCTTTGGAAACTGCAGCTTGGCATTACATGCTATTATTGAGCTTATGGTCTACCAAAAGCCCCAGATCCTTCTCCACCACGGATTCCCCCAGTTGTACTCCCCTTAGCATGTATGATGCATGCATATTCTTAGCCCCCAAGTGCATAACTTTACATTTCTCAACATTAAATCTCATCTGCCACATAGTCGCCCAATTAGACAGTGCATTGTGGTCGGCTTGTAAATTGGAGACATCTGGTAAGGACGTTATTCCACTGCATAGCTTGGTGTCATCTGCAAAGACATAAATGTTACTTTTGATCCCAGACCCAATATAATTTATAAAGATATTAAAAGTAAGGGTCCCAGCACTGAACCTTGGGGTACACCACTGATAACCTTAGACCATTCAGAGTAAGAATCATTAACCACTACTCTCTGAATTCTGTCTCTTAACCAGTTTTCTATCCATTTACAAACTGATATTTCTAAGCCTGTAGACTTTACCTTACACATGAGCCATGTGTGGGGAACTGTGTCGAACGCTTTTGCAAAATACAAGTATACCATGTCCACAGCCACCCCTCTGTCCAAGGTTTTACTTACCTCTTCATAAAAAGAAATCAGGTTTGTCTGACAACTTCTGTCTTTCATGAATCCATGCTGTCCGTTGCTTAAAATGTTTTTTTCCAGCAATAACTCGTCTATGTGGTCTTTTATTAAACTCTCCAGTATCTTCCTGACTATAGAAGTTAAACTAACAGGTCTATAGTTACTTGGTAAAGACTTTGATCCCTTTTTAAAATAGGGATAGGCACCACGTTCGCCCTGCGCCAATCCAGTGGTACTATTCCTGTCATTAATGAGTCTCTAAAAATTAAATATAGGCACCACGTTCACCCTGCGCCAATCCAGTGGTACTATTCCTGTCATTAACGAGTCCCTAAAAATCAGATACAATGGCTTTGAAATTACAGAGCTTAATTCTTTTAGGATCCATGGGTGGATGCCATCAGGTCCAGGTGCTTTATCCAGCTTTATTCTGTCTAAATATTTCTGGACCATATCACTTTTGAGCCATTGTGGATCATTCGGGGCTGTGTCAATCACCCCCACTATGGACATGAGCTCCTCCATGCTCTTTTGTATACACAGAGCTGAAGAAACTATTTAATACATTAGCCTTCTCTTTGTCCCCAGTCACCCACTCTAGATTATTTTGTAAAGGGCCTACCTGCTCAGACCTGACCTTTTTACTATTAATATATTTGAATAATTTTTTGGGGTCTGTCCTACTATCTTTTGCAATCTGTCGTTCATTTTGAATCTTTGCATCCTTGATTTCCTTTTTACATATTCTGTTAAATTCTTTGTAACATTTAAATGACACTAGTGTTCCTTCATTTTTATATTTTTTAAAAGCTCTTTTCTTATTGTTTATAGCTTTTTTAACTTTGGCCGTGAGCCACATAGGTTTTGTTTTTAGCCTTTTAGGCCTCATGCACACTGACTTTTTTACAGCTGCTTTTTTGAGCTTTTTTTTCAGCTTAAAAAGGCCCGTCTATGTTAGTCTATGGCTTCATGTCCACCTAGGCGTTTTTGAGCTGCAAATGGCATAGGCGTTTTTAAGCTGTAAAAAAAAACCCAGGACCAGTGGGTTCTGAGAGACGTTTTTCAGCTGTAAAAACGCTCTAACGCTGATAAATGCTCAAAAATGCTCAAAAATGCTCAAAAACGTCATTCACCAACGTTTTTTGACGTTTTTGGTCCATTGAAAAAAAAAATTTTGAAAAAAAAAAAAAAACGCTCAAAAACGCTAACACGGAAAAACGCTCAAAAACGCTATTGCAAAAACGTTGAAAAAAGCTGAAAAAAGTTAAAAAAAATCACTGCAAAGATACTGGCATTTTCATAACGTTATTTTAACAGCCTGTGTGCATGAGGCCTCAAACTTATTGAAGTCTTTTTGAAGAATTCCCATTTCTGTTCTGTGTTTATCGATGTCAATATTCCCTCACAGTCTAAATCCTGGAGAGCAGCCCTCATCCTTGGAAAATTTGCTCTCTTGAAGTTAAGTGTTTTTATCTTTCCTGTATGTATTTCTTGTTTACAGCTAACATCAAATGAAATCATGTTATGATCACTGCTACCCAGGTGTTTCTTTATCTGGATATTAGTAATAAGCTCTGCATGGTTTCAGATTACCAGGTCCAACTGAGCTTCATTCCTAGTTGGGGCCTCAATAAACTGGACCATAAAATTGTCCTGTAATAGGTTTATAAATGTTTGCCTTAACTGTCCCAGCAGTGCCATTACTCCAGTTAATTTCTGGGTAGTTAAAGTCCCCCATTATTATCACAGTCCCAGCCCTTGCAGCCCTTTCCATCTGTGCAAGGAGCTGAGTCTCCACCTCCTCGTTAACATTGGGTGGTCTATAACAAACTCCAATGATTAACTTTGAACTACGCCCATCTATATGCAGTTCCACCCATAATGCTTCAGACTCATCACACTCTCCAACAACCAGGTCCTCTTTCACACTTGCTTTGAGATCACTTCTCACATAGAGACAAACCCCACCACCTTTCCTTTTTACCCTGTCTCTCCGAAAGAGTGCATAGCCAGGAATATTAATAGCCCAATCATGTGAAGATTGAAGCCAAGTTTCAACAATACTGATTACACCATAGCTCTCCTCATGCACCAGAGCTTCCAACTCACCAATTTTGCTTGGCAGACTTCTGGCATTGGTGTACAAACACTTTAATGCATTATTAAATTTGGATCTGGTGCTTTTCATATCATTTTTAGTAGTACAAATGGCACTATAGTTTCCAATGGCTGTTTGCAACATGTGTTATTGTGCTCAATGAAACGCATCCTGTGCATTGTACTTTTGTTGTGTACTCCCCAAAAGTCCTACCGCTCATTTTTATTATTTATTACATTTGTTTAAGTGTTTAAATGTAGTTGCCTACATTGTTATTAACCACTTGAGTAATGGGAGCTGTTTAAAACAGTAGCTATTAGTCCAAGAGCTGTCCTAGCATCATTCTATAATGGTGAACAGACTCAGTGTTTTCTGTGACCCCATTGCTTGAGATCTGGAACTGCCTGGACCCTTTGCTAAGCCCAGGGGCTGAAATGATTAGCTCCTGGGCTTCTAATCTTGCTACACATTTGGTCCTGTAGCACAGTGGTCATCAACCCTGTCCTCAGGGTCCACTAACAGGTCAGGTTTTATGTATTACCTTGGGGAGATGCAGACTAGAATACTGCAATCACTGAGCATGTATTTCAGTTATCTTGCAAACCTGGCCTATTTGTGGGCCCTGAGGACAGGGTTGATGACCATTGCTGTAGCAGATCAATATTAACACAATGCTTCCACTTAAGGTTTATATTCAAGGGGATATTTCATTATGAGTCATGTTATGTAGCTTTGTCCAGGATCTCTCTGCAGCAATAGATCACTGCTATATGTATCTATTACTGATTGCAAACAGCAATAGATCACCATTGAGATCATTCTGTTGCTATACAACTTTGTTGGGGGTTCTGGATCTGGTCTCCCAATTTACAAAATTACATTTTTGTTTTGGTGGTCCAGGCTTGTTTTTGTTTATCACAAATTTCTCTGGACATGTCTAGAGAAATTCCAGATTCAAAGCAATCATATTTAAAATGACAATAAAAATAAAGAAATGTGATATTTTTGCTACATTTCTAATACTCTGGTTTTTCATTGCTTAGTGTTTTTAATTCTAAATATATACAGTGTTGCTGAACAATAAATGTGTTTTATTCTGAAACAGCTTTCCACCTGGTGTGATGCAATCAGCAAAATATAAACACATTATTTGAGTGCAATAGAAACTGAAAAACATATTGCAACTACATGTAATTTGCAGTTGAAGAGGTTTTTTCTCAAAGGAGCTTATTACTTACTGTTATACTCAATAGAGTATTGATTCTTCTACATGGAAAAAAATCCAAAATAGAGCACAGATTAAAACAGGCTAGTGGGAACTGCATTATGAACTGTGGCTCCGGTTTTACTGAATTCCCGCCTTATAGCATGGGGAACATTTTGATCATTCATCTAAGGCAAATAATAATTATAGACCATTATGTTTTGGAAAATACAGGAAACTGAGTCAATATTACAGTGTACGATATGCTTACAATGACTGCTTCTCAAGAAAATGAAATACAGCACTTAATTGACATTGAAAAACAATTAATACTTATTAATAAGATGTCAAGGTAAATATAGTTAATAAAAAAGACAATAATAATCTGATAATCTAAGGGTATATAAAAATAGTTTGAACCATGATTTCATTGTAAAATGTTCTAAGATATTTTTGATAACTCTGTATTACTGCATTAATATTAGTAAAGCACTTCTTAGGGTAGTACATGCAACTCTTTCCCTGTTCTTCATATGAAGTGGTTTTCAGCGTAGCTTTTTAGCTCTTATATGATTGTTCAATAACTTACTCACTTGCTCATGATGATCTGTTCTGTTTTAAGTAATCAATAATTTAGATATGTATATCATTAAAACATATAAAAGACTCACTTCCATAATTTCTGATCACTTCAGTTCATATCTAGACTGATTAATGCAAACTTAGATTCAATCTGAATTACCCTGAATTTTATGATGTGTATATCTGTGAACTTTTTATGGATTATGAGAACAAGTTTGTGTAATTTACAGTTCCTGTTAGCTGGCTCCAATCAAGAGAAATGTGTCATTGGAGAAAAATCACCAAATAAAATCTCTGTGTAACAGTTGATACATGCTCATAGAGCTTCAAGCATCTTCTAATGATGGCGAGTGCTTTGAAATGTCAGAAACAGTATATTGCAATCAGATTTAAGCTAAGGTGATAATGATGATATACTTGTGGAGAGGTGTAGTAATGATGACGTGGGAGAGATTAAAGAAAAAAATCATGATATGTTGAGATTCATCTGCTACTCATGCTCAGACTCATCCTTACAAGCAATCTCATTTGTTTATCCCACCCTCCCTAACAAATGTGAGCCATTCATCCACTATTACTTGGACTAGAAACAGGTGTTCTTGCACTTTAGTAATAAAGTCCCAAGTGTTCCCTTCATTTTTGACTGTGTAGATAGATGTATATTGCTAACAACACCTGTATAAAAACTCAGTATAAACACTAGTGTAACAAGAGCTTATCCCTGGAAAATATTTTACTCTAACCACTCTACCTGCTTTATGGGTCAGAATTCAAGACTGACTGATGCTGTTACATCCGTTAAAGAATTCTTAAGAAAAAAAAAAAAGAATTTCTAGACGGTATTTAAATGACCTATTGATGACTGTTTTAGTGTGTCACAGATTTCCCCACGTCTACTGCCTAAAAAGTAAAAAAAAAAAAAAAAATGTACTTTTACTCCATGCCTAAAAAATTGAGTCTGTGTTTTAGCCCCCTAAAAGCCTATTCTATTAGAAGAAGAAACAGTTTCTTCATTAGTCATCCAGCCTCCACTTTTTTAAAAGTCTACTATGATTTTTTTCTGTTCTGCCATTACACCCCAAAAGTGTTTATTGCCTGTGCTGATAAATTGATTAAATACATTTATTGTTATACCATTGTATAATTTTTTTTTTCTTTAATAATAGCAAATGTGGTTTTACTGTAGATGTAACTGTGTGGTGGATATACATGTTTTATGGTGTTCTTTTACCACAGGAACCTTTTATTTTAAATCTTTATTATTTTTTGATAATCTGCAAATGGGTGCCTTGACGCTTCAGAAATTGTGATGTGTCTTTTGGCACGTGTGCTGTGATGTTTATAAAAAAAACATCATGCTATATATCCTAATGTCCATATCAATTAGCCAATAATATCTTATTGTTGATATTAATAATAATCCATCAATAAAGTGAGACGGTTCAGTCTCATTCATCTAGATGCAGATGACCACTGAAATGCAATGGTCAACGATCATCATGCAGCAATCCACATGGCTTTTTCTTATTTGACGTTTCTCTTTTCACCGTTAATCCATCAGACATTACTCCTAGTTACAGTATCTTACAAAAGTGAGCACACCCCTAACATTTTTGTAAATATTTTATTATATCTTCAAGGACAACACTGAACAAATGACACATTGCTACAATGTAAAGTAGTGAGTGTACAGCTTGTATAACAGTGTACATTTGCCTTCTCCTCAAAATAACTCAACACACAGCCATTATTGTCTAAACTGCTGGCAACAAAAGTGAGTACACCCCTAAGTGAAAATGTCCAAATTGGGCCCAAAGTGTCAATATTTTGTGTGGCCATCATTACTTAACAGCACTGCCTTAACCCTCTTGGGCATGGAGTTTACCAGAGATTCACAGGTTGCCATTGGAGTCCTCTTCCACTCCTCTATGATGATCTTTAGCAAGGCAGTGGTCATCTTTGAGGCGTGTTTAGGGTCGTTATCATGTTGGAATACTGCCCTGCGGCCCATTCTCCGAATGGAGGGGATCATGCTTTGCTTCAGTATGTCACAGTACATGTTGGCATTCATGGTTCCCTCAATGAACTGTAGCTCCCCAGTGCCGGCAGTACTCATGCAGCCCCAGACCCTGACACTCCCACCATTATGCTTGACTTTAAGCAAGACACACTTGTCTTTGTACTCCTCACCTGGTTGTCACCACACATGCGTGACACTATCTGAACCAAATAAGTTTATCTTGGTCTTACCAGATCACAGGACATGGTTCTATTAATCCATGTCCTCAGTCTGCTTGTCTTCAGTAAACTGTTTGCAGGCTTTCTTGTGCATCATATTTAGAAGAGGCTTCCTTCTAGGATGACAGCCATGCAGACCAATTTGATGCAGTGTGCGGCGTGTGGTCTGAGCACTGACAGGCTGACCCCCCACCCCTTCAACCTCTGCAGAAATGATGGCAACACTCAAATGTCTATTTCCCAAAGACAATCTCTGGATATGACGCTGAGCATGTGCACTCATCTTTTTTGGTCGACCATGGCGAGGCCTGTTCTGAGTGGAACCTGTCCTGTTAAACCGCTGTATGGTCTTAGCCACCGTGCTGCAGCTCAGTTTCAGGGTCTTGGCAATCTTCTTATAGCCTGGGCCATCTTTATGTAGAGCAACAATTCTTTTTTTCAGATTCTCAGAGAGTTCTTTGCCATGAGATGCCATGTTGAACTTCCAGTGACCAGTATGAGAGAATGAGAGCAATGGCAGCTGACTATAGCCCTCCTCTGGTCCTCCTCTAGACTCTGTACTGTTTCCCAGCTCCAGTCCCAGCTTCTTCCCGGAAGCAGCACAAGGTAAGGGGGAGTCACTGTGATGTAAGGCAGGGTGGGGGACTCTTGACTTTTAATGCCAGATTGCACATTAGATCAGAGCACAATTATTAGTTTTGCAATAGTATTGCCTGTCTCAACTGGGACCAAAATGTTAATGTAATAACAAAGTTAATGTAATAAAATTAACACAGATAATGTAATAAATAGTGCTTAGTAATATTCATCTGATGATTAAAAAAATAACTTTCTTACCAAAACATTTTTCAATAAATTGTACCATGGTTGTACACTTGTGTCACGGACCTGGCCGGGACGGAGGCTGTTGGAGAGGACTGTATGCAAGCCTGTTGCCCACCGATTATGGGCCCTAGCATTTGGGGGAATGGTGCTCTCTGTGAGCTGTATGCCTGGGGACCCTGGGGTTGATGTTACTATGGATTCAGCTCCATGTCCCCCCAAAACACACAGACTCTGGAACCCTTTATATGCCATATTAGAATGGTGACTGATTTATACCATTGGGACTCGTACTGTTAAATGCTAATGTCATCAATTCTGCTATAATGTGTTTAGTGTGGCTCTAAGAGTCTTTTCACCCATTGTTGTTTATGTTAATTGAGAGAGCTGATCACATTAGCCACCAGCACTGGCTAATAGACGAATGGTCTGGGCTGAGGAGGGGGGAGATTGTTGTTTGTATTGTTAGTTGTAATTAGCTCCAGCTATTGTGTTTATATTAATGTGTGAAGCTCGGTGCCTACAAGTCTGTCATCTGGTCTGGGTACATTTTGTAGTAAATTAGCTCATGTTAATTAGGTTAGCTTTCAGTCATCCCTGCTGTATAAAGGTCTGTGAAATCTCAAAATAAAAGGCAGTTCTGATGTACTCCAAGACTGGTGTTGTCTAGTTCTTGGGGTTCCTATAGCCAGATCCATTGGACTCGTGTTCCAGCACTTAGGAAGCGGTATATGACGAAAGCACTCAAGCGGAGTGTGGGGCGTTCCGTGACATTGGTTGCAAGCAGCGGGAAAGCTTCCTGAAGTCTGAAGTCTGGGACATCCAAACCTCCAACTGGATCCAAGATCAGCATAGCAGAGTTCAGTCACCCCAGCGGAGATATGGACCTGGCATCAGAATTCCCGGGGCTGCTGCGGATCATCCTTTCAACGTACACCAGGACTGTGTCTGAGGATGAATACCTGGAGCTCAGGCAGCTGATTCGGGTGGAGCTCTGGATTGCAGCCCTCCGTCTCGCTGGTATAAAACAGGGCAAGTGCTTTCCAACCCAAGAGCAACGGGCCAGTGACCAACGGGCATTGCGGATGGCATTCCTGGGAGAGCAGCCCCAGGAGCAATGGGTGACTGAGTTGGACAGGTTGGTCCAGCAGGAGATAGAGCTGGACAATCGATATCGGGCTCTGCAATGGCACGCAGAGGAGGGATATTTAGGGGAGACAACAGAATGCTCTCCGGAGGGATATGACTTTGGCGGCCCTGGATTGCTGTGGGAGAACCTTACAGATCTTTTTATGTTTGGCGATGAAGGGGAACCTGACCTTGAGGACATGAGAGACTATAGAGAGTCTATGCTCGGTCTTGCAGGGGTCTCAGAGCTCAAACCTGATCTGGACCATTTGCTAAGGAAGGAACAGCATCTGGAAAGGGCATACAGGAAACTGCTAGAACAAGTTCAGCAGCATGCCAGAGAATCGGCAGTGGAAAATCCAGAGATTGCCGTCCCCAAACCTGAAGTGCTGACAACAGGGCAGAGCTCTGCTAACCTCTGTCCAGAAATGATAACATCTTCTGGGTTCCATGGACAGGAGATGGTGAACCCCTATTCCCCGACATCAGTTGCAGAGACATGGGATTTGATAGACTTTTCTGCTGAGGAAGAACAACCTGATGAGCCTCCAGCAGAAGAGCTGCTATCAGGGCCAAAGTTCACTGTGTTCTGCCCAGCACCAACAGTGGCTTCGGCCTTCCTGAGAGAAGAGGTAGTCGGCCTTTCTCCCACAACACTGACAGGGACATGTGATTTTCTGCCAGCAGCATCTATGGAGTTAAAACAAACTTCTCCAGCTGAAGATCTGGTAACTGAACAGAGGGTCCAAGACCTCTGTCCCACACTTTTACCACTTCCAGAGACTGGGGATTTAATAGACATTTCTGTAGAGGAGGAACCACCTAGCAAACCCCCAGCAGAAGTGCTGGCAACCGGACAGAGGGTCCAAGACCTCTGCCCCACATCTGCAGCAATTGTGGAGGCTCAGGGTGAGAAGATGGCAATCACTTCCCAGCAGCAGATACAGGGGGAGAAGGGAGAGGAGGTGTGTGTGTTGTCCCTCCCCAACAGTTGGCCAGGGTGGAGGAAGTGGGCTTTCCTCCCCAGCAAAGATCCGTGTACCTGGGAGACAGTACCATCGACATGTCGTCCCAGCAGCCAGATGAGGGAATGGAAAAGGAAGCAGCCGGCTCACCTCCCCAATGGCAGCTACACAGTTTGGGAGGGGAGGAAGCCAGCTGCCTGCCCCAACAGTTAGCTGGAGCAGAGGATGCGGAGTCCCCAGCAGAAGTGCTGGCAACAGGGCAGAGTGCTACCAACCTCTGCCCAGCACCAGCAACAACTACAGAGTTCCAGGGAGGCGGGGCAGTCGGCCTCCCTCTCCAACAGTTAGCCGGAACAGATGGTGTGGAGTTTCCAGCAGAAGGGCTGGCAACAGGGCCGAGGACTGCTGGACTCTGCCCTCAACTAACAGAGGATGGATTTCCTGTGAAGGTGGATGGGACTTCAGTCTCCACCTGTATACCCCAGGGATGCTGGGCAGTGGGCCCCGATCCCCAACAGCATGACAGAGAGGTTGGCTGGGTGAGTGATACTCTGTTTGGAATAATTTATTTGGTGTACGGTGTGGGTACAGGCAGTAGAGGACTGGAGCTGTTTACTAACTTCGGAGTCAACCCGTCTGGGGTCTCCTCCTGTGTTAGTCTCCTGCCGAAAGGGGAGAAATGTCACGGACCTGGCCGGGACGGAGGCTGTTGGAGAGGACTGTATGCAAGCCTGTTGCCCACCGATTATGGGCCCTAGCATTTGGGGGAATGGTGCTCTCTGTGAGCTGTATGCCTGGGGACCCTGGGGTTGATGTTACTATGGATTCAGCTCCATGTCCCCCCAAAACACACAGACTCTGGAACCCTTTATATGCCATATTAGAATGGTGACTGATTTATACCATTGGGACTCGTACTGTTAAATGCTAATGTCATCAATTCTGCTATAATGTGTTTAGTGTGGCTCTAAGAGTCTTTTCACCCATTGTTGTTTATGTTAATTGAGAGAGCTGATCACATTAGCCACCAGCACTGGCTAATAGACGAATGGTCTGGGCTGAGGAGGGGGGAGATTGTTGTTTGTATTGTTAGTTGTAATTAGCTCCAGCTATTGTGTTTATATTAATGTGTGAAGCTCGGTGCCTACAAGTCTGTCATCTGGTCTGGGTACATTTTGTAGTAAATTAGCTCATGTTAATTAGGTTAGCTTTCAGTCATCCCTGCTGTATAAAGGTCTGTGAAATCTCAAAATAAAAGGCAGTTCTGATGTACTCCAAGACTGGTGTTGTCTAGTTCTTGGGGTTCCTATAGCCAGATCCATTGGACTCGTGTTCCAGAACTTAGGAAGCGGTATATGACGAAAGCACTCAAGCGGAGTGTGGGGCGTTCCGTGACAACTTGAATATCTCCTTGCTATTATTTTTCCTATACTTCTACTTTCAAAGCTGGTTTTTACTTAAGTTATTTCTAAAACTAGTATTAATCAAATGCAGAGGCAATTATTTAATAAGAGAAAGGGTAGATACATATATGTAGTCTTTCATAACCGACCCTTTGAGGGAAACTATAATGCTGATGCAGCTGGTGGTAAAATTGAGTTTGACACCCCTGGCATAATGCTTACCGACAGTGGTGTGCTTTATCCAGCACAAGGTTAACACACCTGTGCACACTGTTCATGATCAGTCACACCAGCACATCCTAGCTATCTTGTGATGTTAGCCTGTACACTGTCAGTCACCAGCTCTCTGCTCTGCCCCCTCCCACCCACCTTTCACTGAAGCACTGGGCTGTGGAGGAGGTGGAAGCGGCCAGCTCAGACTCTCAGCGGCTCACTGAGAGCCTGAGATGGGTGAGGGTTCAAACATGTGGGCAGATCCTATGATCTTTTCGGTTTCTGGACCAGATCTGTGAGATTAGCCGACAGCAGGCTTCAGCCTGCTGTCTGCTTGAAACAGGTCACAAGAGTGCAAAATGAACTGCACTCCTGTGATCCACAGGAGAAGTACAGCCAAAGGAGCTTTGGCTGTACTTCTCCTTTGAGATTTGTTTTACCCTTAGGCATGAAGGGGTTAAACAAATTCTCTCTGGAGAAGAAATGCTTAATAGGAGATATGATAGCAATATAGACATATCTTAATGGGATTTTAGCATAAGGGAATAAATATTCAGTCTCAGGGAGTGTAAGAAGACACGGGGACACTCTGTGAAACTGGTGGAGAAGCGGTTTAACCATTTCAAGACCAAGCCTTTTTCTGGCATTTGTTGTTTACAAGTAAAAATCAGTATTTTTTGCTAGAAAATTACTTAGAACCCCAGAACATTATATATATAATTTTTTTAGCAAAGACCCTAGAGAATACATGGCGGTCATTGCAATATTTAATGTCACACTGTATTTGCGCAGCTGTCTTTCAAATGCATTTCTTTGGGGAAAAAATACACTTCACTGAATTAAAAAAAAAAAATAAACAGTATAGTTAGCCCAATTTTTTTATATATTGTGAAGGATAATGTTACACCAAGTAAATAGATATCTAACATATTACGCTTTAAAATTGCACGCACTCATGGAATGGCGACAAACTACGGTACTTTAAAATCTCCATAGGCTTTAAACATTTTTAATGGTTACCTGTTTAAAAGTACAAAGGAAGTTTTTTGCTAAAATTATTGCTCTTACTGTTTACACTACGTTTTTTTTTTTTGTTTGTTTGTTTTTTTTGTTTTTTTTTTTTTTTACACTGTTCCTTTAAAAAAAAAATCTGATCACTTTTGTGTGTAAAGCCATATCCATGACAAAGCATTTCACACACATGGTGCTTTGTCAAGTCCTGGACAGGAGACAGCAAAGGTGGTTTAAAACATAAAGGGGCAGCGGGCAGTTTGAATATCTTCAAGGGATAAATATCCACACCTGTCACACCAGCATACTTTGTGTCATTCAAATAAGCTAAATAAAGGAATATTTTAACCCCTTCCCGCCGACAGTACGCAGATATGCGTACTCGGCTTTCCGGGGTTATACCGGGATGATGCCCGCAGCTGCAGGCATCATCCCGGTACCATTGTTTCCAGCGGGCGATCGGCTACCCGAGTATAACAACCGATGCGCCTAAAAGCCACTCGGTTGTTATACCGGAGGAGCGGGAGGGGACATCCCCCCTCCCGCCGCCTCCCGCCGCTGTTACCGGGCCTCCCGTGCGATCGAGAGGCCCGGTGTCTGATCGGGTATCTTCGGCAGCTGGGGGCGAGCTGGAACGAAGCAGTGGGCGGCTTCGTTCCAGCCTTCTCATTGTAAACGCAGAAGCGACGTCATGACGTCACTTCCGCGTTTACTCGGCTGCCAATGGCGCCGAATTTAAAAAAGTACACAGTATTCAGAATCGCCGTTTTTGGCGATCTGAATACTTTGAAGTGTAAAGGAGGGATGGGGGGTCTTTAAGACCCCCCATCCCTCCATAAAGAGTACCTGTAACCACCTATTACTGTCACAAGGGATGTTTACATTCCTTGTGACAGCAATAAAAGTAAAAAAAAAAAATTTTTTTTAAAAACACAATTTATAAAGTAAAAAAAAATAAAATAAAAAAAAAAAAAAATTTTAAAGTGCCCCTGTCCCCACGAGCTCGCGCAGCGAAGAAAACGCATACGGAAGTCGCGCATGCATATGTAAACGGTGTTCAAATCACACATGTGAGGTATCACCACGATCGTCAGAGCAAGAGCAATAATTCTAGCCCTAGACCTCCTCTGTAACTCAAACCTGGTAACCGTAAAAATTTTTTAAAGCATCGCCTATGGAAATTCATAGGTACCGTAGTTTGTCGCCATTCCACTAGTGCGTGCAATTATAAAGGGCGACATGTTTGGTATCTATTTACTCGGCGTAACATCATCTTTCACATTGTAGAAAAAAATTGGGGTAACTTTACTGTTTGGATTTTTTAAAATTCATGAAAATGTCCCTTTTCCAAAAATTTGCGCTTAAAACACCGCTGCACAAATACCGTGTGATAAAAAATATTGCAACAATCGCCATTTTATTCTCTAGATTCTCTGCTAAAAAAATATATATAATGTTTGGGTACTCTAATTAATTTTCTAGCAAAAAATACGGATTTTAACTTGTAAACACCAAATTTCAAAAATAGGCTTAGTCATGAAAGGGATAATTATATATCCAGCATAAATTAAACAAAAAATACAGATAACCAATAAAAAATAATAAATAAAAATTGATAGATAAATGTAGAAATTCATAATTATAAAAAACAAACAAATGACCAAAAAAAACACATAAGGCGACTATGAATATCCACATATCCATACAGCATATAAATACTATCTATAGGAATTCACACAGGAGGGGGTCGGGATCTGGGGGTCCGCTTGTTAAAGGGGGCTTCCAGATTCCGATAAGCCCCCCACCCGCAGACCCCCATAACTACCGGTTAAGGGTTGTGGGGATGAGGCCCTTCTCCCCATCAACATGGGGACAAGATGCTTTGGGGGGCTACCCCAAAGCACCCTCCCAATGTTGAGGGCATGTGGCCTGGTATGGTTCAGGAGGGGGGGCGCTCTCTTGTCCCCCCTCTTTTCCAGGTAGAATAAGTATAACCACTTGCCGACCAGCCACCGTCATTATACTGTGGCAGGTCGGCACGATCCCACGAGCCGTTGTAGCTGTACGTCGGCTCCTTTAAGCGGAATAGCAGGCATGTGCATGCCACCGGAGATGTGCACAGGTGCCTGCTGCACTGCGGGGGTGCCTATGCTCGTGACCAATGGTCGCGTTAATCGCCGGTCACGAGCATTCGCGGGCATGAGAGGCAGAACAGGGATGTGTGTGTGTAAACACACACATCCCTGTTCTGTTCTGAGAGGAGATGCAGATCGCAAGCTCCTAATAGCTAGGAACCATGATCTGTCATTTCCTATAGTCAGTTCCCTCCCCCTACAGATAGAACACACAGCCAGGGAACACAGTTAACCCCTTGATCACCCCCAGTGTTAACCCCTTCCCTGCCAGTGACATTTATACAGTAATCAGTGCATTTTTATGGCACCGATTGCTGTATAATTGTCAATCGTTCCAAAAATGTGTCAAAACTGTCAGATGTGTGCGCCATAATGTCGCAGTTGTGACAAAAAAAAAATGGGGGTATTTATTATAGCAAAAAGTACAAAATAATTGTTTTTTTTTTAAATTATGTTTTTACTACTTCATGATTTCAAAATGGGGTATTGACTGTCAATTCAGGATCCAATGGATGCTTTTCTGCAATGAATATCGAATAGACGAATTCTGTCATTTGACTACTAAGCATGGACAACTTTTTCTCCTAAACCTTTTGCAGTCTGGGTTATTTACAAAGAAATTCGGTCTGCTACAGCAGTGGTCATCAACCCTGTCCTCAGGGCCCAGGTTTTAGGTATTACCTTGGGGAGATGCAGACTAGAATACTGCAATCCCTGAGCAGCAAATGATATAACCTGTGATGTATTTCAGTTATGTTGCAAACATGGCCTGTTAGCGGGCCCTGAGAACAGGGTTGATGGTCACTGTGCTACGGGGCAAATTAACCTAAACAACTAGTGAAAAAAATGATCTAATATATTTTTTATTTTTTTTCATTTTATAACACAGATCAGCATTGTAATAGCAATACTAACAATAGTAATATTTGACAATCCATTATAAGCTTACATGAAAAGCTTACATCTTCTGGGTGCTGCCTATCCACTGGCCATCTCTTTCCACAACTTCCTGGATTCACTGCATGCTTTGCAACTTCTCATCTGCTGTTTACTTTCAATTGCTATGGAACACATATCCCATGCAACTTTGCTGATTTATGCTTTTACTTTGCCTCCTGAAACTCTTTCTCCTAGGACCTCCGTAGTTCATAAAGTGGCTCTGTGAATTCTGTTACACCACAGTGCCCATAAGCAGGGTATAGTGAATAGTTACAGAATTCTAGTAAGTTTTCAATCTTCAAGATTGTTATGATTTATTAGTCCAACAATATTTGAAATAGAAGGTGAAAATTAATATTGAATATATGATTTTGCATTTTGACCATAGATATGTTTAAAATTTTGCAACAGAGGAATGTGCAGGCAAGATGGGTAAAGCCACCACACATGCCCACACCTTCATCTGGGAACTAGGGGTTTAGTAAAGCCAAGGTTTTTTTTTTTTTTTTTTTTTTTTTTTAGTTTATTTTATTCTAGTTGTCATATATATAGAGAAATAAACAATTTCATTAGTCCATCAATCGTATGAGTTCCAATGAATCCATTCAAAATCCAATTAACAGCATTACTCCTATCCTAAATACATCTACAGAAAAAACAATAACTAGTTATTTGAGATAGTCTCCATTCTCTCTTCCGTTAGACCTGCTTCTCTTGTATGCCCTGACAATATACTTTACTAAGATCTAAGCCAAGGTTTACGTTGGTATTTTTAGAAGCAATTTTTTGGGGAGGCTTTCATCTTGAAGTACACACCCAGTGCTGAAGTGCCTATGGTCGGTATCTGCATATTAGGGGCCTATAGATTCTATGTTATGTTGGATGTTCCAAGGGAGAGGATTTTTTTACTAACACGCTCCATGAGGCAAAAAAATAGGTGAACTAAAAACCACAGAAGGCCTTAATGGCAGCAAGATGTAGCTACAGTCAAGATGGTTATGCACCACTAATAGATGCCAGAGATCTCCTCATGGCATTTAGAGAAGTTCAACAAGATAGCTCCTTAGACCAGATGTCGAAAATCATTATGTCACGGAACGTCCCACACTCCGCTTGAGTGTTTCCGTCAGTATACCGCTTCCTAAGTTCTGGAACACGAGTCCAATGGATCTGGCTATAGGAACCCCCAAGAACTAGACAACACCAGTCTTGGAGTACATCAGAACTAACTTTTTATTTGAGATCTCACAGACCTTTATACAGCAGGGATGACTCAAAGCTAACCTAATTAACATGAGCTAATTTACTACAAAATGTACCCAGACCAGATGACAATCTTGTGGGCACCGAGCTTCACACATTAATATAAACACAATAGCTGGAGCTAATTACAATTAACAATACAAACAACAATCTCCCCCCTCCTCAGCCTAGACCATTCGTCTCCTAGCCAGTGCTGGTGGCTAATGTGATCAGCTCTCTAAATTAACATAAACACATGTTGATAACACCAGCATCTCCTCACAGGATGTGTCCCAACAGAATGAATCAGTCTTATCAGCAGGGGGCTGCTGGAGGAATCCCCCCTCCCTCTTCAGGGACACAAATATACAGTAAGGAGTCCCCATACAATATATACACGACTGAGTCCGATTAATACAGTTCAGACTGGATTTCTCATTCACCTCACAAAGAGTATTGTTCCATTGAAAATCCAGGGCCCATAATCAAAAGGCAACAGGCTTGCATACAGTCCTCTCCAACAGCCTCTGTTCTGGCTATGTCTGTCACACATTACTTGATCAGCATTAACAAGAAAACAGTGACATAGTCTAGCACACTGTAGATTTTGAAGAATGCCTAGTAAATATTACCACTGTTCAATACAAAATGAAAAAAATATGACTTAAAGTTGGCTACTACAAGCCTGTCTGTATAAGGTAAAAATGAGAACAGTAAATTAGTTTTTAGCTATTTAAAGTGTATTTCCACTTTTGCAGTCAAGTTTGTTGTGTGTTTCCATTCACACTGCAAAGCTAAAAATAATTAGAAAGGCAAAAGCTTCTTACGTATCTAGGTTTTTGTTAAGGGCAGGCCTCAAGCAGACTGCAAGCTACTCTGAACAACCTGAAATAAAAGGGGACTCAATCTGTCCTCATTGACATAATATTAACATATACTGGAGATATTGATAGGTGTCCCCTGCGCTACTATGTGTTGAATAAGTGAAAATGAAAGTAGAAACAACTATAAATAGTAAATGAATGAAAAGGTGACTTCAAAGGAAATGCTGCAATATCTAATGTGTTCACAGATACACGTGCAATAAAAAAGGGGGATGTAAATGGTGTTGCGCAATTCCTCAGTGAATAATACAGTGAAAATATACCAACAATCTGTGTGTTAAATAATAGACAATATAATTTTCCAAACAATCCAAAGGCAAACAATAGTGATTCCTATCACAAGAATATAAACAATATGTATAATGTCCAATAAACTGATATATATTTCAAGTGCTCAGTTTTGCACAGTGCTCTGTTCTTCTTTAGAATAGTCCAAAATACTCCCTGTGCTTCCACCAACACCTCAGTGCTCACAGAACTCTCACCTCATAGCCACACATAAAAAGAGCCTTAAGATCAGGTTCCAATAAGGGGCTGGTGATCCTCCCTCACAGTATCCTTCTCCTTAGCTCCTCCATATGGGATCCCAGATCCAAGCTCCTATAGGATCTCACTAATGGCTCAAATTTCATATGTGGGAATGAAATAGACAATGGCCTCCCATAGTGTAAAAAGGTTTAAAATATATACTGGGGGTCACATGTTCTTTAACTGTTCTAATAGCTCTAGCAACATGTCCCATGCTGACATTTACTTTTTTACATTATTAGCACTCCCAAGATTAATGGGGTACTACGCTACTCCAATGGGTTATGTTGCTTTCTTCTCCAATGTTATCTACTTTTTCAGTTGTTTTTGTTATTCTCTTTCTTTGACAATCATTTTGCTGAAAGTATTTTGCTCCTTGTGGATGAGATTGTGTGTACTACAGCTAAAGATGTAATATCTGCAAATATCACTGCACTATCTGCCCTTTACCCATCATGGCTATTACTATCACTTCTATTAATCCCAAAGGGCTAAATTCCCCATTTAAATAGAATAACCTATAGAAAGAAGAAATTGCCCAAAATTCAGACCTACTGTGTGTTCAAGAAAGATACTTTTCTAGTCATAAGCCTCCATCATGCTCACATACAGTATACAATCCCCCCAATGCTTTATGCTAATTCTAATTTTAACTGCTTGCCGACCAGCGCACAATGATGTACGTCAGCACAATGGCACGGCTGTGCAAATGGGCGTACCTGTACATCCCCTTTAAGACACGGCTTAGTGGGGCCACACCCACTGCGTACTCTGTGAGCGTGCCCGCAGGTCCCGTGGACTCGGTGTCCACTGAGGGTCCGTGATCATGACATGGAGTGACAGAACAGGGAGATGCCTATGTAAACAAGCCATTTCCCTGTTCTGCCTAGCAACATGACAGGGATCTACTGCTCCCTGTCATCAGGAGCAGTATTCTCTGTCATGTTATAGTGAGCCCATCCCCTCCACAGTTAGAATCACTCCCTAGGACACACTTAACCCCTTGATCACCTCCTAGTGTTCACACCCTTCCCTGCCAGTGTCATTTACACAGTAATCAGTGAATTTTTATAGCACTGATCGCTGTATAAATGTCACTGGTCCAAACATAATGTCAAAAGTGTCCGGCATGTCTACGGCAATGTTGTAGTCACAATAAAAATCGCAGATCGCCGCCATTACTAATAAAAAAATGAATAATAAAAATGCCTTAAATCTATCCCCTTTTTTGTAGACGCTATAACTTTTGCGCAAACCAATCAATATACGCATATTGCGATTTTTTTTTTACCAAAAATATGTAGAAGAATACATATCAGCCTAAACTGAGAAAGAAATTCGTTTTTTTATATATTTTTTGGGGATATTTATTATAGCAAAAAGTAAAAAATATTGCTTTTTTTTCAAAATTGTCTCTCTTTTTTTGTTTATAGAGCAAAAAATAAAAATCACAGAGGTGATCAAATACAACCAAAAGAAAGCTCTATTTGTGGGGAAAAAAAAAACGTAAATTTTGTTTGGGTGCACGACCACGCAATTGTCAGTTAAAGCCATGCAGTGCCAAATCGGAAAAAGTGCTCTGATCAGGAAGGGGGTAAATTCTTCTGGAGCTGAAGTGGTTAAAAAAGGCAAGACTTGCAATATGCTCCTCAGTCTCTTTTGTGCTGCTTAGCTCTGAATTAGATACAAATGGCAGGTATATTATTCTCTCTGACTCCATAAACAACTGCCCTATGACGATTGTTAACATCTCCCAAACACATGTCAAAAGCAATTCTACAAACCCTTATAGGGAAGCTGTGGCCCTTATCCCTGTTATCTGGAAGCATTCCATGGCTTTATTCTCCCTCTTTAAAACAGAAGATCTTATCTAATCCCCAAGCTGGATCTGAACCACATAAGGCTAGAAAAACTCTTAGCAAACATCTACATAATAGCTTTGACTTTTGCCTCAAGTGAATCTGGCTTCAACTGTATTCCCAGTATAAAAAAAAACAAAAACAAAAAAAAACAAGTGTTCCTTGCTAACCAGTTTAAATGGCTTAAACTAAAATTGCCTACCTCACCAATTCATGTGTTAAATGCCTGATTCATCCTAGTGATATTGCCAACCAATTCAGTTTTTTTTTTGTTATTATAGCTACCCTACCCTTACAAAAAACCTTGGGCCAGACACCTTTGGCAACTAGTATTACAAATCTTTCTCTGAGCTCCTCTCTTGATATTTTTGTCAAGCCTGCAACCATATTGTCTCTAAAGCAACAACACCTAAATCATCTCTAGAAGCCATTATCACCATGATCCCCAAGCAAGCCACAAACAGAAAAGCTTTTAGCAATACTCATCTCCTCCAATATGCCACATCTGGTGCACACAGACCCAGTGGGTTTTGTGGCTGGGAGGCTGGCATCAGATCTTATCTTCATTGATTTAATGCCATGGTCACAGCACCACCCAACACCTTCTCTGCTCATCCCCTTAGATGCAGAGAAGGCATTTGACTGAGTTTATTGGAAATTCTCAAAGGCAGTTTTTCTCGGGTTTGGTTTCTCTGGGATCATCTTAAAGGCCATACTGAGTCTTTACTCTGTCCCTAGTGCCAGAGTTGTGGCACCAGGAACTCTTTCAGAACCTTTAAATGTTACCAATGGAACCCATCAAGGGTGTCCACTTTCCCCTCTGATATTTGCACTAGTACTGAAGCCCTTGGCACAAACCTTCTTATCTCTGGAATTAAAGTCAGAAATACCACCCACAAAATCTGCCTTTATGCCAACAATGTGAATATCTCATTGACAGATCCAGTTAAGTCCCTTCTTGAACTCCACTGCATGCTTAACCTGTTAGCAGGGCCTCTCTCCACAAAATGTTATACCAAATAAAGCATGCTATACCAAATCAAGAATATACTGTATGCTTAACCACTTCAGCCCCGGAGGGATTTACCCCCTTCCTGACCATAGCATGTTTTGCTATTTGGCACTGCGTCGCTTTAGCTGACAATTGCATGGGCGTGCAACGTTGTACCCAAACAAAATAGAGCTTTCTTTTGGTGGTATTTGATCACCTCTGTGGTTTTTATTTTTTGTGCTATAAACAAAAAAAATGACAATTTTGAAAAAAAGCTATATTTTTAACTTTTTGCTATAATAAATATACCCAAAAATATATATAAAAAACAAATTTCTTCCACAGTTTAGTCCGATGTGTATTCTTATTACAATTTTTTTTTTTTACCAAAACTTTGTATAAGTGTATATTGATTGGTTTGCACAAAATAATGACTACAAAATAGGGGATAGATTTATGGCATTTTTATTATTATTTTTTTTTTTTTACTGGTAATAGTGGCAATCTGAAATTTTTATCAGGACTGCAACATTATGGCGGACAGATCGGACACTTTTGATATTATTTTTGGACCTTTGTCATTTATACAGCGATTAGAGCTACAATAGCCACTGATTACTATATAAATGACACTGGCAGGGAAGGGGTTAAACACTAGGGCACGATCGAGGCTTTAAGTGTGTTCCCTGGATGTGCTCTAACTGTAGGGGGGATGGGAAGACTACAACACGACAGAGATCACTGCTCCCGATAACAGGGAGCAGTAAATCCCTGTCATGTTGCTATGCAGAACAGGGAAATGCCTTGTTTACATCTCCCCGTTCTGCCTCTCCTCACCACAATCACGGCCGTCGGCAAACATCAAGTTCGTGGGACCCACAGGCACGCTTCTGCGGTGCGCGGCGGGCATGTGTGCCCACTAGGTGACAGATTCAAAGGGACATACCGGTACGCCCTTTTGCCTGCCTGTGTCATTCTGCTGACGTAAATCGCTGTATGATCAATTAAGGAGGTACCATTTTCAAAGTAATTTCTATCTATCACTTACACTCTCAGTTACTTGTCATTGCAGAGAGTATTGGATACTCCTTAAAACTTTCCAGATATGATTTTATTGATAGGTACTCCTAGAAGGTAGTTTATTGAGGGTACAGAAACCCTAGCTATCTAATTTTTACCTTATCTTATATCATTGCAAATGTGTTATATTTGGTAACCATAGCTGCAACACAATGTTGAAAGCTAAAACAGTAAAGGTACAAAAATGAAAAGGGAGGTACCATCATCCAGATTAATTGGAAATTGGTAACCGAGTGTCCGATGGTGAGGAAATGGTGAGGAAATCTCGGTACCAGGTAGACACAATACATATTTAAATAAAGAAAAATATTTTATTAATACATACAGATAAAAAACATGATATCCAGCACGAATAAGGACATCATATTCAATATTTAGAACAAGACAATATATTAAAAATACAATGGCGTCTGTACAAATATATATTGCTGATACTTAGTGTGTTCCAGAAATGGAGGCAAAGGTATGGTAGGTCCTCACGGGATATATGGTCTACATGTTTCACGGTAAACTACCACTTCATCAGAAGGTAATGTCAAGAACAAAGTAACAGATTGTACATGAGAAACAAATACATAGAAAACACATATACTTAATACATTACTTAATACATTTAATACATGGGGAAATATATATATATATATATATATATATATATATATATATATATATATATATATATAATTTTTTTTTTATCTACCCAGATACTGTGGAAGATTTACCCACTTGTGTACATCCCCCATACCCACTGTAGGGGAGTGTTCATGGTGTCCTAGCTGTATCTTTGTTTCTCACACTTGAAAAAGGAGCGCGCATGTGCCGTACGGACCTTGCACGCTCAGAAACGCGTTGTGTTTTTTTCCCTATGACTGATGTCACCAGCAGCTTCCTTGGTTGCTGCTCCACTCCTCTGCACAGACAGACCATGTTCCGTGCTGGCTCCCCGCCGGTTTGCAACATAGGCTTGGGGCATCCCTGGGAACCGATGATTGTCCTCCCACCTTCCCACTTTGGAATGTATCTCTTTGCTCAACATACCATCTTTACATGTAAGTGGATATTTTTATTTGTCAATTGTAAATAAATCATTTTACTTAGCGGCACTCTTCTCCTTTTGTTTTTATCTTTGATGGATCTGAGCTGACTTCACTCCAGAGAAGAGCTGCCCTTTGTGAATATTCTGATACTGTGTCCCAGAAGATAACTTTTATATCCGGTGTCCTACAACATATTGATTATTCCTTATGGATTTTTCCCTGAACTATGGACTGCTTTCCAGCACTTGTCAATTTTAATCAACATCACTCATGCTACACCTGGATTAATTCAGCATATGACTTTTTGATTTGTTTATACTAATTTGCTTCACTACCTCTGAGCGCCAGTTTATTTTTACTTTTAGCTGTATCTTTGTGTGTGGGCTCTTGGGTAAGCCGCAGTGTACCCTTCTTTTTTCCCCCATGTATTAAATGTATTAAGGAGATGTACAGACACTCTATTTTTAATATATTATGTTTTTCTGAATATTGAATATGATGTCCTTAGTCATGCTGGATATCAAGTTTTTTATCTTTATGTATTAATAAAATAATATTTTTTTTATAATAATTAATAATTTAAATATGTATTGTGCCTACCTGGTACCAAGATAGTCCATTTCCTCAACCTCGGACACTAGTTTGGGGAACTGTCTCTGTTCCCAATTTACAATGTTGAAAGCAAAATAGCCTTGATATGCTCATTTGAAAAGTAGGGCTTATCCAATACGTTTTATTTAGTATTTATTTTTTTTATTTTTTCCCCATGTATGTTATTTTGACAATTGCATATGATATATAGCTGCAATGTGCCCCCAAATATGACACTGTACGCCCCTGCCTTTCCTATTTGTATCAACTCAAAATAGGTCAACTTCCTCCTGTGCACATATTTTTAAATTGCAGCTATCCATTACATTTCTGTTATTCTTAATAATATTATTATTATTGCTGTACCGTATTTTAAACTTCTCATCATTTTCCCTTTATGTAATGCCTTTTATTCCACATTTCATTTTATCATTAATGCTTTGATACCTAAATAGGCAAATTGTTTTAAATAGGAAATGCAGTGAAAAACTTTACAGCTTACCAGCTTCAGGTAAATCTAAATGGTGTTCCATAAATATATGTGCATTCTAACTTTGCATGCATGTGTGTACATAATATGGAAAAAAAGGCTAACTCTAGCTATTCCTAAAAACGTTCTTTCCCCACCTTTTGCCTATTCTGAATACTCAGTATAGAAAAGATCATTGTACTTACTCCAGTCCAGCCCATTCACATGATCCAGAAGTTCTGGCTTCCTATTTAGGTGAGTAGTTGCTTCAGGGATGAGGAGGGAGCATGGCATGGTTGGGCCATAGAAGCCTATAGGTGAAGTAATGAATTTGTCAATGCACAGCCGTTGTTGAACTTTCCCTTATACAGGGGAGCTGGGGCTGCTGAATTACATGACATCAGATTCCTGATTCCTCCTCTGCCCCAGTCTTCGGAACTTGGGGACAGAAAGTCCCTAATATGCTGCTGCGCTGGCCAAAGTAGCTGGGTTTTCACTGCTGTGAATCCTCAGGACTGAGTTTTGGGTTTATTCAGCCTGGAAGAGACTAGTGATGGGAGTTCACTGATGTTGGATGCTTTCTATTCTGAATCCCTGTGATTTAGGGCTTCCAAAGGGACAGGTGAAGCCAGAGACCACTGGAGGAGGGTGGTGTATTGAATGATTAGAGGCTCTACAGTTGCCCCATTCACTTTTACTTCAGAGGATAGAGGCTGTAGATACATTTTAAAACAACTGCACAGAGAACAATAATTTCCAAACATAGGTTTTAACCCTTTCCTACTCCATCCAAAGCTAAAATTTATAAGCAGCTATGTCTGGAATTCTTTAACACAACTATGCATCTTCTAGTGTGAAAGATGCCTAAATGTGCAATAGTCTTGGTCTCCAGGCGATCTCAAACAATATATGTAGTGTAACATTTTGTTCAAATTATTATATGTAAAGTTTACAGTTTCTAAATAATTTTTACACATTCACATGTATGTGAAGATGTATTTGTTTACTGATAAATTAATGCTTTGAACTTTAATATTCACCATGTGATCTCCTAAACCTTTTAATAAAAATCAATTGGAACTGAAATGTAGCAGCAGAACACTCTAGGTGAAAGCTCTTTTTATATAAAAACCTTCTAAATTTTTAAACAAGAGGGATGATGCAAAGGACACAACATAGCTTACCAGGTACCTTTTTGTAGTCAAATTTCCTAAAGACCAATCTGTATAATAGTAAGAATAACAAATGTGACAAATGCATATGTACAACTTTGAACAATTTTTTATACAACTAGTTTCTTGCCAATTAACTTATTTTAAAAATCTATAGGCAGCTTATTAAACCACTCTTCCTAAAACCCGGTTCACACTGCCGTGATTTGTCGTGCAACAAAGTCGCATGACCAGTCGCTCTCCATTACAGTTCTAATTGGTGCAACCTGCACTACTTTGGGTCAACTTCAACATGACTTGCATTGTATTCTGTTAAAGAAGCCGTATTCAAGATGCGATTAAGTCACACAGGGATGTTGGCTTCAAAGTTTGTGAATTTGAAGCCGCACTGGTGTGACATGGTACTAATAAATAATTGAAACAGTGATCCTTTTTTTTCCATGTGCCAAAAATGTATTATATTACAGCTTACCAATCATTAGATGTGGTGGCTGCATCAGTTATCTTTTCTTTGGCTTTTACCCTCTGTTTTCACCTGGTGACTTGGACAGAAACACACCTCCAGTATTAGTGAGCTACAACTCCGGATGAATGAGAACAGGAGGCACAGCAGACCTCTCCTCTGGCCTCCAATGCAACCGTTCAGACACAGATCAGTCTGATTGGCTGCTTTCCTTCATCCAAGTGACAAAGTTCTTGCCACTTTTGGTGTCTGGGGTTACAGAGAGGGAGGAACAATGCTGACTAAATCATTAGATTAAAATAGAAGAAATCCTAAAAAAAAAAAATGAATGCAGCCATTGCATCTAAAAAATGGTAAGCTGTAATATAATAAATGTTCTTTTATATAATAATTAATTTATAAATAAATATTTTTTTTATAATAATTTGCTTTTTTTGATTTGATACCACTTCAAATATTATATATTTTTATTTTTTTTTATTATATTATATTTTTTGCCTCCTTTTTTTATGCTTTGTTGCATCTCATTGCTAATCATTTCATGCAGATTGTTTGCAACCATTTTCCTGTCTACAAGCATGCATGCAATAGCTGCATGGCCTTTCTCAGGGCTTCCTGATGGTTGACAATTTACCATGCCCGTACGATGTGTGTTGAAATGGCCAATTGTAGTCTCTACCAGAAGCCCATGTGACAGGGTGACAACACAAGAACATCATTTTAAGTCAAGAATAGAGCCACCCTATAACAAATTTTACTTTGCAGCTGTGGAATTTTTTTTCTATGGAAATTCCTAAACCTGTGTTTTTAAATTATGTGCAGCATTTCCGTGAAATGTGATTTATGGATCACTGGAACTGGGAAAAAAGGGGCTGCATATTGGCCTCTCCCTTGTTATCAGAATATTTCCCTCGTGCTTCATTGCCCCCATGTTGGAACATAGTGTAGCAAATTTGTTTATGGCCCTGTGGGAGGAGGAAAGTATTTTCCAGGAATGCCCTAACCAATTAAAATGCTATAGATGATATATTGATGATCTCGTCATGATCAGGGAGGGTGACATGTCCAACCTTGAAGCATTTATGATGGAATTGAATTCCAAAACAAAAAATATATCTCTTTCATGGAACATAAACACCCAAAAAATGGTGTTCCTTGATTTAGAGATTTATAAGGAGGGAGCTGTATTTAAGATGCGGAATACTTTAAGCCTACTGACTGGAATCGTTATATCCCTCTAGACAGCTGCCACCATAAAAGCTGGCTTTATAACATTCCTAGAGGGCAATTTATTCGCTAAACGTGAAATTGTTCCTCCAACACTGATTTTTTTAGCCCAATCTCAAATTTTGGCAGACAGATTCCATCAAAAGGGATATGAAAAGGACATAATTCAAAATGAGATAGATACAAATTGGACTATTGTGAAGGCAGCATGGACTCTCGTGGTACGATATGAACTTACAAAAGTCAGTTTACAAAAAATGTATTATTCACAAATGTACACATAATAAAAAGTCTTCATAAAGTAGATACTAGACATTGAATGCTACTAATCGTGGAACATCCAATTATCTGACACAAACTGGAAGCAATTAGATATTTATAGTTGTTCCGCACTGTTAAACACGGAGACTGTTCTTCCAGTTGCACACACTACATGTTTCAGGGTTACCCCCTTCCTCAGGCGTATATTAGGTCAGAAAATGATCTACAAAAAAGCATATGAATCAGATATACGGTACTGACATCTGAAAAACATACATAACTAATAACTAATGGTCATGGTATACTGTCATGTATCTATGTAAGAAAAGATAAAATCTAATATAACCCCTCAGTACATCCCTCAACCCAAGTAAAATGATTGATTAGGAGTGAAAAGAAACTCACCCACATAGCCGGCACCAGAATTTCTGGCGTCTCAAAGGCCAGTGCGGGAACCAGGAGAAGTGAAGTAGTATAGAAAAACTGTTACATAGAGAGAGAGAATATTATATATATTTTTCCAAAAGGTAAGTATTAAGAAAGTTCATAAGGTGGAGAAATCTATCTCACAACCATTGTAATTCAAGTAATTCATTTTAAAAAAATACAGTCAAGGTATTTCAATGGATACACACCTATGTAATATTCACTAGGCAGGACATATATTTTGGCAGGGAGAGAGTGTATTATCCAAGTGGGTATTAAAATCAAGTGCAAATAGAGGTAGTCCAGGGAACCATCTAAAGCCACATATGAATTCTATATAAAATATGACATATGTATAGTAAAGAGGTTTATTATTAAGAGCATTTAAACATCATAGCATGGGTATAGTCCTTAATGAAAGTACCAAAAGGGGGGGCACTAACCTATCTGAGAATTCTCAGAGCATGATGTCACGATCACATCACAAAGATTAAATATACTCGGTTAGGGTCCAAGCTTCAAGGATTATTCAGATAAAGTATTGCACGAAATTCCAGACAAAAAATCAGATCCAGTTGGATCTGTGAAGAAACATATCTTTAAGCGATAATTCATACATAGACGTATCATAAAGATCATGCCAGAACATATAAAATGACACATACCGATTA
Organism: Aquarana catesbeiana; assembly: GCF_042186555.1. Taxonomy (NCBI): domain Eukaryota; kingdom Metazoa; phylum Chordata; class Amphibia; order Anura; family Ranidae; genus Aquarana; species Aquarana catesbeiana. The sequence goes on along the minus strand of NC_133325.1, from coordinate 259,858,022 downwards.
GGGATGAGCCCGATGTTCGAGTCGAACATCGCCGAATAGCGAACATTTTGGGGTGTTCGCGGCACATGACAATGACACATACCAATGAGTCAGCTCCACAGAGTACCTCTCCACCGCCATGCAAACTGCCACAGGGAACATCTAAAAATTCAGTTCCCATTATATACCATGAGGTACACCTGATTCCTATGCATTTAGACATCAATAGCAAGCACTGAGGCGCCGCAAAATGATGTCAACGGATACGATTCCAGAATACTCTGGTGGTACTCCAGGTACTCTGTGATATTGACTCATCGGTATTAGGGATGAGCCGAACACCCCCCGGTTCGGTTCGCAGCAGAACATGTTAAAGTCTATGGGACATGAACATGAAAAATCAAAAGTTCTAATTTTAAAAGCTTATATGCAAGTTATTGTCTTAAAAAGTGTTTGAGGACCTGGGTCCTGCCCCAGGGGACATGTATCAATGCAAAAAAAGTTTAAAAAAGGGTTGTTTTTTCAGGAGCAGTGATTTTATTAATGCTTAAAGTAAAACAATAAAAGTGAAATATTCGTTTAAATTTCTTACCTGGGGTTGTCTATAGTATGCCTGTAAAGTGCCGCATGTTTCCCGTGTTTAGAACAGTCCGAGAGGAAAATTACATTTCTAAAGGAAAAAAGTAATTTAAAAGTACTTGCTGCTATAATGAATTGTCGGTCCCGGCAATACACATAAAAGTTAATTGATAAAAACGGCATGGGATTCCCCCACAGGGGAACCCCAAACCAAAATTTAAAAAAAAATGGCGTGGGGTTCCCCCTCAAAATCCATACCAGGTCTGGTATGGTTTTTAAGGGGAACCACACGCCAAAATTTTTTTAAAAAATGACGTGGGGTCCCCCTCAAAAATCCATACCAGACCCTTATCCGAGCACGCAACCTGGCAGGCCGCAGGAAAAGAGGGGGACGAGAGAGTGCCCCCCTCCTGAACCATACCAGGCCACATGCCCTCAACATGGGGAGGGTGCTTTGGGTTAGCCCCCCAAAGCACCTTGTCCCCATGTTGATGAAGGAGAAGGGCCTCAACGCCACAACCCATGCCTGGTGGTTGTGGGGGTCTGTGGGCAGGGGGCTTATCGGAATCTGGAAGCCCCCTTTAACAAGGGGACCCCCAGATCCCGGCCCCCCATGTGATATGGTAATGGGGTACAAATGTACACTTACCATTTCACAAAAAATGTGTGAAAATGGTAAAAAAAAACACAAGACACGGCTTGGGACAAGTCCTTTATTTAAAAAAATAAAAAAATAAAACTGTCCCACAAAGTCTTCTTCTTCTTCTCTCACTCCGATGGATCAGAAAAAAAAGCCGCCTACGATCTGCCTCCATGGGAGGCACCCGCCCTAATGACTGGCCTCTTAGATGACAGCTTTTTTATAACTGAGGGTGGGGCCACAGGATGATGTCCTCTAAAGAACGGGGACATCCCTATGGCTTTCCATTAGCGTTAGAGGGGGGCGGGGGCACCCGGTTACGTAACTGAGTGACCCCGCCCCCTCTGATGCTACGGGAAAGCTATAAGGATTTCCCCGTGCATCAGAGGGGGGGCGGTCTGGGTGGCCCCGCCCCCCTCTGACACTACGGGGAAGCCATAGGGATATCCCCGTGCATCAGAGGGGGCGGGGACACGCGGCAATGTCATCATGTGGCCCCACCCTCAGTTATAAAAGAGCTATCACCTGAGAGGCCGGTCATTACGGCAGGTGCCTCCCATGGAGGCAGATCGTAGGTGGCGTGCGGCTTTTTTTTTCGGTCCGTGGGACAGTTTTATTTTTTAATTTTTTTAATAAAAAAGACTTGTCCCAAGCCCTGTCTTGTGTTTTTTTTTACCACTTTCACACATTTTTTGTGAAATGGTAGTGGTATATTTGTACCACTACCATTTCACACAGGGGGTGGGGCCAGGATCTGGGGGTCCCCTTGTTAAAGGGGGCTTCCAGATTCCATACCAGACCTGAAGTGCCTTGTATGGAATTTGGGGGTCCCCCAAGCATTTTTAAAAAAAATTTTGGCTCGGAGTTACCCTGTGGAGGAATCCCATGCTGTTTTTATCAATGAACTTTTATGTGTATTGCCGGGACCGACAATTCATTATAGCCGCAAGTACTTTTAAATGACTTTTTTCCCCTTAGAAATGTCATTTTGCTCTCAGACTGTTCTAAACACGGGATAGCATGTGCCACTTTACAGGCATACTATAGACACCCCCCAGGTATGAAATTTAAAGGAATATTTCAATTTTATTGTTTCACTTTAAGCATTATTAAAATCACTGCTCCTGAAAAAACGGGCCTTTTTAAAACTTTTTTTTGCATTGATAAATATCCCCTGGGGAAGGACCCAGGTCCCCAAACACTTTTTATAACAATACCATGCATATAAGCTTTTAAAATTAGTACTTTTGATTTCTCCCATAGACTTTTAAAGTGTGTTCCACAGCTTTCGAATTTGCCGCGAACACCCCAAATTGTTCGCTATTCGGCGATGTTCGACTCGAACATCGGGCTCATCCCTAATCGTTATGTATCATTTTATATGTTCTGGCATGATCTTTATGATACGTCTATGTATGAATCATCGCTTAAAGATATGTTTCTTTACAGATCCAACTGGATCTGATTTTTTGTCTGGAATTTTGTGCAATACTTTATCCACTTCAATACAGGGCACTTATACACCTTCCTGCCCAGACCAATTTTCAGCTTTCAGTGCTGTCGCAGTTTGAATGACAATTGCGCGGTCATGCTGCACTGTACCCAAACAAAATTTTTATCATTTTGTTCCCACAAATAGAGCTTTCTTTTGGTGGTATTTGATTACCTCTGCAGTTTTTATTTTTTGCTAAACAAATAAAAAAAGACCCAAATTTTGGAAAAAAATAAAAGTTTTGCTTTTGTTTCTGTTAAAAATTTTTGTAGATAATTAAGTTTTCTCTTTCACTGATGGGCACTGATAAGGCGGCACTGACAGGCACTGATAAGGTGGCAACGATGAGGTGGCACCAATGAGCAGGCACTGACGGGCACTGACGATGGGCACTGATATGCTGCACTGATGGGCACTGGTAGGCGGCACTGATGGGTGGTACTGATATGCAGCACTGATGGGCATTGATAGGCGGCACTGATGGGCACTCGTGGCTGGCACTGGGTGGCCCTGGTGGGCATTGATAGGCGACACTGATGGGCACTGAAAGGCTACAAAGATGGGTTCTTATGGGTGGCACTGATAGGCGGCACTGATAGGCGGCATTGCTGGGCACTGATGGGCACTGATAGGTGGCACTGATGGGCACTGATACGTGGCACTGATGGGCACCGATATGCGGCACTGATATGAGGCACTGATAGGCATCCCTGGTGGCACTGGCAGTGGTAGGCATTGGAGTGGGCACTGATTGGCAGCTGCCTGGGCATTGATTGGCAGCTGTCAGGGCACAGATTGGTATTTCCCTGGGGGTCTAGGGGGCATACCTGGTGTACCATACCAGTGTGGATGGCTTCCCTGGTGATCCTGGGCGACTGACACACGGCAACAACGAACGCCGCGATATGCGCCCCCCCGGGGGCATGCAGCGGCTTAATATTCTGATCACGTCACATGACGTCCGTTCAGGGTATTGAAACCACTTTGCCACCATCATTTTGCTATATGGCGGGTGGCAAGTGGTTATCTGAATAATCCTTGAAGCTTGGACCCTAACTGAGTATATTCAATCTTTGTGATGTGATCGTGACATCATGCTCTTAGAATTCTCAGATAGGTTAGTACCTCCCCCCTTTTTGGTACTTTCATTAAGGACTATACCCATGCTATGATGTTTAAATCATCTTAATAATCAACCTCTTTACTATACATATGTTGTTTATTTTATATAGAATTCATATGTGGCTTTAGATGGTTCCCTGGACTACCTCTATTTTCACTTGATTTCAATACCCACTTGGATAATACACTCTCTTCCCACCAAATTACATGTCCTGCCTAGTGAAGATTACATAGGTGTGTATCATCAATTGAAACACCTTGACTGTATTTTTTTAAAATCAGTTACTTGAATTACATTGGTTGTGAGATAGATTTCTCCACCCTCTGACCTTTCTAAATACTAAATATATATAATATTCTCTCTCTCTATGTAACAGTTTTTCTACACTACTTCACTTGCGGTTCCCGCACTCGCCAGGGAGATTGCCTAATTTGGCCTTTGAGACACCAGAAATTCTGGTGCCAGCTTTGTGGGTGAGTTTCTTCTCGCTCCTAATCAATCATTTTACTTGGCGTTATTTTTCCAAAGTTGAGGGATGTACTGAGGGGTTATATTAGATTTTATCTTTTCTTACATAGATACATGACAGTATACCATGAAGGTTGGTTATTAGTTATGTTTGTTTTTCTGATGTCAATACCATATATCTGATTCATATGCTTTTTGTAGATCATTTTCTGACCCAATATACTCCTGGAAGGGGGTAACCCCGAAACATGTAGAGTGTGCAACTGGAAGAACAGTCTCCGTGTTTAACAGTGCGGAACCATGATAAATATCTAATTTCTTCCAATTTGTGTCAGATAAGTGGATGTTGCATGATTAGTAGCATTCAATGTCTAGTATCTACTTTTTGAAGACTTTTTATTATGTGTACATTTGTGAACAATAAATGTATATTTTTTGTAAACTGACTTTTGTAAGTTCATATCGTACCACGAGAGTCCATGCTGCCTCCACAAAAGTCCAATTTTTATCTAGTAATAGGACGAAGGTACATTAACTGTTTCATAACAAGTAGCGCTTTTTCATATATCAAAATGAGATAGAGAGGATAGGAGCCTTGAATAGAACCAGTGAATTTAAAATGGTTTTGGATTTTAATATTCAACATTACAACATGTAATTTGAGAGGATGGTGAACAAACATTGGGAGGTACTGAGGAAGGATAACATTTTGGTAACTGTCCTTCATCCATACCCTCAATTTATTTACAAAAGAGCCCCCACACTCAGGGATGTCATTTCCCCAAGTATTTTTGACCCACTCAAATACAAGGAAAATAGAATTTTTTCTTTCCTTTCGGGCGTTTATGCCTGTGGACGGTGTCCAGCATGCAAACAGTGTAACATAAAAAAACGTAAGGAGTTCACCTCTTTTTCCACCAATAGGACCTATAAAATTAAGAATCTCATTACATATGGTACCCGTGGAGTAGTCTATATATTGGAGTGCAGTTGTGGACTCCAATATATAGGCCGAACCTCCCGACCCCTGAGTGTTCACATTGGGGAACACGTTAATAATATCAAAAAATGGTCTTAGGTCCCATAGCGTGTCTAAACATTTTAGACAGTGCCATAATAGGGACCCCAGATGGCTAAAATTTTGGGGTATTGAAAGGGTGGACAGACATTGGAGGGGTGGTAATCATATCTGCCACATCAGCCGGAGAGAATCATTCTGGATTGTGGAGGCTAAGGTTTTAACGCCTGAAGGGTTAAATGTTAATTTTGATTTAAACTGTTTTATTTCTGACAAATATTTTCTTTTTTTTTCTGTTCTTTTTATTAATGGGTTATGATTTATTATTTTTTTGTGATGCTTTGGAGGAGTGTGATTTTTATGTAATTAAAACATATATACATGTTTTCTGGTTGGATTTGCTGATCGTCCACTAGGGAGCAGCGGTCTAACTGGGAACGCAATTTTAATAATAGTTTTTTTCCCTTTATGGGATTATTTTGAAATAATTGCAATTTTAGAAATATTTTTGCATTAAGAAATTAATATGGTTTGTCTAGATGCTTGTAGCACAGACCGGCTGTTTCTTTTATCTATCTACAAGCTGTGTATATCGCTACTTGTTTGTGTATGCCCTTGGTATGAGAATGGTACACTATTAATAGACTGCTGGGTGACGCCGTGGACCCACCCCGCTGAGGAAGTTCTGATGAACGTAACGCATATGGGGGAGGAGCCACACATGGATGACGTCACCCGCTGCCATCCTTTGAAGCTAACAGCACACGGTTGTACTACATGCCTGTATCGTTTTAATCCATGTGAGTAGTCTGCTTTTGGACACAATCAATTTTAATGTTTGCACAGTAAGCACTTAGATCTCCCTTTATTTCATATACACATGGTTTGATACCCCCATTGAGAATACCGATTTGGAGGAGAAGTTCAAATTGATTTGTTTCTGTTACCTACCTTTTGTGTGGGACTTGCTCGCATGACTATCTCTTAGTTTAGGAGTCCATACCTAGAGGTGAGCGTAGAACTTAGATCAAAGGTGGAGGGTCTGTCACCATTATTGAAATCGTTGATCTTCACCGGTGGAGTCATCTCTCCGGGACTTGTAGTCCACCAGGTTTTTGGACTATATTTTATTGTTATATTGTGCTGCACTTTCTTTATTTTATCATTTGTTATCAATTTTTGTGAAAATCATTCAGTGATCAGCTTGCATTTTGGGGGGTTTCTTATTTTTGTGCTGATTGCACCCTCTATTTATACATGTAAAATATATTGTCAGCTAATGATAAATTATAATAAATAATCCTTAAAAGAATTAACAATCACTGATATATGTAATTATAGTCAATTTAAAGAACTCTATCTGCAGAAAAATATAAAACATTTTTTATAAGTAAATATTTTTAATTAAACTGTAGCCAGATTATATATGTATTCAAAAATGTCTATATCACTGAAAAGCAGTACATGAGCTTTAACCACTAACTGCATATGGACATACTTGTATGTCATTGTGTCTCAGCAATGATCTTGGAATTTCTTTTACAGCCAGAGATACGCTTTAATATAAAAGTGATCCAAATGGCTATACAGCTACCTGATCACTTTTACAGTGGGTGGAAGGGTGTCTCCCCGCCACCTACCACCTTTCCTAAGCTCTCCTAATCCACTGAGGTGCCCTGGACTGATGTGGGTGGTCGAATCAGCTTACCATACAGATGAAAGGGGAACTTTCATCCCCGATCATCTCTATGGTGTTACGAAAGCGGGAGTGACAGGGATTTTGTCTTCTCCAGTTATAGTTTGTTGTTTACAGGCCAATCTCTGTTTAATCAAATGCTTTTGAAGGTAGAGGAGATATCTGGGGGTCACTGTCCATGCGGTCACAAGGGATGTTGTTCATCTCTCTTGATTGCAATAAAGTTGATAAAAAAATAAAGAGACAGTGTAAACAATGTTTTAAATAAAATAAATGATAAAAAATTAAATATAAATTAAAGCACCCCTGCTCTAAAGTGCTCATGTGCAAATGTGAATGCATATTATATGTAGGTCCTACATGTGAAACATTGTCACAAACATCAGAGCGAGAGCAATAAAATAATTCTAGCACCAGACCTGATATTTACCTCTAAACTTGCAACCTGTAAAGGTTTTAAAGCATCGTCTATAGAGATTTTAGAGAGGATGCATTGGCCTTGTATGTGATTTTTTTGAATAAATGATTATTTGTACTAACAACTATTGTGGTATTGGTGTTGCTTGCTTTTTTTGAATGCTCACTATTTGTTTAAAGCCATTTGAACTAACTGCACGTATTCTATGTCAGTGTCTTGGTGTCCCTTATTTTTTTGTTCAGGTCCAGGTAAGACTTTAGGGAAGAAATGCAAATGAAATTGCCACCTTAACTTTGATCTCCAACTAGGTACTATGCATGACAGATCCACTATACCAACCTCCCCTCGCTTCTCTACATTTAGACTTGCTATTTATTAAAGAACATCAGAATCTTCACACAATAATTGTGTCTATATTTATTTTAATTATCCAATTATCTGAAGAGCAAACTCTTGTTTACGTTTTTCATTTGCACATAATTGGATAATTGAAGTGAGTGTTTACACAATTTATTATGTGAAGATTCTCCACTCCACTAGCAAATCAGCCTAAATGTGTATTTGATTCTGGTTGGAAAGCATACTAAAATGTTAGAGTTTATAGATTTTTTTAACCACCATTGTACTAAATCAACCTCTAGGGAGATCAGTTATTCCAAAGGGATGCTTAAAAATTACCTTTTGTTTGCTGCTTATGCGTGCCCGCCAAAAGCACAGTGCCTACGATCCTAATGTCATTAGTCAGAAAAGATCATAGACTATAGACAGAGGACCAGAGTTGTTCTTTGCCATGTGATCATTGTGCCAATCACAGAGATTACAAATGTAAACAGTATTACTGTTTAACTTTGAAAGCATGCTCTTTCCTCTCACAACAAAGGAAGGGGGAGGAAGGAGGATTTGTGCAATGATTTATTAGATGAGACAGAGAAACACTACAGAAAAGGTAGGCTGTATTCAAGGCAGAGGGGTTAAAGTGTCACTGATCTCTATTGTGTGATTATTTTGTGAGAGATTTAAAATGACAGCCACCACCAATAATGAGGGAGGGGTAGGGGTTTTAAATGCCACTGACTGTTGTGGGATTGTTTTTAAGGTGCTGTTCACCAATGATGTGGGATGGGACATTTTAAAATGCTACCCACCACCAATGATTGTGATAATTTTTAGGTGGTTTAAAGTGTTTAGTTTTTAACATGACATCTAGCTGTTGCCCATGGTGCAAATTGAGTGCAATACAAATTGATCATCCAAGGGACTTTTCTCCACTGATAATGGAAGTATTACATTTGGCTTCAGTGAGTGACTTAACCTCTTTCCGGCCATGCTATAGCTGAATGACAGCTGGAAATCCTGTGACAAGGGATATTTACACTGATAATCAGGGCACTTATCATCAGTGCAGCCTCATCAGTGCAAATCCGTGTCCATCAATGCAGCATATCAGTGCAGCATATCACTGCCCATTAGTGCAGCATATGAGTGTCCATCAGTGCAGCATATCAGTGCCCATCAGTGAAGTCTGATTAGTGCCCATCAGTGCAGCCTCATCCACACACGTTAGTGAATAAGAAAAATTACTGATTTCCAAATTTAATAACAGAAACAAAGAAAAAGTTTTTTTCAGAGTTCTCAGTCTTAGTTAATTTGTTTAGCAACAAATTAAAAATCTAGTGGTGATTAAATACCACCAAAATAAAGTTCTATCTGTCTCAAACAAATTATAAAAATTTCAGATGGGTACAGTGTTGCATGACTGCGCAATTGTCATTCAAAGTGCGACAAGGCTGAAAGCTGAAAATTGGCCTGGGCAAGAAAAGGGGTGAAAGTGCTCAGTAGGCAAGTGGTTAAAGGCTAAGCACACATTATCAATGTTTCAAAATTTTCCACAAATGGTGGCAAAAACTAATATCACCTTGAGGTGTCGACTTTCCAAAGTGTGTTTGTAAAGTTTGTGTTTGTAATGTTCTGGCATTTTTGTTGCACATGGGTTTTATTTCCCATTATATATTGCAGAATAGAAAACCCAGTCATTAGTAAATACCACTAAAAGTAAACTCTATCTTTAAAAATTTTTTTTTTTTAATTATATATAATTCTCAATCAAACTAAAACAGCGCTCAAAAATGACTTGCAAAGGAAGGGGGTGTCAAAATGCTGGCATTGAGGTGGTTAAATGGCAATTAATGTAAGGTATCTAAACATTTTACACACATGATAACATTTGCAGACAGCAGTGTCAAAAATGGAATAGACCCTTCTGCAGTGATCAGAAGTGTCAGACACTGACCTGAAAATTAGCTGTTCTCCTACTTCAAAGCAAGTATTAAAATGAACCTATATGCAAATGTTAACAATGTTCTGCGTAGAACAGTCTTGTTGAGAATGATACATAATTAGTAATTTAAGTACTGAATTACTTTTTATAATGAAATGCTCCTACAGACACTTTAAAGTACTCACCAAATGTGTGAAGGCCTAGAAATCAGATGCTTAGGACATACTGTATGCGGGCAGCACCGAAGGAACCTGGGGCAGCAAATTATACAGCAGTTATTTCAGACCTTTAGTTACTCTATTTATCTGTGGTATTTGCAAGACTAACACTAGTGCTGCTGCATAATCATACATTTTCCACAGCATTTTGTAGTGTGTTTTTATGCACATTTTTTATGTGTTTTCATGCTTCCTGTTTTTTTTTTTTTGGAGGGGGATACTGGTTGTTAAACACAAAACCCTGGCAAAAATACACCAAAAAACATGTGTGTATGTTTTTCATTTGCTCCTGTTGAAGCCTATGGGACAAAAAAGCACTATGCTGCATGAAAAGAAGCACCTGCACCTTTTCAAAAATTGTACTGCACCATGTTGCATTGATGTGAATAGGCACATTATAAAATATTGTGATTTCTATTGTGATCCATTGAAGTGAAAAATCACACTAATGTGAATGGGGCCTAATGTTAACAACTGAGTATAGTTCTATTTTATAAAAAGTAATTATTGGTTGTGTTTTCAAAAGTATTTTTTGTTACAACAATATCATTGATTTGTTCAGAATGCCAGTTTAAAAACATTACAAATATGCCTTTATTTAGTAGAAGACCAATTAATTATTCTGTTGTTGTTGTATGTACTGTATGTATTTTTATATTGAGTATTTTTTCATTGTTATGTTTCTGTGCTGCAAAATCACTGAATACTAAAATAGACACAGAAGTAAAAAACATGTATGAATATGTGTGTGGGTACAATATATTCAAGAACTTGCTCAGTTGGCCATGTGTTATAAGACATTCTTTTTTTTTCTTTTTTTTTTAAGGACTAACAGGGTGAAACTGATTTTTTTCATTGTACTATACATTGCTGATTGACTGGTCAAAGGAGATCAGAAATTCACAGTCATTTCTATGTGGGTCAGTGCTCCTAGCAATTGTTTCCCACTGTTTTGACAGATTGTACGTGCCAGAAAAAATAGCAATAATCAAGTGATGTACACAGAGAACAGCAATGCTGAAATCTTAAATATCTGAAGGCAATTCAGCTGTGCATTCTTCCAATAGGATAAAACATGCATTGTTATATGAAAAAAATATATTATTATCGGTACTGTGCTACATAATTTAAATTTGTGTTAAACTACATATAAGTTTAAAATATTGCAATACAAGATCCAGGAATGTATTTGTTCTAAAAGATTAGGATAGGCTAACATGGCATAAAATCATACAGTATATGCATTTTCAATTCAAAGCACCAAGGACAAATTGTCAGCTGCAGTACTTTGGGTTCACTAGCTATCGCTACTGGTGTACCTTACTGTAAGTTGACTAGCTCCTTCTGCTAGCCCTGCACTTCCAGGTATGGAAGTAAGGGGAATTTTGGATAAACCAGTCCCCTCACTAGGTTCCCAACAGCCATCACAACAGTGCTTAGCTGTGATTAGTATTGATAGGAATGTTTGGCGAACTCATTGATCATTCTGCAAAATACAAACTTTAATGAGAATCCCATGACAGGCATATCTTTAAAAACAAAGTTGTTCATTTTTGGAGGCTAATAGACAAGGGATTGGCAAGCAAAGGACATTGAGAGCTGAGCATTGTTAGGGGTTACATGTACCAGTGGAAACACAAAAATTAAATTAATGCCATTAAGTGATCAGAAGACCCTCCATTTTATGCGTCTTTGAGGGAAACATGGGAAAAATGACAATTCTTTTAAAACATGCTTTAGAGGTGCCTTTTAAGCTATGGAGGGGTTAGAAAACAATTCAATGCTCCTGTATAGTATCAACAACACAGTAGTCTGACATCACATACTATGTGTGCATAATACATTTTTTTAATTTTACATTACTCTTTTGCTTACATAAAGCAGCAGCACATCTACAGTATCTGAATATTTTTTAACTTGATAACAAATTTCTATTCAGGTTGTTTTTGCTCCTGCATTTATTTTTTCTCTGGCAGTGTTAGTGCATAATTGAGTGGTTGAAGTAGTAGATAGAAAAGCTCAAAATTTGCACTTCAAAATAAAATAAAACAATTGCCAAATCCTGGAAAAGCATGTTTCATAGCATAGCAAGTGATCTTTTTAAACTGAGTTTTATTGAAAAACAATCAAAGTCGGACATAGACCAATGCAATTACCATATAGTATCATATGACTATTACATAACAGATTGAACAGGGTACACATTGCGGGGTGAGTAAAATCCCCTACATCATACAAAAGATACAAGATAACAATTCAAGGAATAAAGAGGCCATTTTAGCAAGATAGTGTCTGAAAACACCTTATTTATCAGTTCTGATAAGTAAGTAAAAAGAGAGAAAAACATAAAACCAACAAAACATGTGCAATACCCTGATGCCCTGTACACACAATCAAATTTTCCATCAACAAAACTGTGGATTTTTGTCCGAAGAATGTTGACTTAAACCTGTCTTGCATACACACGGTCACACAAATGTTGTCGGAAATTCTGAACGTCAAGACAACACGTACGACGGGACTATAAAAAGGAAGTTCAATAGCCAGTGTGCCACCCTTTGGACTCCTTCTGCTAATCTTGTGCTTATCTCGTGTTAGTAAAAGTTTGGTGAGAGACTATTTGCGCTTTTCAGCCTCGTGCAAGTATCTGTCTTATCCAGCCTGTCTTTCAGTCAGCTGCTTGATAGAAGTTTCATCCATCCATTGAACCTAGAAGCTAAATTCTAGTAAAAAAAAACCTGACACAATTCTGACAGTTGGGGGTTAAAGCACTTGAAGGAGCTGCCTGTTTAATTTCTTGTACACCTAGTGTCCTTCTATTGGAAATGGTAGCATAACCCACCTGTATATGGCTGATATTTACTCAACAGCCATGTTTCTCAATGAATAAAAGAGAAATACAATTTCCTTATTTGTTTAAATAATGGCCAGCCGCTTCTGCCTATTTCTCACAGCTATCAACATGACAGAATATAAAATCAATCACATCGTTCTTGCATGCTGCATATTACATAACTTTTTATGAAAAAATGCATCAAACTATGTGGCATCAGTTGGGACTGAGGCCGGCTTATTACCGGATCAAAGAACTCTGATGGCTCTTGAACCTGGCCATCCTGGCTTGCCCCCCCAAAGCACCTGGGAAGTTCGCCAAAGGACGGAGTAGCATAAGCGCTGATCGTGCAAAAAAAGGTACAATTTTAACTTGGGGCATCAGTGGCTAGTGGCCTATACTGCTTATAGATTGAGACCTATATTGGGACAAGATTAGGAGAGTTGAGCTTGACATTAGGGTTTGTCTTGTGTTGTGTCTTGCAGAGAAAATGGATACATTTACTGACCCAGATTTCCTGCCAAACCCCATAGACATGTACAGGGAGCTGCCATGTCTGTGGCAAGTCAAATACTTAGAATACTCCAACAAGCTAAAGAGGAAGGCAGCGCTGAAGCAACTGTTGGAACTGGTGAAGCCGGTGACTCCCATGGCAGACATCCCCTATTTGAAGGCCAAAATTGGTGGCCCAAGGAGCACATATAATATGGAATGCAAGAAGGTGGAGGATTCCATGAGATCAGGAGCAGCAGCAGACGACGTTTATGTCCCCAATCTGTGGTACTACTACAGACTGCGTTTTTTGTCAGACCAGAGTGAACCCAGGCCATCACTATCTACACTTCCTTCCACACCTCCTTCCACATCATATGAGGCTTCAGAAGTCCTACCTGGGTCTTCCACCCAGGAAGAAGATGTGGAGGAGCCCAGCTTGAGTGGTATAGCATTGTTCAACATATTTCTTGTCAAAAATTGAATGATGTTAACTAGATGTTATTATTGATCACTAATTTCTGATTTAACAAAGTGGTTTATATATCAATAGACAATAGTAGCCAAAATGATTGGGACAAGAATGAAAAATGCTGGGGTCAAAGTGTATTATTTATTTATTTATTTCAGTTACTTATATAGCGCCATCAATTTACGCAGCGCTTTACATATACATTCACATCAGTCCCTACCCTCAAGGAGCTTACAATCTAAGGTCCCTAACTCACATTCATACATACTAGGGACAATTTTTAGACAGGATCCAACTGACCTACCACCATGTCTTTGGAGTGTGGGAGGAAACCGGAGTACCCGGAGGAAACCCACACAGGCACAGGGAGAACATGCAAACTCCAGGCAGGTAGTGTCGTGGTTGGGATTCGAACCAGCGACCCTTCTTACTGCTAGGCGAAAGTGCTACCCACTACACCACTGTGCCGCCCCAAAATGATAGTCTTTTCTATTTGTTAACATTCAATTTGCAATAGTCATGAGCTAAAAATTGTGTGATTGATGACCAAAGAACTAAAACTTTGTCCCATTTTTATACACAGGAAAGTCTCATCCAGGAGGAGGCCATGGAAAGTGGCAGACAGAAGGTGGCTGAGGTGGCCATGGAAAGTAGCAGCCAGGAGGTGGCCATGCCCAGAAGCCTGACCGAATCCCAGGTTCCTCTCCTCCACTTTCCATCAAAAAGTACCAGGAAGGCGAAGAACCTGGAGAAGTCAGCGACTGATTTGATTAAGCAGGCTACTGCAGACCTCACAACAACCCCTGGTGGCCCAGAGTCATATGACTGTCTGACAGCCAGTAAACTGGAAGAAATGGAGGAGGGCCAACGTTTCATGTGTGAGCAGCTAATAATTCAGGCCCTAAACAAGAGGATGAGGGGTCAACAGCTAAAACCCACCTGTGTGAGTTGGACCATATTACTCCTCCACCACCTCCAGCAACACCTCCAACAACACAGCCACCCAACCCATGACAGCAGCCTGGAAGGAAGTGTGGAAGGAAGTGTTGAGAGTGATGGCCTGGGTTTGGTGTGGTCTGGCAAAAGATGCAGGCTGTGGTAAGACCACAGCCTGGGGACACATATGTCATCCGCTGCTGCTCCCGATCTCTTGGAGTCCTGGACCAATTATTCTGGAGATCTGGAGAAATTTTTTTTTTTAAAAAGGAGATCATTATAAAAATTAAAAAAAGATTATTCTGGAGACTTGATAAAAAACCTACAAAAATTATTCATGAGATCACGAGAAATACTAAAAAATCAGTTATTCAGAACTCTGTGTGAATATCAGCAGCAAAGCAACTTCATTATTCTAGCATTATAAAGATGAAGAGAATGCGCTGCATTGAAAGATTTTAAAATTTGCCTAGTGACGAATTTGCTATCTCCAATACAAATGCTAGGTTTACAAGACTGAGCGCTTCCGTCTCATACTTGATTCTGAGCATGCGTGGACTTTTGTGCGTTGGACTTGTGTACACACGATCAGACTTTCCTTTGTTGTCAGAAAATTTGAGAACCTGCTCTCAAACATTTGTGTGCGGAAATTCCAACAGCAAATAGACAAAGTGCTTACCTCCCACAAACTGCACGTGAAGAATCTCTGTCTCTCCCTTCAGGCCTCCTAGGCATAATGGCAATATGAATAGCCTAATTTTATGAGTGCAGCTTTGCATTTGTCACTAACAACTTCACAATGTTGACACCCAAAAAAATGGAAAGGCCATATTAAAATAACATACAAAATGTCTTCCTCGAAAGAAAAAGTTCCCTGCACCTTTTATTATTATTATTATATTATTATTATATTATAGATTTATATAGCGCCAACAGTTTACGCAGCGCTTTACAATGTATAAGGGGGACAACACAATTACAGTACAGTTCAATACAAAAGGTACAGGAGGGCCCTGCTCGTAGAGCTTACATTCTAAAGGGAGGGGGTGGTGGTACAAAAGGTAATAGCTGCAAAGAATGATTTGATGGGGGTGGCTTTTTCATGCGAATCCAATGTGAGTTCAGCCATACAACTGTATGGCTGAATTTGCATTGCACAGACATCATATGTGATCTGCACAGCAATGTGGTGTGAATCACATGCAATGTATGTGTTCGCAATAGTGTGAACCCAGGCTGAAGACCAACCCTAAATCATGAGAATGCCAAACCCTTTTAATTTGTTATTTTTTGCAGAGAATTAAAAAAAGTGAAAAAACAAAACAAAACAAAAAACAATAAAACACCCTCACAAAAATTCAAATAGCAACTAAACAGCAATAGAAGTTCATCCTAAAATGGACTGTTAGATCAATGCACTGTGGATACAATGGGTGGTAAACACAGCAGTGCAGCTCAGTTATGGACCACTGAATAACACAGTGAATAAAGGGTAAGGGGGGTGTAACACTCCACTCTCTGTAGCCAATAACACTGCAAATCACTGTAATCAATGACAATATACAGCACTGTAGATAGTACAGTAGCACTGTACAGTACCACAAAAAAACTATCTCTTCCTGAAATTACAGTCAGCTGTTACTCACTACCCCGACTTCAGCACATGCTGACAAAGGCTGATAGGAAAGCTTCTTTATAAGTATATATATATATATATATATATATATATATATATATATATATATATATATATATATATACAGTCAGGTCCATAAATATTGGGACATCAACACAATTGTAATCTTTTTGGCTCTATACACCACCACAATAGATTTGAAATGAAACAAACAAGCTGTGCTTTAACTGCAGACTTTCAGCTTTAATTTGAGGGTATCATCCAAATCAGGTGAACGGTGTAGGAATTACAACAGTTTGTATAAGTGCCTCACACTTTTTAAGGGACCAAAAGTAAGGGGACAATTGGCTGCTCAGCTGTTCCATGGCCAGGCATGTGTTATTCCCTCATTATCCCATTTACAAGGAGCAGATAAAAGGTCCAGAGTTCATTTCAAGTGTGCTATTTGCATTTGGAATCTGTTGCTGTCAACACTCAATATGAGATCCAAAGAGCTGTCACTATCAGTGAAGCAAGCCATCATTAGGCTGAAAAAACAAAACAAACCCATCAGAGAGATAGCAAAAACATTAGGTGTGGCCAAATCAACTGTTTGAAACATCCTTAAAAAGAAAGAACGCACCGGTGAGCTCAGCAACACCAAAAGACCCGGAAGACCACCAAAAACAACTGTGGTGGATGACTGAAGAATTATTTCCCTGGTGAAGAAAACACCCTTCACAACAGTTGGCCAGATCAAGAACACTCTCCAGGAGGTAGGTGTATGTGTGTCAAAGTCAACAATCAAAAGAAGACTTCACCAGAGTGAATACAGAGGGTTCACCACAAGATGTAAACCATTGGTGAGCCTCAAAAACAGGAAGGCCAGATTAGAGTTTGCCAAACAACATCTAAAAAAGTCTTCACAGTTCTGGAACAACATCCTATGGACATATGAGACCAAGATCAACTTGTACCAGAGTGATGGGAAGAGAAAAGTATGGAGAAGGAAAGGAACTGCTCATGATCCAAAGCATACCACCTCATCAGTGAAGAATGGTGGTAGTAGTGTCATGACGTGGGCATGTATGGCTGCCAATGGAACTGGTTCTCTTGTATTTATTGATGATGTGACTGCCGACAAAAGCAGCAGGATGAATTCTGAAGTGTTTCGGGCAATATTATCTGCTCATATTCAGAAAAATGCTTCAGAACTCATTGGACGGCGCTTCACAGTGCAGATGGACAATGACCTGAAGCATACTGCGGAAGCAACCAAAGAGTTTTTTAAGGGAAAAAAGTGGAATGTTATGCAATGGCCAAGTCAATCACCTGACCTGAATCAGATTGAGCATGCATTTCACTTGCTGAAGACAAAACTGAAGGGAAAATGCCCCAAGAACAAGCAGGATCTGAAGACAGTTGCAGTAGAGGCCTGGCAGAGCATTACCAGGGATGAAACCCAGCATCTGGTGATGTCTATGCGTTTCAGACTTCAGGCTGTAATTGACTGCAAAGAATTTGCAACCAAGTATTAAAAAGTGAAAGTTTGATGGATGATTGTTAATCTGTCCCATTACTTTTGGTCCCTTAAAAAGCGGGAGGCAGATATACAAACTGTTGTAATTCCTACACCGTTCACCTGATTTGGATGCAAATACACTCAAATTAAAGCTGAAAGTCTGCAGTTAAAGCACATCTTGTTTGTTTCATTTGAAATCCATTGTGGTGGTGTATAGTGCCAAAAAGATTAGAATTGTGTCGATGTCCCAAGATTTATGGACCTGACTGTATATATATGCAGTGCCTTGAAATAAGTAATACCCCTTGAAATTTTCCACATTTTGTCATGTTAAAACCGAAAACTTAAATGTATTTTATTGGGATTTTATGTGATAGACCAACACAAAGTGGCACATAATTGTGAAGTGGAAGGAAAATGATAAATGGTTTTCAACATTTTTGACAAATATGTGAAAAGTGTGGAGTGCATTTGTATTAAGCCCCCCTGAGTCAATACTTTCTATAGCCACCATTCGCTGCAATTACAGCTGTAAGTCTTTTTGGGTATGTCTCTACCAGCTTTGCACATCTAGAGTGTGACATTTTTTCCCATTGTTCTTTGCAAAATAGCTCAAGCTCTGTCAGATTGGATAGAGAGCATCTGTGAACAGCAATTTTCAAGTCTTGCCACAGATTTTCAATTGGATTTAGGTCTGGTCTTTGACTGAGCCCTTCTAACACATGAATATGCTTTGATCTAAACCATTCCATTGTCGCTCTGGCTGTATATTTAGGGTTGCAGTCCTGCTAGAAGGTGAACCTCCACCCCAGTCTCAAGTCTTTTGCAGACTCTAACAGGTTTCCTTCTAAGATTGCCCTGTATTTGGCTCCATCCATCTCCTCATCAACTCTGACCAGCTTCCCTGTAGCTGCTGAAGAAAAGCATTCCCATAACATGATGCTGCCACCACCATGTTTCATGGTGGGTATATTGTGTTCAAGGTGATGTGCAGTGTTAGTTTTCTGCCACACATAGCGTTTTGCTTTTAGGCCAAAAAGTTAAATTTTGGTCTCATCTGACCAGAGCACCTTCTTCCACATGTTTCTGTGTCCCCCACATGGCTTCTCACAAACTGCAAACAGGATTTCTTATGGCTTTCTTTTAACAATGGCTTTCTTCTTGTCACTCTTCCATAAAGGCCAGATTTGTGGAGTGCACAACTAATAGTTGTCCTGTGGACAGAGTCTCCCACCTGAGCTTTGGATCTCTGCAGCTCCTTCAGAGTTACCATGGGTTGCTTCTCTGATTAATTATTTCCTTGCCCAGCCTGTCAGTCTAGGTGGATGACCATGTCTTGGTAGGTTAGCAGTTGTGCCATGCTGTTTCCATTTTCGGATGATGGATTGAACAGTCTGTGAGATGTTCAAAGCTTGGGATATTTCTGTATAACGTAACCCTGCTTTAAACTTCTCCACAACTTTATCCCTGACCTGTCTGGTGTGTTCCTTTCCTTCATGATGCTGTTTGTTCACTAAGGTTCTCTAACAAACCTCTAAGAGCTTCACAGAACAGCTGTATTTATACTGAGATTAAATTACACACAAGTGGACCCTATTTACCAATTAGTTGACTTCTGAAGGAAATTGATTGCACTAGATTTTATTTAGGGGTATCAGAGTAAAAGGGGCTGAATACAAATGCACGCAACACTTTTCACATATTTATTTGTAAACAATTTTGAAAAACATTTAGCATTTTCCTTCCACTTCACATTTATGTGCCACTTTGTGTTGGTCTATCACATAAAATCCCAATAAAATACATTTAAGTTTTTGGTTGTATTTCGTCATGTTTCTTCCACCAGGGACTTTCTCTAGAGCAGTGGTTCTCAACCCTTCCAGTGCTGTGACCCTTTGATAACATTTCCCAAGTTGTGGGGACCCCTAACAGAAAAATAATTTTCATAGCAAGGGTTGTCAGCACCCAAGGCAAGACTAGTAATTTGCACCCCTAACTCACGGACATTTAGTGTCCCCAAGTCCCTTCCACTTGTACAGTATTAAAACCCCTTATGGTACATTTTAGGACATACCATTCTCTTTGTTCTCCTTTCTTTGCCTTTTATCTCTAGCATAATTTCCTTTTTTTTCCCCATCCCTCTCTCTAGCTGTCTTTCTTGTTCTCTCTCTTATTCTTTCTCTCCCTTTTTCTTTGTTCCTCCCCCTCTTTTCCTCTCCCTTCCATGTATTCTTTATTTTTATTTTTTCTCTTACTCCTTGGTGGGGGGGTGGGGGGAATGGGATGAGTGGCAGTGTTGGCGGGGAGTTGGGATGAGTGGCAGTGCTGGTGGGGGGTGGGATCAGTGGCAGTGCTGGGGGGAGTTCTGATGAGCCAAATTGGTGTGGACTTTTATTCGCAACTATAATTTA
Organism: Aquarana catesbeiana; assembly: GCF_042186555.1. Taxonomy (NCBI): domain Eukaryota; kingdom Metazoa; phylum Chordata; class Amphibia; order Anura; family Ranidae; genus Aquarana; species Aquarana catesbeiana. The sequence goes on along the minus strand of NC_133325.1, from coordinate 259,837,832 downwards.
CAGGTATTGTTACTCACTGTGTCTCCGACTTTGTGATGTCTCGCAGCAGTGACACCTATGCTGAAATCAGGAGATAGGGTCTCCTCCAGCCCCTCCCACTTCACATTCCTCACCAGTCAGCTGACCTTTAGTCTCTGCCCCCCAGCCATGCCGTGAAATGAATGGACGGCTGAGAAAATTCTGGGAGAACGGTGCAAGCTTCAGGAACAGCCCAGGATTTAGTGACCCCTGGCAAATCGTCATTCGAACCCAGGTTGAGAACCACTGCTCTAGAGGATGGGAAAATGGTGATTTGTGCCATATAGAGGAGATCGGGGAACTCCCATACAGCCATACCTGATCTCATCTGTGGCTAATGAACCCAGAAATGAGAAGGATATTATCACGGTTGTTTTCAGAGCTATCATTCCCCAGCTATTGTAGCCAGGGAAACAGGTAACCAAGCATGTGTTGTACTTAAAGGGTAACTCCACTTTCTTGGGAAAAAAATAGCAAATAAAAAAAATAATATAGCTTATACAATTGCTACACAGCCATATTATAATTAAATCTTGTTAAAACAATTACTTTTCCTTGTCAATATGTAGTGCTGTAATTTTCTGTAAAATGCAATGTAGTATGGCAACCTAGAGGTGTTCTTCTGTACACAGATGTACTGAATGTTCCCCAGAAATGTGATTTCCTGCTGGTGTGATTGGCTTGCTGATTTTCCCAGAAGTCTACACTAAGATACAAGTCAGATTTTGGGCATCCCCAACAGCAAAAATGTAATTTTTGTTGAGATACTCTCAAAGGTAAATCACGTCTAAGGGGATGCATACCCTGCCACTTTCCTCATTAGAACCCTGAAAGTAAATAATCTAATTGACAATTATAACTTCATTCACACTAACTTTGCTGATGGACACAGATACTCAAACTGCTATTTCTTCAGAATGACAAGATATCAATCTGCAACAACGTTTGTAAAGTGTTACTAAACCCAGAACCTACATTCCTGCATTCACTATATCTGGTCTCCAACAGTACACAGAACATGGAAATGTAATTATTTTAGTAAATATAAACTGCTAAATACCTTTTCTCATCAGCAGTATATAGCAGCCTTGTGACTTGTATCAGTTCCTAGTAAAGCTTGTAGGAGGAGTTTTCATTCTCCCCTGACCCTCTGTCTGGACAGTGCTGATTGACCCTGTGCTGATCACATGCACCTTTCCAAGAAAAAAGAAAATCTCTCTGGCAATACACACCAAACTGAGCATGTGCAGCTTGTCTCCAAGCTCTGTATTATCAGGAAATAATAAAGGGACAGTGGAAGAAGAGGAGGATCAGAGAGACAGGATCACACAACCGTCATACACAATGCAGGGGATTAACCCCTTAGGTTCCACAGTGAGTATAACCAGCATGCTTTACTGTATATACAGGCTGATTTTACTGTTATGGGTTTAGTAACACTTTAAAATCCTTGCAATCTACATAGATCACCCAGGGGATTTTTTTTCCAACAAAAGTGGGGTTACTCTTTTAACCTTCAGTGAAGGACAGGGGAGACATTGGGGGTCTAAATTATGCACTGCTGCATTATCTGATGTGAGTGTGTGAGCTGGTAGCCTTATCTTAAACCATATTTTGTTTTTGCTTGGGGGCAAAGTGGTGCTAAATCTTAGGTCTTCCTGGTTGCCTAAGATAAGTACCCAGTTTGCATTGCCATCCTTGCTTGTATTTGACCAGTGCAGAGATGGCCTTCAGAGGAAAAAAAATATTACTATGTAAATAATGTTTAAGCAATATTAAAATATTCATGATGGGGTGTGGGTCAATGGCTGGGTCTGGAGAACATTTGACTCTACCATCCTACCATTTAAACCATTCCTAGAGGGTTTTTCCTCTGGAGAAATTGAGAGATAAGAATAACAGAACTTTGCTCAATTATCTGCAGCATTACAACTAGCAATACCAGCTTTTTTTCATTTTCATATTGTGGAATTTCATAGGTCTGTATCTATATTTGTGCTCTTCATGTATTACAGTTTGATATCGTGAATGTGTTTCCAGTAACACTTTTTGTATGCCTTATTGCATGTGTCCTCTTTCCTGTCTATTTAATTCAAACAAATGTAGTAGGTGTGTACTGTATATACCTTTATACATTTTGGCCACTAGATGGCAATATGCTTGTTCATGAGTAGGAGGAAGTATACCTCCTAGGAACATTTTCCAGTGACCGCCCAGCGCGGGTAGAATGCGAGGATCTCTTCCCAGCAAGGTTGGACATTTTGGAGGGGCGGACTGTACACTGGTGGGGCCCATACACTTGACATCAGTCCGCAACATGATGCGGTGACAAAGTTACATTAATCTGGGCATGTGCGTTGGAGCAGCCCCATGCGCAGCGTCTCAGGGAGCCAAATATCAACTGTAGCTTAAGCCAGTTTGGCCCGGCTGACATCAATTCAGCTTCCCCTAACCCCTATTTAACTGGTGACCCTTGAGAGAGTAGACAGAGATCTGGCCTCCTTCTGCCAATTTGCACTTTTATATACCATATTTGCACTGTTTCCCAGGTAAGTGTAGGTCATTTTATTAAGTAGGGGCATACACTTAAAAGTAAAAAGAACCTTAAGCCATATCTCTGTTATAGAGAGTTAGGCTCTTTACCCCTTCACAGTGGTTATTAATTACATTTGTACCTTATATGTTTGTCACATATTTTGAGCATTCTTACACCTTGTGCTGATGTGTGACCAGCTTTTGTATAATTTATGCACTCATGCATTTATGTTTCATCTGGGCAATGTATGGTATACAGACCAAGACAGTCTGTGTCTATGGACTGCACAGGACCCAATGCATGCTTTTTTTATCCTGTACGGTGATACCTTGTCTATGAACTGTCTAGGTGATCGTAAGTAACTAATCACTACAAGTCTGTTGGTCAATCTATAATAATTGTTGTTTATAGTATATAATTATATGTTGGGAATTTGTATTTTAGAGATTTGATCCTGTATACACCCCTGATGAATGAGATTTGACCTCCCTGAAACACATCAGTAACAGAAGACACACCGTATCACATATTACAGCATTTGTTCAGTACAGTGTATGCCATACTATGTGGATGTCATTTTATTGATGTTTTTGTACCAATAAAATTGCTTTTATCTTCACTAAATTGCAAATACATGTTGCTTCAATTGTACCACCACAGTGCTTCTTAAAATCCTGTTGGGGAATCATTTGTTATCTTTAACATCCATCAAAGGTCTGGTTTCTACCCTACCTATCTTGTTTTAGAGAGAGTTGGCCTTTTACTCCTTGATTAAGACCTAATCTGATTTTCTTTGCACTTCAGAAACTGCCCAATAAAGAAATTCCTCTCTACTTTCACCTACAAGGTAGTATTCCTTTGTAGCCATCACATGTGCGAGGCAAATGCCTGAGCTGGCTGCCTAGTCTTGCAAAGAACATTTTCTGATTTTGCACAGGGACAAGGTGGTGTTGAAGCCTAGGATGTACTTCTTGCTTAATGTTGCACTCAGGTTATATTTCCTTCTCTGCCCATGCATGCTTGATCATGGTAGGAGCAGTGTTATAGGGGGAAAAATATATAATAAAAAATTGAAAATATGTAACTAAGATATGTGCAAAAAATTGTATTTACCTGCTACAAACAGAACACAATCTCCATTCCATGACAGTGAAGTGCTAGATCCAGATTGCAGGAAGTTTTGAAGAAGGGTGGGCAGTAAATGACTATAGGATTCCACAATTAAAGCGTTAGTAAACCTCACCTTTGTTTAAAAAAAAAAAAAATCCTGCAAGACAATGGCATAATGTGCTAGCATGCATCGCATACTAGCACATTATAAAAACGTACCTTAGAATGAAGCCCTCTAGTGGCACGCTGTCACCGCTGACAGGGCTTCCATCTTCACCCAGTCTTCCTTTGGGGTTTGAGTACTCTGGCCTTCTCATAGACCAAGCAGCGATGACGTCCCTCCTGCACATGTGAGTGGGTGTCGCGGCTGCTGCATGGAGCTCTGAAGGGATGCATGTCATGCCATCCCTTTAGAGCTCATTTGCCAGTGACTTCATTGGCTGCCTGCAGTGTGAATACCTCCCAAACCATGCAGGTTTAGGAGATAGTCACTGTACCTATAGGTATGCCTTATTATAGGCTTATCTGTAGGTACACATTAAAAAAAACACTTTACCACCACTTTACATTTTGCTGCTGCCTACCCTTCCCCTGGCTATAGGATTACCCTAATCCACTTGCTGCTGTCTTCCCTGCCCATTGTGTTGTCGAAGGGTGGGAACCTTTTTAAACTTGCATAGAGACAAGATGGTCTTAAGTTCCAGGACTTCCATGTTGCCCAAATTAGTACCCAGTTTGTGTTGCTACCTTTGTCTGTGTTTGCTTGACCAGAGCAGTAATGGTCATGAGGGAACAATAAATGAAAATGAAAAAATTATAAATATATAAATATTGCTCGACAAAATAAATAAATAAACCTACTACCTCTATGTGCAGAACCTCTGCTATCACTTTAGTCCTGCCTGATCTTGTTTTTAATAGGAGAGATTTCCTAAATGTAAGTACATACAATCCAATGAGACAACCAAACAAACATCCACGAGTCCAAGGTTTTAAATGATAAAACTTTATAGCAGAAAAAATCCAACGCACTCGACTTCATCAGGGATTACGAATTTGAAGTAAACAAATACCAAATTGATCTGCACTGTGATTTTTTGCTTGGAATAGTTTCAGGAGAGCAGCCTAAACCAGCAATACTGAATGCAACAAAGCAGCTCCTTTGCTGCATTCACTAATGCTTGCTTACTGTACCTGTTTCTCAGGTAATATACTCGAATGCTTCATTTAAAATAAGCATTAGATTGTATAATATTTTAGCTTAACTAAGCTAGTAATATACTGTCTAGCCACTGAACAATATTTTTGACTATTGTCTCTCAGATAATGTTTTTTGCAAACTAGAAGCCTTGACTCTTTCAATTTGTTGCCTATTCAAGTGCTTGTGTACTGTCCTGATGCTACCTAATTTCTACCAAATGCATAAATAAGGCCTATAGGTGAATATTTTAAAAATACAACATAACTGGCCATAAAGGAATGGAAAGGGATTCAGGGAACATGTGGTTTTGAAGGGTATTTGTGTACCCTGCTTTAAAGGTTTAATTATTTTTAAGAAATTGCACTGTGTTTCTGTGAAAAAACTCACAAATGTTAAAATGAAATGGTTGTGCTAGCGACCAATTTCCACAATGTTGAAGGCTTTAACTTTATCCCCATGGCTGATGAGGACTTACTCTCAGATGTGGACGTCAAACCCTATTGATCACCTAGAGTTCAATCACATCCACAAGGCCCTGGGCTCCAGGAAGGCAGATGGCCCCCCACAGGACATTATTATTAAGGTAACATACTACTGCACTAAATAAATTATCTTTTATGCTGCTTGGTACAAACCAGATTTATTCTTCCCAGGGTACCCATACCAACCATTTGTGGTTCTGGCCTCAATCACCATCCAGAAGTGCCAACAAATGAAACCCTACACTACTAGACATGTTCTTAATAGAAAAATCTGTTTTGTTTTGATTTGTTATTTACATAAATGTGTTTAATTAAATTCATTTAGTTCATTTAATTTGAATTCTATTCTAGTTTTTTTATATTCTATAATTTTCTATTATTTCATTTTCCATTTCTTTTCTTTTCTGTTCTACTCTATTCTTTTATCCTCTATTGTATTCTAATCTATTATTTTATTTTCTATTCAAATTCAAATGTATTCTATTTGAAATTTCGAATCTCTGAAGATTATATTCTTTCTATTTTATTCTATTTTATTGTTTTTTTATATTCTATTATTTTCTTTTCTTTTCTCTTGTATTCTATTCAAAATTTGTATTTCCAAAGAAGGTTATATTCTTTCTTTTTTATTCTTTTCTCTATTCTATTTTTTTAATACTACTATTTTCTATTATCTAATTTTCAATTCTATTCTTTTCAATTCTATTCGTTTCTATTCAAATTCAAACTTATTCTATTTGAAATTCAAATTTCAGAAGACGATTATATTCTAGCCTTGATGAGGAAAGCCGCTGGAGCATTGGGTCCACGGGAGACCCAGACAACTCTTTGGATATCTGCGGACCCTGTATTGGGGAAACTTTGACACCCATCTTATTGCTACCATCGTGTGTGCTTATCTTTTTTTTCATGCTCTTCTGTAAGGACTATGTTTGATATCAGCCACTGTTAAAATACTGACTGTTCTCTAGTGTTGGTTGTTCATTTTCTAAACTTGCCTTCTGTTTAGCATGGACCAGAGATTCCTTCCTGCTCCCACTGGCTATCTGTAGGCTTTAAAGTGATCATTCTGGCATTTTATGTTATAAAGGTCAGTTTTAACTTGGTATTACAATGATACCATAATTTTGACTATTTTATGATCACCAGCCCTATTCATAGATTGGAGCTGTACTTTCTGTTCATATTCTTTACTCTTATACCCTGTACACATGGTCAGACTTTCCGATAGAAAATGTGCGATCGGAGCTTGTTGTCCGAAATTCCGACCATGTGTGGGCTCCATCAGACTTTTTCAATCTGAATTTCCGACACACAAAGTTTGAGAGCTGGCTAATTTTCCAACAAAATCTGTTTGCGTAAATTCCGACCGTGTGTGGACAATTCCGATGCACGTTGTGGCATGCATGCTCAGAATAAATTTCGTTCCGGAACTGCTCTGTCTGGTAAAATTAGCGTTCGTAATGGATATAGCACTTTCGTCACGCTGAAATGTTTTAAATTGTTTAATGCAGCACACTCTCTTCTTCTTTATAATGCTAGAAGAATGAAGTTGTTTTGCTGCTCATATTCACACAGAGTTCTCACAAACTTCTTTCTTTATTATTTCTCATGATTTCATGAATATAATATTTTTATTTGTCACATCTACCGAAAAAAAAAATTATTTTTTCTATTTATTTATTTTGTATTATTTGTTGTTGTTTTTTAAATCGAGATCTCCTGTTTTTTTTTTTTTTTTTGTTTTTTTGTTTTTTTGGTGATCCCCAGAATTGTTTTGGGTGTGTTTTGTGTGTCAAGTTACCAACACCATTATTATCTTGTCTTTTTTAATCTCAAGGAGGTTGGTTGCTGTTGGTGTCCCTTGTTAATTTCACATTGTATTTTTGAAATGTACCTGCCTACTCAGAAACAAACTGTCATTTTTGAAGGAAAACACATAGGCAAGTATTAGTTCAAAAAAATACCTTTATTTTCTAACCAAATAAAGAGGGAGGCAACGCTGGAGAAACAGCAGAAATTGGCGAAGCCTTTGGCCCCCAAGGCACACATCAACTATTTTCAGGCAAAATTGGTGGCCTGAGGAGTCCTTATCTAAGGGAGTACAATCTGGTCCAGAAGTCCAAGAGATTATGAACAGCAGCAGATGACATCTATGTCCCCAGGCTGTGGTCATACCACAGCCTGCATCTTTTGTCAGACCAGACTGAACCCAGGCCATCACTTTCTTGTCTTCCTTCCACTCTTCCTTCCAGGCTGTGGCTGTGGTGTTGGAGGTGTGGCAGGAGGAGGAGGATGATGCATCTCACACAGGTGGGTATTGGGTGTGATTTGGGCCCTCAACCCCTTATTTAATGTTTTATAAATGATTTACTCACACATGAGGCGTTGGCCCTCCTCCATGTCCTGCAGTTTGGTGGCAGCCATGGAGGTAAAGGCCTCTTCACAAGTGGGGGTGGCTCTGAGGGACGCAGAAGCCTCCTGAATCAGCCCTAACAATGACTCCTCCACGTTACTCCTCTTCCTAGGTCTTTTGTTTGGAAGGCGGAGGGGAGGAACCTGTGATTCTGTGAGGCTCCTACTGGGCCCTGCCACCTCCTGGCTGCTACTTACTCCCGCCTCCTCCTGGCTGCCACTAACCCCTTAAAAAGAAAAGAAATCCTACGAGCCACAATGAACATAGTGCTAAAAATAAGCACTACAGAGCTGCATGCATGAACCACGTCTTGTACTGCGTGTAAATAATAAATAAATAAATAATGATGCCCTAAAGTGTGCTAAATGTGCCCCTATCATGGCACAGAGAGATATGGTGCATATACAAATAAGTACAAAGGTGTATACCACACTACATACTATATCACATAAAGCTAATAAGCATAATGTGCACAAGTAAACAATACAATTTGCATATAAAATAATAATAATAATAATAATAATAATAATAATAATAATACTAATAATATTATCAATAAACACTTTTGCTTCAAATATAATTCATAAGTGCAAATCGATGCCGAAAAGTGACATGTGCCAGACAAAAGTGCTAAGTGCCCCACAATGCATATACATACTAGTCCATCTTGAACTAAATATATAATGAGCAAAAAGGCCTTCAAGAAAGTACTGACATGTGATCTTCAATGATGATATATTCAAACGTGCTTAAAACTCCACATGCCACAGGTCATGCAATGGTGCAACATAAGTGACCCCCCAAGGTAATGCGCTCACCTTAGAGAATGTGACTAAGTCGCTAGACAAAGTCAGGAAATGCTTTTGAGCCACCCAGGGCTCTATGTGGATCATAGGATCACAGGCTCCAGCACGGGAATAAAAAATAAATAGGAAAAAAAAAGGGGACCGTATAGTGTAATATCATTTAAAATATTTATTTCAAGGTCAGAAAAAAACTCTCCCCCAAAGGGGGTACTCACATTTTAAGGGTGCGTCAGTGCACCACTCTAAACAAGCATATAGTAGGATAAAGTAGTGAGGATATGGCTTCTGTCCCAACACCGACAGCTGCCGCTGTCTAACACTCCGTCCTGGCCCCTCCCCTACGCATCTTTGACACAGGGCATACGTGTCATCATCAGGGGGAATGTAATTGGACAGTTGTTCTGCGGACACTCTAGTGCTGGATTGTAAGTGAAACTTTAATGATGTCCTAACACAACTTCTAGCTGGCCAAAATAAGCCAGTTTGTAAATATAATATATCTCAATATCCCTCTTAAGAACGAGGAAAGGATATGATAAATCTAAAAGAAGAAGTTCAATATCTAATTACCCAGATCGGAGGTTAGTGGACGCTGCACCATATCTATCACTGAAACACATTACATAATAATCGGTTGCATAAATATATCAAAAGAATGCAAATTTGTTACTAACAATGTATAAATTCAGCTATCTATCATTAATACATCCAAGTGATTACTATTGAATAAACCAATCCTACAACACACCATGTCTGTCAATGAGATAATGTGTATGGGAAAATTGATTAAATAGCCCAATCTTTAATGAATATATTTAAAATATATAAAAAACACATCTATATAAGATATGAATAAATCCCATAAATTAAAACAAATAATATATTAAAAAATATTAAAAATATATCATAAAATGAATAAACTGATACTATATACCGTATTTATCGGCGTATAACACGCACTTTTTTCCCCTTAAAATCAGGGGAAAGTCGTGGGTGCGTGTTATACGCCGATCCCCGCTAATTGTGAGCTCACATAGCGAGTAGTTTTAAATATGGCGCCGCGGAGTTCGGAGGGACTCGGCGGTGCTGAACGAGCGCCGCCAAAATCACAGAGCCGAGATACACATAGTCGAGTGTATTCGGCTTTTTCCGGCGCCGCTCACAGTCACGCCCAGTCCCGCCATTGGACCTGTGTTATGTCCCTCCGAACTCCGCGGTGCCATATTTAAAACTACTAGCATGTGTATGTCGGCGGCAGCGGCGGCAGGCGGTAGGCATGGACACTGGGGACTAGGCTGCACTGGGGACAAGGCTGCACTGGGGACAAGGCTGCACTGAGGCAAGGCTGCACTGGGGACAAGGCTGCACTGGGGACAAGGCTGCACTGAGGCAAGGCTGCACTCGGGAAAAGGCTGCACTGGGGAAAAGGCTGCACTGGGGAAAAGGCTGCACTGGGGACAAGGCTGCACTGAGGCAAGGCTGCACTGACAAGACTGCACTGACAAAACTGCACTGGGGCAAAGCTGCACTGACAAGGCTGCACTGGGGCAAAGCTGCACTGACAAGGCTGCACTGACACTGAAAAGGCTACAATGACACTAACAAGGCTGCAGATGAACACTGATGAGGCTGCATTGATGGGCATTTTAATGTAAGTTTATTTTCCTTAAACTTCCCTCCTAAAAGTTTTTTTCCTTAAAATTCTCTCCTAAACTTGGGGTGCGTGTTATATGCCGGCACGTGTTATACGCCGATAAATACGGTAATTACCAGGATAGTAACAACAACCCTCATGAACCACAAAGGAGCCATGGATGCTGTTAGAAGGGCCTTTGAGAATGATGACAATAGGACTGAGGAGGGTCTATGTATATTTATTTTAAAGTGCCTGAAATTCTGTTTACAGCACAACTTTTTTTGGTACGATAACAAATTTTATTTGCAAGTCAAGGATGTCGCTATGGGCGCTAAATTCACCCCTAGTGTAGCGAACCTGTATATGGCCAAGTGGGAGGCAGAGGAGGTTCTTGATGGTACCTATACGGGGATTGTGTTATACAGGAGATTCATAGACGATTTATTGATCATCTGGAACCACAGTGTGGAATCTCTTATGGAATTATTGACATCCATGAATAACAACAATCGTAACATAACTCTCATTAGGGATATTAGTAAGGACAAAATACATTACCTTGACTTAGAAATATTCAATACCACATAAGGTATTGTTACCAGAATGTTTTTTAAAGTGACCGACCGGAATTCATACATTCCTACCAACAGTTGTCACTTTCAACCTAGGCTAAACAACATACCTCGTGGTCAGTTCATGAGGATTAGGAAAAATTGCACATTGGATGAAGATTATGAGGATCAATCTAATAATCTTAGTAAGATGTTCATGAATAAAGGATACCACAGAGAATTTTTGGACAAAGAAAAAACTAGGGTCAAAGATTACAATAGAGGACATTTGCTGGAGGAAAAATCTGCGAAAAGGGATGTGGATGAAGATAGAGGTACCTGTTTAGTATTGGATTACAATATACAAAATAAGGAGGTGGAAAGGATCATGCACAAATACTGGAACGTGTTGAAACAAGATATCCACCTCAAAGATTACTTACCAGAGAAGCCAAGGATTGTCTATAGAGGAGCACCTAATCTGTGAGATAGGCTGGTGCATAATGTTGTGGAGCCACCCCCTTTGGAACCAAAAATGTTTTGGGATACAAAGGGGTTTTTTAGCTGTGGGAGGTGCTACAGTTGCATGAGAGTTCCAACTAACATGAGGAACGCTAAGGAATTCAAAACCCCCCAAACTGATCAAACATACACTATTAAGGATTTCATTTCTTGTGATACCATAGGGGTTGCATATGCGGTGAAATGCCCCTGTAATTTATTGTATATTGGCCGTACCATTAGAACACTGAAGGACCATATGGAAGAACATGTCAGAAACATACACAAGAGATTTGATAAACATTACCTGTCCATACATTTTAGGGATGTTCATGGTCAGAGTACGAAGGGGATGCAGTTTTGGGGCATAGAGGCACTTAAGCGTCATTGGAGGGACTGCAATTATACCAGAGAAATTAGTCAGCGTGAATCTTGGTGGATACACCAACTGGGCTCTTTGTTTCAGGGGGGTTGAATAAGGAGTTCGAATTGGGTTGTTTTCTGAGTAATTATTAAAGTTTAAATTTTTACATCTGGCAACCACCGTTTGAGGTTTTGTTCCTAGTATGGTTATATAGATATCCAATCGGATTGGTATGTATTTTATTTAATTGTATTTTGTTTAGATTTGAGCTGTAGCCTGATATCTATATTTACATCTGCACTTGAGCATACGGATATGGTTTATTCTGCAGTATACATTTAGGTTGGGGGGGATTACATACTCATTCTTATATCAATTTTAGGTAGATGAATGGGGATGTTCACCTACACCATCCATGAGGGTTGTTGTTACTATCCTGATAATTATGTAGTATCAGTTTATTCATTTTATTTTATTTTTATGATATATTTTTATATTTTTTTATATATTATTTGTATTGAATTAATGGGATTTATTCATATCTTATATAGATGTGTGTTTTATATATTTTAAATATATTCATTAAGGATTGGGCTATTTAATCAATTTTCCCATACACATGATCTCATTGGCAGACATGGTGTGTTGTAGGAGGGGTTTATTCAATAGTAATCACTTGGATGTATTAATAATAGATAGGTGGATTTATACATTGTTAGTAACAAATTTGCATTCTTTTAATATATATTTATGCAACCGATTATTATGTAATGTGTTTCAGTGATGGATACGGTGCAGCGTCCACTAACCTCTGATCTGGGTAATTAGATATTGAACTTAGGTCTTTTAGATTTATCATATCCTTTCCTCATTCTTAAGAGGAATATTGGGATATATTATATTTACAAACTGGCTTATTTAATATCTGGTGGGATCAGTTCACTATGGAGAAATATTTAAAGGACAATATGGTACCCAAAAAGTTAAGATGGGATATTCCCATCAATGATGGGCTGACGGGGAAAGATGATATTGAAGAATGGTACACTTTCTTCCACGGGAAAGGTAGGGAGGTTATGGAGTTCCTAATTACAAGAAAACAGCGTAAGCTGAAAGTTTTAGAAACCCAGATTAATGAGCTTAGAGATAAAATAAATCCATTTAAAGATACACCGGAATACACTAAACTTATGTGAGAACTCCAGAGGAACATGCAGAAAAAGGATTTGAAGAATAGGAATACTAAGAAAAAGAAATATACTAGGGACCTTGAGGATTATTCACCCAATCATCAACAGAACCAAGGATATCAACATGCGACACCCTGGGGGGGTCCTTACCAATCCCAGAGGGGTCCTCCATATGCTGACTATCAACAGCATCATGAGCCCTCCTATCATAAAGATATTACTCGAGGGAATGGTGCCAATTATTCCCCTAAACCTCATCAAGTGAGATTTGATAGGCTACCACAAGACCAGTATGGAGTACCGGTCAACAACAGCTACCAACCCTTGCAAGATAACACAGAGTATTATCCAGATGCCTCTTCTTTTTTTTTAGAGATGAACTGGGTGGAGTCCACCCGGGAGGGAGAAAATCCAGAAAAAGTGGAGGAAGAGCTGGATGAAGGCTACAGCAAAAAAAGAAGGGAAGATTAGGGAAGGGTATCTACAACCTAAGTGGCGTTGAGTTGTCAAGGGAAGAATTAGTAACCCTGGATAAGGGTATAAAGTTTGCACCCAAGAAGGGACTCAAAAAATTTGAAACATTTATAGGAGTACAAAAATTCATTAGGAAATTAAATATAAAAAAATACTATGCTCTTAACCCAATCGAGAGAAGTGCTATTGACAACAAGTTCACTAATCTTAGGACTAATTCGGTGTTCAATCCCCACATAGCTAACAACAAGCATGTGGATCTCTTTAAGAGACTTGTCACTACGGAATTGGAACAGTTACCAATCAAGAAGGTATATGAACAAAGGGATCTAAAGAAAGGCCTTGAGACACTGAAGAATAGGACCGACATAGTGATTCGTCCTGCCGACAAAGGGGGGGTATTGTGGTGCTTTCCTTGGACCAGTATAAGGGGGAAATGAAAAGGTTACTAGAAGACAGCTGCTAAATTCCAATCCTTCTAAGAATGTTAGAGAAGAACTTGAACGGATTATCCAATATGGTATCGATAATAAACTGCTCAGTAAAAATGAAGCTGAATATCTAATTCCCACGGTCAGCAAAATTCCGGTAATTTATTATTTACCAAAAATTCACAAGAACAGTACAAATCCCCCCGGAAGACCAATAGTAAGTGGGATTGAGTCATTAACATCAGGTTGGGGGAATACATTGATCTTCATCTGCAACCCTTAGTGAGAAAGACTCAAGCTTTTCTTATGGACACTAAGCAAACGTTACAAACTATTGAGGGAATGTGCAATAAACAAAGACACTGTTATGGCCACTAGGAATGAGCTTCAAGTTAGAGTCGAACTCATGTTCAACTCGAACATCGGCTGTTCGCCATTTCACCGAACAGCGAACAATTTGGGGTATTCGCGGCAAATTCGAAAGCCACGGAACACCCTTTAAAAGTCTATGGAAGAAATCAAAAGTGATAATTTTAAAGGCTTATATGCATGGTATTGTCATAAAAACTGTTTGGGGACCTGGGTCCTGCCCCAGGGGACACGAATCAATGCAAAAAAAGTTTCAAAAACTGCCATTTTTTCGGGAGCAGTAATTTTAATAATGCTTAAAGTGAAACAATAAAAATGTAATATTCCTTTAAATTTCGTACCTGGGGGGTGTCTATAGTATGCCTGTAAAGGGGCGCATGTTTCCAGTGTTTAGAACAGTCTGACAGCAAAATGACATTTCAAAGGAAAAAAGTCATTCAAAACTATTTGCAGCTATTAATGAATTGCCGGTCCGACAATACACATAAAAGTTCATTGATAAAAATGGCATGGGAATTCCCCACAGGGGAACCCTGAACAAAAATTAAAAAGAAAATGATGTGGGGGTCCCTCTAAATTCCATACCAGGCCCTTGAGGTCTGGTATGGATATTAAGGGGAACCCCGGCCAAAATTAAAAAAAAAAATGGTGTGGGGTCCCCCTCAAAATCTATACCAGACCCTTCAGGTCTGGTATGGATTTTAAGGGGAGCCCCGCATTAAAATAAAAAAAAAATGGCGTATGGTCCCCCCAAAAATCCATACCAGACCCTTATCCAAGCACACAACCTGGCAGGCTGCAGGAAAAGAGAGGGGTACAAGGGAGCACACCCCCTTCTGAACCGTACCAGGCCACATGCCCTCGACATTGGGAGGGTGCTTTGGGGTAGCCCCCCAAAGCAACTTGTCCCCATGTTGATGGGGACAAGGGCTTCATCCCCACAACCCTTGCCCGGTGGTTGTGGGGGTCTGCGGGCTTTCCCCTGTGTGAAATGGTAAGGGGGTAACGGGGGAACCCGCCCCCCTCTGACATCACGGGGAATGCCACAGGGAAGTCCCCGTCAAGTCCCCGTGCGTCAGAGGGGGCGGGGTCACTGGGCGGCCCGCCCTCCGTTATTTAAGAACCGTCAGAAGGCAAGAAGCGTCACACAGTGGGAGCCTCCCATGGATGCGGAGCGGTCCAAGAAGAAGAAGGGAAGAAGATGCCGCAGAGGAAGATGCCGGATGAGAACACCGGAAGAAGGATCAGATAAACCAGAAGAACCAGACGAAGAAGATGGAGGAAGAAACTGAAGGAAGAAAGAAGATAGAAGATAGAAGAAAGAAGAAGCATTTAAATAAAGGAATTGTCAAAAACTGTCTCTTGTCATTTTTAACATTTTTGACACTTTTTTTGTGAAATGGTAGGGGTACCCCCTTACCATTTCACACAGAGGGGAGGGCTGGGATCTGGGGGTCCCCTTGTTAAAGGGGGCTTCCAGATTCCGATAAGCCCCCCCGCCCGCAGACCCCCACAACCACCAGGCAAGGGTTGTGGGGATGAGGCCCTTGTTCCCATCAACATGGGGACAAGGTGTTTTGGGGGGCTATCCCAAAGCACCCTCCCAATGTTGAGGGCATGTGGCCTGGTACGGTTCAGGAGGGGGGATGCTCTCTCACCCCCCCTCTTTTCCTGAGGCCTGCCAGGTTGCGTACTCGGATAAGGGTCTGGTATGGATTTTTGGGGGGACCCCACGCAATTTTTATTTAAAAATTTTGGCACAGGGTTCCCCTTAAAATCCATACCAGACCTGAAGGGTCTGGTATAGATATTGAGGGGGACCCCACGCCATATTTTTTTTTTAAATTTTGGCCGGCCTTACCCTTAATATCCATACCAGACCTGAAAGGCATGGTATGGAATTTAGGGGGACCCCTCACGCCATTTTTTTTTAAATTTTGGTTTGAGGTTCCCCTGTGGGTATTCCCATGCCATTTTTATCAATTAACTTTCATGTGTATTGTCGGACCGGCAATTCATTAATAGCCGCGAGTAGTTTTAAATGACTTTTTTTCCTTTGAAATGTCATTTTGCTGTCAGACTGTTCTAAACAGGGGAAACATGCGCCCCTTTACAGGCATACTATAGACACCCCCCAGGTACAAAATTTAGAGGAATATTACACTTTATTGTTTCACTTTAAGCATTATTAAAATCACTGCTCCCGAAAAAACGGCCATTTTTAAAACTTTTTTTTTGCATTGATCCATGTCCCCTGGGGCAGGACCCAGGTCCCAAAACACTTTTTATGACAATAACTTGCATATAGGCCTTTAAAATTATCACTTTTGATTATTCATGTTCGTGTCCCATAGACTTTAATGGTGTTCGCGTGTTTGAACACATTTTTTGCCTGTTCGCATGTTCTGGTGTGAACCGAACAGGGGGGGTGTTTGGCTCATCCCTAATGGCCACAGGTGATGTGGCGAGTTTGTATACCAATATCGACCACAAAGGAGCCATGGATGCTGTTAGATGGGCCTTTGAGAATGATGACAATAGGACTGAGGAGGGTCTAGGTATATTTATTTTAAAGTGTCTGGAATTCTGTTTACAGCACAACTTTTTTTGGTACGATAACAAATTTTATTTGCAAGTCAAGGGTGTCGCTATGGGCGCTAAATTCGCCCCTAGTGTAGCGAACATGTATATGGCCAAGTGGGAGGCAGAGGAGGTTCTTGATGGTACCTATACGGGGATTGTGTTATACAGGAGATTCATAGATGATTTATTGATCATCTGAAACCACAGTGTGGAATCTCTTATGGAATTATTGACATCCATGAATAATAACAATCGTAACATAACTCTCACTTGGGATATTAGTAAGGACAAAATACATTTCCTTGACTTGGAAATATGCACTACCACACAATTGTTACCAGAACGTTTTTTACAGCGACCGACCGGAATTCATACATTCCTACCAACAGTTGTCACTTTAAACCATGGCTAAACAACATACCTTGTGGTCAGTTCATGAGGATTAGGAAAAATTGCACATTGGATGAAGATTTTGAGGATCAATCTAATAAGCTTAGCTGAAATGTTCATGAATAAAGGATACCACAGAGAATTTTTGGACAAAGAAAAAACTAGGGTCAAAGATTACAATAGGGAACATTTGCTGGAGGAAAAATCTGCGAATAGGGATGTGGATGAAGATAGAGGTACCTGTTTAGTATTGGATTACAATAAACAAAATAAGGAGGTGGAAAGGATCATACACAAATACTGGAACGTGTTGAAACAAGATATCCACCTCAAAGATTGCTTACCAGAGAAGCCAAGGATTGTCTATAGATGAGCACCTAATCTGTGAGATAGGCTGGTGCATAATGTTGTGGAGCCACCCCCTTTGGAACCAAAAATGTTTTGGGATACAAAGGGGTTTTTCAGCTGTGGAAGGTGCAACAGTTGCATGAGAGTTCCAACTAATATGAGGAAAGCTAAGGAATTCAAAACCCCCCAAACTGATCAAACATACACTATTAAGGATTTCATTTCTTGTGATACTATAGGGGTTGTATATGCGGTGAAATGCCCCTGTAATTTATTGTATATTGGCCGTACCATTTGAGCGCTGAAGGACTGTATGGAAGAACATGTCAGAAACATACACAAGGGATTTGATAAACATTACCTGTCCATACATTTTAGGGATGTTCATGGTCAGAGTATGAAAGGGATGCAGTTTTGGGGCATATAGGCACTTAAGTGTCATTGAAGGGGCTATAATTATACCAGGGAAATTAGTCAGCGTGAATCTTGGTGGAAACACCAACTGGGCTCTTTTTTCCAGGGGGTTGAATAAGGAGTTCGACTTGGGTTGTTTTCTGAGCAATTATTAAAGTTATTTTTACATCTGGCATCCACCGTTTGGGGTATTGTTCCTAGTATGGTTATATAGATATCCAATCGGGTTGGTATGTATTTTATTTAATTGTATTTTGTTTAGATTTGTACTGTAGCCTGATATCTATATTTACATCTGCACTTGAGCATACGGAGTTTATTCTGCAGTATACATTTAGGTTGGGGGGGATTACATACTCATTCTTATATCAATTTTAGGTAGACGAATGGGGATGTTCACCTACACCATCCATGAGGGTTGTTGTTATTATCCTGATAATTATATAATATCAGTTTACTCATTTTATTTTATTTTATTTTATGATATATTTTTTATATTTTTTTATATATTATTTGTTTTGAATTTATGGGATTTATTCATATCTTATATAGATGTGTTTTTTCTATATTTTAAATATATTCATTAAATATTGGGCTATTTAATAAATTTTCCCATACACATGATCTCATTGGCAGACATAGTGTGTTGTAGGAGGGGTTTATTCAATAGTAATCACTTGGATGTATTAATGATAGCTGGATTTATACATTGTTAGTAACAAATTTGCATACTTTTGATATATATTTAGGCAAACGATTATTATGTAATGTGTTTCAGTGATGGATATGGTGCAGCGTCCACTAACCTCCGATCTGGGTAATTAGATATTGAACTTAGGTCTTTTAGATTTATCATATCCTTTCCTTGTTCTTAAGAGGGATATTTAGATATATTATATTTACAAACTGGCTTATTTTGGCCAGCTAGAAGTTGTGTTAGGACATCATTAAAGTTTCACTTACAATCCAGCACTAGAGTGTCTGCGATCTACGGCATGATGGCCACCGGCACACTATATATTTGATTGACAGAACAACCGTCC
Organism: Aquarana catesbeiana; assembly: GCF_042186555.1. Classification (NCBI taxonomy): domain Eukaryota; kingdom Metazoa; phylum Chordata; class Amphibia; order Anura; family Ranidae; genus Aquarana; species Aquarana catesbeiana. The sequence goes on along the minus strand of NC_133325.1, from coordinate 259,818,969 downwards.
AATTACATTCCCCCTGATGATGACACGTATGCCCTGTGTCGAAAACGCATAAGGGAGGGGCCAGGACGGAGTGTTAGACTGCAGCAGCTGTCGGTGTTGGGACGGATGCCATATCCTCACTGCTTTATCCTACTATATGCTTGTTTAGAGTGGTGCACTGACGCACCCTTAAAATGTGAGTACCCCCTTTGGGGGAGAGTTTTTTTCTGACCTTGGAATAAATATTTTAAACGATATTACACTATATGGTCCCCCTTTTTTTTCCTATTTATTGTTTATTCCCATGCTGGAGCCTGTGATCCTGTGATCCACATAGAGCCCTGGGTGGCTCAAAAGCGTTTCCTGACTTTGTCTAGCGACTTAGTCATATTCTCTAAGGTGAGTGCATTACCTTGGGGGTCACTTTGTCTATTGATATGTAAACGCCTTTATTAAATCAGCAATTAGTGATCAATAATAACATCTAGGAAACATAATTTATGTTTTGCCAAGAAATATGTAGAACAATGCTATACCTGACTCAAGATTGGCTCCTCCACTTCATCCTGGCTGGAAGTCCCAGGTTGGACATCGGAAGCCTCAGCTGGGGTGGAAGATAGGATGGAAGAAAGAGTGGAAGGTAGGGTTGAGAGGGATTCCCTGACTTCAGTCTGATCTGACTGAAATCACAGTCTCTCATAGTACCACAGCCTGGGGATATAAACGTCATCTGCTGCAGCTCCTGATCTCTGGGAATCCTGGACCTTCTTGTGCTCCCTAAGATATGTGCTCCTCAGGCCACCAATTTTTGACTTTTAAATAGGAGATGGTTGCCGTGGGGACCACCGGCTTCACCAACTCCAGCAATTTCTCCAGCGCTGCCTGCCTCTTTTGTTTATGATTATAAAACGGGATTTTCACCTGCCACAGACAGGGAAGCTCCCTGTATATGTCTTTGAACAGGGGGAGGAAGTTGTGATCATTGAAGCCATCCATTTTCTCTGCAAGACACAACACAAGACAAACCCTAATGTCAGGCTAAACTCTCCTAATCTTGTTCCAAGTTAAAATTGTACCTTCATTATCACGATCGACGCTTCCGATACTCCTTCCTCCACTCACAGATCATACGTACGACGCACGCGTGTTATGCTTTATATACACTGCGCATGTGTGAAACTCCACCCGCCTCTGACATTCTTTCTAGTCTGTTCCCCACCCCTTCCCTTTCGGCGCAGTGGGGGAGAGCACATGGCGGAGAGACAACAGGTGCGTGATAATAGCAGCAACGAGGAGGAAGAAAGCCCAGAGCCAGAAATGTCACAATCCCGCAGGAGATTTAAGGCATCAAATATGGCCTTTGTAGAGATGGTGGAGATGGTGGACATATTGAAGAGGGCCGACTATGACGGGAAGTATGGACCTTACCCAAACCCAAATGTCAGAAAGGCCAAGATCATGACTAAAGTTGTGAAGAGTCTGCACAGAAATTTTGGGGTCTGACGATCCAAGGATCAGCTGAGGAAACGGTGGTCGGGCCTCAAATTAAGGGAGCACGATCAGTATAGAAGGATCAGGAGAGTGCTGCAAAAAAGTAAGTAGTTGTCCTGTGTTCCAATTCTTTCTTTTTATTACGTTTGTGCTGCTCCATGTGCTTTTCTTTACTGTTGTGCAGTTTAAAATGGCAACTTTCATGCTCATGGGCACATTAATCGTTTGTAGGAAACATTGTTCGTTCGGCCACTAAAAAACGATGTTTTGGACAGATGCAGTTCAATACAGTTTTTCTGGCCTACTTCTATTAAAAAAAGTTTGTTGTCTAGATGGGTTTGTAACTAGAATGAAATGTAAACTAGATTCTGTGTAAGGAGAGGACACTCAGCAGCTGTTTACACATCTGGACGCTGGGGTACTAGTGTGGGACAAAAGAACACCCTTTTTATTAGGGGGCCCACACAGGTGCTCCAGTGTATACTATAGGGTTGTCTCCATCTGTGAAACTTGCACAAAACAGGTACGTATTCAAGCTTTACAAAAGACAAAAATAATTCTTCAGCTTGGAACTCTGCCAAAACAGACAATTGTACCCCACTTCCAAGCAATGTTTCATATTCCTATGTCTGCCATCAAATATCTGTGTGCTAAGTATACCTATTTTTGTTCACATAGGGGAGAAAAGACTCGGAGGACACCACTCATCAGAGGACACTAGGGACCCCCCACCTCAGGAAGAAGGGGAAATCCCCCAAACCCAACCAGAGGAGGAGGAGGAGGGAGACGTTGTAGAAATTGTCACTACAACAGGTGAGTGTCTGCAACCAGAGCTTCAGATAATAGATGGATGCCTGCATATTTATAATGCATGGTGTGTTTTTTTTGTTTTTTTTGTAGGTGATCGGGATGTTGTGGAAGAGCGATGTAATTTCACCAGTGAAAGTGCCCAGATCCTCATTGGGGAGATAATGGGGTGTAATAGAGATTTAGAAAATCTAAGGGAAAACATCAATGATGTTCAAAACAAAATGAAGAACATCACTGATGTTTTAGAGAGAATCTAAAACACCCAGAAATCCCTAAATTTCTTCAGATTTTTTTATGACTAATTTTTTACGTATTTTAAAAGCCAAATTTTGAAGACGCACACAGTGTGTCAAAATGTGCTATCTGCCATCACGGGAGATCAATGTACACTTTTTGTGGGTGCAACCCCTTCCTCGATAATAAAGTAGCTGAGAGGAAGGGGTTGCACCCACAAAACACGTCTATTGATCCCCCATGATGGCAGCTAGCACATGTTGACATTAGGCAATTTGTGTGCATCTTCAAAATTTGGCTTTTACAGGGGTGACATCACCCCATCTGCTGAGCACAGTATCAAACACAGTTTGCACATACTCATGTCTGATATTGCCTTCACTTTATAAAAGTTGAACTTTGTAAGTTCCAGAGTTGTGTATTGTTTTATGGTTTTAAACATGCCTGTTTTACCTATAAAAGGCCATTTATCATTAACGTGACCTAAAAAAATATTATACAACAAACATGTTGGTTTGTTCAAAAACCCTTTTATAAACGCCCATGTGATTGTGCTTTGATTACAAAGTATGATAATCAACAATGTGTGGCTTCTTCTTTCAATGCTCAAAAGCATTTTTTGGAGTAAAGTTGGTGTTTTCAGTGACAATGGGGGTTATTTACTAAAGGCAAATCCACTTTGCACTACAAGTGCAGTTTTAGTGCAGTCTCAAATGCACTTGTAGTGCAAAGTGTATTTTCCTTTAGTAAATAACAACCAACAGTGCTTTCTAATTTTACACAATCACGCCATTTTCATGTCTCCCCAAATTTCGGTCATGGTGAAGAAAATTAGTAATATTTTTGTCAGTAATGCATTACATACATTAACAACAAAAACAAGGTGTGTGTGTAGTAGACCCACAACATAATAATAATAGTTAGCCGAAGAAGAGATTGTCACCTCATGTTCCAAAGAAATTTAGTTTGCACTGTTAAAGAAAAAGCTAAAAAAATAACATTAATAAAAGATAACCGAGGAGACAGCTAAAAGAAAGCCAAGCAGTAAATCAAAGCAAATATTTGTTCAGTTTCAAATATATTTTTAGTTAAAAAATGTCTCAGACATTGTCTGGCATATCGATGGCCCCCCCACCTGCAAAGTATTCCATGTATCTTATATGGACCTCGCAGGCACTCTGGGGGGGGCAAGCCAGGACGGCTATTTTCAAGCGCCGTCAGGGTTGGTTCATTCAGAATTCTGGCCTCAGGCCCAACTGAGGCAGCATAGTTCAAACAATTTCTCCTTAAAAATTTGTGCAGAACACAGCAAGACAAGATGATGTGATTGAGTTTATATTCCGCCATGTGTATTGGTGTAAGAAATAGGCAGAACCGGCTGGTCATTATTCCAAAAGTATTCTCCACCACTCTTCTCTGGCCAGCCGGTAATTAAAAACCCCATGGTCCGGGGTGAGGGTCCTCATAGGGAATGGCCACATAAGATGGTCCCCCAGCGCAAACGTTTCGTCCGCAGACGAATGGGAATACTTCCGCATTGTCTTCTGGAGGTAGCAAGCCCAAGCTTCCATTCTGGAGATGCCTGTAGAAGTCAGTCTGGGTAACGACTCCACCATCTGACATCCGGCCATTCTTCCCCACGTCCACATACAGGAACTCGTAAGTAGCCCACACCACCGCCAACATCACAATACTATAGAACCCCTTGTAGTTGTAATAGTATGACCCCAATTTGGGTGGTGGGATGATGTGGACGTGTTTCCCATCAATTGCCCCTATGCAGTTGGGAAAGTCCCACCGCTGGGCAAAGTGGGAGGCCACAGTCTGCCATTCCTGTGGCGTGGAAGAAAACTGTGTTAAAACCAGAGAAAAAAAATAGAAATTTTGCACAAAAACATTGAAAGAAGATTAGACACAAACATTCTTGGCCAACATCAGTATAACATTTATATATATATAGATATAAGGTCCACTTATCAGATTCATCACCCCTCTGATGGCCCATTGTAAAATATTAGGGGGGAGATGTTTTGGACAGGTAACCCTCTCCACTTCATTGAGAGATGAATGCCTAAATAATGTGTATTACTTTGGCCAGCCCCTCCTTACTTACACTATTGGCAGCCCACTGGACAGGTAAGAAGTGTCATAATACAAAAATATGAATACACACTGTACAAATTGAAGCACATTTTTACATTCTGCTATTACCTATCAAGATAATAATATCAGAAAAAAAACTTTAAACAGTAGCATTTGAAAGTATTCAGGCAGGCCCTTGCACTACATGCTTTGGGGAATTCATCCATAAATCTGACCACAAAAGAGGTAGGTATAGTGTGTATGGGTTTGGCAAAGTCAGCAGATAGAGGATTGGTATATGTTGACTTAGCGGTTGGGGGGAGGGAGGGTTCCAAATGAGTTTGGGACCCAAAAAAAAAGCCTCTGGCACTCTGCCGGAATTTAAGGACACAAATAACATTTTTACACATTTTAGGGGGTGTTTAGGGTAAATCACTACAATGGAGCTGACTAAATACATTGTTAAGTGACTAGGCGAGGTGGATATGGGCCCAGGAGAGCATGCTGGGGAGGTAAGTGAAGGCAAATATGCATGAAGGACAAAAAACATTTAAAAATTCCAGCATGCATGAGGACAAAGGGGACGTTCACAGCATATTGCAATCATGGTAATTAGGAAATGATGAAATAAATACAATATATTATCAAACATTAAATACAATAAAATGTGATGTTAAAGGATAAATCTTACCTTAATATAGTCCTTCTGCAGGACCTGTATGATGGCAGAACAGGTCTCCGGGATAATTATCCCCAGAGCCTGGGGGGAGATGCCTGTTGAGAACTTGAGGTCCTGCAGGCTGTATGATGGCAGAACAGGTCTCCGGGATAATGATCCCCAGAGCCTGGGGGAGATGCCTGTCGAGAACTTGAGGTCCTGTAGGCTTCTCCCCATTGTCAAGCACCGCAACGTGGCGACTAGCCTCTGCTCCGGAGTGATGGCTTGCCGCATGCAGGTATCCTGTCTGCTGATCTAAGGGGTCAGTAAAGCCAACAAACGGTGAAAAACGGGGTCCGTCATCCGGAGAAGGTTCCTGAAATCATCAAGATTATTCTCAGGGATCTCATGGAGCAAAGGGATGTGACAGAATTGGTCACTCTGGAGCAACCAATTCTTGGTCCATGAACTCCACCCCACCCTGTTCATGGACTCCTTTTAATAAATTTTTTATGGTTTACGGAATTACGCTATGAGCCCCTTCTTCATTACATGTGGGTAATGTCCGTTGGTGTCCGAGCTTCCATATGAAGAAGACCTCTTTGGGATAGCAACGTTACAACTTCACCATTCACCAACCCTTGGTTCCCTACCTTCATTGCCAGTGAGCAATCCAAGCCTGTTTGACCCATATAGCGTATGCTAGGTGGGTCCCAACTTTCTGGTAAGCCTCCAGTCATCCTAGGTGGCGGTTTCGCACAAGGGTCTGTCAGCACATGTTGGATTACATACAGAAATCTCTCACGAGTATATGTTTTGGAATTTATCACCATTGCAAAATTTATGTTCACCGTATCTGCACATTCAGTTTTGGACTTTATTGCCATTTTTACATCCTGTTATCACTTTTGGTGACCCTAAGGCTTTATAACATAAGTGTTCTATATGTATGAATGTTCACAAAGTATACAAAACACTATCTTTTCACAATTCATTTTGCTATTATATGTGGTATAGCAATATTTTCTTTCTCATTTTTTAGCGCTACACTTGGTTATATATGACTGTTCATGGACTGGGCCTGTGTCAAAGTAAGAACCCCAACACCATGCCCCCGCACAGCATGAACTCTACGATGAGTACGTACACGCAACATGGCTTCAAAACGGTCGGCTTGTCAGAACGAAGTAACAGAACGCACTGAAGAACAGCAAGGCCTGTGAAGAGTGACCTGAAAATCAGTAACAAGCGGACAAGAACACACTGAATAAACCAATAGGAACTCACTGCACACACTGAAGACCAGATACAAACCCACAAGCACAAACTGAACAACAGAAAAACGATCTGAAAACCACGAGTCTGAAAAAGCGCGAATCATCTCTCACCAAACTTTTACAAACACGAGATTAGCAAAAGGATCCCAAAGGGTGGCACGCTTGGTATTGAACTGCCCTTTTATAGTCTATCCGTACGTGGTGTACGTCACCGCGTTCTTGACGTTCGGAAATTCCGACAATTTTGCGCAACCGTGGGTATGTGAGACAAGTTTGAGCCAACATCTGTTGGAAAAAATCCAATGGATTTTGTTGTCGGAATGTCCGATCAATGTCCGCTTATGTGTACAGGTCATTAGTGTATTCGTCTGCTATAGCTTGTCACTATTCTCCTTCCTTTTGTCTTTCTGTATAGTTTACACAATATCTGGTGTGACCATCTGATTTACCCCATGTTTATGGGTTGGTGTCCATGAGCTAGGTCTCTGTTGATGGTCTCCTCTTAGCTTGAATGTACCTGATGCATCCTCTTTTTTTCTTTCCCCCTTCCCTTGCCCCCCCTTGTTTTCCCCCCTCCCCTTCATCCCCCCCCCACCCCTCTGGAAATCTGACTGCTACCCTTACATCTAATTTTACATATGGTTGTTGTCCAATGGATGTCATGTCCTTTTTTAAGCATTTTTTGTAATAAAAAGTGTTTTTTTTACAAACAAGTTGTGTATATTTGTGTATATTTAATGATATTGTACATATCATGAGACCATTGCTAAACGCCCATACCTTGTGAACCTACAAGGTTATATTCTTTTCTATTCTATTGTTTTTTCTATTCTATTATCTCATTTTTAATTCTATTATCTCATTTTCTATTCTATTCTATTCTTTTATTTTCTATTCTAATCTGTCCTTTTCTGTTCCATTCAAATTTAAATTTATTCTATTCGAAATTTGATTTTCAGAAGAAGGTTATATTGCTTCTATTTTATTCTGTTCTACTGTTTTTATATTATATTCTATTCTGTTATATTCTTTCAATTCTATTCTTGTCTATTCTATTTTTTTTAATTCTATTATTTAATTTTCTACTTTATTCATTCTTTTATTTTATATTCTATTATAATCTATTCTTTTCTATTTCATTTGAATTTATACCTTTTCGAAATTCGAATTTCAGAAGAAGGTTTTATTCTTCCTATTTTATTCTATTCTAGTCTATTGTTTTCTCTGTTTTATTATTTCATTTCATTTTCTATTCTATTATTTTCTATTCTATTCTTTTATTTTCTATTCTATTTTAATCTATTGTTTTCTGTTCTATTCAAATTAGATTTTATTCTATTCAAATAATTTCGGAAGAAGGTTATATTCTTTGTATTTTATTCTGTTGTTTTTTTCTATTCTATTCTCTTCTATTCTAATCTATTATTTTATTTTCTATTATATTCCTTTAACTTTTATTCTATCCCTTTATTTTCTATCCTATTCTTTTCCATTCTTTTATTTTGGATTCTGTTCTGTTTTGCTCTATTATATTCTATTATTTTCTTTTCTTTTCTATTCTATTCTATTTTATTTTCTTCTGAAATTCGAATTTGATTCAAAAATTATTCTAAAACAATTCAAAAACTATCCGAATTCAATTTGAAAACTATCCAAATTCCATCTGAAATTTTATTTTTTATTATTTTGAATTTGTTTAAATTCGTTACTATTTAAATTCAGAAATTCAATACATCCGAATTCCTGAATAACAGAAAATGTGTCTGAATTTTGTTTCAGAATGAAATGAACTGCACATGTCTATACACGACAGCTCTTCTTGCTCAGGGAATCAAATATAGGTGGGCATTTTTCTTCAGGTTAATCTTCACCATTTGGGGTCAAACTCATACTTGTTACCATTTCTGAGGAGGCCAAGGTCAAGGTAGAAATACTGCAACTCCTGCCTGCTGCTAATTCCACCAGCTGTCAAGTCTCCTGCTTCTTGTTCATCCTCCACTCACCTGGGTCCATCATGGGAGAAGGTAGCGTGCACCAAATGCACGCTCCCCCATACACACGCCACGCCTGGATCTCCACTTTCTGATCCTGGACAAACAATCAGATGGGTGAGATCTCTCTCACTTTTTGGGTCCTTGTCCCCCCTTTTGAGGTCTTGTCATCTCTTCATGGAATATTTGCTTACTTTCTACTTGGGACTTCTCCATTGCATACCTGTTTGAGGTCTTTAGGTTTTTGTTTCTTTCTGAGACCACCACTTTTTTTTTTCCAGGTTACAGTTCCTGAAATGGACACTGGCTTCTTTTTAACCAATATAATATTGTTTAATTAATTGGACTTTCTTCTATTTAGTATTCTGGTAGGCAGCTTGATTCACCCCTTTTTTTTCCCCCTTTTTTTTCTTTTTCCTTTGTAGTTAAGGAGCCCTGCCAGTTTTTTTCATAGCAAGGGCTCCTTATTGGGGATGCCAATATCACTTTCACTTCTCTTATGGGTCAACATTATCCTCAAGGGGATATGTATCTCTACTGCGACTCTTCTCAAGGATGGTTTATGTGCTCCCTTAGAACACCACTTAGCGGGTGTTTGGAGAGAACTCAATTCTACATCTCAAGAATATAATTTTGACTCAGTCCGTCACTATAGCTTCTGTAGAATTGACCACGTCTTTCTGCCATCGCAACATTTACCCTTGGTCAATAAGATCACTATATCAACCACCCCTTGGTCAGATCATGACCCACTCCTATTGTCATTCAGGATCTACAGGCCTGGCCGCTCTTCATTTTAAAGGTGCATGAAAAATCCCTTCTCATGTCCCAAGAGTCTGCTCTCCAATTGCAGAAACACATTCAGACATTCTTTTGAGACAGTGTAGGATCCATGTCCTCCTTGATAATCCTCTGGGAAGCACAAAAGGACACTATAAGAGGACATTTAATTTACATTGCCTCACAACAAAAGGCCCAGTGGTAACAGAGAATTTGTGAGCTATCCTTTCTTCTGGCCCATGGGGACACTGTATCTAAAGAGGGGGGAATAGGGGACAAAGGGACATTAATAGTTGTAAAGGAGGACCATCCACAGTGTGTGTAATTGGTCGTATAAAGCACCATTAAAATAGATTGAGGACACCTGGAAATACTGACTGACTCAATCAAATAGGAAAATCCAAGACACCCTGGGCACAGAAGTTGATCTCCTTCTCACAGATAGGGTGGAGAAGGCTATCAAGTGGTAGGCACAAGTACTACTCCTGTGCCAACAAACTGGGCCCTTTGTTGGCCAAAAAACTAAATTTTGTAGTGAAGCCTATTAAACCGCCTCTTTTCCCATAATGAGGACCTTACCTCCAACCCTGGTGTCCGGTGCGTCCCTGTTCTCCATTTCAGGGACAAATCAGGCCCAAATTTTTACCTGAATTCGGACCCAAAACTGAGCCAAAGATGCACAGGACCCCTGTGCAATTCGCTCCGCAGCCGCTCCAGAGATGCATGAACCGGCTCCATTGAGAGCCGATGACAATCTCCTGTCATGCGAATTGGATGCGGGGAAACCCGCATCCAATTTTCACTAGTGTGAACCCAGCCTCTAAGACTGTGACTCAGTTTGCTGACTTTCTAGCCTCTCTATGCCAAACCTCCTCCTTTTTTGATTTCCAAAGCTGAACAATTTTTTACAGACTTGACCCTTCCCTCTCTTTCTGTGGTGGCTTCCCATGCCCTTGGTGCTGATATCTCAGACTGGGAAGTTGCAGCAGCTATCAAGTAACTCATGCCCTCCAAAACTTCAGGTCCTAATGGCTTTGCTGACCTATATTACAAAGAATACACTTTCCTCTTCATCCCTCAATGCCCTCAAATGAGACGCCTGCTTGTCCCTAACATCACTACAAGCCTATATAACGATGTCCCTAAAGATTTTGCAGAGGGTCTGGAGCCTCAACAGTTTGGGTCCATTTCTCTTTTGAATTTTGATATTAAACTACTAAGCAAAATTTTGGGAACCCATATCAACAAACATCTTCAGGCCCTTATTCACAAAGACAAAGTGGGCATTGTTTCAGGACACCAGGCGGGGGACAACGTTCACAAGACAGTACACCTTATTCATCATCTACAGTGGTATTGCAGGCTTTCTCCTCTCCCTTGACATCTACAAAGTGTTTGATTTGCTCTCTTAGGACTATAGTGGTGGGGCTTCGGGCCCTCTCTTCTCTTGTGGATCTTGGCACTATATTCCTCCCCTTCTGCCATGGTCTGGTATTTGTTATACTCCCAAGCTTTTGCTATTTACCAGGGTACATCCCAGGGCTCTTTCCTGTCCCTCTTTGTTTTTATTCTGGCTATAGAACTGTTGCCATAGCAATCAGAGCTAACCCCAGTTCTGTATGCTGGGTGGCACTGTAAACTCAATCTCTTCACTAAAGACACTCTTCTGGTTCTCCCCATACAACACTACCAAACCTCCAACAGGTCCTTTCTGTTGAATCCATCTAAATCTTTGGCCATGATATTTTCCTTTCCCCAGTGACAGTCACACACATTCAATCCAATATACCATACCACTGGTCTGTTTCTTTTTTTTTTTTTTTTTTTTTTTTTTTTTTTTTTTTTAGACATTCAACTTTTATTGAAAGGGATAAAGAGAAAGTGCACAATACGCAGGTCACAGATACAACTGCATACATACATTTAAAAAAAAAAAAAAAAAAAAACAAGTCTTGTAATAATCCAGGAGTGCTATCTGGAAATGCATAGATGTGGTGGTGGACATAAGAGGGCAAATCCTTTTAATTACTGGTAAGCTTTCTTAACTGGGGTGATAAAACTATGGTTTTGCCTCTGTCATCAACTTAGACAATATAATGAAAAGAACATCGTTAGCCTTATTCTCATTGGGTTTCTTGTCATGCTGTGCCCTTGTTGTATGGAAAAAAAGAAGGTGGGAAAGGGGAGAAAGAGGAAAAGGAAGAAGGTATTATATGTACATTGTTAGCTTTCAGGTCTACTTAGGTGTAGTAAGTTAGGTATTTGATCTTCTGAGGACACGTAGTTGTTTTGGGTTTTTTGAGGCATTGGGGACTTAGCGTTCTCAAATACCTGGGACTATCTGAAGGTAAATCAGGGCTGCCAGGTTTTTTGGAATCTCTCTACACTGCCTTTGTCCTGTGCCAGGGTATCCTCCATTTCACATATGTCGTTGACCTTGTTTAGCCAATCTTAGGTATCAGGGGAGAGCTCCAATGTAGCCTGATCAATGATTTGGCCGCATTGAGGAGGTGTTTGGTTAAGGAATTTTTGTATCTTTTTAGAGTAAAATTTGTCACATACAGCAAGCAGCACACTGCATTTAGATTTAGTTTGATCTCTGTAATTTTTTCAATCAGATATCACACTGCCACCAAATGTAAATCAACGTGCCTGTCTCTGTTTGACATCACCAGCATAAATCTGATTTTTGTGGGTCCCATCTGTGAATCTGTGGAGTTGTACCAGTGTGTTAACAGCTTATAACTTGTTTCCTGCATTTTTGTGCTTATGGAACACTTATGTGCCAGTATGCAAGGGTACCTCCATTGTTTGTCTGTGATTTCTTCCTGTAGTTCCTCTGACCACCTCCTCCTGTATTTATCCACCCCAGCATTTTTAGCATGTTGTAGCCAGGAGTAGTCCGTTGATGTGGCTTTGGCAAGTGGGGTACCATCATGGCACATCGATTCCAGGTCAGTTAGGGGTAGGGGTAGCTTCTTAGCTGGAAGTAAGACCATAAACGCATATCTGGGAGGTTGTTTTTTAGTTTTAGCGCAGACCATTCTTTGATTTTGCCCCCAGTGTAGCAGTCACCTGCCAGTAGTGGGGTATATCACTGTAAAGGCTGAAATATTGCATTGTGGGTACCCGGAGGGAAAGCAAGGTTGTTCTTTAGTGGTGTCCGAGTGCTAAGAGATGTGGTGATGGTCTTGCGTTTAGCAATGGAGTGTAAAATCTCCAGAGTGTTACCTGTAATGGGGTGTTTGCAAAGGCTGATGGGGTTGCTAGTCCATGGGATCCATGGGGAGAATTTCAACGGGGTCGGGCTTAGGGTCGCCTCAAGTGATACCCAGTCTTTCATATGGCCATGACAATGCCAGTCAATTACAATTATTCTTGCCAAGTGTGAGGCGTAATAGTAATGTTTGAAGTTTGGTATACCATCCCACCCATTTCCTTAGGATTAGTCAGCCAGTTGAGCCTAATACTAGGTTTGTGTCAATTCCATAGGAACTTCAGTAGGATGGAGTTTAGTGTCTTGAAGAAGTGTAGGGGGATTTTGATGGATAAGGTCGGCATCAAGTATAGGAGCTTGGGCAACATCACCATTTTGATAATTGTCGCATGCCCAAGCCAGGAAAAATATCCCGAGTGCCATTTTGTAAGGTCCTCCAGACAACTTTTGAGGAGGGGTGGGAAGTTTTGCTCAAAGATGGTTTGTGTTTGTGGGGTCAACCAGGTACCTAGGTATTTGATAGCTCTGGGGTCCCATCTAAAGAGTGAGTCGGATTTAGTCAGTGCTAGTGTTCTGTGCGAGAGTGATATGTTTAGGGCCTCGGATTTTGTGTAGTTTATTTTTAGGTTTGAAATATAGCCATAATGGGAAAATTCCTTTAGTAAATTGGGGATAGTGAATGTTAAGAAGAACAAGAGATCATCCGCATACGCTGCTAGTTTGAACTCCCTGTCCTGTAACTTGAAGCCTGTGATTGCGGTATTCATTTTAATCAGTCTAATAAAAGGTTCAAGGGACAAAATCAACAGCAGGGGGGACAGAGGGCAGCCCTGCCTAGTTCCATTCCATATGTGAACCTTTTCGGACAGTGTGCCATTGATTTTTAATTTTGCCAAGGGGTTTTGGTATAGCGCAGAGATTCACGATAGCATATGCGGGCCAAGTTCCACATGTCTGCACACTGTCATCATGAAATCGCATGCCACACCGTCGAAGGCCTTCTCCGCATCCGTAGAGAGGAGAATTCCTTCGACATCCCACTCCGTTGCCGCATTGGATTAGGAGGAGGGCTTTGGTAATGGTATCTTTTGCTTCTCTACCAGGCATGAAGCCCACCTGTTTCAAGCCAATAAGTTCTGGAAGAAGTGGTCCCAGTCGTAGTGCAAGAATTTTTGCAAAAAGTTTGACATCCTGAGAAGTTGTAGTGACCAGAGGGGAGGATGTGACGTGCATTGTTTGGGGGAGGGGCCTGGTAGTGGGGCGGTGGAGGACGGAGGTCCGATCGGAGATGGCGTTCGTGAAGGCACGGGGTGAGAGCCCATAGCCAGCCAGTGAACCTTCCTCCAAGGCAGCGGGAGGGCCCGCTCAGCGGCCGGCTTCAAGGAGAGGAGCGAGGCGGCTGTATAATAGCCGCGGATGGTTGCTCATTCATAGCAGTGTGGTCGGTGGCCCGGCGGAGCGGCTGCTTGCTGCCTCAGCGTCCTCCTGCTCCCCCCTGTGTCTCAGCTCCCTGGATGCTCTTCTCCCCATCCCACCCAGTCCTGCAGCCGAGCAAAGCCTGTACATGGAGTGAGTGCAAGCAGGCACTGAGCAAATGACGGTTTTGGTGCGGACAAGCGAGGTCATGTGAGTACTAGGAGGTGAGGGGATCCCTTCTCCTAGGGCTGTGGATAGCCCTATCGAGGGTAAAAGAAGCCTCCATTGGTGTTCCGGGAAGTCCCTAAGAGGTTCACAGGATCCAGGTAGGATAAGCTTTTTTGAGTACTATCCCTTCTAATGGAACTGTGTGTATGTGGCTGAGTTTTCTTACCGCTGAAGAGAAATTTAAAGGCACAGAGGGCCCGAGGTGTCTAGAGGGGGACTCAGTGTATTTGCTACATCAACAAACTAAGAGTGGGGGATAGAGTCCAAAGAGAGAGTGGAGACCCTTTAAAGCCCTTGGTTCTGTGTTTACAATGGAAAGGAGGAGAGAGGAGGGGATGAAGTGATGCTGGGCTGGTCCATCAGAAATGTACTAGGGAAAGCGTTTTGATGTAACTCTCAAAGGGGCTGTCTGTGTGATTTGAAGGATAGACATTGACAAAAAACTACCAAATTGCCTAGCTGAGGAAGGCCTGAAGTGGGCCCTCGCTACAGAAGTGTCAAGACCGGTGTAAAAGGGAACAAGTGGAGAGCAGGGAAGGGAGGAACATGAGAGGATGCTCCCAAAAACCAGCAGATCTAAACAAGCCTAGAGACAGCTTAAATTTTAGTACAATTCAAAAATATCTAAAAAGCCTCAGGCCTCAACTAAAAATAAAGGGGCGCAAGGGGGGAACCCCAACGTAGGGGTACTTTCCGAAACAGAAGCAGACTTAAGTATGGAGGCTGACCTGACTGCAGAAGCACTTCCAACCAAATTTGAGATACAAGACATGTTTTTTAAGCTTGAGAAATCAATAAAGGCAGAAATCCTCAATGTAAGGACAGATTTGGGACACCTTCTAAAGCGAGTTGAAGAAGTAGAGAAGGTGACGGAACAACAGGATCAGGAAATAGCGGCTCTTCAGAAACACTACAGGGGGACCAACGCGAGTTAATGTATAAATTAGAAGAACAAGAAAATCAAAATAGGAGGCAAAATCTAAGAATTAGATCCCTACCAGAGCAGAGAGGAGAAGATCTGACCGCAGTGATAAGGGAAGTCTTTAATCCACTCCTGGGAAGAAATCCAGAATGTGAATTGAAGATCGATAGAGTCCACAGGATAAGAAAAACCCCAAATGTGAGAGAAGATGTGCCGAGGGACATCATTGTCAAGTTCCGCCAATTTGAGGACAAAGCAAAAATCTGAAGCAAATTAAGAGGGGTCCAACCGGTGAAATACAATAACCAGGAAATTCAAATATTTTCAGATCTCTCTGCCGGAACATTGGCGAGGAGACGCCAACTGAAACCGTTATTGGATCTACTGAGGGGGGCAAATATAAAATATAGTTGGGGCTTCCCTCTGTCTTTAAATGTGACGAAAGAGGGTAGGACTTTTAAAATAAGACATGTGGGAGATCTACAGGACTTCTGCAGGAATTTAGATATCCCTGTCCCAAATATCCCCAAGGGGGTTCTGCCTTGATTGATGGGTTTGGATAGTAAGGGTCTCAAGTAAAAGGGGTTTTGGGGGCTGGGGGGGAGGTTTTGGGGGCTGGGATGGTGGGAGGGGGGGTGGGGAGGCTGGGAGGAGGGGTGAATAAGCGATTGATAGGTGGGCCTCTGTGGATCCCCCCCTCGAATGGGGGGGCTCCACTGCTGTCCACGGCCAGAGCCTCACCCCATAGCACAAGGGGATGCAGGTCGGGAGTACGGCAATCTCGGTACTGCAACCCAATGGCCAGGTAGTGGCGGGGGTTGGTGGGGGGGAGGGGGTATAGGGGGTTGAGTATTGGGGGGTGGGGGGGCGGATCAGGGGTGGGGGGAGGGTCGCCCTTGCAGATTTATAATAAATAGAGGGGTGGAAGAGAGATTTAGGAGTATTTCTAAAGATCAGTTATGTTGGAGGTTAGGTGCCTGTCCTATAATGTGAAGGGGTTAAATTCACCTGGGAAAAGGCAAAAAATGTTAAATGAATTACAGAGGTACGGCGCAGATGTTGTCTTTTTGCAGGAGACCCACCTGGTGCATGAGGAAAATATTAAGTTGAACTCAAGGAATTTTCCATCCTGGATTTATTGTGATACACCAATCAAAAGGGCAAAGGGAGTGGTTATCGGGTTCTAAAAACGGATTAAATTTACATTGATCGAGAAGAGGGTGGATATAGAGGGGCGGTTTTTGTTTGTAAAAATCAAGTTAGGGGATAGGATTTATACATTGGCCAATGTTTATTGCCCGAATAGAGACCCGATAAAATACCTCTCCCGGACCCTGGATAGATTGGCTGTATTTAAGGAGGGAGAAGTGATTTTAGCAGGCGACTCTAATCTTTGTTTAGACCCAGCCTTGGATAGGTCATCTGGTACCTGGGAGATAAGTAAAAAGTTGCTGATGGGTTTAGGAGGAAAGCTCCATGATAGCCAACTGATAGATGTTTGGCGGGTGCAGCATCCTAAGGAGAGGGATTATTCCTTCTTCTCCCTGGTCCATAGGACCTATTCAAGGCTGGATTACCTGTTGGTAGACCACAGTCTTTTGGACTCGATAGAAGAGTCGAAGATTGAGACCGCGACTCTATCAGACCACGCCCCAGTAACGATGACAGTAAAGATCGGGGGCCTCCAGAGGGTTCCGTTCTCATGGCAGTTCAATGAAAAACTTCTCAAGAAAGATAACCTTGTTGAGAAAATTCAGCAAGAAATTGATGAGTTCTTCCTCAATAATGAGTCTAGTGAGATATCAGGGGTAGTCCTCTGGGAGGCCTTTAAGGCATACATAAGGGGGGTCCTAATTTCTATTGGTTCAGGTGAGAAGAGAGAAAAGGGAAAAAAGAAAGTCTTATAGCTAAAATACACCAACTAGAACAGCTCCATAAAGCCTCAGGGGAAGTGAAGAATCTGTATTTAAAGAACTGACATTAAAAAGAGAAGAGCTTAGGGAGTTATTAGAGGAAGAGTCAATGAAAACTAGGAATAAATATCTAAAAAATTTCCACCAGAAGGGAAATAAGGTGGGGAAACATTTGGCAGCAATCATAAGGAAAAAAAAGGACGAGAATTTTATAGAGAAGATCAAAAATAAAAAAGGTGAAATGAGACACACTACCAGAGAGATAGGAGAAGAATTCAGACTTTTTTTTCATCTCTTTACTCGGTTGGGCAGAGGGGAAAATGTAGTGGAAATAAGGAAGAGAGGATGAGAGAGTTCTTAAAAGGAGCGGGACTCCCTACCCTGTCGGAGTCAGATACAGTAGAGCTTGAGAGTCCGATAAGGAAGGAGGAGGTATACTTGGCCCTAGAGTCATCCCCCCTGGGCAAGAGTCTGGGGCCAGATGGCTTTACAACCAGCTTTTATAAAAAATTTAGAGACACTCTGGTCCCCCGGTTGTGCCAAATTTGGAACGGCCTGGGGAGGCAAGGAGAACTGGGTAGGGACGCCTTGTTGGCATCAGTGACACTTATTCCTAAGGAGGGGAGGGACTGTACCTCGTGCTCGAGTTATCGACCGATTGCGCTTTTAAATGTGGGCACCAAATTATATGCAAAAGTGTTGGCATTACGGCTCAGGGAGAAAATTACCTATCTGGTGCATCCGGACCAGGTTGAATTTGTCCCTGGGAGGGAGGGAAGAGACAACGGGGTGCAGTCTCTCCTGATAATGGAGGCATTTAAAATGAGTGGATCCCCTAGTCTACTTCTGTCGATAGATGCTGAGAAGGCGTCCGACAGGGTAGACTGGGGGTTCATGTTTTGTACACTCGAAGCAATGGGAGTAGGGCCAATAATGCTAAAATGGATAAAAACATTATATTACCATCCTACAGCATTTGTAAAAGTCAATAATGTACCCTCTGCACAATTCGTCATGGAAAACGGGATGGGACAAGGTTGTCCACTGTCCCTGCTCCTGTTTGTCCTGGCCTTGGAACCTTTGCTAGTTACGATCCGGAAAAACCCGGATATAAGCGGCTGTATAGTAGGTGAGGAGGAACATAAATTTGCCGCCTTTGCTGACGATGTACTGTTGTATGTCTCTAAACCTAGAATTACGATACCAAATTTGTTGTCCACACTGAGGAAATATAGTGCGCTCTCTAACTTTAAAATTAATATAGAGAAGTCAGAAGCGCTAAAGATTAATATCAATAAACAGGAAGCAGGTAGACTTGGTGAAGGGTTTGATATCCCATGGAGAGATAATATAAGGTACCTGGGGGTCAATCTAACAGGGCACAGGGAGAAGTTGTATAAGTTGAACTTTATTCCTCTATTAAATGAAATCAGAGCAGAAATAAACAGAATAAGGTATTGTCCAGTCTCATGGATTGGGCGCATTAATATAGTAAAGATGGTGTTAGCCCCAAAGGTGCTATATAAGATGCAGATGCTCCCGATTCCCTTACTGCAAAATTTTTTTTAGAATATTGACTAGTTTAATAGGTAAATACCTATGGGATTATAAGAAACCTAGGATAGCACATACAGTGTTGAGGAGAGAAAAAGCATGTGGGGGGCTGGCCTTATCAGATTTCAGGAATTATTACAAAGCGATTGTTATTGCACGGGCACTTGACTGGGAAAAAAATAGTGAAAATAAAAGGTGGGTTAATTTAGAAAAAGGGTTAAGCAACACACGGTTAAACCACTTGATTTGGAATCCCCCATACCTTAGGAATTTGGGTAAGGACACGCATTATATAACACACCTCACTTTTAAAATTTGCAATCAGATGCACTTGATTAATAAGTGGGAGTATAATTCACCCTTAATTTTTTTAAAAGAGAATATGTACTTTCCCCCGGGGATGGAGAAAGTGGGTGGAAATTGGATATTAGATAGAGAAGCACAAGTAAGGGGCATTATTAAGAGAGGAAAACTTGCACTTTCCAAGAATTAGCGGCACAAGGGGATTTTCTGTTACTAAATGGGTGGAGATACGGCCAGCTCGCGCACTTTGTTAACAGCCTTCCCGGCCCCTTAAGGGAGGAAGTGGATTATAGGTCGATAGAGAAGATGTTCTGCAAGGATTCAGTAAAGAGGAAAATCTCTGAGATTTACAAAATCTTGGTGAAGGGAGAGGGGCGGGAGTCACCACCTTTTATTAAAAAATGGGAAGAGGAATTGGGAGCATGCTGTGACGGAGAAATGATGAGGAGCATCTTGGGGGAGACGCACGGAACGGCAGTGGAATACGAAAACGACGGAGAGCAATTATAAGTGTTTGGCCAGGTGGTACATGAACCCGGTCAAAGTCAGTAAGTTTACACCAGATAGTTCTCCCAATTGTTGGAGAGGATGTGGGGCACCAGGGACCATGGCGCACTTGTGGTGGGAATGCCCCAAAATTAAAACATTTTGGCAGGAAGTAACTAGATTAATTGAAGAGATTACGGGTAAGGTTGTCAAGTTCGACCCCTGGGACTGTTTGTTCCATAGGTCTGAAGGAGGAAAAAGAAGGTATAAGACATCAATAGTCCCAGTTTTACTAAATTCAGCTAAGAACGTAATCCCAAAGAAATGGCAGAAATTGGAAGCATCGAGGATTAGGGACTGGATTGCCAGAGTGAACGAAACCTATACCTTGGAGAGAGAAGAGCTAGGAGAATATCCAGAAAGAGACCAAGATGAACAAAGGGGTAAATGGGGTAGCTGGATAGCCTTTAAAAAAACTGAGCGTTATGTGGAAGTAATCATGCTGTAATGTAGGAATAGGAGCACAATAACCCGTCAAGATGCAATCGGATGGTAAATAATCTGCGGGGGCCGGGAGGGGGGTAAGGAGGGAGGGCATGGGAGGGACACATGGAGGGGTTATTTGTACTATATGTTATTTAGAGAAAATGGTGTATTATGGTACAGGTCTTAATTGTGTCCCCCCCCCCAATTGTCTGGGGTTTTTTTTGTATTAAGATTTTGAAAATTAAATAAAGTTAAAAAAAAAAAAAAGTTTGACATCCAAGTTCAATAGGGATATGGGGCAGTAACTGGCACAGTCCGTGCGGTCTTTACCTAATTTTGGAATCACCGCAATGTGTGCTGACAGGAAATCTGGTGTTATCTCCCTGGGTTTAGACATGGAGTTCAGAGCAGTAGTAAACAGTTCAGTAATAATGTTTGTGAAGGTTTTGTAGTAGATGACAGAGTACCCGTCTGGGCTCGGGCTCTTTCCAGGTTTCAGTAGTTTAATAGCTTGTCTGATCTCTAGTGGAGTGATTGGTGCTTCTAGGAGGTAGGTGTCTAGGTCTTGTAGGGTCGGGAGCCTGCTTTTGGTTAGATAGTCTTGGATGATTTGTGTCCTGTCCCTTTCCATGTCTTGCTGTCTGTGTTGTGGCGGTAGGTTATATAGCTTCATGTAAAACTTGTGAAAGTGTGCAGCTATCGCCTCAGCGGTTACGTATATATTACCATTCTGCCTTTTGATACTGGCAATATTATTAGTACAGGTGTAGTCTTTCAAAGCCCTGGCCAGGAATTTTCCTGTCTTGTTCCCTGACTCATAATAGAGTTAAAAAAAAAAAAAAAAACAGCAAGCGTTTGGTTCTGGAGTCAAGTATGTGTTGCAGGTCTTTTCTGGCATCAAGTAGTTTTTTTGACGACTGTACCGAGAGGGACTGTTTATGAAGGGTTTCTAAAGAGCTTATTTGTGTTATTAAGTTTCGTATGTTTTTTTCTCTTACTTTTTTGCATTTAGAACCCATCCTCATCAGTTCTCCCCTGATTGTATATTTATGGGCCTCCCAGACTATGAGTAGGTCCGTATCCAGTGTAGAGTTATGTCTAAAGAATTCCATCAGGGCTGAGGTGATTGAGGGAGGGAGTGATGGATCTGTCAGCAGTGAGGCATTAAGTCTCCACGTTGGTTGTCTATGTGGGGGGGTCATGAGGTCCAGCATCGTTAGTGAGATGGGGGAGTGATCTGAGATCGATTGAATGCCTACATGGGCTGCCTTCACTGAAGGGAGGTCCCTTTGTTAGATAAACAGGTAGTCTAGGTGGGCGTATGCGGAGTGTGGGGTAGAGTAATATGTAAAGTCTCGGCCTTCAGTTTTGAGAAAGCGCCACGTGTCCGTCAGGTGCAGAGACTGCAACAAAGATTTGATTTTCTTGAGTATTCTGTAGGTGATACAGGTTTTACCATTAGAGGCGTCAGTAAGTGGATTTAGTGGAACATTAAAGTCCCCACCCAGTATCAGGCAGCCTGAGGAAATTCCCTGTAGTTCCCTAGTGATTTGTTGACAAAATGTCACATGTGCTCCGTTGGGGAGGTATACATTTGCCAATGTCACTGCCATGTCCCCATATGTCCCCTTTAGGAATATAAATCTGCCTCCTGAATCAACCATTTGTTCTATTAATTCAAACGGTGCATCTTTACTCACTAGTATTGAGACCCCTTTGGACCTGGAATCGTTGTTAGTGACATGGAAAGCCTTTGTGAAATATTGGTTCATAAGTTTTGGTGTGTGATGTGTTTTAAAGTGTGTTTCCTGCAGGAACACAAAATGAGGCCTACCTTTTTTGAGCTCTCGTAGCATGGTGGTGCATCATTCGGGTATGTTCAGGCCCCGGATGTTGTGTGATATCACTATTTTTGCTACGCCCCAGGGATGAGTAGGCTGTCTGGGTGGCACAGGAGGAGGTGCTCCAGAGATCAAACTGCAAGAGGTAAAACTGGCAGACATATATTAGTACCTGTGTTAAAAATGGAGTAATGCTAACGATACCTATTCTCATAAGTGTGGAGAGAATAGATGGGTATATGAGGGTAAAGAGGGATCAAAGCAAGAGATAGAAGAAGGGATAGGAGTAGAGAGGCAAGAGTGGCAACTATTAGTAGCCCTTCTTTGGGGCAGGACCTGCCCTCCTCGGAGAAATCACTCACAAGGTAATGTAGTGTCCCCTGTGTCCGAATTTAGGAGCACCGGGTCACTCTGCGGGGTAGAAGGGAGGTGAGAGGCGATGTGGCGGCAGCTCACCTCTGTCTTACCTTAGGAATAGACTAAACAGTTAAACCTAAAGGAACTAACTGGCTGTTGTGCACGCAGCCGCAAATGTATTAGCTTAAATTCTTTAACTGGTATAACATACAAACAGCCGACCAAAAAGGACATTGCGAGCCCAAGTGCCTAAGGTTTAAGTCCCTTAAAATTAAGGTATAGCACAGCGTGGTGCCGACTTGGTCAGTCAATTCACAGATCAGGGTGTGCTGTACATCCAGCTTCTGTGGCCCGATCTAGCGTGTGAGTTCATCTTGTGGGAGAGGAACCCCTTATGTAAGTAATTGCAGGAGTATGGTATGGTAATACCATACTCCTGCACCGATTCATTGACTGCACGCTGTGTATAGAGTGGTGCACTGACGCACCTTGAGTTTGTGAGTACCCCATTTGGGCAGAGTTTTTTATTGATTAAATCATTTTAAAAAACGATATCACACCATCAAGCGTTTTTTTCTTATAATTTTGCATAGTGCATTGTAACCTAATCGTATTGGACCCTGGTATCTGGTGACCTATATTGAGCCCTGGAGTGGTTCAAAAGCGTATTTTGACTTAGTTAGCAGCTGAGTCACACGCCCTGAGGTGAGCATATTTCCTGGGGGGGCACTGGATTGCATGGTTTTCATCACAAAGAAAATTTATGAGCACACTGGAAAATAACATTATTGGACACTTAAGTACATTTTTCTGATATTGATTTTCCAGATTTCAAATTTTTTTTACTGTTCTATTGAGGACTGTTTGTTCACATGTATTGTGTGGCACCAAGCACTTTTGGTAATATAGCAGTGCAGCGCTCAATACAGGTCAGATGTATACACATAAAATGTACATATTAAATGTACATACATAAAAAGCATGAGGCCCAAAAAGCATATCTTAGTCCGAGGAGATCAAAAGCTGCCCACTTGCAGAAGGGGGATCCCTCAGTTGGCAAGGAAAGGGTGCAGTGATAGGATAAGATTGTATTCGTTGTATCACCACCAATGTGAACCTCCACCAAGGGTCTAGGCTGCTCACCTTATTGAGTGGACCTTCTGCATTAACAGCAAGGTCACTCATGCATTCCCTTCCACAGGGAATGCATGAGTGACCTTGCTGTTAACGCAGTGCAGCACTCAATACAGGTCAGATGTGTATACATCTGACCTGTATTGAGCGCTGCACTGCTATATTTTGTGTCTTTTTAGGTTTTGTATATTGACCTACAGTGTCCAGCTGCTGAGTTTTAGTAATTAGGTTTTGCGCTGTCTGTTTCTTCTGTTTAAGTGTTCCATATATATATATATATATATATATATATATATATATATATATATATATATATGGAACACTATATATATATATATATAGTAATTTTTTTTTGATTGATTTTACACTTTGCACTCTAATATAAGGTTGTATTGGTTGCATATACTGTACCTTAATGAGCTCATATATAGTTTATTTATTTTTGTGTTTTAACATTGGGTTTATTATTATCACTATAATAATTTGTAAGTGTCACTATATGGTTCTATTCATGTCCATGGACATACACATATTTGAATTTATTATTTCAGCACACTTTAGTGCAACGTGTTTCTTTTGCCTTTAATTCTGAATATGGTTCCCTGTTCTTGGCAAAATATTATCCTCTCTTATTCTCCCTTTTCTCTCTTCTACAAAGCTGGACATTCCCAAATCTCTCATGGGTAGGAGAGGTTAATGCAAAATGCAAAACAAATTACCATCCTCCTGAAAGTTTATATTATTGCAGATCAAAGTTCCCACCGTTTTTCTCTGTTTGTTACAAAACCATATATTTGCTTTTATTTGGATCTACAAATGCCCACATGTAGTGTGAAGTAACCTTCATTTCAATAGAATGCAAGGTAACCTATATGCCAATAAGATGCAGGGAGGGCTGGGGCTTTCCAACCTTGACTGATCTTTCAAGGCAGAACAAGTATCCCAGCTGTCTCTTCTTCATGTCTTGGTGGACATTCCTCTGTGGGTGTTCCTGGAAATGCAAAATTGTTGCTCTGTCCCCATAATGGCTTTACTGTGGCTTCCCTACAATGTATGTTCACCTTCTCTTAGTCCTTTAATGATCCACAGTCTGAGGTTGTGAAAGTTGATTCACTTCTTGTGTAAACTAGTATGTCCCCATTCTTATCTCTACTAACTATCCTTCACAATCCTCTCTTTCCTCCTGGGGAACAACTTTTTAGTGTTCTTTTGATGGTGGTCATCACAAGGATTCACCCAGGTCTGACATTTCTTGACCTCCTAATAATTCCCCACTAGTCTTACATTCACAAACATCTTTAAGCAATATTTGAAGTTACACCATTAGATAATAACACTGCACTTGACTCCTTCCCGTACACACCTGCCTCTAATCCTCAGGTGCTCCCAAACAGACCTCTCTTTTATACTCTTGTCTCAACTGTAGGGGCTTACCCACTTCACTATCTTACGGAACCCAATGGAACCATAACTTAATGACCCCTATGGATCTAGAAGACTGGAACAAAACCTGGGTAAGAATAGCCAAATGTTCCTTCAACACTTCCATCTTGGAGACTGCCTACAAAGTCATTTTCAGGTGGTATTATGTTCCAGCTCACATCATCAGAGCTAATCCTAATTACAGTGACAGGTTTTTCAGAGGTTGTGGTCAATGGGAAGCATGGTCAACATTTTTTTTTCTTTCAAAATATTTTATTAAGTTTCCAATAGATCAAAAACAAAAATACATAACTATCGCTTTAAATGCAGGCGTACATAGTAAAACAAATGAAACCCCTTGGGGGCTACATATATACCTTATGACCTTAGATATGGCACTGAACAAAACATACCATAAAGAAAATTGCGTCCTTGCAAGAGAACCTACATATGAAAAAGTTAGATCCCATAGAACTGGAGAACCGAAGCTCAGGGTACGTTTGGTGAGGAGGAGGTAGGAGAGACCGTCTGCACCCCAACTGGGAACACACTGTGCCTGAGCGGAATTCTCCCACCTGCCCCAGACACTCCCTTAGTTGATGCTTCATGTCTCTGGATAACAAAACAGAGAATAACGATCTACCATCTATGCTGCCCTTGGGAACTGGGTTCCCTGAGATCTCTGCAATGGTCTGAAATAAGGCTGGAGATCATTTACTTGACAGATCAACCTGCAAAAAAAACAAGATGAAGGAAAAAAAAAAGGGGAAAAAATAGAGAGGGAAGAGAGGGGAGATAGAAGAGGAGGAGGAGGAGGAAGGAAGCCAAACCACGGGAGGCGGTCCTCCAAGCCCAGATACTGTTTGATTCGTCAGGGTTTAACCCCTGGGATCAAGGAGGTGCCCAAGAAATTAGCCCATGGTTCCCAGATAGCTTCAAATTTCTCTGTGGTGTTATTTAGGATACTGGCCACCTTCTCTTGGGCCATGATCCACGAAATCTTACGGATAGCCGCTTGGAAGGGTACCTTGGGTTGTTTCCATGCCTTGGCTATAGATAACTTAGCTCCCAGCAAAATAAAGTGAATCAATCTGCGTGATATTTTTGGAGTTTTGGGTAAATGGTCGTTCAGGAGCGCTATGGCGGGGGTTCTTGGGACCTGAACTCCGGTGACTTTTTTAATCATTTGGAAAATCTTATGCCAGAAAGATCTCAGCCGTGGACATTCCCAAAAGATATGGGTCAATGAGCCCCTAAGAAGACAACCCCTAAAGCACCTGGAGTCCGTGGAGGGGAACATTCTGGCCAGTCTCTCTGGTGGGAGGTACCATCTCGTGATGACCTTTACGCTGGATTCCACCAGTGAGATGTTCAGGATGTTCTTGTACGCCCTATTATAGGTGACTCTCCATTTCTCCAGGTCCCACTCCAGGGCTAATTTAGACTCCCAAGCTACCATGTATGGAGACTTGGCTGTTTGATTAGAGAGTGACTGATAAATGATGGAGATTCCACCCCTCTGCTCCGTGGAACGACCGCACCATACCTCGTAGGGGGTGAAAGAATGGTTAGAAGGATTGTCTTTACCTCTATTTGTGAGGAAGTGTCTGATCTGCTGAAAGCGGAAGTTCTCAGAGTCAGGCATCTCCAACTGACTCACACAGAAGGCCCTGGTTAAAGGCCCCATTGATGTGAAGTAGTGTCCAATCCGGTACATCCCCTTGTTCAGCCACCAGCGGAATGCTTTAATGTCGGTTCCCGGGGGAAAGTCAGGATTATTGAATATATGGGCCAGTGGTTGTTTGCGGGAAGTTAAGTTTGGAAGGTTTCTTAGAGAATCCCATAACTGAAAGGATTGCGAGAGGATTGGGGATAGAATGGGGGGACGTTTTTTAGGGGGAACCCACAAAAGGAAATCAATAGTGAAAGAGGGGACTGCCTGTCTTTCAATCATTATCCAGTCCGGTCTCTCCGCTTTCGCATATACCGTCGAAATCTGAGCTAATCTGGCCGATTGAAAATACCAAAGTAGATGCGGAAGGCCTAAACCCCCTTGGGTTCTACTTAAGTATAAAGTGCTCTGTTGTAGTCTGTACCCTTTCCCTCCCCAAATGAATTTTACTATTTTCCGTTGGAGCGATTTCAAATGTTCCCTGTTGATGTTGATTGGGATGGCTCTAAATAGGTAGAGAATTCTGGGGAGTAGGGTCATCTTGACGGCATGAATCCTCCCCAACCAGGATAAACCCCCTCTGGCCCATTTGGATAAGTCCGACTCTAGATTGCGGTAAGTGTGAGGGAAGTTGGATGCATAAAGGAGTTCAGTTTTCGCTGTGAGCCTTATCCCTAAATAGTCAATGTAAGAATCACTCCATTTGAAATCAAAGGAACTCTGCAGGGATGCCACTAAGGAAGGGTCCAGGGAGATATTCAAAGCTGAAGATTTGGCATAATTGACCTTAAGCCCAGAGACCCCCGAAAACTCTTTCAGGAGCCTGCAAAGGTTTGGGACGGAGGTGGTTGGGGATGTGAGGAAAAGGAGCATATCGTCCACAAACAGCCCGCATTTGTGGACCTGGTCACCGCAGGCGACTCCCTGAATGTTGGGGTCTGCTCTTATTGCTATTGCTATTGTTTCGATAGCTATGGCAAAAATTAGGGGGGAAAGTGGGCATCCCTGCCTAGTTCCTCTTGCAATGGTCAGAGTTTTAGAGTATTGCCCTTGTAGGCGTATCACCGCTTTGGGAGAGGAGTATAGAGATTTTAGAGTTCCCAAAAAGTTGGGTCCGAAGCCCCAAATTTCTAGTATGGAGAAGAGATAGGGCCATTCGATCGAGTCGAATGCTTTGTGGAGATCCAACGAGAGAAGCATACCTTTCTGTTTCGGTCCCCCTTCCCAGTTAGATTGAAGGATGGATACTATATCTATAGCTCTTCTAATTTGGTCAGGCCCTTGCCTACCGGGTATGAAACCAACTTGGTCCTTGTGTATATAGTGATTGATAAAGGAGGAGAGGCGATTGGCAAGAATTTTAGTGAGAATTTTGAGGTCATTGTTAATTAAAGAAATGGGTCTGTAGTTCTCAACTTTCTCATGGTTTTTGTTGGGTTTGGGGATCACTGAGATGAATGCTGTATTTAGTTGAGATTCCAGAGGGGATCCTGACTTTTTAGAATTAAAAAACTTTGCTAGGTACGGGGCTAGGATAGCGCTGTATTCCTTATAGTAAGGGACTGAGAAGCCGTCTGGCCCTGGGGCTGAGCCGGACTTGAGGCTTTTTATAACTGCCCTGATTTCATCTTCCGTGACGGGGGAATCCATTAAGTCTCTACAGTCCCTGGATAGAGATGGAAGTTCAAGCTGGGATAAGAAATCATTTACTCGGGAGCCTTTTTCAGATAGAGGAGGGCTGTAGAGAGAAGAGTAAAAATCGTGGAAAGCGGACATGATACTATTTGGATTTGCTGTTGGGGGTTGACCAGCTATCCTCAATTTGGGGAAGGAATTGGAGCGAAATTTAGGTGAGAGTTTAGAAGCTAGCATGGAGCCGAATCTATCCCTGTGGCAATAAAATTTGGCTCCAGACCATCGAAGAGTCTTCTCTGCTTTAGCCGTTAAGGCGAGATTCAGCTCAAGTCTGGTGGCATCAAGTTTACCCAAAAGGGTCTTAGATGGGTGCTTTTTATGTTCTGCTTTTAGGTGAAGGAAGGACTGTTCAAGCTTCTGAATGTCGATCAAACGTTCCTTCTTAAATTTGGACGCTAGTTTAATTATGACTCCTCGAATGGTTGCCTTGTGGGCTGCCCACAGGGTTTCGGGGTTGATATTATCCACATCATTCAAGAGGAAAAATTCTTTAATAGCTTTAGCAATTTCCTTAACCAAGCTAGGGTCGGCTAACAGGGATTCGTTTAGTCGCCAGTAGAAACCTCCTCGCCCAGACAGGACATTTTGTAGAGTAAGGGAAACCAATGAATGATCGGACCAAGCTGTGTCGAGAATTGCTGCTTTGGTTGACAGAGGAATAAGAGCTGTCTGGGTGAGGATGTGGTCAATCCTAGCGTACGATTGGTGAGGAGCGGAAAAGTGTGTGAAGTCCTTTTTGTTGGGGTTTAGTTCCCTCCAAACATCCACTAGACCTTGTGTATGGACCATTTTGGCGATCCTCGTGCTAAGTTTTGTGGGGCGTGTGAGTTGGTTTTTGAGGGGCCTGGTTTTGTCTAGACCCTGATCAAATGCAACATTTGAGTCCCCCCCCATAATTACTTTGCCTTCCAAGAGGGGGTTCAAGGTTGAGAAGAGGTCCTGGAAAAACGCCGCTTGGCCCTTATTAGGGGCATAATATGAGACAAAAGAATATAGAACGCCTTCCAAGGTACCCTTTATCAAGATGAATCTGCCCTCTGGGTCCCTAAAGTCAGAAAGGAATGAGAATTTGCAATTTTTAGAGAAAAGAATAGCAACCCCTTTCGTCTTATTGGGGGCGTTCGCTAGATAAAATGTCGGAAAGTGTGAGTGTAGGAACTTGGGGGTGTACCGAGACTGGAAGTGTGTCTCCTGTAAGAGCAACACATCAAACTTCAATGATTTATAATGATCAAAGGCTAATCTCCTTTTCCTTGGAGAATTAAGGCCCTGGACATTATGAGAACCAATCTTGAGGTCATTATCCTTCACGGTGAGGTCAGTCATAGGAGCAGAGGGAATGGAAGCTGGGAATCATGCAGTCACTTACCCTTGGAGGTCTGTTGACATTGTACGGTGGCCAGCTTGTGTTGAGCCGTCCTAGGCGCAATTCTGGTGCTTGGAGGGGGACCCCCCCCGGGTTGGCTAGGAGAGAAAAAAGGGGTGAGTAGAGGAAGAAAGAAATTAAATACTTAAAAGACAATAATGGGAAAAACAAAGACATGGGTACTATAGAGATACCCTTGGGTTTATGCGGGTCCAAGTCCGCTCTAACCCCAATGAGCCACTTCTGACTGCCCTGTAGGGCGGCAGAAGTTCAGATACCAGAGGACACCAGCGGTTCTCTGGAATCGAGTAGAGGCACAAGTGGTCCACCCCGGACCCTTGGTGTGTCAAAATTGAACTATAAACTAAACACACAACATTTGTAAAAAAAGTGACGTACACTGCAATAAAAGTCTAAATATCAGGGATCTCTATGCCTGTGGCATAAATCTTCACCGGAAGGAACAAAACAACAAGAACCTGAGGATCTGACCCACTTCTAATCCCCTGGGTAACTCCCCCCCAACCGCTCCTGTGAGGGGGAGGGCCTGGGGGTCCACCCCCGACAAGAGAGACCCCATCTATCTAGTCTAACTGACCTACACCTGCAAAACGGGAAGGGTAAGGGGAACACAGGTATACCAAGTTTACTGACTGAACTAAGAATTGGCCCAGCTAAACCTATGACCCCATTCTAGTCCAGTAATCTGTTCATTATGAGAGAGGTATCTTGGTTATCTTGTAGAATTGAATTTCTTGTAGATGGCTACTTCTCCTAGGGCAGCTGTCATCCAGTTTAGCTGATTTTGCATTCGGAGTGCTGAGGAAAAAGGGGGTGAGTGAGTGGTGTAGGCCTTCTGTATCCGGAGGAGACGATAGGCTTAGAAAACGGTGAAGCCGGTGAAGATCACTGAGAGCATCTGAGAAATTGACTCAGTGGGGGATGTCATGTCTGTAAGGCGTGGGAAGGAATTGGAGCTCCTGCTCCATCATCTGGGGGAAAGAACAGTCCCGAAAATGTCTCTGGAGAGACTGGGGAGAAGCTATGAGGTGGGTAAGTCAGTCTTAGGGTGGTTTCCCCTCTTTGCTCTTCTTGGAAGGGCCCTTCGACCATAGCGGGGATACCGGGCTGCCTGGTGGTGGTCGTTTAGTAGAGCCCGAGGAAGCAGGCGTAAAGTCCATTGGAGTTTCATGGGATATCAGCCTGAGGCCTAGTAAAAGCCTCTCCCCTTCCTGTAGGGTAGCGAATGAGTGGGTTTTGCCCTGGATGGAGAACTTAACAGCGAAGGGGAAGGTCCAGCGGTATTTGATGTCCCGTTGAGAGAGGACCGTGAGAAGGGGTTTAAGTGTCCTGCGTCTTTGAATAGTTGTAGGAGCGAGGTCAGCGAAAATATGGATCTGGTGACCCTGGTGCTGCAGCGTAGCCTTCAGACGAGATTGGCGCATGACCTCTTCCTTAACCGCATAAAAGTGTGGCTTGACTATGATGTCCCTTGGGGAGCCATCTTGTCTGGGGGGTCCAAGAGACCTATGTGCCCTGTCCAGTTCAAGACGCTGGGGGGGAATGTTGGGAATAAGGGCTGTTATGATGTCCTGGACCGTGGAGGGTATGTCCGAAAAGGTTTCCGGAAGGCCTCTTATTCGAAAGTTGTACCTCCTAGACCGGTTCTCGAGTTCGTCGATCCTGGAAAGGGCCAAGTCTAATTGATCTTGAATGGTCCTGAGGTGAGCAGAGTTTTGGTTGGTTCTAGCGGTTGTGGATTCCACTTTGTCCTCAATGGCTTCAATTCTGGCGCCTAAATTGGACAGGTCCGCTTTAATAGTATTGGTGATTTGATTAGCTGTGTTTGCCAGACCTTTCTCCAGAAGAGATGAGAATTTAACAAACATGGCTTCCTGTATTGCTGTGAGGTCTGATACTGATAGTCCAGATTGGAACATAGTAGGAGCCAGTGTTGGGGCCTGTGCAGGGGGGGTCTGTGAGAGCATCTCTTGTTGGGAGAGGGACAGCGTCTCTGCGGGGGACTTTGCTGAGGCCTGGTTCTTTGTGTGGTCGTGCGGAGGGATATGTGGAGTTTGAGAGGGTCCCTGTGCTGCTTGAGCGTAAGTCAGGGTCGGGGGGGTCAATACTGGCCTGCACTCTGATGTCCTGGAGTGGATGCCTCCTGGATGCAGCAGTCCGTCCGTGCTGGCGGCCATCTTGGGATGCAGGTCCGCTCCCGCCGAGGCAAATTGGGGGCCAAGATCTCGTTTTGCCTGGGGTCCAGACATACCCCCTTGATCCCCGGCAGATCCCCTTCCTGGGGAGGGTGTTGTGTATCCCGTTAGCGGGCTGTGGCGGCTATTGTGCGGCTCGGCGGTCCGGGGTGGAGCGGAGCTCTCGGCTCAGGCGGCCATGTCGGAGCTCTCGCGCATGCGCACTGCATGGTCAACATTTTAACATACAAACAGAAAAAAACAAACACAAACAGTAAAGTCATAATGGCAACATAGTGCCCAATCCCAAAAAGAACAGATACAAAATCAATTACAGGTAATAAACTGTCCACAATTACCTATCACATATGTCTCTCACATTATTTTAACAGCTGTACTGAGCATGCAATGATACAGATAATAGGGCAGCAGTACATTCATTAAGAATTGTCAAGGGGGAATAGATAACATATAATTATATAGGCGGATATAGTTCAACATAGTAACATAGGAGTCAGCGTCAAGGGACTCGCTATCCATTTACCCCATATTTTATCAAATGTTTTGACTTTCTTTTGTAATTCAAAGGTTAATCTTTACAAAGGGAGAGAATCGTTGACCAATTTCGGCCACTGTGATCGTGTTGGTGACCTCAGTACCATCCAGGATAATAGAAGGGATTTTCTTGCGTAAAAGTATAAAATACAAAGTAGTTGCTTGGTGTGTGAGGGGATCATCGGGTCACCAAAGATACCTAATAGGCAGTTCTTGGGATTCACTATGTTGGGTAAACCCAGGGCAGAGGAGATGAAAGAGTTTATATCCACCCAGAAGTCCTGGACCACAGGGCACGACCAGAAGTAATGCAGAAAGTCAGCATCCTGACCACATCCTCTGAAACATTCAGCTGAGAAGCATAAGCCCATCCTGTGAAGTCTAGCATGCGTGAGATTTGATTGGTGAAATATCTTAAGTTGAATGATACGGTCTTTAGATGCAATAACAGAAGTTTTATAGGTATCACTAAACTTGGTCCAGTCCGCTTCCATAAGGGATATATCTAGGGATGCCCATTTCGCTTGAGCAAGTTGGAATCTGGGGTTGGAGTCTGCCATAAGAGCAGAATAATAGCTGTAAATAAGTTTAGTGGGATCTTGTTGTCTCAGGAATTTTTCCAGGGGGGTTATCTGGATAGGGTTATCTAGGTAACTAAATTGTGCACGAATGGCATGGCGCAGTTGATAGTAGTAGAAAAGGTAAGTTTGTGGCAGGTCAAAGTCTACCCGTAGTTGATAGAATATTTTAAAACCCTGTGCCGCAAAGAGATGGCAGAAGTATTTAACCCCTTCGGCTGACCATCTCTGTGGGTTGGGTAAAGAATAGAGTTCTGGAAGGCTAGGGTTAAACCAGAGGAGATTATTGGGGGAAACCGTCCATAAATCTGTGAAAATTTTAGCTATAATGGTTTTAAATAGTGGTAGGGATGTATAAAGAAGTGATGTACCCGGGTGGGGTACCCGGGTGGGCCTCTATAGATGCGTTAGCAGAGACTGGATGCAACCAGTCGTGGATATGAACTAATTGAGAGGCTATGTAGTACAAATAGGAATTAGGGAATGCCAAGCCTGCCATGTGGGTTGGGAGTCGCAGGGTCTCAAGTGCTATCCTAGGGGGGCGGCCATTCCATAGGAATGCCAGGCATATGGTATCAATGCATTTGAAAATTGATTTAGGTATTCTGCATGGGGAATTGGCCATAATATAGAGCAGTTTAGGAAGGTATATCATCTTAATAATAGCTCTCCCCATTAGGTCTAGGGGTAGATCCATCCATCGTTTAGTTTGAAGTTGCAATTGGGACAGTAAGGGACATAAGTTATTAGCTATATATGATGACAATGGCAATTGAATTGTGATACCTAGATACATAAAGAAGAGACAACTAGTAGCTGTGAGTCCATGTGGATCAAAGGAATTGCTGTTTGGTCTAAGGGGAAAAGGGTGGATTTGTCCCAATTCACATGGAAACCAGAGTAATCTCCAAACGTGTCAATTTAAACCAGGAGTGCTTTTAAGGAGTTGCCAGGGTCAGCTAGATAAACTAGTGTATCATCAGTATTCCTCAATAGTACCAATAGGGAGGTCTTTAATCAATGGGGAAGTGCGGATACATGTGGCAAGGGGTTCCATGGCTAACGCGAATAGGAGGGGTGACAAAGGGCCCCCTGCCTAGTACCTCTAAGTATTGGGAAAGTGTCTATGACATGGAAGTTAACCTGAATGTGTGCTACCGGGGCAGTATAAAGAAGGCATATCCATGCCACAATACGAGGACCAATACTGTAGAGTTACAAAACTTGAAAGAGGTAGGGCCACTCGACACTCTCGAAGGCCTTTCATGTGTCGATGACACAGGTAGGGGGGCAGTCAGATTTTGGAACTGTCTACGGATATTGATCCTAGTAGACCAACCAGGCATAAAACCACACTGGTCACTTTGTACTAATTTCGCAACTATTGCGTTTAGACGATTGGCCAGCACTTTAGCTAGGATCTTGACATCCATATTAATTAATGAGATCGGACGGTAAGAGTCACATTTAAGGGGGTCTTTATGAGGTTTCAATAATAATATAATCAGTGCTTTGCGCATTGTAGGTGGAAGGATTTCAGCCTCCAGGGCTTTGTTAAATGTATGAAGGAGAAATGGGCATATTAACTGGCTGTATTGGACATACCATTCGATTGGGAAACCATCCATGCCAGGTATCTTATGCATCGGCAGCTGCAAAAAAGCCAAAGAGATTTATTCCACAGACAGGGGACAGTTCTTCTCTCATAGTAGTCGAGAGGGAAGGGAGAGATACTTGACCTAAGTATGCACACAATTGATAAGCGGAATACTGGACTCTGGTATCATAAAGGTTCCTGCAGAAGGATAGGAATGTCTCAACAATTTCAAAGGGTGCATCACTGATAAGGCCTTGGGAAGTCAAAATCCTAGGGATAGATATAGAGGAATGGTGGGGTCTGGTTAGATAGGCGAGCAGGCGGACAGGCTTGTTGCCATGTTCTAAAATTTTCTGTGAGGTATAGAGCATTTTTACTTAGTTAGATCTAAAAGGTGGAGTTCGTATTCCCTGCGGTTATGTCACCATGTATTTAGGGCAGTAGGGGAGGGGTCTCGTGCATAGGCTGACTCAGCTACCAGCATAGCCTGTTCTAGTTTCTTGCTATGCTGTTGGGCATTTTTACGCAGGGTGCAGGTAATAGCCATAAAAGTGCCCCTCAGTGTAGTCTTAAAATCTTCCCACTCTATGGCAGGATCAGTGGTGCCCAGAAAGTGGGGCATGGTCAGATATTCCATTAGGCAGGTAAGTGACATTAGAGACAAAGGGAAGCATATGGTCTGGGGCAAAATGCTAAGTCTTTGCGAGACATGGTGCGGAAGGAATTGGAATGACAGCAATACTGACAGTTAGCCGGATGCTTCCAGCGCCATAGTTCAGTAAGACCATACACCTGCATCCAATCAATAAATGAGGGATAGGGTCCACCACTACCCCCCAAGCGGTCCACAGCAGGATTTAAGATGGCATTGAAGTCCCCAATATAAAGCAGAGGGCCATTAAACCTAGATGAAAGCAGTAGGGACAATTTGGACAGAAACTCAGAGGAGAAGGGGGGAGAGACATAAATGTTCACTAACGTAAAGGATGTAGCGGCAATTCGTATGGTAAGTATAACAAAACGCCCCTCTGGGTCAGTCTTAACCATTAAAATCTCCACCGGAAGGGATGTAGCCAGCAAAATAGAAACCCCTCGGGAATAGGAGGTATTGGTGGCGTGATAGTATTTAGCCAACCAAGGGAGTTTGAGTACCAGCAACTTAGTATTGATAAGGTGTGTTTTCTGAAGACAAATTATGTGGGTTTTTATTTTCTCAAAAAGGAAAGGACCAAGGACTGCTTTTGGGGTGAGCTCAGCCCTCTGACATTCCAAGAGATAATCCGTAATGACTTAGCCATAGGTAAACATCAGTATATAAAAGACAGAATGAGTATATTGAGTATAAGCATAATAGTGTAAGCAGTACCATGCATGACAGATAATCTTGGAGGCACTTGAGAAATTAAATAGGAGCTGGACCAACACAAGAACAAGAACAAAAAAAAAAGTCCCATCATCCATCCCTTTTAAACAAAATAAAACAAAACCAAGCCACCTAGCTCAAGCATCCCAATCACAGTGAGCTTTGGATCCCAAAACACACCAAAACATCCCAAAAAAAAGGGGAGGAAAAAAAAAAGAAAAAAGTTTTTCCTCAAAACTTTCAACTAGGGTTAAAATATCCTGTGGTCTCACCACTAATCGGTATGGAGGGTGCACCAAAAGCAGTGGGGCTTATTGTAGTGGAGGTGTATTTTATGCAAAGTAGAAGGGTCATTGTGAGAAAAGGCACTGCGTACAACAGGCACTTAGGTGGTAACAGGATAGCATCAGACAGTGGCAGAAGGTGGCAAGTGGTAGAGCTTGTACCAAGATATACTGTAACAATGTTCCAAACAGGGCACACAGGAGTGGGATAGACCCTCCAAAATGTGTGTAGGATGAACAAGAACTTAAGTGAGGCCTCCGAGTACCTCAGATGTGGTAGGCACTTAGAGAAGGTAGGAAGGACACTTGTACAGAAGGAGGGATATGGAGAAATCCATTACATGCAGGGTCAATCGTGTCTGCGACAAGAACGTATCATTCAACCAAGCCATGGCATTCTTCAGTGAGGTGTAGAAGTGGGCTTTAGCATCATGGATGATCCATAGACTGGCAGGGAAAAGCAGCGCATACTGTAACCCCTCTGTGCGCAAGCGATCCTTCACAGCCGCAAAAGAAGTACGCTGGTGCTGCACTTCAGCAGAGAAGTCAGGGTATATGGAAATCTTGTTACCATTGTATCATAATGGACCTTTTTCCCTGGCGATGTGAAGAATAGTGACTTTATCCTGGAAATGAAGGATCTGTGCAATTAAAGATCTTGGAGGAACCCCCTCAGAGGCAGGACGCGGGGGAGTACGATGTGCACGATCAATAATCATAGATGCAGAGAATACTTCTGCCCCAAATGCATCCTGCAACCAGGAGTGAAGAAACTGTTCTGGGCGTGCTCCCTCGGAGTGTCTGGGAACTCCACGAATCACAGGTTGTTCCTGCGCTAAGTTTTATAAATCATTCAATTTAGCTTTAAGGGACTCCATTTCATCTTTGGCTACACGTACAGTGGCAAATAAAGGGTACAGAGTGTCCTCTATAGAGCTAATACTTTCCTCGGCCGCCCCTGTTCTTTCACACAGGGTTTGCACATCTTGTTTTAGCAGGGACAAGTCAATATAGATTGTTTCCATTTGTGTAGTGAGGGAGGCTTTGCAATCCTTTATAGCACACATGATTTCTGCCAGCGTGGGTTCAGCTAGGTGTAAGGCAGAGTAATGTGGATCAGGCTCAGGGCTAGGAGGGACATCCTGGGGAGATAAGGGATCTGTCAGTGTGGAGAGGAGGGCAGAGACAGAGTCACTCACCTAGGTAGAGGATTCCTGTGCTGAGGAGATGGATGGCTGCAGCATGTCTCCAGGCATGTCTGTGAGATCGGCGCTATCTTGCCTCCTAAAATGGGCCAGTTGCTCCGCCGCAGATGGGGCCTCGGTTGGCCTGAATTTCACCATATTATTGGTACCAAGATGCCCCCTGTTTGTAGGTATTACCCTATGCCGTTTTGGGTCGGATCGGTGCAGGATTCAGTGTAGGATCTGTATTAAAAGCCGGAGCCGTGGGATCAAGCTGCCGCTCACTCTAACATCAAGCCATGCCCCCCCATGGTCCACATTTAAGGGTTTTTCCCTCCTCCATCAGTTGAGCTCTGCTCTTTGCAAGTGTCAGCATATATTGGCCACATTAGCTCCTTGCAGCTAATCGATCGGTAGCCAGAGGCTGGAAAAACCTTCAGTCTCTATTCAGGCAGTAGGTGACCACATGAATGTTATGTAGACCAATGAAAAATTGTTTAGTGTCCTCAGTGACACACAATCCAAATTTCACAAAATTTAGGATCCACTAATTAGGTATGCATTGCCAACCTTGCTCCAACCTTGCAACCCTCTAGTCTAGGGCATGGGGTCCCCCCCAGTCCATACCAGGCCCTTATCCGGACATGCAGCCTGGCAGGACGGGAAAGGGGGGGCGAGTGAGCCCCTCTGAACCATATAAGGCCACATGCCCTCAACATGGGGGTGTGGTTCTGCCCCCCACCCCAAAGCACCCTGTCCCCATGTTGATGGAGACAATGGCCTCATCCCCACAACCCTGGGCTGTGGTTGTGGGGTCTTTGGGCAGGGGGCTTATCAGAATCTGGAAGCCCCCCAGATCCCACCCCCCAAGTGAATAAGTATCGGGTACATAGTAACCCTACCCATTCACCCTTCTGACCGTGAGGTCAGAAGGGGGCGGTGCCACCAGCTGACATAGCCAAGTGGCTCCGCCCCTTACTTATATAAGAACTGTCAAACAGTGGAGCCTGCAGTAGGTAGCCAGCCTTTATGTTGGTGGGAGCAGATTCATTTTTTTTTCCGGGTGTGGCAGGTAGTATGATTGATGATAGATTGACATTTTGGGACACAGTTTTTTGATTTTTTAATAAATTAATTTTCAAAAACTGTGTGTGTTTTTGTTACTTTTTTACACTTCTTTGGTAAATGGGTAGGGATAACCGATACTCACTCACATGGGGGGGTGGAACCTGGGGGCCCTCTTCTTAAAGAGAGCTTCCAGATTCCGATAAGCCCCTACCCACAAACCCCAAAAACCACCAGCCACAGTTGTGGGGATGAGGCCCTTATCCCCATCAACATGGGGACAAGGTGCATTAGGGTGGGGGGGCAGAGCCCTTCCTGCTCTAAAGCACCCACCCCATAGTACCCCATAATCAGTGGTTCCTACACTATCCATGGAGTGGGAGAACCTGCATCTCTGAACCATGAGAGCATTGCACTCTTCTAAATGGGAGAATCATAAGGTCTCCACCCATGACACAAGTGGACACTAATTAAAGGTACTTATGTTATGTAGTGAGGTGCTCCGCACCCAAAAGGATTTGGTCAGAATCCATACAATGTACAAACAAGATATTTGGGGGGCACACTCTAAAAAATGCATTAAAGATAATTAGTGTCCACTTGTGTCATGGGTGGAGACCTTATGATTCTCCCATTTAGAAGAGTGCAATGCTCTCATGGTTCAGAGATGCAGGTTCTGCCACTCCATGGATAGTGTAGGACCCACTGATTATGGGGTACTTTGTCGCAGTAAGTGGGCTTAGCACCATATAGCAATATGGTGTGACCAAATCCCCATATTTTTTGAAAATGTTTTTCTAGAAATGCTTAGGTGTTTTAAACTAGCCTTGCTTGAGGTAAATGTCTTTTTTGCATGTGTGCGCTGTAATATTTTCTTCTCCTGTGATGTAGCAGGCACATTTCATACACTAATGATATTTCATACACTGTATGCCTTATGCCAGAGGCAATCATTTGCACTGGTTATGTATGATATTACATATGTAGGATATTGCATTACCCTATCCTTCCTTGTACCCCTTTTTTGTTCCTTCCTCACCTGTCATTTCTCCTTCTTTCCTGTTCCCTTGCCTTTCCCACCTGGCTGTTACTCCTTTACAAAATCGCTCAGGTACCTCTGTTTCTGCTATGGTTTTTAGGGGATACCGGCTGTGCCATGAGTTGTGGTTTTGGGCAGAGAACCATTGCACATATTATAACAATGTGGTAGGATTTACAGAGATATACAGGTGTACATTCATTGTGGATTGATGGTGTGAATGTGTGCCCTATAAGCTTGTAAATTTTTGCTTGCATGGTACTTAAAAGTCTGACATCTCTTTTTGTTTAAAATGTCTAGATATTTATTCATATTTCCACATATACACCTTTTTTGAATTGTATATTCTTTCTTTTTCAAAGGTTATTAGTTGTGGTATATATCATGATGCAGTTTGATTCAAATGAAATGATCAGTAAAAGATAAGCCTGAGACTGTATATTTTTGTTTAAACTTGTATGTTATGACATACATATGAACTATCACAAGTATATCATTAAAAGCAAGTATAAGCAAGACAATCATTTGCCACCATGGGAAGAAGCAACATTTCATGGCCCCTTCCTCAGGCAGCCTCTTCCAGCCTTATGTGTCATCCATCAATTCAATGCAACACCCTGTTTTAGGCCTTTGGCTGTCAGGAGTGTGCTGGATTACACAAAAACATCAAAAGTTTACATTGTATTTTTGTCAATTTATTTTTAACAAATTGCTGAAACACAAGCATTGTAAATAATTAAAAATTGACATTGAATTAAAAACATGCAGTTTTTATCTGGAAATCATGTTTGCATGTTTGCAAAAACAAAATCAGAAACCAATGTTTACTACAGCAAAACTATGTTTCAGTAGTAAGGGTTGCCCACCCAAAATGTTTTTTTCTGTTTTGGGTGGATGGAAGGAGGTTAAATTTAAGCAGGTACCCATAAGCTTAGCCAGACTTGATTCTTTGGCCAACTCTTTTCACGTGCCTCTCCTGTGCTTGGGCTACCCTGGAAGTCTGTATCTCTCCCTAACTTTTGTATTGCTTACTTACTTGTACCTAGCTTAAAAATACACTCCAGGTAAGTTTGATCCTTTCTGGCATTCATATAAAATATATCTTTATATCTATTATATCTTGTCTATATCTTCATTTATTGGATCTGGTGGTCTGGGTAGAACACAACAAGCTGGTCACCTCTCACCAGTACTTACTTTAAGGCAACAGACCGTAACTTATATATATCTATGGATAGTTGCCACCATAAAGCTTGGTTATAATCGATACCCCTGAGTTAGTTCATCAGACTGAGCCCCAACTGTACCAAAGGTAGTGACTTTGATATCCAAGTACTTCTAAAATTTGGTTTATAGAAAAAGGGTATAATGCAGTAACTCTTGATAAAGAAATTAACCAAGCAAGAAGCCTCGACAGAGATTCCTTACTAGTAGATAATGTAAAGCACAATGAAACCCAGAGATTAAAATGGTCTTTCATTACATCCTTCTCTAGACAACATTACCAAATCAAAAACATCTTAAAAAAACATTTGCCAATATTAAAAAATGATAGCGTTCTGGGTCCATTACTACCGCATAAATGAGGGGTTGTTTTTAGGGGACTGTCTTCTTTACAGACAAGGAAAGCTCCAAACAGCATGGATCCCCCTAAAAAAAGATACTTTTTTTTAAATCTAGTGGGATCCTATCCTTGCAAAAAATTTGCAGTGGGCCAGGTTAATGTTAGTGGTAAACGGAAATCATGCATCTTCTCCTCTACTGTAACGGTCAGATCATATCCCATCAAACATTTCATCACACACACAACCAAGAATGTTGTTTATCTTATTACTTGTCCTTGTGGCAAGCAATATGTGGGGAGAACCACTAGAACCTTTTCAGTATGTGTGAATGACCACATCAATAATATCAAAAAAGTATGAGA
The DNA here is from genome assembly GCF_042186555.1 of Aquarana catesbeiana. Taxonomy (NCBI): domain Eukaryota; kingdom Metazoa; phylum Chordata; class Amphibia; order Anura; family Ranidae; genus Aquarana; species Aquarana catesbeiana. Next base: position 259,777,868 of record NC_133325.1, on the reverse strand, counting down.
TATCACACAGCACCCAAACATTTTGGAGATGGAGGTCAGATGGATTTAAAATCCTTTGTCCCCCATGGTATGAACATGGAATGGGACATAAACACTTTTATCAACAATTCTTGAACTGTTTATATCTTTTTATGCAATACTGTATGGGTTTTTTAATGGTTTGACAGCTGGACGAGTTCCCATTATATCTATATATATAGATATATCTATATATCTATATATATAGATATATAGATATATCTATATATATATATATAGATATATATATATATATTGATATATATGTACATAACAGTTTGATATTGCGTGGTCCATGCATGTATTATTTAATATGCACTTGTATGTGGGTTTATTCTAAACATGGATATAGAGGAGAGCTCAGGGGCTGCTAAAAAAAATGCTCAACTGCTCCTAAATGTGTGTTTAGCAGCTGCAGTGAACATAAAGCCTTATGGAGTTCAAATGGGGTTCCATTTTAAAAGGGGGACAGCCGCATTCCGTATTTTATCATTTTCTTTTTTACACCCATTTTTTTATCCATCATGATCTATTGAAGTTGTATATTTTTTAATTTCTCTTGTTATTTTACTCGTCCGATTGGATTAAATACACATTACAGTCAGTAGTTCAGTGATGACACCACTGGTTTGAATAACTATTTATGCCAGAAGGAGTCCTACCTAATCAGAAACAGGCTGTATTATTCCTTATGTGTATTCCATGGTTGCCCAACATCAGGCTTGGCTACCCTCAGACAACTATTTTAATTCTAAAACAAGGCTTGGCCTCTCTAACCAAAACGAGGCTTGACTGTCCTTGGGTGGCCATCTTGATTGTAAAATGAGGCTTGGCCATCTGTTTCAATACAAAGGCGGCCATGTTTACGTGAGGTTTGATTTGGCCGGTGGGGATGGCTGTTCTGGACTAATATTTGCATGGTGACAGACATGGACGCCATGCCCCCGATCACCTCAACTCTGATGAAACACGTAGGGCAGGGTCCGTGTCTGTGACGTCACCACGCACACTGAAGCTGCTTACATGTGGGCCGGTTCCAGAGAACTTTTTGTTTGCTACATGCTGGATTTTATCTGGAATACTGTGAGTTGTTAGTATCACTGCTTTCTAATAAATTGATTTACAGTTTTACACTATGTGAGGGGTTTTTTTCTCTTTCCCATGGGCTTTGAGAGAGAGAGCGATCCTTACCATGAGCCATGACACTATCCCCTTCAGTATAACACGGGGAGCCAATTAGATCTGGTGGGCTTACAAATAAGAGAAGGTGAAAGTACATCTTGGTGATCAGCACTTACATTTACCTGTTCACCTAAATTGGACATTTACTAGGAGATTTTATTTTGAATCACTGTTTCTTTCAACGATGGAGAATAGCATGAACTGTTTAATTTTATGGACATTTTCTTCATTTATTTTGAATGTTTTGTTATTCATGCTGTATGCCCAAACGTTGCCAAAAGCTTAACTGCAAGTCAGCCTTACAATTTGGTAATCCTGCATCCCCTATCATTAGACACTTTGGTGAAGACCAGGTGGTGCTTTGGCTTGCACTTCAGTGAGAAACTTACACAAGAAACTTTCACATCCTGCTAAAGAGATAAATTGTACACCTTTTTTATTACCTTGCACAAACCTAAAACTGTAGGGTGCTTCAGCCCCTGTTTTGTCTGCATTAACCCTGTCCTGACTTTACAGTTATTGTAAACCGCCCTTTTTTAAAAAACAAACAAACATATCATCATATCATCCTCCTCTTCTTGGGTCTCCCACCAGCAGCTCATGACTCCCCCCGCCTGCTTGCTATGGAGGCAGACGTGCGGGGTCGCTCCAAAACCAGCTCTCTATGTCAATGGGCACAAAAAGCATGTCTTGGCCCTGTCGGCTCTCTCTTCACTGGCTGTGATTGACAGCAGTGGGACCCAATGGCTCCAGCTGCTGTCTCTCAGCCTATGAGGAGGAAGAGCCAAGAGAGATGCTGTTTTAGTGCCCATCGCTGGATCGAGATAGAGCTCAGGAAAGTATAAGGGGGAGCTGAACTCAGAAAGTGTTCTACCTCAATGCAGATAATTCATTAAAGTGGATATAAACCCTCACAATATACCCAGTGAAGTGAACAGCCTCAGATGATACACAGAGATGAATAAAATCTCCCTACATAAGTTTTACTTATATATCTGCTGTCTTCAGCTTTTTATACTGTTTAGAAAGTGCACGTCCTGTTAGAATTTTTTCTTCCTGATTCACCTGTGGATGTGGATTCTTGGCATACACTGTGAGACAGCTGATTGGAGGAAAGGCACACACCCCCTCTCCACATAGGCAGAGGCTTGCAGAGCTGTACTGTGAATTGATCAGCTCTTTGCTAATCTATTTATAGCACCCACCTGACACAAAATTTAGGCTGGTTTTATCTCAGTTGACAGAGAACTTGTCAGAAGTTATCATGCTGATAACAGAAGAACTGAGCAGGAGAAAGCCAATGGACACAGTGCTTTGAAGAGAGATAAGAAAATACTACAGATATATGTGCCCAGATCAAATTTCATGAATGGGGTTTGCATCCACTTTAAGGTAAAAGCATTCAGCCTTTAGAATCACTTTAAGCCCTTTCCATATCTACATTGAACCAGCAACTTCACTCCAATATCTGCTTCTTTTCACTTATCCCTTTTGTCTTAGTAGTTCCCTGTGATGTCTTTATGAACCTTTAGCCACAGATTACATTTTTTGCTCAGCCATGGATATCTACTATACTCCTGACACTCGGTGCCTCCCACTCAAAGGGTTCATAAGGTCCCCAAACAAAATGCAGATCCCTGCCTTCTGGCATCTCAAGGTGAGGATACTAAAGTGTAACTCCCCGCACTTCCATGCATACAGTAGTCAGATCAATGTATGATGCAGAAATAATAGCAATGGAAAAGAAAACTAGATTGGTGAGTGTTGGAATGTGCTTTAACCAGTGTGATTTATTCATAATAAGCCTGAAAAAATTGATCCAGTTTTCCATTAGCATTACGGTAACCAAATTTGTTCTTTCAATCAGTTTTCCCATTTTTAAAGGCTACAAATATATTAATTATAATAAAGGCAACACAAAGAAAGCTAAGTTAAAATAGAACTGTAGGCAAATTTAATTTTCTTTCATTTTGAATAGAGTAATGTCCCATAGCCAAAACAGGAAGTGAGAGGAAATCCCTGCAAATTAGGGGAATCCATTGGGCCACTTCAGGTCACCAGAACTAGTGTCCTTATTGCAAGATTTCCCCTCTATTACTGTTCTGGGAACAACCCAAAATATGGGAGCTTTTTTTACTTTCAATTTTGATGAAAATATACAGGACAAATAGAGGGGGTGAATCTCTCTAATGGAAGCAGATGTAGCAACAGGTGTTCTATTCAATATTCACTCTATCCAAAACTAGAAGAAAGGGAATGAGAAAGGGAAGATAGAGCAGTTGCTGAAGCTCGCCATGAATCTAATCCCAGAATCTTTCTCACCAGGCTCCATATGTGAAACCATTGGCCCGAACTAGAGGCTCCCCCCGCAGCGGACAAGGGGGATAAGTCTATGCGGGTATAAGTCTAGATAAAAAGATGATATGTAATAATAATGCATAAAAATGATAAAAAAAAGTGTCACAATCCACTCAATGCGGAAGGAGCAAGAAAATAGGATGAAGGGAAAAGGGTAAAAGAAGGGAAGGGGATGATGGGAAAGGGAGGAAAAAGAGGGGGAAGGGAAAGAATGAGGGAGGGAAAGGGGTGGAGGCAAAAAAATGGGAGGAGGGGTTTATGGGGGAAAGAGGAAGGGGGAAAGAGGAAAGGGGGAGGGGGAAAGAGGAAAGGGGGAGGGGAAAAGGGGAGGGGAAAAATGGGGGGGGAGAAAAAAAGGAAATTGGGGAAAAAAGGGGATGCAAAGGAGAAAGGAAAGAGGAAGAAAAGGGGGGGGGGGCATAATTTCTCTAATTACAACACTAGAGGTCTAATATACCTTATGGTATGCAAAGGCCAGGAGTTCTATGTGGGTAAAACCATCAGAGAACTAAGACAGCGCATTGGGGATCACCTTTACCACTCTAGTAATGGCAAATTGACCACTGTGGGTAGGCACATTGGCTTTTACCATCACTATGACACCACAGTAATCCGGTTCTTTGTTCTTGAGGTGGTTCAACCAAATTCCAGGGGAGGCAACTGGGATAGGGCGATCCTCCAGAAGGAGACCTTCTGGATTGAGTGTCTGAATGCCACCACCTTCCCTGGATTGAACGAGATGGTATCTTACAATCCGTTTTTGTAATAGAGTATTTTTATGGGTCATACCTTGTCCCTCCCCTGTTCTCCCCTTTCCCTTCCTTCACTTCCCTCCCCTCCATTCTCCTTACCCTTCCTAATCCTACCAGTTGGTGTCTACATTGAAATGTTTAGATATCGAATGAAATCAATCATCAATTTATTTGCAATATTGTTAGTTTGTTGCCTTGCCTGTCTGCCTTTTTTGAGTCTTGCCTAACAGACAATTGAATAAAGATATCTGCATTGTTTATATATCTTCTTCTAATTTTTATGATTTTTTTTTAAATTGCTTAATGTTTTGTTTTTGCAATTAATATCTTGTCTTGCTCCTCCGGCTGAGGGGTCTTTATGTCTTTATGAATCACTAATAAAATCACATTGTAATAAGACAATATTGTCACAAATTAAAAAGCACTAATACATGAGCCCTACTATATCAAGACTAATACCAAAGACCAGGAGGAAAAATGGAGTTGAAAAGAAAATGAGTTTCCCAAGGGTGACACCAAAGGTAATTGTACCAAAGGTGTCTCCAGCTTTCAATTAACTGCAGAGATCTACTGTTTTCTGTAGTTGACCAGTATATGTCATTAAATATGCATTAGTTGAAGATGATTAACATCCTATTGGCTGATTCAGTCAAATTTGAAGCTGGATCAAGGGAAACAATGAAAACACCCAAAGGTAAAAATGTCTTTTTGTGTTGTGTCCATTGTATAGGTGTTTATCAAAATGTATACGGTCTCATGTACAGTTGCAATAAAAAGTATATGAACCCTTTTGGAATGATATGGATTTCTGCACAAATTGATCATAAAATGTGATCTGAACTTCATCTAAGTCACAACAATAGACAATCACAGTCTGCCTAAACTAATAACACACAAAGAATTAAATGTTACCATGTTTTTATTCAACACACCATGTAAACATTCACAGTGCAGGTGGAAAAAGTATGTGAACCCTTGGATTTAATAACTGGTTGAACCTCCTTTGGCAGCAATAACTTCAGCCAAACGTTTCCTGTAGTTGCAGATCAGACTTGCACAACGGTCAGGAGTAATTCTTGACCATTCCTTTTTACAGAACTGTTTCAGTTCAGCAATATTCTTGGGATGTCTGGTGTGAATCGCTTTCTTGAGGTCATGCCGCAGCATCTCAATCGGGTCGAGGTCAGGACTCTGACTGGGCCACTCCAGAAGGCGTATTTTCTTCTGTTTAAGCCATTCTGTTGTTGATTTACTTCTATGCTTTGGGTCGTTGTCCTGTTGCAACACCCATCTTCTGTTGAGCTTAAGCTGGTGGACAGATGGCCTTAAGTTCTCCAGCAAAATGTCTTGATAAACTTGGGAATTCATTTTTCCTTCGATGATAGCAATCCATCCAGGCCCTGATGCAGCAAAGCAGCCCCAAACCATGATGCCCCCACCACCATACTTCACAGCTGGGATGAGGTTTTGATGTTGGTGTGCTGTGCCTCTTTCTCCACACATTGTGTTGTGTGTTTCTTCCAAACAACTTTGGTTTCATCTATCCACAGAATATTTTGCCAGTACTACTGTGGAACATCCAGGTGCTCTTGTGCAAACTGTAAATGTGCAGCAATGTTTTTTTTGGACAGCAGTGGCTTCCTCTGTGGTATGCTCCCATGAAATCCATTCTTGTTTAGTGTTTTACGTATCGTAGATTCACTAACAGGGATGTTAGCATATGCCAGAGACTTTTGTAAGTCTTTAGCTGACACTCTGGGATTCTTCTTCACCTCATTGAGCAGTCTGCACTGTGCTCTTGCAGTCATCTTTACAGGATGCCCACTCCTAGGGAGAGTAGCAGCAGTGCTGAACTTTCTCCATTTATAGACAATTTATTTTACCGTGGACTGATGAACAGCAAGGCTTTTGGAGATACTTTTATAACCCTTTCCAGCTTTATGCAAGTCAACAATTCTTAATCGTAGGTCTTCTGAGAGCTCTTTTGTGCGAGGCATCATTCACATCAGGCAATGCTTCTTGTGAAAAGCAAACCCAGAACTGGTGTGTGTTTCATAGGGCAGAGCAGCTGTAACCAACACCTCCAATCTCATCTCATTGATTGGACTCCAGTTGGCTGACACCTCACTCCAATTAGCTCTTGGAGATCTCATTAGTCTAGGGGTTCACGTACTTTTTCCACCTGCACTGTGGATGTTTACATGGTGTGTTCAATAAAAACATGGTAACATTTAATTCTTTGTGTGTTATTAGTTTAAGCAGACTGTGATTGTCTATTGTTGTGACTTAGATGAAGATCAGATCACATTTTATGACCAATTTGTGTAGAAATCTATATCATTCCAAAAGGGTTCACATACTTTCTATTGCAACTGTAGATGACAATTAGACTGATATCACTACAGCGGAGGAATCATCAATAGCAGAATATGTAGCACTTGGGTCATCTGTTGGCTCCAGAGTATGAATCGTAGCCACCGATAAACAAAGTCTTAAACCTGCTGCATACATCAAAACGGGAATGTAATTGAACAATATTGGCCAGTGTATGAGCGTCTTACCCTGATTGTATCACAGTTACAGGTCTCTGTATGTCCAGGATGGATTTCCAGATTCAATCTGCTGAGATGTCCTTTGGATCAGTTGATGAATTTGGGCTGTAGTTTTGATTCGGTTAGTGTCCGCAATTGTAGCCGTTGTATTATAAAAAGATAACGCCTAAAACTGCTGGTTTTTAGGGAGAGGATTCAATCATCCCAGGCATAGTGCAGGACACATGCAGAAATAGTGTCTGTGGAGTACGGCTTGGATAGTCCAAATAGCCTCCAGGTGGATGTCAGGTGGATATCAAGTGAATGTCAAATGAGCCGTTTAATCAGTCCAAACCTCCAGCGTGAATGGTAGGCAATACTGCCTTATTGCTCGGACTTGGGGGTCATCGAGATATGTTGGGGCATGTTAGCGCTACCCTCCGTCTACGCGTTTCGTACACTGGAATGTGTACTTCATCTGGACATTGTACGTGAAAAATTAGAATCTTTTTATAGAGCCTTATGCCCTGTACACACGGTCGGATTTTCCAACGGAAAATGTGTGATAGGACCTTGTTGTCGGAAATTCCGACCCTGTGTGGGCTCCATCACACATTTTCCATCGGAATTTCCGACACACAAAGTTTGAGAGCTTGTTATAAAATTTTCCGACAACAAAGTCCGTTGTCGAAAATTCCAATTGTGTGTACACAAATCCGATGCACAAAGTGCCACGCATGCTCAGAATAAATTAAGAGACGAAAGCTATTGGCTACTGCCCCGTTTATAGTCCCGGCGTACGTGTTTTACGTCACCGCATTTAGAACAATTGGATTTTCCAACAACTTTGTGTGACCATGTGTATGCAAGACAAGTTTGAGCCAACATCCGTCAGAAAAAATCCATGGATTATGTTGTCGGAATGTGCGATCAATGTCCGACCGTGTGTACAGGGCATTAAACTCAATCACCTGTACATCACGTGCAAGAAAAAAGAGGTTGCTATCTTGTTTGACTTTTAAGAATTACAATGAATAAAACATTCAATAGGAACTGATTAGCTAGATGTAGCCATATAAATAATAAATAAATCTCTATGAACAAGTTTTAACCATCGTTACTTTTAACATTCAGTCAATCAAGGGTCTAGAAAAAACCTCTTATATTTAATTATTATTTTCAGCTGAGGAGAAAGAGAGAGAAATCTTTATGTCACAGGATTATTTATCCTATAGCATTTTGTAGTGTATGTGGTAATACATACTATGACAGTATCAGGGTTCCAAAAAGATTTTTAGGTTATTCATACCTAGGGGCTAGAGAATTTTGAGCCTGAATATCTATTACTTTTCTTTTTTGAGGAGTACTGTATTATAGTCCCCTCTACGAGCAGAAAGATCAAGGGAAAAAAAATCCTTTTACTTTGAGTCCCTTTGTATTGCCTTGATGGACCTGTAAAAAGTGTTGGGCTATGGAGGTCTCTTTTTTTAACCTGATACTTGTCAGATGTTCTAGAAAGTGTACCCATAACTGTTGTTTAGTTTTTCCTACATATAATTTCTTACATGGACATTCTAGTAGGTATAAAACTCTAGTAGTCGCACAGTTGATAAAAGACTCGATCTTATATTCATGTTTGAATTCGGAGTCTCTGAAAGTTTTTGAGCGATCAACAAACTTACAGGTACTGCAATGACCACATTGGAACATACCACTAATTCTGGGCAGGTCTGTTAACCAATTTTTTGCAAATTACATGAACATTATCCAACCAGGGTAGGGTTGTTCTGCCTGGATTGGAACACTGTCAATAATTTTGTACTTCAACAATAAAGCTTCTATTAAATAATTCATATACCGTGGCTGATCTCCCTTGATTGTTTCTTAGGGTTACCTTTTAACCCTCCCCCCCTTTTATGGTTCTTTCATGTCCCCTGGAGTTTTGATAAAATTATTACTTATGGTTATAATTACTTCCAGTTGAGCTTTCTATTTTTTTGCTCCCTTGTTAATTTTTGTCACATATCCACTCATCCCCCACTTTCACCCCCTCACCTCACTCTGGTTCCCTTCGTTTTTATTAATTTGATTTCTTCTTTCCTCAACCCCTTCCCGCCCCCTTTCCTCTCCCTTCCCCCAACCCCCCTTCCCTCGCCCATCCTTTCCCTTCCTTCCTCCTCTTTACTCCCTTCTTCTCTCCCCTTTCTCCCTCCTTCCTTTCCCTCTCCTTACATTCCCTCCCCCCCTTTCCCTACCCCTTGTTTCCCTTTACGCTCCCCCCTTTTCTTCCTCTTTCCTTTCTCCTTTCCATCCCCTTTTTTCCCCAATTTCCTTTTTTTCTCTCCCCTTCCCCCCTTTTTTTCTCCCCTTTTCCCCTCCCCCCTTCCAGTCCCCCCTCCCCTTTTTCCCCTTCCTCTTTCCCCCATAACCCCCCTCCCATTTTTTTGCCTCTACCACTTCCCTATTCCTCCCCCCTTCCCCCCCTTTCCCACCCCTTCCCCACCCTTCCCCACCCTTCCCCACCCCTTCCCCTCCCTCAATCTTTCCCTTCCCCCCTCTTTTTCCTCCCTTTTCCATCATCCCCTTCCCTTCTTTTACCCTTTTCCCCTTCATCCTATTACCTGGCTCCTTCCGCATTGAGTAGATTGTGACACTTTTTTTTATCATTTTTGTGCATTATTATTACATATCATCTTTTTATCTAGACTTATACTCGCATACATCCCCCTTGTCCACCGCAGGGGGAGCCTCTAGTTCGGGTCAATGGTTTCACATATGGCCATCTTTACAGCCTGGTAAGCAATTTTATGATTACTCTCTGTTCACTATGTATAACCTGCTGAACCTTACTGTTTGCAATTTTGAATATTATGTATTCGATCTATGCCTTATTTCTTTATCTATTTTATAGATTAGTTCTCCTGAAAAAGCAGTCACCCGCGAAACTAGTAGAGAACCAAATCAATTTCGAGAATTGCTTCAACAGCAGATACTTTCTGGGAATACCCTGAGTATTTGCTCTTTGAAATACAATTTTTTCCTAATTGTTCTTTTAATGTGCCCTGTATGTCATTTTTTATATGTAATAAATAGTCTTTTACATTATTCATATTGTTTGCTATTAGTACCGAGACAGTCCATCACAATTTTTTTGAGTCTGGGATTAGATTCATGGCGAGCTTCAGCAACTGCTCTATCTTCCCTTTCTCATTCCCTTTCTTCTATATATCAACTTGGATGATGGTACTCTGTTAACCCTTGAATTAAAAAATTCTACATGAGGCTATACTCTATCTATCCAAAACTAGAAAAGATGTTGCCCAAAATTTTCAACGGGTGCAAGTTGGGTGCATACATGCTGACTAAACTGTACACACCGTCATTAATATCACATAATAAAATTATGAAACTACTATTTGACTACTATTGATAAAGGTGTCTTTCAGGGTAAAATACACAGTTTTTGATTGCAAGTATCACTCCCCTTTTCTTTGCAGATGTAGAGGATGCAGAGGCCAAATATATATATATATATATATATATATATATATATATATATATATATATTGTACATATACAGGAAGTTCCTGTGGGAACATTTAGGTGTAGAATTTTTGTGGAAATGGAAATTGATTTCTTGCACTGAAACTAAGTCGGCTTTGTGGAGCAAGGCTTTTTTCTACAGGGTGAGGCATTTTTCTTAATGATTGAGACTGCAGGCATTAATAGAAAGCAACTTAAGTCCCATAAGCTCCGTTCACACCATTGTGACTTGTCATGTGACTTCTCAGGTTCTAATCACATGACAAGTCGCACCCTTTTGTCAGCAATATTGCCTTTTTTTTGTGATTTCAGGTGCGAACTGCATAGATATCTGTGCGTGAAGTTGCACAGATGTCAGCCAAGTTGCACCTGAAGTCGCACTGACATGTGGCTTTATAATTGTGCAATTTTCAAGTGAAGTCGCATGACTTCAAAGTCGGATTCAGTGTGAACCAGATGATCCAAAAGATATGTAAGAAGATATGCAGGATCCAGAAAGAGAGTGTTGTTAGAGCATTAACTGGCACTGAAAACAGAAGTAGAATACCTTTCCTATGTAAAATGTAAGCAGACATGAGGGCAATATCAGGTGAAGAGGATTTGTGTAAGTCTGAGTGACTAAAATGGGTGTTAGAGAAGACCAGTCCAGGTTATGGGGCATAGTCCAACCGGGAACAGCCTGAAGATGGACATACAGAAGTTGGCAACAAACTGAATAAGAATAGAAAAAAACAGTCCTTAACCAGACATTAATGGTGAATGGAAAGCTATCAGTTGGATAACACCAAGCATATAAAAAGTTTCATACAAAACAAGCCTATACACTGAAACAATACTTGGAGTTCGGAGTATGGTGACTGGTACTTCTTCTAACTCTGGAGACACAGCTTAGAGCTAAAGTAAACAGGTATGTTTTCTGTTGTTTGGTAACTATGGTAAACAATAAATGGTAAGCGTTCCGCGCTACCCCCAACTGTGATAAACCAATGTGAAATTTAAATTTGTGAAAATCTATTTTAAAAGTGCATAAAAAACACACAAAATCGCAAATATATGAAACATAAATAATCCTGAGTGCTGCAACTAAAAAACCTTGAACATGAGGTTTTTGTACAGTATAAAGAAAAAAGTTCAGTGCACTACTCAAATAATAATGTGAATATAAAGAAATGAAAAAAAATTATACTTCATATGGAAAATGATGGTATCATAAACTGGAGGTGTGATTCCTCTTTAAGTCTTCAGTAAATCTTCCAAGGATCCTCTAAGACAGTGCAGAAATAGGAAAAGGGGGCTGCTTACCAGATTTGATGGATCCCCATCACAGAGATCATGCGAGCCTGAACAAACTCCTCTCGGGGTCAGGAACAGCTGGTCTTTGAGTAGAGACAGACTTCCCTCCACGCCTGGTAGTTGAAATTTCAGAGGCGGCAGTCAGGCACACTCTCCTCCATTAGCTGCTCCAGCAAGACCACTCGTAGCAGGAAATAGTAGGCCTCCTCTCCCAGTTGATGCCTGTTTAGGAGAAACGTACGTTGGGTGGAGCCAGAGGACCTGACGTCACCACACTCTCAGCTGATCAACTTCGGCGTTGGCTGTGTTTTTTAATTGCTATGGTGTTTTACCCTGCCAATGCTTTGATGTCAGTTGTCCATTCATGGATTAAAGCATTTTAAACTACTGCACAATGAAGCGCCTCTTTTTCTTTTAAAATATACTATTTCCTGCTACAAGTGGTCTTGCTGGAGCAGCTAATGGAGGAGAGTGTCCCTGACTGCCGCCTCTGAAATTTCAACTACCAGGCGTGGAGGGAAGTCTTTCTCTACTCAAAGACCAGCTGTTCCTGACCCCGAGAGGAGTTTGTTCAGGCTTGCATAATCTCTGTGGTGGGGATCCATCAAATCTGGTAAGCAGCCCCCTTTTCCTATTTCTGCACTGTCTTAGAGGATCCTTAGAAGATTTACTGAAGACTTAAAGAGGAATCACACCTCCGGTTTATGATACCATCATTTTCCATATGAATTATAATTTTTTCATTTCTTTATATTCACATTATTATTTGAGTAGCACACTGAACTTTTTTCTTTAAACTATGGTAAACAGCCTGACACATAAAAGGAGTCATCAGGCATAAGCTAGGAGGGCTTCAACATGGATTAACACCAGAAGCCACTCATCATGCAAGAAGGTGCCTGATCTCCAGAAGAATCGCTGTCAATAGAGATCAGGAACATACAGTAACCAGAGTTAAGTAACTATTAAGTGTATTTCTACTGTTACAGACCATAGGCTGTTTATTTGTTAGGCATTTTGCTTGTTAAAGATATCTGTCAGTCTTGTACTGTATTCCTAATATTGTAATAGGGCGTACACACGGTCGGACTTTGTTCGGACATTCCGACAACAAAATCCTAGGATTTTTTCCAACGGATGTTGGTTCAAACTTGTCTTGCATACACACGGTCACACAAAGTTGTCGGAAATCCGATCGTTCTGAACGCGGTGACGTAAAACACGTACGTCGGGACTATAAACGGGGCAGTGGCCAATAGCTTTCATCTCTTTATTTATTCTGAGCATGCATGGCACTTTGTCCGTCGGATTTGTGTACACACGATCGGAATTTCCGACAACGGATTTTGTTGTCGGAAAATTTTATCTCCTGCTGTCCAACTTTGTGTGTCAGAAAATCCAATGGAAAATGTCCAATGGAGGCCACACACGGTCGGAATTTCCGACAACACGCTCCGATCGGACATTTTCCATCGGAAAATCCAACTGTGTGTACGGGACATAAGAGTTTTGTATGTACAGCATTTTTGTATAGTAAAAGCACATTTACACACTGCAGAGGTCTCAGCTTCCTTGCTTATACCACGAAGTAACCTTGCTAGATAGATGCAAGCAAAACAATTTGGGGGCTTGTTCCGTCATCTGTGCTATAATTCAACTGAAGCAGACTTGTTTTTTCTGTGGTGTGTTGTGTAGCTTGTGCTAGGTAAAAATGCTGCATAAGCTGTTTAGGAAAAGCAAGGCTGCATAGGGTTCTGGTGGCCAGAAGGAAGTGTGCAGCTTACCTATCTGGGCCAGAAACAATGAGTGGGAGCCTCTTCCTAAAGAATTTGTAAAGTATAATTTTCGCTTAAATATGACTTGGGGTGATAAAATCCCGGATCATTTTGTAGATTTCAGCCTTCAGGGGTTGGATTTAAGTAAAGAAGAGAAAAGGACAGTGTCCACAGTAAGTTGGTACTTCCTTCATGCTATTTATACCGAATCACAAAGAAGGGTGAAGGCAGAGGCAGAAGTTATTAAAGGTATTAAAAAGACCAGCTAGCAGTTACTACACAGTGTGTACATTCAACTGCTAGTCGGGCTGATGATTTGCGAGAGCAGCGTGCAACCTTCATGACCACATCAAATAATGCCTTAAGGAAAAGGAAGGGGCATAAACCTGTTAGTAAAGCCAGGGTACGTGCCATTGTCACATTCCAAAACTGGGATTGTGAGGATGTGCTCTCCTCAAATGATAGTGAGGATGAGGAGATAGAGTTTGATATTTCAGATGATGATCTGCTAGTGGGAAAGAAAAAGTATGCCAGACCTCTCATTACTAAGCATAGGAAATGGCAACATGATAGAGAGGATATGGCAGATGGGGAGGTGCATTATCACAACCCCAGAGATGTTGAATTTGAAGAAGTACGGGAGTTTACACAAACTGAACTCCTTGAGCTGGTAAAACAATACAAACAAAGGACTGGGGAACCCCTATTGAGTTCCTACGTTTGTGGGATGAAGGGGCGGATAGTGTTGATTTGTCAGGTAAGGAAGCAGTGGCTATGGAATTGTTAACCCATGATCCACAATTGCATCAGGCAATGTGAAAAGCCTGAAAGTTTAGTCAAAATTTTTCACTGTTAGACCTCGTGAGAAATGGAATAGTCCAAGTATATGCTAGTCCTACTGACCTGGAAAATACCTACTCCTGAAGATCAATAGGAGAGGGTATTTCCAGGTTATGTGAGATGGGTTATATAACCAGATTAAATACGTTTCTAGAATGGATAGGTCCAGATATGGAACCCTTTATATCTGCTCTGTGCTCTAAGCTAATGAAGTCTGCGCCATTTAATCTCAGGGCTCCTTTATTATCCTTGCTGTGAGGCCTGGAATTAAACAGCAAGATTCATGAAGCCACTACCCTTTTAAGCCATTTGGGGGAGCTAGAGGAGACTAAAACAAAACCTGTCAGGGCGTAGATAAGGTCAAGGCCAGACAGGAAGAATACAAGCAGAAAATAACTTTTACATAGAAGAAAGGGAATATCTCTAGGAAAGAAATGTGGGTGGACCTATTGAAGGCAGGAGTAGCTAAAGATGAGATAGATGGGATTTCTACTGCAGAAATGTTGAAGAAGTGGAAACATTTAATGGGGAAAACTGTCAAGGTTAGAAACACTACTCCTAGTGAAGATAACATCAGCCAAGAGTTAGAGAAAACAGAACAGACCCCTCCTGTTAGCCCCAAACCAATTCCCAACACTGCAAATGAAAACAAACCCAAGTCCCCTTTATCCTGGGGAGAGACTCAGAAAAGGGGATTGGGAAGTTCCTTGTCCTTTATGAGGGGAAGGTGGGTCTTCTGTAATAGCAGTAAGGGTGGAGACAGATGCCCATATGTACCTGTCATTGTATGGTGGGGGGAAGTAATTTCCTATACATGTAATGGCTTTAGTTGATAGTGGAGCTGAAGTTACTTTTGCAAGGAAATCCTTCACATCATGAAGGAGAATTGATTTATGTAGAAGGTTTGGGAGGGCAAACCACACCAGCAGTTGGGATATGGGTGAAATTGGCTATTGGTAAGGGATCAGGATTTATGACAAATGTTTTTGTATCAGAGTTACCCGAAAATAGTCTTGGGATGGATGTACTTCAAGGTCAGACAATTCAGACTGAACGGTGTACATTCAAATTCGGCTATCCTGATAAAGTGTATCTGGTTAGGACGGTAAAGGTTGTGGTCAGAGGTCATGCGAAATGGACCCCTGTCTACATTTCTCCACCAGAGAAGTCCGTCTGTCTAAAGCAGTACAGAATTCCTGGAGGCCACAAAGAAATTGGGGAGACTATTCAAGAACTGTTGAGCGTAGGGATCCTTAGACCTGCTGTAAGTCCTTTCTAGTCTCTGGTGTTCCCAGTAAAGAAACCTGATGGGACAGATAGAATGACTGTGGATTACAGAGGTCTAAACAAAGTGGCACCTCCATGGAAGTCAGCTGTACCGGATATGATCTGAATTGTTAAGAAAATTACTAAAGAGACCGGAGAATATCATGCTGTGATAGACCTGGCTAATGCTTTCTTTTCAATATTGATAGACCCAGAGTGTCAAGACCAGTTTTCTATGGTGTGAGACAGCCGCCAGTATACTTTCACTGTTCTTCCGCAAGGCTATCTTCATTCTCCAACAATTTGTCATGGACTGATTGCCTGAGATTTAAGTACCCTGAATTTGAAAGTCGCTGTGTTTTACTACATTGATGACATCATGATCTCTGGAACAAAAAAAACGCAGCACTTCAGCATGTAGAGACCATTACAGGAAAGGACACAATCACCATCCATACTGAATTGCCAATAGCAGGATGGGTGAGAGATAATGGACTGACCACTAGGGCAGCTGTAGCCCAGAACCAGACACTGATGAAATGGAAGTGGTACCTTCAAGAAAGAGGGGGTATTGCATGTAGGGATGACATTTCAAAACAGTTGGCGGGGCTTGTTACTTTTACCAGCATCCAGCCAGAAGAATAAATTCTTGTGCTTCAGTTATCCCTCATTCAAAAGGCTCCACCCTTTGAGTCTCTGTCAGAAGACAGGAAGGAGTCAGCGTGGTTCACTGATGGTTCAGCCATAGTTGCCTTGTCTGGATGTAAATGGACAGCACCAGCCTACAACCCAAGTACACAGTCCTGCAGGAGACTGGATTTGGAGGGTCCAGTCAGTATGCAGAGTTGAAAGCTGTAGTGATGACTCTTCAGGAGGACACCTTCTTCTTTCTTGCTGTGTGGTCTTTAAAGGACTTACAACTTGAATGCTAACATGGAAGTCCAATGAATGGATGATTCATGGAAAGGTGGTGTGGGGAGGCAAGGAAGTCTGGGACTACATCTGGAAGGAAGCTCACTCCTGCACTATAAAAGTGGGGCATGTTGATGCACATGTGCCCCTAGTTCCATACTTTGAGAACCATAACAGAGTTGCAGATGAAATCGTCAAAAGTGAAGGCAGTTGTGCCAATTGATCCTGTCTTGATGAATTTGGCCAACTGGGCCCACAAGCAATCTGGACATTTGGGGCAGAAAGCAACATATAAATGGGCACAGAAGAGAGGATTGCCTATATCCATGGACATGATAAAGACTGTAATAGGCAACTTTTCAGTGTGTGGAGAAGTGCGACAATGGCCACTGCAAAACTACTCCACTATGTCGATTAATAGGGGTGAGAGGCCTGCAGAGATCTGGCAGATTGACTTCATCGGTCCCCTGCCTTGGGTAAACAATGGACTGAGATATTGTTGCACTGCAGTGGACACCTATTCAGGACTTTTGCTTGTTCATCCTTGCAAACGTGCAGATCAACCTGCAACACTTCAATTGCTCCAGAAACTTGTCATTGCTTATGGTTGTCCCAAACAAGTCCAAAGTGATAACGGCTCACACTTCACCAGATCAACAGTACAGCAGTGGGCCAAAGATTCTGAAGTGTACTGGTTGTGCCACATCCCATACCATCCACAGGCAGCTGGTTTGATTAAAAGATACAATGGGCTATTGAAGGACCAGATACACAAACTTACACCAACACATACACTAAGGGGGTGGGATCGGGTCCTCACGCAAGCAGTCATGTTGTTAAATTCTAGGCCAATAGCCAAAAGCACACCATATGAGAGGATGGTAGGGGCTGGGGCACATATTCCACAGCTGGAGTGCAGAGTTCAGTATTTATTTAAGGTTCCTGAAAGAACAGGGCTTAACAGATACCATGTTACTGCTTCCCATGACATAGAAACCAAGAGTAACATATCTGAAGCTGAAGCCTATCTAGAAATGAGAGGGGATCTGGCAGGAAGGTTTGAAGTTATATTTGCATTGGCAGGTGAGCTTCAAGACAGTGGCTGGGACTCTGACTGGTTAGTGGATACTTCTCAGCAAGAGTGGAAAGTGAGGCTACATAACATCAAGCCTTCCAAAATAAACAGCAGTCATCTTCTGGGAAATATCAGTATATAGGAAAAGAGGAAAGATTTAGCTGAAGGGCCGGAATCTACTGTTTATGTATTATTAGAAGGAACAGATAATCCACTTTGTTTTACACTCCACAGGCTGTCTCCTATTTGATCCATAGGAAGACCAGAGAAAGGTGTTTTCCTGATGGACAGAATAATGGAAGAGCTGTGGAGAGAAAGGCCTTTGATGTATTACAAGCCTGGACTTGTTTCTAAAGAACTTTAGAATGGACTTTCTAATGAACTTTTATCCAAAGCCTGAAACACCTTCCCAGTGAAAGAAATATGGGACGGGTTGCATTCAAGGGAAATTAATGGTTAGAATGAGTTGTTAGTAATGAAGAGATTTTCTGTGTGTAGTCTGAAAGAAAAATCAAGGGCGGAATGTGTTGCATTTGATATGAGTCTGGTGTACAAGATTTTTTGCAACATTATAGTTTCAATTCAGTGGAGTTCAGCAGTACTGGCAATGCTTGCTTTGCAGCAAGCTCTTCTTTTTGTTCTATTTTGCAGCCTCTGAGTTGCTTAATTAAAATTAAGTATGGTTAAAAGTTGGGCAAATAGGAGTGTGCATGCGCGGGACCTCCGGAACGTCACGCTGACCGAGAGCTCCGCACCGCTCTGGCCTTCCAGAGGTCAGCACAATCGCTATTTTTAGCAGATCTCAGCAGGAGGACCAGGCATCGCACCCTCTCAGTTCCGGGCATCTGCCTAAATGTCTGGAACCCAGCCGAAGAAGGACGTTAAGCGGCAACTGAACTTTGGCCTAGCTCCCCCTGAGCCTTCCAAGATGGTGGCCGCAACTTCTCCATGCGGAGACACAGTAAACCAGCAGGGCCCAGCGTACCCTCCTGCTCTATCCATACCAGCCACGGCACAAGTGAGTAATTTACTGGGAGCCCAAAGCTACATGGCATCACCTGCTTCTACTGAATCTCTCCTAAGTAGAATGCAGAACGGCAACCCCTACTCTCCCCTTCTCAATTCCCCTGACAACATTGCAGACTCTCCACAGGCTTCCCCCATCACTAATAATCATCCACCAGAAATGGCACAACTTCTCAACTGTTTTTCTGATATGCTTGCTGCAGGGCTAGCACAAAATGCCATACAAATCACCACTTCAATTAAGGAAGATCTCCAGAGCCTAGGGGCAAGAATGGATGCCAGTGAACAGGCTGTAGATGATTCTGCAGCACGCACCAACCAACATGCCACCTGTATCCAATCTTTACAGGATCAACTAGAAAAGACCTGGAGAATAGAAGCAGACGCTATAACTTTCGAGTACGAGGCATTCCTGAAGCCAATACAGATATCCCTAGCACCACTAAAGCTCTAAAGAAATGATCCCAGACGTCCTGGATGATAAGCTTGAATTGGACAGGGCCCACAGAGTGCTGCAACCCCCCCGCCAGGATGGATTCCCCCGAGATATAGTGGTCAAGACACACTTTCACGGAGTAAAAGAGGAGATAATGAAAAGATCCCGTTCCAAAGATGACATCATCCTATTTGGTAACAAAATCCAGATTTTTGCTGATATCTCAGCAACCACGATCCAGAAAAGAAGGTCACTCAGACCACTTCTGGACATTCTCTCACAGAAAATGATCAAATATAGATGGGCCTTTCCTTTCCGTCTACAATTCCACTACAGAGATAAATCCTACAGTTTCTCGAACTTCCAAATGGGCGACCAATTGCTTCTCCACCTTGGGCTTATATCTCAAGATCTGCCCCTACACAATGCAGAGAATCGGCCAACCTCGTCCAAAAGGCCTCCTCCAAACAGCCCCCTTACCCCATTGTGGGTGAAACAGCAAACGAAGAAACAACGGGAATCCATGCCCCCCAGATGAACTTGGTTGATATTTGTTTAATTGGTCCAAGTCCCTTTTTTTGATTGTGTAGAGGCTTCTCCTACACACCCCCGGTATTTTTCAAGACCAGCTACAATTTATTTCCCCTTTTGTTTTTTGCCAGATTCTTCCGATGCACTGGAAGCACCCTATCCCTTCATCGTATAAGGACTGCAAATATTTTTACTCTAGGTCTCAGGCAGAGGCCTTAGCTCGGGACACTTCTTAATTTGCCTATGCGTCACCCCACCCCACCTCCCCTAGCCCTATTCCCTTTCCCCTTCCTTCCCCTGCCATTCCCCTCACCTCCCTTACCCTCCCCTGATATATTAATCCTTCATAGCAGATTTATCCAGCATGATATGATGCCGGTCCTTCTCTTGTTTATATTTTATATGTTTGGGTTTCCCTTTTTTCTTTCCAATTTACAAAGGTCATTTCACCTTTTTTAGAGATAGTAGTTGGATAACATTCAATGTTACTTTTGATAAGGTAAAATAAGTAATTGTCATAGGGAGATATCTCCCATAGTTTTTTCCTTTTTTTTTTTCTTTTTTTCGCTCTGCGGCCGGAGCGGAACTACATGCCACTCCACCTATTGTAACCGAGAGGAATTCAGATCCCTTGGTGACAATAGATTTGTGGCCCTAAGTTGGGCTGCTTTTGTTTTACTGAACCCTTCACTTTTAGGGGTTCAGTGCAGGTTTTTTGATCATGCAACTAAAGGATCCAGGGTTCTTTTTACACTGGATTCCTTCTTTCTCAGTTTCTTCTATTCCTTTCTCTCTTCCTTTTCTGCCCTTTTCTTCCCCCCCTCCTTTTCCTCCCACCCAGGTGCCTTCGAGGAGAGCTGGCCAGGTTTGGCATCCTGAATTCTGAAGCCGAAATCATACTCTCAGGACGGATGGACCCCCTCCCCTAGATCGGGTAAGAATTAGTATTTTATTGACGGATATTCCACACATTGTCCATGGCTGACGAACCCTCCCCACAGTCATTTCTCAAAATAGCATCCCACAATGCACAAGGACTAAACTCCCCAGTGAAAAGGCGCAAAGCCTTCCATAGCTACCATTCCAGAGGGTTGGACGTTATACTCATTCAGGAAACCCACTTTCTGAAGAGCTTTAACCCATCCTTCTTACACCGTAATTATCCTACCTTTTATATAGCCAACGCAGATGACAAAAAAAGAGGAGTAGCTGTACTCATATCCAAATGCACCCCCTTTTCTTTGACCCAAACTGTTAAGGATGAAGAGGGAAGATACATCCTTGTGAAAGGCCAGATAAATGGTACGGTTCTCTCCATTATATCATACTATGCCCCCAATAAGGGACAGGCTTCTTTCTTCTCATCCATGCTTACCTTGCTCTCCCCTCATCTGGAGGGCAAGGTGATCATGGGAGGGGATTCAAATATTGCCTTTGATTATATACTTGACAAATCAACAAGAAGTCACTCAAAACTCAAACGACCCCCCAATCAGAGCCTTGGTATTGCTCAACTTCTAAATTCCTTAGGAATGATTGATGTATGGAGAGAATTGAACCCTAATGCCAAAGACTACACTCACTTCTCCACTCCCCACAGAACTTACGCGCGTATAGACCACATTTTTCTGCATACCACTGACATACATTTAGCTTCCCGAGCAACAATTAGCGACGTCCCTTGGTCTGACCACTCCTTGGTTTCCACCAAGCTTTGTGGTTTCCTACACACAGCAAGCCCTCCACAGTGGCGCCTTAATGAAGCCCTCCTTTCCAACCCAGTACACTGTACGATGATCGAAAAAGACATTTTAGAATATTTCCGTTTTAATGATATGCCAGAGATTTCTCCAAGCTCTTTATGGGGAGCTCATAAAACAGTAATAAGGGGCAACCTTATACAATTGGCATCACAACTAAAACGGGAAAAAAAATAGATCTCAAAAAGATGCAAAAAAATTTCCAACTCTCTTGCAAACGACATAAGCAACACCCCACTTCCGCTTCACAAGCTAAAATGGACGCTTCCAGGATCGAATTAAACACTGCTCTCACATCTACTGCAGAAAAACACCTACAATGGGTTAGTGGGAGATTTTACCTTAATTCAGACAAATTCAGCCCCCAGCTCGCATCAAAACTTTCACCCAGACATAGATCTCAAGCCCTACCCAAAATTAAATTCCTGTCGGGTTCCTTAACACAAAACTCCAAGGCAATACTAGAAACGTTCCACTCTTTCTACTCTAAATTATACTCATACCCCAATCAGGAGAGTACCCATAAACTCAATGAATTTTTTGATAGTATCCCCCTCCCCAAAATCTCTGAATCTCATCGTTCTTTAATGGAAGCCCCTATCTCTGTAGAGGAGGTTATGGAGGTAATAAAAGAGATTTAAACAGGTTCAGCCCCAGGCCCAGATGGTTTCTCGTCACTTTATTATAAAAAATTTGGAGCTACGCTGTCTCCTTATCTGGTCTGGTTCTTTAATTCCCTCAAAAGGGACTCACCCTTAGATCCAGCGACAAATCTAGCCTACATTTCAGTCATTCCCAAACCGGGTAAAGACCAGAGCCGGGTTAGCAACTACAGACCTATATCCCTCATGAAAAACGATCTGAAAATAATGACAAAAATCCTCTCCAACAGACCAGGTTCCTTTATAGGGTCATATGTGCACAGGGATCAAGTGGGCTTTATACCAGGGAGACAGATCAGATAAGGAGAGCTGTAGATATCATCTCCCTGTTTCAGTCAAAATGGGATGGTAATCCACCTCAAGAAGGCTACCTTTTATCTATAGATCTCCAAAAGGCTTTTGACTCCATTACCTGGCCTTATCTATTCTGAACTTTAGAGATATGGGGATTTGGTTCCCATTTCATTAATCTCCTCGCAGCTCTCTATTCCCAACCTAAAGCCCAGATTAGAATCCAAGGACATTTATCTGATTTCTTCCCCATAACCAAAGGAACTAGACAGGGTTGCCCTTTATCCCCTCTGCTCTTTGCCATCAGCATAGAAAATTTGGCTATCGCAATAAGAAATCACCCAGACATCCACGGCATTAAATGTGGTCAGTCATCACACAAATGTGCTCTGTTCACGGACGATGTTCTTCTCTTCATCACTTCCCCCCTCATTTCCACCCCCAATGTCCTATCTCTCCTTAAAAAATTTGGACAGATTTCAGACCTGCAAGTGAATATGGCCAAATCTATAGCACTTAACATCTCTACCCCTTCACTCGTAGTGGAAAGCCTAAAGGACCATTTCCCCTTTGTATGGAGTTCAACCTCCATCCCATATCTAGGCATACAGTTAACCCCCTTAATAGAACAACTATACCGCTTTAATTACCCTCCCATGTTCAAAAAACTCAACTCTGATCTTGATCAATGGTCGCTACACAAATTGTCCTGGTTAGGATGGTTAAATGCGGTTGAAATGACTTTCCTTCCACGGATCCTATATCTCTTCCGATCCCTTCCTATTCCTGTCCCCAAAATACATATCTGCAAGTTACAATCCTCGATCATCCAATTTATCTGGAATGAACCACAGGCTCCCTAAAAAAACACTCTTTAGACCAAGGAAAAAAGGGGGTCTTGGATTGCCCAATCTCTGGTGGTACTACCAGGCAGCACATCTTAGCCAAATTTCAGCTGTCTACTCTAGAGGCCCAAAACTAGAATGGATAGAGATGGAAAGACAAGCTATACCCAAATTCACTATAGATTATCTTCTTTGGCGTCCCCATAAAACTAGACCACCGATCCTTTCCCCCTCCCTCTCACACTCATTCACATTGTGCGACACACTGCATAAATTAAATATTCTAACATCCAACTGGCATTCCCTTGCTCACATCTTTAATAATCCCTTTTTCCCACCAGGCACAAACATAAGAGCGTTCCAGTGGTGGCTGGATAAGGGATTATATAGAATAGGTCATTTTTGTAATTCTAGTGGACCCCTCACATTAACACAATGCACATCTAAACTTGAAATGCCCCAATCGGAAAAGTTTCGCTTTCACCAATTGAGACATTTCCTACTCTCCATCCTCTCCCAGGAGCCGCTCCCCCTTACTACCACTCCCTACTTGAAAGGGGGAATTTCTCTCATATACTCGGCTTTAGCCGAACCACAAGAGAAAGTGACCTATATGATGACCTGGGAACATGATGTCGGATTTGAATGGGATCTAGACACATGGCATTCGCATTTTGCGTCCGCTTTTAAGGGGATCCTAAACGTCTCCCTTACTGAAGCAGACCTCAAAATTATGACGCGGTGGTACCTAGTCCCTACTAGATTAGCTAAATTTTACCCACAATCCTCCCCTATATGTTTTAGGGGATGTGGTCACCTGGGTACACACCTACATGTTTTTTGGGAATGCCCGCGCATCAGAGGCTATTGGAACAAAATCTTCAACCTAATCTGCAAAGTCACCGGCAAGGCGATCCCACAAACCCCAACTGTAGCACTCTTAAATCAAAGAATCCCCACAGTTCCTAAATACGACCAAATTCTAATCCACTATATTCTCATAGGAACCAAACTTACCATAGCCAGGGCATGGAAACTTCCCAAGGTATCCTTCCATTTAGCCAAACAGAAAGTCTCCTGGATTATGTACCAGGAGAAAATCTCTAACATCATACTTCGGTGTCCTTTTATGAAACAGCGGTAAAATACCGCTTTTCAGTTCTCAGGCATTCTCAGAGGAGATCGCTCTCCTCTGAGTGCCTGTTTATCAAAGTGTGTAGATCGCTTCTCATGTTGAGTTGAGGAGCGATCTACAAACGCCGGGAACTCCTCAGAATGCCTCCTCTCACTGTAATCTCGCGTTATGTAGCGGGATTACAGTATGAGGAAGCATAAAATACAAAAGTTTAACACTAATCAGCACACATTATTCCCCAACATAATAATAAAATAATAAAGTTAAATTCCCCCTACACAACATACATTAACCTAATTATTAAAAAACATTGTTTTTATCAATATTTAAAGATCATACATGTGCCTATTTAAATGTGAATGGTGTATAGTAAATGAATGTAATCCACATATGTATTTCAGCTGTACACCATTCATATAAATGCAAAATACATTTATAATCATAAAAAAAATCATTTTAATAAAGTATACAAGTATAAATATTTTTAAAAAAATTACAATAAAATATATTTCATGATTGATAAACACCCATATAACTGTAATAGAACATGCCATGGGTAAAACCATATTTCAGGGTTTACAGAATTTTATTCACTAATAAATTAAAAATTATATAAAAATGACATTAATAATAGCATTTAAATGTGGGTAGAATAATATAAATACATATATATTTATATATATGTATATATAAAGAATATTTAACAGTTATTTACAATAAATATATATTTTATGTAAAAAAAAAAACCCCTATACCTTAAAAAAATGGTAAAGTCCTTAGCAAGTTAATTTTCTGGAAAGATTTTCCTCATTTGAGGGTGTGGTAGGAGTTTTGGCAGCATGGAGGGTGTTCAAAAGCGTATTAGCAAATTTACATTTGCACAGAACTGCATTCTGGTCTCAAGGGTAGTGAGTAATTGGGAAACTTTATTTGGTGCCCGGTCCAGGATGCTGTCCCAAGGCAGAAAATCTGCCATATGGAGCAATATAGTAGAGGAAGTTAATGCATGTGGTGATACTCCCAGATGCATAGTCACATGCAAGCGTCGAATACGCGACATTAAAGGGCAGATTAAAAAAAAACTTGCCGCTTTAGCGAAATACCAGAGAGGTACTGGAGGAGGACCACCCCCAGATATCACCTTCACTACATATGAGGAGGAGCTGAAGGGGTGCCTTGGACCCGACACAATTCTGGGAGTACCTGGAGAGCGCGACTCTGATGCCCATAGTAAGTAATTTAATTATTTTTTTTCTACAGTTTCAAAACTAAATAATTAATCTTTATAATTCTATTTAAAGTGGTACAGGGTCCAACAAATGGAGACAACTCAACTGATATAGAGGCTCCACCAAATGAGACACTTATACTGTTTGACGATGAAGGTAGGTAATAACAACTTTAGGCTGCATAAGGATTTGACAAGGCCTTTTTCTTGCTTTTTGTGCTAATTTAACCTCTTCCAGACCACCTTCCACACATTTACTGCAGCAAGGCCCCTAGAGACACACTTAACCCTTTTATTGCCCCTCCTGTTAACCCCAGCTCTGCCAGTGTAATTTATACAGTGACAGTGCATTTTATTTTAGCACTCATAATAGTATTGGTGTTGCAATTCCCCAAAAAGTATCACTTATGGGTTGATTTACTAAAGGCAAATCCAATCTGCACTACAAGTGCTTTTGAAAGTGCAGTCAATGTAGATCAGAGGGGAATTTCTGAAATGAGAGGAAGCTCTGCTGAATTTATCATCCAATCATGTGCAAGCAAAAATGCTGTATTTGATTTTCCTTGAATGTCCACCTCAGATCTACAGTGACTGTACTTCCAAGTGCACTTTCAGTACACTTATAATGCAAAGTGGATTTACCTTTAGTAAATAACCCCCTAGTGTCAGATTTGTCTGCCCCAAGGTCATAATCCCACTAAAACTGGCTTATCACCGCCATTACTAGTAAACAATATCCCAAAAATTCAAGGTCCTTAAATCTTGTTTGTAGGTGCATATCTTTTAAGCAATCAATATTATAAGCAATCAAATATTTTGATTTTATAAAAATGGCCTGGTCAAAAAAGGGGGGTAAAAGGGGCACAGAAGTCGTTCATTGACAATTGTTAGTACATGCAACGCTGTAACCAAATGAAATTCCTCCAATTTTTACTTTAATATTTTTTCACATAAACCCCCCTTTATTTTTACCTGAGCCAGATCTGATACAGCGATGTGCACCAGAGCAGCAACTCTCTCCGCTGTCTGCTTCCTCATTGTGCAAATTGGCTGCCGCTGCTGTCTGTCGATCAAAAGCTGTGATGAGGGAGTGGGGGGAGGCGTGGCTGAGTCGCCTGGTCTTTGTCAATAGACGCAGAATGGGTGCCTCAGGAGTGAGCACACATGGGTCGCCCCAGGGAAGGGACATTTGCCAAAGAGTAGGGGCGTGGAGCACCAGCAGAGGACATTAGGGCTCCTCCGCTCCAAAATGTAATGTCCAAAAAATCTAATAACAATCCTTTTTTTTGTTTCTAGAAAATAGTCAATTTGTCGTGGCTTATACGGTGGATGATCAAGACAGCGAAAATATACATAGTAATTAGAGAATATACATATGTTCAAAAATATAAAAAAATTAGATGTGTAATTACTGATCTGTTTCTATGTATGAAGTGTCTAATATCTTCTTATCTTTTAATTTTCAGTTCAATCCCCAGCGAACGAGGAGCCCATAGCAGGATCATCTTGTATTGGTAAATATAAAGATGTTTTTGTGCAATTGCATCTTTCTTAACCGCTTGCCGACCGCCTCACGCACATATACTGAGGCAGAAGGGCTCATACAGGCAAAATCACGTACCTGTACGTTCCCCTTTAAAAGGCGGTCAGCTCCGTGAGTTGGGTCGCGGGTCCTGCGGACTCGATCGCCGCGGGGATACCCACGATCGCCTCACGGGGAGGAAGAACGGGGAGCTGCTGATGTAAACAGCATCTCCTCGTTCTGCCTAGTGACAGTGTCACTCGATCTCTGCTCCCTGTCATCGGAGCAGAGATCAGTGACGTCACACTCACAGCCCATCCCCCTGACAGTTAGTAATCACTCCCTAGTACTGATTTAACCCCTTTCCGCCCCCTAGTGGTTAACCTCTTTACTGCCAGTGTCATTTACACAGGAATCAGTGCATTTTTATAGCACTAATAAAAAGACAGTGCAGCGCTAAATAAAAATATAAGAAGCAAGGTAGAACACAATACAATACACCACAGTGTGTAGGTAAAACAGTCCATGAAATCAGGTCCAAATAGATCTTCAACACGAAAAGGACTGCATGTTTGCAAAAGGTGATTCCAGGAGCCCACCACCACGGTAACAAATGGCCTCTCACCTGATGTTGTGGACCCTTTAATTACAGAGGGTCAGAAAGCGCCTTTGGTATGTAATCAAATGGTATGCAGCTTAAATGAATCGTCATCAAGGACCCAGTGCAGGACACTCCAACAGGACCATATAAGAAATAAAAGCGGCAAAAAATAGTGCTCTCCGTATGCAATAATCTTTATTTAAATGTAAAAGATCATAAAAACACTCACAAAAGATGTGCTTGGTACAGACAGACAAGCAGTGGTAATGATCTCCCGTTCATCCAAACAGCAGAGCAGATGCGCAGTGGCCGCGGGTGACGTCACAACGCTACCTCGTTCTGGACGCATTGCGTCCCAGTGGGCGGGGACTTCATCAGCAGATGAGGAACGTCATGGGCACCCGCGCTATATACCAGGTAAGTAACCATGGTGACTGTACACAGAACAAAATTGACCTGGAGCTCACCCGGAAGTCAATCCGGATGAAACCCCTTGTAGTAAAATACACTATCTACGGAAGTAAATTTCCCAAAGACAGTGGAAAAGACATAAAAAAGATGATAAAAATGCATCAATCCTGAAAGGGACAAGTGCATAATTACCAAAAAAGAAAGGATAATACCAAACCAAGAGGAAAAAATTGGATCTCAAAATCATATATATAAAAATATATATATAAAAAACTTTTATAAACGATAAAATGCTATAAGAATATCAAATTCAAAATGTGAGTCATCCGCGGCCACTGTCATCAAATATAATAAAATAAAATAAATCAAATGAAAATCAACGATCTGATATAAAGCAATTTGTGTCGAAATCCACGTTTAACCCTTCAGGGCAAAGAACCCTGGTTTCAAAGATCCAGTAAGATTCTCTTTTACTCAATTGCCTTATGAAATTGCCCCCCCTCCAGTGTCTCGTGACCCTCTCTATGCCCCAAAACCTCAAACTTTTGGGATTCTGGTGATGATGGAGTTTGAAGTGTCTAGAGACATTGTGGGTTTTCAGGCCTCTCTTAATGTTGTTAACATGCTCAGCAAGCCTCACATGTAGGGGTCTGGATGTTCTCCCTATATACTGGAGCCCGCACCCGCACTCCAGCATATACACGACCCCTACCGTGTCGCAGGTAATTAACTGTTTGATTTCATACTCCTTACCAGTAGCTGAGGCTAGGAATTTTTTCCTTTTCTTTATGTTCCCCCTTGCATGCTTACACGGAATGCATTTGCCGCATGCGTAAAAACCACCCAAAAAAGAAAATAACCTATCAGTAGAGGGAACAGGCGGGTTCAAAACACTAGGGGCCAAATGGTCCCTTAATGATGGAGCCTTCTTATAAATGAACTGAGGACGGTCGGGGAGCACAGGGCCTAAGACTTTATCTTGTTTTAAGATGGGCCAGTTCTTAAGTACTATTTTCTCAAATGTGCAGTATTGCACGTTATAGTCGAGCACCATCTTAAAATTATGAACATCTCCACTTTTCTCCTTGACAGTATCAGAGACCAAAATCCCTCTGTCGAGACTTTTGACTTTAGTGATCTCCTCCTCAAGCTTGGAACGATCGTATCCTTTTTGTTCGAACCTAGATGTCAAAATATGTGATTGCGCCAGAAAGTCTTCCTCCGTGGTGCAATTCCTACGTAGCCTAATGTACTGACCCCTGGGGATGTTGCACAGCCAAGAGTGGTGGTGACAACTCCCCAGGGGGATGTACGAATTGCGGTCTGTAGGTTTGAAAAAATTGGTCATAGTAAGACGGTTGTGTGTAATGTTGATAGTCAAATCCAGAAACACAACTTTTTCCTGGTCGATCGTCCAAATCAGGACAATGTTTTTGTTGTTGGTATTAAAAGTATCAATAAACAAGTCAAGTTTATCCCTATCGCCTCTCCATATCAAAATAGGATCGTCAATAAAACGACGGTAACAAATGAGCTCAGGGGGCTTGTTAGTAAAAACCGCCTCTTCCTCCCAGTGGGCCATAAATAAATTGGCCACACTGGGAGCAAAACGGGCCCCCATAGCCACTCCCCTTGTCTGCAAATAAAAATCCCTATTATACCAAAAATAATTTTTGGTTAAACAAAAGTTTAAACAACTCAACAGGAATTCTTGATGCCTCCCAGACAATGAGGAGGAGGATAGGGCCCATTCTACAGACGTCATAGCATCTCTGTGACCAATAATGGTATACAGAGAGCCGACGTCTGCTGTGACCAAAAAAGTGGGTGATGAACAATCTAAACTTTCTAAGATCTGAATAACATGTTTAGTGTCTCTGAGGTATGCAGGGGTTTTCGTCACAAGTGGCTGCAAAAAAACATCAATGTATTGCCCAAGACGTGCTGACACTGAGTCGATCCCATTAACAATGGGTCGACCGGGGGGGTGGGTAATGTCTTTGTGAATTTTGGGCAAAAAATAAATCACAGGGGTTCTGCAAAATAAAGGGTCCAGATACATTGCTTCTTTCTTAGTGAGGATTTTTTGATCCCTGCCATCCTCAATGATATCATGCAATTCGTCCTTATACATTAACATGGGATCTTTGTTAAGAATCCTATAGGTGTCTTGGTCGGAACGCAAACGACTCATCTCCGACTGATAATAGTCTCTGCTCAAAATGACCAAACCCCCCCTTTATCAGCGGGGCGGATAACAATATCTTTCCGCTCAACGAGCGATTTTATCCCACGCTTAATGTATAAAGGGTCAACAATTTTCTTAACCTTTAACTGATTTAAATCATGAGAAACCATGTTTTTAAACACTTCTAAATGCTTATTATCACTGTTCTGCGGGTTAAACGTGGATTTGTTGCGTAAAGATGAGTGTTGGGACATAGACGGTTTGGTTCCAAGATGAGGTTGGGCCAGAAAATATTTTTTCATGTTAAGGGACCTGACATATTTCTGGATATTAACATATGTGTCAAATTTATTAAGGTTTTTAATGGGGGCAAATTTTAAACCTCGATCCAAAACCTTAATCTCATCATCACTAAGAGTGACTTGACTCAAATTGTATATACCCTTCCCTACCGTGGTTTGGGCCTTTTGTACCCTCCTGCCCCCTCTCCTTCCTCTCTTTCCTTTCGCTTGCGAGGGCCGGCGTTTGGTGGAGTGTAGGGTATCGGCTGCCTCCACGGCTCTCCTTGTGGAGGTTGGAAAGACTGAGGGGGGTATCTCTGTTCCCCCCGTTGGCCTAAAAAAACATTTTCCTTATAAGGGGTGTGGACAGCTAATGGGGCAAAACGATTGGACGTGGGAATAGATTTGTTGTAGGGAGGATCACGGCCTCCTCTCTCAAAGTATTCTCTACTTTCTTCATACACTGGGAGATGGCAGAACTCCCCCGTTATGGAAGATTCAGCCCCCCCTCCGGCTAATACTCAGGTGGCCACAGGAGGGACTGGAAGTCATGCCCCTAGAAACAATCCCGTTGGTGAATATGATTACTCACAACCAATTAGACAAGCCCCTCCCTCTGGCACTTACGGCCAGAAGAAAAATAACAAAAGAGGTAATACGAAAGGAAGGGGCAGAGGTAATAATAGACCCTATAACCATCATGAGACACCCCATCGTCAGAATGGTTACCCAGTGTATGAAGAAAGTAGAGAATACTTTGAGAGAGGAGGCCGTGATCCTCCCTACAACAAATCTATTCCCACGTCCAATCGTTTTGCCCCATTAGCTGTCCACACCCCTTATAAGGAAAATGGTTTTTTAGGCCAACGGGGGGAACAGAGATACCCCCCTCAGTCTTTCCAACCTCCACAAGGAGAGCCGTGGAGGCAGCCGATACCCTACACTCCACCAAACGCCGGCCCTCGCAAGCGAAAGGAAAGAGAGGAAGGAGAGGGGGCAGGAGGGTACAAAAGGCCCAAACCACGGTAGGGAAGGGTATATACAATTTGAGTCAAGTCACTCTTAGTGATGATGAGATTAAGGTTTTGGATCGAGGTTTAAAATTTGCCCCCATTAAAAACCTTAATAAATTTGACACATATGTTAATATCCAGAAATATGTCAGGTCCCTTAACATGAAAAAATATTTTCTGGCCCAACCTCATCTTGGAACCAAACCGTCTATGTCCCAACACTCATCTTTACGCAACAAATCCACGTTTAACCCACAGAACAGTGATAATAAGCATTTAGAAGTGTTTAAAAACATGGTTTCTCATGATTTAAATCAGTTAAAGGTTAAGAAAATTGTTGACCCTTTATACATTAAGCGTGGGATAAAATCGCTCGTTGAGCGGAAAGATATTGTTATCCGCCCCGCTGATAAAGGGGGGGTCTGGTCATTTTGAGCAGAGACTATTATCAGTCGGAGATGAGTCGTTTGCGTTCCGACCAAGACACCTATAGGATTCTTAACAAAGATCCCATGTTAATGTATAAGGACGAATTGCATGATATCATTGAGGATGGCAGGGATCAAAAAATCCTCACTAAGAAAGAAGCAATGTATCTGGACCCTTTATTTTGCAGAACCCCTGTGATTTATTTTTTGCCCAAAATTCACAAAGACATTACCCACCCCCCCGGTCGACCCATTGTTAATGGGATCGACTCAGTGTCAGCACGTCTTGGGCAATACATTGATGTTTTTTTGCAGCCACTTGTGACGAAAACCCCTGCATACCTCAGAGACACTAAACATGTTATTCAGATCTTAGAAAGTTTAGATTGTTCATCACCCACTTTTTTGGTCACAGCAGACGTCGGCTCTCTGTATACCATTATTGGTCACAGAGATGCTATGACGTCTGTAGAATGGGCCCTATCCTCCTCCTCATTGTCTGGGAGGCATCAAGAATTCCTGTTGAGTTGTTTAAACTTTTGTTTAACCAAAAATTATTTTTGGTATAATAGGGATTTTTATTTGCAGACAAGGGGAGTGGCTATGGGGGCCCGTTTTGCTCCCAGTGTGGCCAATTTATTTATGGCCCACTGGGAGGAAGAGGCGGTTTTTACTAACAAGCCCCCTGAGCTCATTTGTTACCGTCGTTTTATTGACGATCTTATTTTGATATGAAGAGGCGATAGGGATAAACTTGACTTGTTTATTGATACTCTTAATACCAACAACAAAAACATTGTCCTGACTTGGACGATCGACCAGGAAAAAGTTGTGTTTCTGGATTTGACTATCAACATTACACACAACCGTCTTACTATGACCAATTTTTTCAAACCTACAGACCGCAATTCGTACATCCCCCTGGGGAGTTGTCACCACCACTCTTGGCTCTGCAACATCCCCAGGGGTCAGTACATTAGGCTACGTAGGAATTGCACCACGGAGGAAGACTTTCTGGCGCAATCACATATTTTGACATCTAGGTTCGAACAAAAAGGATACGATCGTTCCAAGCTTGAGGAGGAGATCACTAAAGTCAAAAGTCTCGACAGAGGGATTTTGGTCTCTGATACAGTCAAGGAGAAAAGTGGAGATGTTCATAATTTTAAGATGGTGCTCGACTATAACGTGCAATACCGCACATTTGAGAAAATAGTACTTAAGAACTGGCCCATCTTAAAACAAGATAAAGTCTTAGGCCCTGTGCTCCCCGACCGTCCTCAGTTCATTTATAAGAAGGCTCCATCATTAAGGGACCATTTGGCCCCTAGTGTTTTGAACCCGCCTGTTCCCTCTACTGATAGGTTATTTTCTTTTTTGGGTGGTTTTTACGCATGCGGCAAATGCATTCCGTGTAAGCATGCAAGGGGGAACATAAAGAAAAGGAAAAAATTCCTAGCCTCAGCTACTGGTAAGGAGTATGAAATCAAACAGTTAATTACCTGCGACACGGTAGGGGTCGTGTATATGCTGGAGTGCGGGTGCGGGCTCCAGTATATAGGGAGAACATCCAGACCCCTACATGTGAGGCTTGCTGAGCATGTTAACAACATTAAGAGAGGCCTGAAAACCCACAATGTCTCTAGACATTTCAAACTCCATCATCACCAGAATCCCAAAAGTTTGAGGTTTTGGGGCATAGAGAGGGTCACGAGACACTGGAGGGGGGGCAATTTCATAAGGCAATTGAGTAAAAGAGAATCTTACTGGATCTTCCAAACCAGGGTTCTTTGCCCTGAAGGGTTAAACGTGGATTTCGACACAAATTGCTTTATATCAGATCGTTGATTTTCATTTGATTTATTTTATTTTATTATATTTGATGACAGTGGCCGCGGATGACTCACATTTTGAATTTGATATTCTTATAGCATTTTATCGTTTATAAAAGTTTTTTATATATATATTTTTATATATATGATTTTAAGATCCAATTTTTTCCTCTTGGTTTGGTATTATCCTTTCTTTTTTGGGAATTATGCACTTGTCCCTTTCAGGATTGATGCGTTTTTATCATCTTTTTTATGTCTTTTCCACTGTCTTTGGGAAATTTACTTCCGTAGATAGTGTATTTTACTACAAGGGGTTTCATCCGGATTGACTTCCGGGTGAGCTCCAGGTCAATTTTGTTCTGTGTACAGTCGCCATGGTTACTTACCTGGTATATAGCGCGGGTGCCCATGACGTTCCTCATCTGCTAATGAAGTCCCCACCCACTGGGACGCAACGCGTCCAGAACGAGGTAGCGTCATGACGTCACCCGCGGCCACTGCGCATCTGCTCTGCTGTTTGGATGAACGGGAGATCGTTACCACTGCTTGTCTGTCTGTACCAAGCACATCTTTTGTGAGTGTTTTTATGATCTTTTACATTTAAATAAAGATTATTGCATACGGAGAGCACTATTTTTTGCCGCTTTTATTTCTTATATGGTCCTGTTGGAGTGTCCTGCACTGGGTCCTTGATGACGATTCATTTAAGCTGCATACCATTTGATTACATACCAAAGGCGCTTTCTGACCCTCTGTAATTAAAGGGTCCACAACATCAGGTGAGAGGCCATTTGTTACCGTGGTGGTGGGCTCCTGGAATCACCTTTTGCAAACATGCAGTCCTTTTCGTGTTGAAGATCTATTTGGACCTGATTTCATGGACTGTTTTACCTACACACTGTGGTGTATTGTATTGTGTTCTACCTTGCTTCTTATATTTTTATTTAGCGCTGCACTGTCTTTTTATTGATGTTTATTGAGGGATTTGAATTTTGACCCTAGTGTCCAGCTGCTTCTCTTGTTGTACACCACTTCGCGCTGATTAATTTTTTTATTTGCATTTTTATAGCACTGATTGCTGTATAAATGACAATGGTCCCAAAAATGTGTCAAAAATGTCCGATGTGTCCGCCATAATGTTGCAGTCATGATAAAAATCGCTGATCGCCGCCATTTAATAAAAAAAAAGAATTTTTAAGAAAAATGCCAAAAAACTATCCCCTTTTTTGTAAACGCTATAACTTTTGCGCAAACCGATCAATAATCGCTTATTGCTATTTTTTTACCAGAAATATGTAGAAGAATACGTATCAGCCTAAACTGAGGAAAAAAAATGTTTTTTTTATATATTTTTGGGGGATATTTATTATAGCAAAACGTACCAAATAATGCTTTTTTTTCAAAATTGTCGCTCTATTTTTGTTTATAGCGCAAAAAATAAAAACCGCAGAGGCGATCAAATACCACCAAAAGAAAGCTCTATTTGTGGGAAAAAAAGGATGTCAATTTTGTTTTGGAGCCACGTCGCACGACCGCGCAATTGTCAGTTAAAGCGACGCAGTGCCGAATCGCAAAAAGTGCTCTGGTCAGGAAAGGGGTAAATTCTTCCGGGGCTGAAGTGTTTAAAGTGCTGTTACGCCCAAATTTTAAAACTTAAAAACCAACAGCTACACATACTGCAGCTGCTGGATTTTAATAAATGGACACTTACCTGTCCTGGAGTCAAGCGATTTTTCCATCATCTGTCGGCTGTTGCCGACGCCATTGTGGGTAAGGGTACTGGCAGTGTAGCCTTCTTGCCTTCACGCCGGGAAACCTACTGCACATGCGTGAGGCCCGCTCCTATCTCCTACTGTCCGGGCATGGGAGGAGCGGAGGAGGGAGCCCCACGGTGACGTCATAGGCCGCGGCTGGGACTCCCGGAATTGGGAAAGAATATCAGTCAAACACAGGTATCCTGTCCCCCCTCCCCCCTAAAGGTGCCAATTGTGGCACCAGAAGGGGGAAACAATCCGATAAGTGGAAGTTCAATAGCCGTTTCAATAGAAGGCAGCCAACAGTTGTCCACTGTGTACAGAAGCCGCTTGAACAGCCATCTTCTGTTGAAGGGGAATGAATTAAACAGGTTTATCTAATTGTTTTACAAACTTCAGTGTTAATACATGATCTTCTTCCTAGATCTTCTTTTTTTAGAATATGTTTGTTTTATTGATTGAATAAAAAATGCTAGTGTGTATTAGGTGGTAATCATTGCCGGAGATTAACTCACAATCTGGTGCAACTGTGCATACTATCCTATGAGCTTCTAAATTCAGCTTGTTTAAAGACAATTTGCGAAAACAATGGATTTTCCACTCTCCTCGTTTAGCAAGTTATACCCAAATTATCTGACAAAATCAATTTTTTTTCTCATAGGAGTGGAGACAGAAAATGTCGCTGGTCATTGACAAGTAGGGGATGAACTTACACAACCAAGTAAACACGAATAATATAAGATTTTTATCTTTTTTTAATGTCATGTTAGGAATGAATTTTATTTATTTTTGCAACTTTTTTAATTTGCAGATCATGAAGACGCAAGATTCCAAGGAATGGTTAAAACTGCACCAACATTATGGATTCCGCTTCGGGCTCCAAGAGGCCAAAGACGAAGAGAACTCTTGTCTGAACGGCAGGATGCGGCAAACAATGCTGCCAACCAGTTAGGGCAGACATTGAATGCACTCATTGACAAACTTAATGATAGACAAAACACACAAGAAACTTATTAGCAGGCTGTGGTAGCCCAAATGACAAGAACAAATGACAACCTCGAACGTATGAATATTCACTTGTCAAATATGTTTGAGGAGCAAAAAAAGATGTCCACTGCCCTGTTCTATTTGGTAGGTGCTGTGGCTCCACTGTGTCAGCAAATGGCCCCTCCTAATGACACAGACAATGGCACGGATGCCACAAACATTTGAATATGTTTGAAATTAATTATGTGGGGTGGGGGGTAATTCAGCCGTTGCTGGAGAATTAGTTATATTGTTAACTGTTGCACTTTAAATTTGCACTTACTGTATCTATATATGTTATAATTGCCGTTTCTAAGTTGTATGAGAAAGTTTACTATGTATGTAAAAAATGCCTATTTTGCACTGAATTAAAAAAATATTTAAGTCTTAAACACTTTGAACATATTTTTTTAATTAAACAAATAGCGTGGTAAGGTGGTGGTGGTGGTGGTGGCGTGTTCGAGTCATTCAGCGATCAGCGTCAGCGTTATGGCCATAATTGTCTGATGGACGAGTCTTGTCAGATAATCCGACCGCGCGTACCGATTCAGCTCAAAATCCACGTAAAATTGCTATGGAAGTCAGATCGTGTGTACGAGGCTTAAGGGAGAGTCTGCAAGCGGAGCTCTTACGATCCATGTCCTTCTCCATTCCTCTCCAGGCCAGGCCTCTTCTCCTTTTTTTCAGAGTTTGGTTGTCCTAGATGTTGACTTTCCCCTGCGCCTCTTTGGTAAGAGCATACCGTCAGAGAGATAAATAAAGTAGTATTGAAGAAAGCCAGGAGCTCAGAAGCCGCACGTCCGTACTGGACCATGTCCAGACCACGCCAACAACTCTGTAAAGCAAAGGAATAACGCTACCTTTTACCTTAGCACTGATACATTGTGTGTTCAAATAAACATTTATTTTACACAAAAGCAAAACATTGGTTGTAAAATAACATGGTTTGTGTTTTGCAAGACAAGGAAACAAAAAATTTTTTTTTCACTTGATATACAAGAAATGTCTTGATATACAAGTAGCATCATATCACAACAGAGCATTAGAACAGAACAGATGCGCCTCTAAGTGTAGCAATATGGTTACATTTCATGAAGGTACAACATTTAGCAAGTCACATTGTTGCTAATTAAAACAGGCTCCTCTAAGTATCCAAGCATTCTGGGTAACGTTGTCTACATAGACTGTCCTCCTCACCACCATCGTCTTCATCCCTTCCACGATGCGTACCTCGCTTTCAAATTGCTCTAATGCAGGGTAGTCTTCCTGGTAATGATTGCAGACTGACAGCGGTGAGAGTCAGCGGTGAGCAGGAGGTACCATGTGGACAGCTTTACCCCAGATGGCTGCATACTAACAAGTGCCTCATCATCAACAATGAGAGTTGTTAAATGTTGTACCTTCAAATGCAGGTATCTTGCTACACTTATGCCGCGTACACACAAGCGGACTTTACAGCAGACTTTGCCCGGCGGACTTTTCGACGGACTTTACGACGGACTTGCCTACACACAATCCACCAAAGTCCTTGAATTCGTACGTGATGACGTATGACCGGACTAAAACAAGGAAGTTCATAGCCAGTAGCCAATAGCGGCCCTAGCGTGGCTTTTTGTCCGTCGATCTAGCATACAGACGAGCGGACTTTTCGACCGGACTCGAGTTCGACAGATAGATTTTAAAACATGTTTCAAATCTAAGTCCGTCCAACTTTTAAGAAAACAAAGTCCGCTGGAGCCCACACACGATCAAATTGTCCGACGAAATCCCGTCCGCCGGGCAAAGTCTGCTGTAAAGTCCGCTCGTGTGTACGCGGCATCAGAGGCGCTTCTCTAACATACTCTTTAGCTCCTGCTGGATTTTGCTTCTAATCCCCTTGGGCAGGCTTACATTTGTGGATGGACATTGTAGGGTTACACAGTCTTTTAGATTGATATAAACTTTTTATATGGACTTAAAAATTATTGAATTATGAATGTATGGATTTGTAAAAAATCATCCGAGTTTACATTATTTATTATGGGGAAATTTAATGGTGGATCCCGACATGAAAGTGACGGCGTTGGCTGAAAACGGGTGATAGGACAGCATAAGGAAATCCACTCCTGTGACCCACTAGTGCAGTTGGACCAAAAGAGCTTTGGTTCTACTTCTCCATTACAGATATGAACATTACATTACCAAAAAGATAAAAATTGTGAAAATGGAACTTACAAATACAATGATGGAACTACACTTGACAAGGATAGGATTAGAAATGTTAGCCTAATTAGTCATCCCACTTTGTAGACTCTGGAATACATAATGTTGATTAAAGGTTAAAAAATGTTGTCACTCACAACAAAAGGTAAGGATAATTGAAAAATTTTTTAATTACCCTGAAATAGGTCCGAATAAGATTTTGACGTACATGATTCCCTAGGTCTGAGGAATCCTCAGAGGCAGCCGGGAGTGCCGGTATTTCTGGTAGCAGATCATTACTGATGTGCAAGTCTACATTGTTTGCAAGAGCAATATTATGTAGAATTGCACATACAATAATGATATCTGACACCAGTTCCGGAGAGTGCTGTAAAAACCCGCCAGTTTTTGAGAGGCATCGGAATGTGGATTTCCACATCCCAAAAGTCCTCTCAATAACTGCACAGGTACGGATATGTGCACTATTATATCTAACCTCGGCCGCAGTCTGTGGATTCGCCAGAGGCGTCAGCAACCATGATCTACAGCCATATCCTGCGTCTCCTGTAATTTAAAATATAAATATTTTACATAATTTATATTAATTGAGAATAGTTAGAGGAAAAAAATTAAATTTTTATTAATACATTGCCAATATATTTACACATGAGAGAAATGAAATATTCCAATAAAAAAAGTCATTTTTTCTGTATTCAAAACCATTAAACATTTCTCCCAAAATATGTAACATTTCAAATCTTTTGGTTATTATTCCAATTTTTTGGAACAATTGCATTTCTCAAAAAGAGCAGCCGACTGATGGTGTACATAAAATAAGTATAGCTTTAGTATTAGCTTTTTGCCAATGAGTGAGCTGGCCAGCTGGCCAGCTGGCCACTGCATGCTTAACAAGGTATGACTCATCAACTGTCCGTGGAGTTCCCCACTTTCAATCGAATGGAAATGAAAAAAGTGCTGGCAAAGATAATTGTGAAAAATACGTGTTTTGTTCAACTCCAATCCCTACCAGGCTCTGATTATCTTTGTGCATGTCCCCTTTCACACTAGCCGTTTACCAGCTCTCCTCACGTTGTGATGGCGTGTGAGGAAAGGAATGCAGATAACCTTAAAGTTTTTTTTTATATGTGATCAGCTGGGATTGTACAGTTAATGCAATGTATAATCAGCTGCAAAGGATGCACATTGTGGGGGGGGGGGGGGGTTCATAGAAGACGTCCTTGGACGCTCTCCCAGAACAAGAGTATTGTAGCTATGGGGTGGTTCTGAAGTGGTTATCAATCGTAAAAATACATAGTTATACATTTGCAATAAAATATGAATAAAATGAAATGTACTTACCCACCAGCCAGCCCTCGCACATTTGTCCTTGTTCAAATCGATCAAAGAGAGCTGACTGCCGCAGAATATAGCTGTCGTGGCAACTTCCGGGAAACCCAGATCTGATACTCATAATGCGCTGGTGGGAGTCAACCACCACCTGCACATTAATAGAGTGGTAGCATTTCCTGTTACGAAATGCCTCCTCTCTATTATGTGGTGGTATGAGCGCAATATGAGTACCGTCTATGGCTCCCAGGCAATTTGGCATCCCTCCTTGGCGTAAAAATCCGACCTTCACCTCTTGCCACTCTTCCATGGTTCTAGGGAAATGGGTGTACGTATTCATATGTCGCTTAATGGCTTTCAGAACTGGTTTCAGGAATCTAGAAAGACTGGAATGACTAATTCCAATGATGCGAGCACATGACGGCTGAAAATTTCCTGTTCCTAAGTAATTTAATACGGCCAATAGTCGGACCATTGCTGAAATCGCATTGGTCCTCCCAGTCAGGGGCTCAATATCATTTTTGATCAAATTGTACACCTCCATGACCCCCTGACGGTTCAACATGTCCTCAACATCATTGTCAGACAGCTCATCCAGGACTGCACATGTCCGGAACACACAAGGCTGTCTGAGCCTAACATTTTTAATCCTATCCTGGGCTAGACTAACAGCTGCCGCTGCAACAGCTGTTATAGCCGTAAGTAGGAGGGTAGTCTCTACATCCATAATAGGCCTTATCTGTAAAAGATAATCACAAGAGCATATTATAGAATTTTAATTTTTATTACATTGGTGTAACAGATATATTTGTATATATATATTAACAAAAACTTTCTTGGTTTGTTTTTCATTCTTAAATATATATATATATGTCTGTGTGTGTGTGTATATATATATTCCTAAACTTATATGGCAGTGTGTCTTCTACTGCTATATAATTCCCATTCCATGAAAATGAAAAAAGTAAATTAGCTTGGTGGCAAAAACATAATAAAATTACTTACCTGATGTAGCATGGATCGTTATCATGTTGGAATACTTCCCTGCGACCCAGTGCCGGGAGCACTCACGAAACCCCAGACCATGACACTCCCACCCAGGCATGTACTGGCCATCAGGACTACCGGGAGATACCCGGTGGGCCGATGGCTCAGTAGGCCAGTCAGGTGCGGTCCTGGAGCCGCTCCTCTCTGACAGTGAGTGATCGCAATTTCACTCCTGTCAGGAGGAGCAGCTTCCGTTATATGCTGGAGAGAGCATTAGGCGTTATGCTCCCTCCAGCCTGCAGGGGGAGATAGACCAACGGCAGACTTTCCTTCCTCTCTCCCCTATCACTTGTTATCACATGACTGGAGAGAGGAACGAGAAGCTGTCTTCAAAACGGTGAGTACATGTGGGAGGAGGAGGAGAGGGAGGACACACTGGGCTGCTGACAGGGGCTCTCTGGTGGGGACTGTGATGTGAAGGGGGCCAGTCATGAGGAAGTCCAGGGCCAAATTTTTGTCCCAGTCCAGCCCTGCTCTCACCACCATAATTGACTGTACGCAAGACACACTTGTCTTTGTACTCCTAACCTGGTTGAAGCCAAACACGCTTGACACCATCTGAACCAAATAAGTTTATCTTGGTCTCATTAGACCACAGACAATCCATGTCTGCTTGTCTGCAGCAAACTGTTTACAGGCTTTATTGTGCATCATCTTTAAGGCTTCATTCTGGGACAACAGCCATGTAGACCAATTTGATGCAGTGTGCAGCGTATGTTCTGAGCACTGACAGGCTGACCCCCCACCCCTTCAACCTTTGCAGTGATGCTGGCAGCACTCATAAGTCTATTTTCCAAAGACAACCTCAGGATATGACGCTAAGCACGTGCACTCAACTTCTTTGGTCAAACATATCGAGGCCTGTTCTGATTGAAACCCATCCTGTAAAACTGCTGTATGGTCTTGGCCAGCGTGCTGCAGCTGAGTTTACCGGTGTTGGAAATATTCTTATAGCCTAGGCCATCTTTATGTAGAGCAACAATCCCTTTTGATCACATCCTCTGAGAGTTTGTTGCCATGAGGTGCCATGTTGAACTTGCTGTGACCAGTATGAGAGAGTGAGAGTGATAACACCAAATTTAACACACCTGCTCCCCATTCACACCTGAGACCTTGTAACACTAACAAGTCACATGACACCGGGGAGAGAAAATAGCTAATTGTGCCCAAGTTGAACATTTTCACGTAGGGGTGTACTCACTTTTGTTGCCAGCGGATTTGACATTAGGCTTTGTGTGAGTTATTTTGAGGGGACAGCAAATTTACACTGTTATAGAAGCTGTACACTCACTACTTTACATTGTAGCAAAGTGTCATTTTTTCAGTGTTGTCACATGAAAATATATATATTTACAAAAATGTGAGGGGTGTACCCAATTTTGTGAGGTACTGTAAGAGAGAGAAAGAGGCTGGGATCACAATTGTGCAATCACAGAAATTGCACGTGACGCATTGCTGTGCATATCACATGCAATGTTTGTGCGATATTAATTTAAATCATATTGCATTTGCACCAAAATGGTACAGGACACTTTAGGTGGTCCGCACTGGAAACAGATTGCATGGGTGTTCACACCGATGCGATCCGATTCCTGCACAATTTCATAGTTCAGGCTGTGATCTATTAACTTTATATTGACAGCCGCAGCGATGCGCAGATGTCAATGCAGGTGCGATGTGGAAACCCGTACTGGAATCACGTTGGTTCCCGCATCGCACAAGTGTGAACCCAGCCAGAGACGTGAACATGTAACTAAAAAATATATATATATATAATATATCTATTTATGTACATATCTATATATTTATATGTGTATATATATATATATATATATATATATATATATATATATATATATATATATATAAATTTATATCTATCTATCTATCTATCTAGATCTATATATATCTAGATCTATATATATCTATATGTCTATATATATATAGATCTATATATAGATATATATCTATATATATATCTATATATAGATCTATATATATATAGATCTATATCTATAAATATAGATATATCTATATCTATAGCTATATAGATCTATATATCTATAGATATATATAGATATATATATACATGCATTGAAATAAACACACACAGACATATATATATGCTATATGCTATATATATATACAAATATATATACTATAGATTGCTAACCTGCTCATTTTGGGTGTGCAATGAAGGGGAAGATGTGCTTTGACTGTAATGGCTGCTTCTGGGTGAAAGAAGGAAGTCAAAAGACTTCCTGCTTCCTCCAGAATACTCAGCCAGCTTTGCGCTTCTCACTCTGATTCTCCATCTCTGAAATGGAGAATCAGAAAGTGAGAATTCTGTCACAGATCGCCAGTGAGGTGCTGAGATCGCACCTTCATAAACTGGCCGTTTCTGTGACAGTCAGTTAAGATTCTCACTGTGCTGAGATAATCAGCGGAGAACATGTTCTCCGCTGATTATCTCAGTTTCATAAACTGGTAATGAGCTGAGATCAGCGGTGAGACTCGGGATCGCCGCTGATCTCAGTTTCATAAAAAGACACCTTGATAAAACTGAGAAATTCAAACATATATGAGAACCATGGGCCCGTCATATTGGCGTGACCCTCTAGTCCCTAACTCTACCATAAAATGGTCAGTTAAGTTCTCCTGCTCGGCTGCTTGGCACTCTGTCCCAGCTCTCCTCGGAGCCCAGGCACTCCTTCCCCCACCCTCCCCTCTTAAACCCCCTCTTCCTTCCTTCCTAACTCTATTTCTCTCTTTCTCCTTATTTTCTATCATATACTCTTCTCTCCCACCGGATCAGAATGGTGGAATGAGAAGCAGAGGTTGTATGATTACACCTTTAACTATTACGAAGTTTTTTGGTTAATACACAATATATTTTAAATTGTTTTATCCACCTTTGACTAAGATCAGAACCTAGCAGAATAGATACAGATTCTGATCATTCGATTTCTAAGCATTTTTGTCATTATAAGGAACCCAAAAGTATTGTACGGTACCATTCCTTATGCACTGTCTGAGACTTACCTCTCATCAAAGAACCAGAGGCCATTGAAGCCCACACACAGCATGATCCCGAACCGGGGTGTCTGGATTTCAACGCGGACAGTAACTTATTTTGAATACCAGACAGGGCTTCCAAGTTGTGGATGATTATCATTTCTGCATATAAGTTTATACATGAATATTTCCTGTACACTGTATATCTTGTTACTTACGAGGGCTTTTTTTTCTACATGACCAAAATCTGTTATCTATTTTACTCCCCTGCATGGGTAGAGAATTGTTGATGTTTAATATCTTATTACAATAAACATTTTAAAACTCAAAAAAAAAAAAAAGTTGGGCAAATAATGGTCAAATAGTTTTATGAACTATTTTTTTTTTACACTTTACACATAACAGTAACTTATGAATAAGGGCTATATTAGTAGATCTTATTCAAATACCACACTGACAGCAGAGCACACATAGATATCCTGTTGGGAAGTTGTGCTCTCACAATGTAGCCTTTGGTACTGTACAGACGGCTTGATATTGCACAGTGAAGAAGGTGGCTGTGATAATGCTGACGAAGTAGAGACTTCCACCCCAGCTAC
Organism: Aquarana catesbeiana; assembly: GCF_042186555.1. Lineage (NCBI taxonomy): Eukaryota > Metazoa > Chordata > Amphibia > Anura > Ranidae > Aquarana > Aquarana catesbeiana. The sequence goes on along the minus strand of NC_133325.1, from coordinate 259,733,164 downwards.
GACACCCAACCCCACCACAGTACCAAAGATGAGTGACTCTTTTGCCTCTGCCTTGTCCCAGCCCTGTTTGCATCAGTGGTGGACACAACCCTGACTGAAGAAGGAGAAGCCAAAGAGGGGAAACAGGAAAAGTGACAGGAAGATCTTGCCAACATATTCCCAAAATATGCCAGGCAGAATATTTCATTCAAAACTGGTCAACGGAACATCACTAATCTTTAAAGTGGTTTTATACCCCTTTAGCACATTTTTACCTACAATTAAGCCTATAATAAGGCTTACTTGTAGGTAAAACGAACATCTCCTAAATCTGTATGGTTTAGGAGATATTCACCTTGTATGCAGCTGCTGACATCAGCGGTGGATGCGCTCTGAAGGTCCGGTGGATGCTGCCAGAAAATCAGAGCTCCTTGCTAGAAATTAGACTCCCGCATGTGTGTGACGTCATCGCGGCTCCGGCCACTCACAGCGCCAGAGCAGGGAACCTGGAAGAAACGCTGAGGGGAAAATGCCAAGTCCCACGGCCGTGACCAGGATGCGATGCCGACGCTTCGTTCTAAGGTAAGTATTTCATAATGAACTAGTATGCAGTGCATACTAGCTCCTTATGCCTTTGCCTTACAGGTTTTTTTGGGGTTTTTTTGCGGGTATACAATCGCTTTAATAACTAAGCTAAGTATGAGTTGGAAGAATTTAACATGAGATAATTCTGTGAAAACATAAGTAAATTTTACTTTTGTTCTTATAATCATATAACTTCTGTTCAAATGGTTTATATGAGGATACTTGTTTGAAGTACTTTATAAAAGTTGATGGCTATTGTGTAATATTTATGAGAACTAAAGTTAATAAGCACATAAGGAAGCTGGTAACAGTATAAAAGCATAATTGTTCATCACAACCCAAGTGAACCTTCTATAGAATTAAATTTTCAATACACATTATTAAATGGTCCCTTATTGGTGATTACCTCCACATTATGGCATGGGCAATAATAATAAATCATAGCAGAAAAATTATGCATAAGAACTAATGGATGATAAAGCCATTAACAAAATATTTCAACAAATATTAGTGCATTTCAAAATGACATATATTTAGGTAGCCGACTGATGTAATCATATCATAAAGAAACAGGAAATTAATAACATTGCATTTTATATTAAAATATGGCTGCAATGTTTAATTTATAACTGGAGAGTTATCAATTTATGACATATATAACAATGAGCATGACATGATAAATTCTTTAGTCATTCATATTCAAATGCTGATTACACATACCAACTTTTATATTTTCATAAACTAAGTACAGTGCAGACATAAGCTTAAGGTTCAGTCCAAACCTTTACTGTTCAGGCATTCTAACGAATGCCTGAACATTTACCCATACAGCAGGAGTCAAATGTCATGTATAATAGCATTTGTATGCTAAAAAAATGCTTATTTTCTTTCTTTAAAAAAAAAAAAAAAGGACATGACAAAAACGAGTGTGTATTTATTTGTGTGCATTTATCTACAACTAACTGTTTTTGTGAATGAGTAGGGGTACTATGTACAACAGGTGGCAGATTTATAGGGGCCCTTTTAACTTTTAAAAAGGGTTTCCAGATTCCGATAGGTCCCGGGGTTGTGGAGAAGCGGTTTATTCCTCATCAACGTGCTGATCCCCCCCATGTTGAGGGCTTATGTTTTGGTATGGTTAAGGCAACTGTCTTCCCTCTTTGCTGGCAGGACTGCAAGTTTAAATTAAGGGTCTGGTGTGGATTTAGGATTTTCACATACTCCCCCCCCTACAATCGTTAACAGGTCATACAAAGTCATAGAATCAGGCGCACAGAGTATATGCTGAACAGTAGTTCTGGAAAGATGTGCAGTAATAGCTGCTGGATGGTAAAAACAGTCTCTGATGCGTGGGCATTGGCATGTGATACACTTGGGGGCTGCTATCCTCAGAGTTGAGCCAGCTCTGCAAACAAACACAAGAAGGAGGAAGGGAGGAAGCGCCACCTAAGTGCAGTATCACAGGGGATTATGTTAATACAATGGTTAAAAACACTTACAATGGGTAAGGTAAAATGAGCTTATTGTGTAATGGCTTGTCTGTCGGGATGTCCTGGGTCCTTACTCCTGCATGGTCTACTGGGTTCAGATCCCTGGGAAGCAGTGGGGATGGAAGGAAGTTTAAAATATCAGTAGTTTTCAAGCTCCAAACAATCACAGGAGGAGGAGGTATGGGAGCCTTTCTGTCCCTCCAGGTGCACTGTCAGTTCCCAGGCTGTGTGGAGGAGACCCGTAGCGTCAGAGGGGGGTGGGGTCACCTGTACATGTCACTGGTAACCCCGCGGTGTTTCCCCGCTGCATCAGAGGGGGTGGGGGTCACCCATGCATGGCACGGATGGCCCCACCCCCAGCTATTTAAGAACTGTCATGGCAGGTCTAGCATCATTCATCAGGCTATTCTCATGGAGGCAGATCGTGTCATAGCGGCGTCTTTCTCCATATCCCAGGACGAGGAAGGATTACATCGCTGGAATTTTTTTTTCTTTTTTAATATCGAACTTGTTCCATGCTGTGTCTGTGTGTTTTTTACAGTTTGTGACACTTTTTTGTGAAATGGTGAGAGTACAATGTACCCGTTACCATTTCACACGAGGGGGCGGGATCTGGGGGTCCCCTTGTTAAAGGGGGCTTCCAGATTCCAATAAGCCCCCGCCCGCAGACCCCCACAACCACTGGGCAAGGGTTGTGGGGATGAGGCCCTTGTCCCCATCAACATGGGGACAAGGTGTTTTGGGGGGCTACCCCAAAGCACCCTCCCAATGTTGAGGGCATGTGGCCTGGTATGGTTCAGGAGGGGGGGCGCTCTCTCATCCCCCTTCTTTTCCTGCAGCCTGCCAGGTTGCGTGCTTGGATAAGGGTCTGGTATGGATTATTAGGGGGACCCCCACGCCATTTTTTTTTTAAATTTTGGCGCGGGGTTCCCCTTAAAATCCATACCAAACCTGAAGCGCCTGGTATGGATTTTGAGGGGGACCCTCACACCATTTTTTAAATTTTAGCGCGGGGTTCCCCTTAATATCCATACTAGACCTGAAGGACCTGGTATGGAATTTGGGGGGACCCCCACACCATTTATTTTTTTAATTTTGGTTCCGGATTCCCCTTAATATTCATACCAGACCCAAAGGACCTGGTAATGGACTGTGGGGGATCCCAGGCCATTTTTATCAACGAACTTTTATGTACCGACAATTCATTAATAGCAGGCACTAGCACTAGCACTTTTAAATGACTTTTTCTTCCTTTTAGAAATGTAATTTTGCTGTCAGACTGCTCTAAACACAGGAAACATGCGCCACTTTACAGGCATACTATAGACATCCCCCAGGCACAAAATTTAAAGGAATATTACACGTTTATTGTTTCACATTAAGCATTATTAAAATCACTGCACCCGAAAAAACGGCCGTTTTTAAAACTGTTTTCAAAACTTTTTTTTGCATTGATACATGTCCCCTAGGGCAGGACCCGGGTCTCCAAACACTTTTTATGGCAGAGAACTTGCATATAAGCCTTCAGTGAGAACTTTGGATTTTGCAGGTTCGAGCCCCATTGACTTCCACTTTTCCAGCATATGTGATCTGACAGGAATTATTGCCGGCAATAGCGCTGCTTTCTATTTGCATTAGCGTTCAGTTTCTGAGAGTTGAAGTCTTTCTGGCCTTTTTTGAGTGCTATTTTTTGGCACTGCAGGATAATTTTCTGGCTCTATAGTAAATGACCCCCAGTGTGTTTAGGTTCAGGTGGTGGTTATCTTCCCTCTCTCACTCTTCATATATACCCCATGAAGTGGTCAGCCACTATTCACATCTGAAGACCGAAGGGGTCTAAGGACATTCCATTTTGAGCGCTGCACATTTTTAATTTTTTATACTCTCCACAGCCTATCCTCATCAATGGAAAGACACAGGGATTCCATATCTGGGTAAAACCCTAACTAAAACAACTAAACAACTGTTCCACATAAACTTCTCCCCGTTCAAACAACAATTTGATTCAGACCTACAAGCATTGGCTAAATTTGAATTCTCCTGGGCAGGCCGTCTGGCGGCTTTCAAAATGATGATAGTACCCAAACTACTATATCTATTTAGATCCCTTCCACTATGCATCCCCAAATATTACTTTTAAACACTAGAAACCGTCCTGAGTAGATATCTATGGCAAAGCAAGAATCCTTGTTGTTCATACAATACACTGATCAAACATAAATCCATAGGAGGCTCTTCCATGCCAAACTTAACAGACTATTACTATGCCACCATTCTGACCCAATTGAAGGAATGGTTCTTGGCATCCCCAAACTCATTGTGGGGAGAACTAGAATGAACAGCAATACCATAAAAGATATAAAGCTTTGGCTCATCAGCAGACAAATTAAATTGAAAATCCCTACACACCTTTCGCCTACAATCAAAGCTTCTGTCCTAGCATAGAGGAAGTTGATAGCACACACTTGGAAAGAAATGCCTACCACTAAGCAGAACCCCCCCATCTATCATCAAAATTCGAATCCCTAACTCACACATAACATCATGGACCTAACACTAAGATAGGAGCCATGTACGAGTGGGGGTCTCTTAAAACATTCACACAACTTAAAAGAGAACTAACCCTCCAACCCCCTGACTACTCTCCTTATCTCCAGATAACACATTGCCTCCAACATAACCCTCAACTATGGGCTTCCATTCTCATAAGAATACCTACCTAAATGATCCCACTAACTCAACTAAAGGAATATCAATCATTTACCCTGTGCTAAGAGTGAAAAATGTACCTTCAAAACTACCCTCACTAACTAAATGGGAACAAGATTTAGGATCCAGCTTTACACCGATTCAATGGTCGCTAACATTGAAATCAATATACAAAGCCACCTCTTGTGTAACTCTATGGGAATTGACACAAAAAATAGCCCAAAGGTGGTACTTAACCCCAACAATTTTAGCAAAATATAAGGGAAACACCTCTCCCAAATGCTGGAGTGGTTGTGACCAAACGGGAACCCTAATACACATCCTTTGGGACTGTCCCTACCCACACACATACTGGAAAGATGTATTCTCACTAATAACCAGTGTAACAGGCACCCCTATTCCAGCTTCCCCAGATTTAACCATTCTTAACCTCCTTGGTGGTATGATTATGTCGGATTTTTGATGCTCAAAGAGGTACACTGTTTTGCATGGAAATTTGGTGTTTTATATTGTAGGCCTGTAATTCTTAGGAATAATACACTTAAATCTGCCCAAACAAGAGTCTAGTAGACATCCCAGGTATGATAAAGTTTGAAACACGAAATCATAAATTATAATATAATAAATAACTATAAATAGTTATAACAAATAATAATAATATAATAATAAAAATGATTCAATAATGTAATCAAATCAAAAACACTGAAATTTGCTCAGTTGCAGAATTGTCGCTGTCATTACTTTTTAGTGTTTGATGACGAATTTCCCCACGAATCACTATCGCTGAATTCTGCAAGTGATTCTAATTTATTATCGCTGTTTTCTAGCTGGTCTAAAACCGCTTTTTATGTAAAGGGACACTTTTGGTTGCTATGGACAATCTACAGTTTCCAGGCAGAAAGAACAGTATTTATAATATAAAACTGCATGCAGGGCACTGGAAAATCCACTAGGGACAAAAGGGATGTGAAATAAATTGATACAGTAATGTAATCTGTAAGATTACAGTTTATATTGTGTTTTTAACTTTTTGAATTTGGCGCCGTGCTCCGTCCCCATGCGTCGCAACACTTGCAGGGAACGGAGCTAGGCACTGTGATGAATCGAATGGAGACACAGCTCGCACACACACAGTGGGGAGACATTGCAGGATCCTGGAGACAAGGTAAGTCATTTTGCCTGGATCCTGCGATGCGATCCCGAGTGTGGCTCGGAGTTACCGCTTTTGGTACTGAAAATTCACCCCGAGCCACACTCGGGAATACCGCTAAGGAGGTTAACTTAAACACAACCTTATCCCCCTAGCAAACCTCAAGATGGTTATACATACCATTCTTGCAGCTAGACTATCACTAACCAGACTGAAAAATGGTTACCCCTCCTTTATTGACTGAAGTCATTACATTAACCCAAAAACATTACACATACACACTCCTGATCACAACAAATAAAATCCATTACCTTCGGGAACAACAATTGTGGGCTCCGTGGACTAATTGGTATAAAACCCACGCTTAAGGACAACTAAGTACAGCACATGCATAGAATAAAAAAGCAGAAGTTACTCAGGTAATTCACACACACATATTTGGATCAGAATGATAACAGGTGACGTAAGGAAGGACTTGTCCAAGAAACTTACCAATATTTGTTTGTTTTACTTTATTCCATTTTCAGTTCTTATTATGTTCTTACTCTGTATGTTAACTGACATCTTTTGACGTTAAATGTTTGCTATAACCGATACATCCTTGTTATGTCAGTGCATAACTTGTTCAAAACCCAATAAAAATCTATTAAACAGAAAATGCAATTATAAAGGGTGACATGTTTGGTATCTATTTACTCGGCGTAACATCATCCTTCACATTATACAAAAAAATTGGGGTAACTTTACTGTTTGGATTTTTTAAAATTCATGAAAGTGTCCCTTTTCCAAAAATGTGCGTTTAAAACACCGCTGCACAAATACCGTATGATAAAAAATATTGCAACAATCGCCATTTTATTCTCTAGATTCTCTGCTAAAAAAATATATATAATGTTTGGGTACTCTAATTAATTTTCTAGCAAAAAATACGGATTTTAACTTGTAAACACCAAATTTCAAAAATAGGCTTAGTCATGAAAGGGTTAATATCTGACCTGAGTACTATGTAGTGATAAAGTGAGTGTGTTTCCCTGCTATGTATATATAATATATACATGTTCATTAATTCTGCATCAGTAAAGATCCATAGAGTCAAAGCTTTGAGTCATTGCCCTACAGTGTCTGAGTCATTCCCCTACAAACAGAACACTGTCAAAGGTCATCAAAGTGGGACGTGGACATGTGCGAAGTTTGTCCAGCTGTCTAGAATTCTGGTAATTAAAGTGGGAGTGAGGAACATTCATGTTCTGTATCTGTGTACTAGGGATGAGATGACCTTTATTTTGTACATCATAACATACATGTCTAGACCTGTAGGGCAGAAGCACATCTCTTATCTGGTCCAACACAGGTTATGAAAATTAACTGTGCTGTAGCTGCATTTACAGACCTGCACAGTCATCCTTACAAGTTAACTCTGAAGAGAACAGTCCATTTCTTCAACCATTTTACAGGTCAAAAGGTTTCATTACTTTTCTGCTAAATATCCTATGTGGGTCCAATCTAAAACAGAGAATGATTTATTTGTTAGATTTTTAGAACAGTGTGAAGTCTGGGGCATCTTCTTAACATTTACAACATTATTTTAATTTACAGGAAAATAGTAGTGTTTAGTAGTCTGCAAGATACAGTATTACAATTTTAACATTTTAAAAAAATCTTAAATCCCAACTCTATCAACTCTATACCCCTTATATACTAGTCCAATTTTTTTTTTACATTTCAGCTATGGGTCTAGTAAATTGTCAATAACTTTGCCATCATGCATGATATCAAAATAAATCAAATATTCATTTTTTTTTCTACAAACAAGGCTTTCGCTTAGGCCTTATTTGCATGGGCACTAGCATCCATTGTGTGTGATAGAGGCATTTGTTTTTGCACCCGTATTTGCCCTGAGTTGTGCACAGGCAGCCTATGGAAGTGACCACAGATGCAGCATCTGCACAAACAAACAAATGTGTCGAAATTTGACAGATATTCAGGAGCAGATGAGTGACCCTGAATGCACACTGTCATTATTTGCGGATGCACACCCACTCCTGCATGCCTGTCAAATTTTGACATACAACTGTGTCCGTGTAGTTGCTGCATCCCCATTCACTTTCATAGGCTACGTGCATGCAGCTCATGGCAGAGGCAGGTTAAAAAAAAATCTGCTATAAATAACCTAAAGTATTTACAATTTAGCAAAATAACATCACTACATCACAACTCTCACTGTCACTGCAGGCATTGTTCTGCTAGTGTCAATTTACACAGAAGCAGCAATATCTGCTTTGATATCAATATTTACTTTGATGTCCTTACTGTTGAAATGTCAACTGGGATTTTTTGATAAATGCAGCCAGAGAGCTGTGAGAAAAGACGACAAGGAGCAGGGCATACCACAACCAACACACAAAGTATGTAGATTACGTTTAAAAGTCTATGACTGCTTAGTATAATTTAATTGTAGAATTGTAGAAAGAATTTGAGTACTGTAAAGAGATTAGTCACGTAAGGCCATTGCTGATTGCCAAATGCATGTATTCTGCTCAAAAACTTGAAATATTTTGCAGTCCACAAGATCCCGGTGATGTGCACCCTGGGAGTTACTTCCCAGGTTGTGGCAGCAAAACACTTTTAGGTTGCACAACCATTGGTGTTTCACCTGCACTAGGTCACATCACCTTATGCTTTACTTGCACTACGCCTTTTTGCTAGCCAAGGGCAACTTTCATACTGGCCACCTTTTCTATTGTTGTCATGTTTTTGTCAGGAGCACTTATTTTGTGTGTTTGTACAGAGACAGAGGGTGCAGGTAATTGGAGGGCCTGCCCTACATTTCTGGGGGGGGGGGGGTTTGTGGCCTACAGGTCTTTTGCCTCTCCCCATCCAGAGAGGTCTATCTTCAGGAGAGCCCCTCATAAAGTACTTGGTGAACTGGTTTCAGCTAGTTCCTAAGGGGTGGAGTCCACCTGGCTTTGGTTTGGGTAGGCCATGGTGTACTTTGCTTCTATCAAGAGCCTTGTGCCCTGGGAGTTTTAGGGTTTGGCCATTCTGTATCCTCTGTGTACTCTTTGGTGTGCTGTGATTTCACAGTTCATTTTTTTTTCACAGGGGTTTGACAAAGCACCACACCGAGGAGCTTCAAAAAAAGAAAAATGATTTGTGGCAGTGAGAACTTTTTGCCGCAGCTCAGTTTCTCAATTTTTCTTAGGTTTGCCACTGCAACCACCTAAAATGAAATTTAAAGTTGTTCCAAAATAAATGCTGTCCCCCCTCACAACTCCTCCCTTTCATAAGCTATGATGAGAAATTTTGTATACAAATGTTCATGTGCACTCTGTCAGCTCAAATAGAGAGAAATGGGTGATTGATCTACTCTCTATAGTGGGGAGTCTATGCATGAGAGTTCAAATGCAGCAAGAGGTGTGTAGATGGTCACAGATGGGCTGACTCTGGATGCGTGCCAGCTCATAACAAGCTAGAAGGGGCTCTGTAGACAGTAAAAAACAAAGAAGAGAGCAGCACCATCTAAGTGCAGCATGATAAAAACATTTTAATATAGGACAGACGATTTTAAACTCACAAGATTGTAGAGATTACAGTGCATGTGAAATGGTATAGGAAGTTCATCCACTCCTGGGGGAAGGTGGTCAGCTTGCAGGTGGAGAGGCAGCTGATGTTCCCGGCTGCACTGGTAGCTCCCAACATTTCCTGGTTCTCAGATTTGGCTCAGGGGTGGCTGGACATGTCACTTCCTGATGGTGAGTGAGTGGGGAGGAGTGTGCGTTCGAAGCATGCATGCTCCTTCATCAGGTGTTGGTTGTGGCCATGTTTGAAGAGGTTTTATAGTCCATTCAGCCAGGGGATGTTGATATAGTGCCATGGCAATTGCTTGTGGGAAGGGCTTCTGATTACAGACTGGGCACTGCTGTGTCAGGCTGGATTGGACTGATCAAGCTCATGTGACCAAAGATGAGCTTTTTTTTAACATAGCAGTGGAGATACTGAAGGGGTAGAAAAGAAGGGGGTGGTTGATAAAATACTTATTTATACCTAACAATAAAAGAATGTAAAATTCTATGATCTGGAAGCAGCTGAAATGGGAGATAGGCACGGCTTTTTTCTCAGAAAATAGGTGCTGGAACTCACCCTCCCCAGCCAACGCCCCACCCCAACCACACCCACATCACCACCCCCACCACACCCACAACTGCACCCCCAGCCACACTTTCCTTTAGAGGTGAAAATTACGTGGTTGCCAAATAGTGGGTGTGATTGAGGCTCAGAACTGTGTATCGCAGAAGGCGCAAGGTTCAGAAAAGTGAAACACACAGAGTACAGGACTCAGGAGTATGTATTGTGCAGTGCAGAGAAGTGCATATCATAGAGGGTGCAGTAGCCATAAACATGTACAGTACACAACATGAAAAGGTACAGTATGTACTATACAGCACAGCATAGAGACTATGATCAGGAGTATGTAATGTACACTGTACATACATAATCTGAGGCAAATTATACACTCTCCTAACCACTACCCATGTATACTGTGCTGTACATTATATAATCATGACCTCTGTTCTCTTTATACTAGGCTGTTACATACTTCTGACCACTGCACTCTGTTAGTTGTGTTGTGCCTTATATACTCCTGACTGCTGAACTCTGTATTCAACATACAGCCCTGTGTACAGAGTACAGTAGTCAGGAATATGTAATATAGACTGTAATGTGCAGTCCAGCATAGAGTGTGCAGGGGTCAGGAGTACGTAACATAAAACCCATTGTAAAGAGTGCAGAATTCATTAGTATTGTCCAGGGGCCATTAATATAACATATGACTGTAAGAGGTATGTAATGTATAGCACAGCATACAGTTATGACTAGGTAATGTACAAGGTATTTTACTAAATCCTCACTGTTGCACCCTGCATACCCTGCCATACATGACATACTTTTAGGTTACTGAACTCTGTATAATTTGCTGCCCCCCAGGAAAGTTCCCTTGTCCTCTCCAAGCAAAAATCCTCCACCCCTCAAAGTAACCATCAATTACTCGCCTCTGCACACCTCTTTGCTTTCCTCTGTGCCCATCCCCAGCTCAGCTCTGTGCCCAACATCCACAGCCCATCTACACACCTCCCCAACCACAACCCACCTCTTCTGCCCCATACACAGTTCAACTCTGCACTTTTTCCACAGTTCACCTTAGCACCTCATCCACAACTCACCTTTGTACCCCATTAACATCTCACCTCTGCACCCCTCCCCCCACAGATTACACCCCCAGTCCACAACTCACCTCAGCACCCTCATCTACAGCTTATCCTCACAGTTTTCACCTCTGCACAATCTGCAAACTCACTTCCCTGCTATAACCCCTACACAAATCCCCCCTTTTCCAGCTCTCCCCTTTGCACAAATCTCTCACCTTTTTACAGATCCCCCCCAGCTCTCTTATCCTTTCACAAACACCCACCTTTTTCACAGATCCCTCCTTCCAGCTTTCTCACAAATCCTCCTACCCCCACACAAAAAGCTCTCTCACCTGTTCACAGATTGTCCTCCTCCCCCACAGCTCTCTGTCACCTCTTGCAGAATGCAGCCACCACGGCTCTGATAGTTGGTGCCCAGGCGTTTTTTTCAACACTGTGATGTTCCTGCAGCTCTGCCTATTAGGAATGTAGCACGGAGCAGAGGAGGAGTTTCACAGCACTTTGCTCTTTACACACAGTTGTAAAAGGCTGCAGGTGGAGAAAGAAGCCGCCTCCCCAAGCCCCATATTTACAAATAATGTGGGCGATTGCAGCGTTGAGACCTGGGACATCTATCTGTAAACATCCAGCATCATGTGCCCTGGATGCAGTGCTGACAATAGTACACAGAAGCCGGTGGAGGAAGTGATTCATTTACTTTCCTGTGTCACTGACAAGAGGGAAAGGACAGGGCTGCCAGAGGTGGCGGAACTCCGTTCTGGCAAGTTCCGGCAGAAAAAAAGTCCTGGAGATAGGTAAACTGAGGTAAAGGAAAAAGTATATAACTAAATGAGTAAAGGTTAAAATTAAAATTAAAAATGGACATGAAGATAAAGGATAAAAAAAAAAAAAAAAAAGAGAAATAAAAAAAAAAAAAATTGAAACTAGAATGAGTTGAGGAATAGATAATGATGCAGACAAAGAAGTGGAACAGTGATGGGAAGAATATATATGCATGTGAAGAGATTACTTTCTAATGAAATAATCATGGTAAGGAGAAAAGGAGAAGGAAACAAGGGAGAGAGAGAAGAAAAAGAAATGGGTTAAGATAAAGTGGAAAGGGAAGAGCGAGAAAGAGAGGGTAGCATAGGGCGGCACAGTGGTGTAGTGGGTAGCACTCTTGTCTAGCAGAAAAAAGGGTCACTGGTCCAAATCCTAGCCATGACACTACCTGCCTGGAGCCTGTATGTTCTCCCTGTGCCTGTGTGGGTTTCCTCTGGTACTCCGGTTTCCTCCCACATTCCAAAGACACGCTGGTAGATTAATTGGCTTCTGCCCAAATTGATGGGAAGTGTACTTACTATTGAGGAATGTCTAAGAGGGGAAAAACTGGTGATGGACCTAAAATGATTACTGACAAATCATAACATTAGTTAGGCAACGAACAAAACAGGATTGCAAAAGAAAGAGAACAAAAAAATGTATATATCTAAATGTTACTTGTCTTATCCTCTACTCATTTAGTTATAAACTTTTTCCTTTACCTCAGTTCACCTATCTCTCATTCCAGCTGCTTCCAGATCATAGAATTTTAAATTCTTTCTTGTTATATATAAAAAAAGTATTTTATCCACCCCCCTTCTTTTCTACCCCTGCATTATCTCCATTGCTACTGTATGTAAAAAAAAATAATCTTCGGTCGCATGAGCTTGATCAGTCTAATCCAGTCTGACACACCAGTGCCAAGTCTGTAATCAGAAGCCATTCCCACGAGTGGTTGCCATGGCACCATATCAACATCCCCTGGATGAATGGACTATAAAAACCTCTCCAAACATAACCACAACTATTGCCTGATGAAGGAGCACGCATGCTCCGAACGCGCGCTCCTCCCCACTCTCTCACCACCTGGAAGTGACGTGTCCAGCCGCCCCTGAGCCGAATCTGAGAACCAGGAAGTGTTGGGAGCCACCAGCGCAGCCAGGAACATCAGCTGCCTCTCCACCTGCGAGCCGACCGCCTTCCTATACCATTTCACATGCGCTGTAATCTCTACAATCTTGTGAGTTTAAAATCGTCTGTTCTATATTAAAATGTTTTTATCACGCTGCACTTAGATGGCGCTGCTCTCTTCTTTGTTTTTTAAGATGAGAAATTGGTTATAAGTTAACTTTTACAACCATCATCATCATCATGTAAATTACAGGGGCAAATTTACTTTCTTGTACTGGTAGTTATTTGGCAGAAAACAATTCACAGCAAAAATCAGTTCACAGTAAAATGCAGCTGAAATTCAAACTTGAACTTGGAAATATTTTTGTGCATGTGTAAAACAATGTGACAGTGAATGAGTAAAACAAAGAGCAAAGCAATTCACTTAGACATGCTAGAAAACTCCTTGTAAACCAGAGAGTATACTGGGATGTCTTCAGAGATGAGTCCTCTAAAACAACAGTGGCACATTTTTACAGTTGGAAAGGTTTTGTCAATATGTGACAGTAAATAGATAAAAAGAAATACAGATTTACAGTCTGAATGGTTTTGTCAATACACAATAGTGAGAGAATAAAAAGGAAAGCAGCAAGTCATTGATGTGAAAATCCTACTCAGAGGAAGACAGAATATTTGGGTGCCTTCTGATACACACAAATTGCTCTTGTGGAGCTGCAGAACAAAATACATAGAAAACAAGCTATTTTCAAGGAAATTGTGGCAATATTAGACATAGCTTGGTACAGGAAAGTACAACTGGAATACCAATTTTCAGTTAAAGTTGTTTTGTCAATATGCAGCAGCAAAGCCTGTATGTGTAAGAGGAAAAAATCAGTTTACTGGTGAAGTTTGGGAAACTCCTGGTCAAAATATTGAAAATAATACTAGGGTGCCTGAATTAGGCGAGGAGTATGAATTTTCCTGCCTCCTCACCACGATTTAATCCCCAAAACCCTGCACCAAAATTACAGTTCCATTTACTACTACATAACAAGCACAACAGTGGGGATGCATTTTGCTGCACCACAATGCAAAACATTAATGCTGTGGAATACGTATATCCCCATCTGCTGCCTTTGCAGCTTAAGGGGGAAGTGGTTAGAGCCAGTAAAAATGCAGCTCAGTTACAGGTTTTTACTGCCAACCACAAGTGTAAACAAGGCCTAATGGATCTGTTTATGAAGGTTTTTACACAAGATTCAAACAACTTTCCCCTATGATTCATACATTTTTGTCATTAAATTAAATTAGAAAAATGTATGCATCTTGAGTGAAAGTTATGTGAATCTTGTTTGAAAATATTTATATATAGATCCAAATGTTGTTTTTTTTTTTATCATAAATAATAGAGAAATGTTGTGTGCTTTTTCAGCAATCAAGGTACAACATATTTTCCTGGTGCCTCCCATGTCAGCATACCCATGGTTGGTTGCTCCGCCCTCTACCAACCCACAGGACCATTTTAACACTATAAAAAAAGAGTTCCTCCCCTTAGTCAGTATTCTTTACTTTGTCCTCATGCCTGCAGGATCATTATCAGCCTTACCTCACTGCTTTATGGTGTAACCGTTGCAGGTTCATGCTCTCCTGCAGTATGGAGTCCCATCGCTTGGGCTGCTAAAGGCGCCAGATAGGTATGGGAGGCCGTTTTTTAATGTGGATCTTTTTTTGGGCCATATTGGAAGATTAACAGGAGCTTAGCCTCTCCTCTATGCTCTTCCCTGATGGTATGTCTCCTATCCGTATGTGAGCAGGCTGTTTCTTGCATTGCAGCGCCCCTCCATGGATTATGTCCCCCCTCCTCCTGTAGCAGTGGGCGGCACTTCACGTGCACCGATCGGCTCTGTTTTACTCAGGAGGGACGTCATGTGACAGTACGGTGCATGCCCAGTAGCAAACTGAAGCTGTCGGCGGCCATCTTGGTACTCCCAAAGTGCTCTCAGCATAAATGGAGAGCCTGGGATTCATTACAGGGCCAGCTATCAAGGTGAAGACATCTCCCTTAAGTGTCTTCCCTATTTTTTGCAATGGAGCCTGGCCAAGGTATTTAGGGGCTTGCAAATGGGTACTTTTGTTTAATGGTATGTATATATATATGTATATATGTGTATGTGTTTATGTGTATATATATATATATATATATATATATATATATATATATATATATATATATAGTTAAAAAGGAAAGCAGAAAGAAATCTATCCTTTTTTTTTTTTTTCTCTTGCCCAGCTGCCCCTAGTAATGTGATACCGCAACAAAAAGATCCTCATCATACCACTAGGTAAGGGCTGCAACAATCAGGTAAGTTTTAAAGGAAAATAAAAAAGAGCACTACAGGCAAATTAGAACATATTTTTTGTTTCTACAGCCCGCACCGGGGATCATCCCACAGATCATCTCACCATAGCTCCTCAGATAGGAGATCCAAAGGTCATAGGAGCTTAGGACACTCTCACTCATCCTCAGCTCATGCCTCCCGCAGTGGCCAGAGGTCACCCCGACATACCCCTAGCAGACACGAATCCCACAGACCAGTGTTTCCAAAAGAGAAGACCTGTTGGGTATGTGGAAGACAAGCGCTGCCGGAAAAATTGGTATGCGAGAAGTGTCTACTAGAGGCTACAAGAGATAAAGAGAAAGATAAGCAGCAGTCTTTGGAATCAATTAAGAGCTTGATCAAGGATTCAATCAGGGAGTTGGCCCTCTCCCAAGACCAAATTAACCCACCCTCGCCTGAAGCAGCAGTAAGCGCGTCCACTCCTCATTCGGACGCAGAGGTGGATTCTGAAGATGAGGCGGAAGGGGGGGGGATAGCAATATTTCAGCTTTTGACTTCGCTCTAGTTGAGCCTTTCATAACCGCGGTCAAGGATGCAATCCAGTGGGAGGAAAATCCGGAGCCACCTTCTAAAACAAAGAAATATTTCCCACATCTGAAAAAGAAGGTATCAACTTTTCCCTTGATGGAAGAAATCAAGGAGTTGGTAACAGATGAATGGCAGAAGGTAGACAGAAGACCTATGGCGTATAATCGTTTTCTTAAGTTATATCCACTGGCAGAAGCAGATGCGTAACTTTTTGATGCTGTACCAACTGTGGACGCCTCAGTTATGAGGTTGGCTAGAAACTCGACCTTGCCACTAGAAGACGCAGTCTCCTTTAAAGATGTCCTTGACCGAAGGATTGACTCAGACCTGAAAAAAACATATCAGGCGGCTGGGGGAGCATGCAAGCCGGCGGTAGCTCTGACTTCGATCTTAAGGGCCACCAGAGCATGGTCAGACAACGTGGAAACGGCCCTCAGACAAGGGGTAGGTTCAGAAGAAATCATTAAGGCACTGGATGAATTAAAGCTGGCCTCAGATTTCATAGCAGAAGCGGCTATTGATGTCCTAAAATGCTCTTCCAGGGCCATGCTTTATCCCATAACGGCCAGAAGAGCGTTGTGGCTAAAACCATGGTCGGCCGACCCAACGTCTAAGCAATCATGGTGTCGTATTCCATACGATGGGAAAGCCCTGTTTGGCGAAAAAATGGATACGGCAATTACCAGAGTCACAGGGAGGAAAAGTGGGCTAATTCCCCAGGACAGAAGCAGGAGGAAGAGATTTGCAAACCGCTCAGCGGGCCAGTTAAGAGGGAAGTACTCCAGATCCTACCGTCCAGGAAGGGAGTATAGAAGGGGCTGTAAAGGTTCACAAGCTACCTTTCTGAGGTCGGCTAAACCAAAAGCCTCTACTTCCACAGTTGATGGCCAGAAGTCCTTTTGACGCCCTCTCCACCCAAACCGGTCCGGTAGGAGCCTGTCTAAAGGCGTTTGCCCGGGATTGGGTGGAAGGTTGCGTAGACCAGTGGGCAGTGTTCACGGTCTGTCAAGGTCATTTCTGGGGATTCAAAAGGCAGCCTCCCCTCTATTCCTTTCAGGCCACCAAGATTCCAACCTCCAGAGAGAAGAAGGAGGCCCTTCTTCAATATGTCAAATTGCTTGTTCTCCAGCAGGCAGTAGTACCAGTTTCAGACTTGGAGAAGCAGTTAGGCTTTTATTCCCCAGTCTTCTTGGTCCCCAAAAAATCGGGGGGTTGGAGGCCAGTGCTAGACCTGAAGAGGCTGAACAGGTATATCCGGGTGGAACATTTCAAAATGGAGTCCTTAAACACGGTCATTCTATCTGTTCAGCTAGGAGATTGGATGGCATCCATAGACCTTCAGGATGCGTATCTGCACATACCTATCCGCCCTCAGTTTCAACCTTTTCTTTGGTTCAGAATAGGCGACTTACATCTTCAATTCCAATGCCTTCCCTTTGGGATTTCAACAGCGCCCAGAACTTTCACCAAAGTGCTAGTAGCGATTTTGGCTCCTCTTCGAGAAAAAGGGATTCGAGTACTACACTATTTGGATGATATTCTAGTTCTTTCTCAGCACAGGCAGACCTTGGTGATACATGTACAGTTGGTCCTAGACACACTGATAAAGTTTGGTTGGCTAATCAACTACGTCAAAAGTCAAGATAATTTACCTAGGGGCATTCTTCAACACTCCAGGAAGAGCAGTTTCACTCCTGGCAGAAAAAATCCCTTCATTGATAGGGAAAGTGAAAAGGGCGCTAGCGAGCCATTCTATGGCAGCATCAGACTGTCTGAGCCTGCTAGGTTTCCTCTCTTCATGCATACCTATGGTGAAATGGGCCAGATGGCATCTACGGACTTTCCAGGTGGGCTTCTTATCACAGTGGAAGAAAGATCGCCTAGAGCAGAGGATATTGATTACACCTACAATGAAATCCAGCCTTTGGTGGTGGACAAGACCATCCAACCTTCTGCTTCACTGTCCCCTTGGCCCCATCCCATGGACTGTTCTGACGACAGACGCAAGTCAGTTAGGATGGGGGGCACATTACCAAGACCAGTTGGTACAGGGCAGATGGCAATTCAATGCGACAGAGGTAGTATCAAACACCTTGGAGCTAAGGGCAGCTTGGTTAGCAATCCTGTCTCTGGCCACCTTCCTCAGGGAAAAATCCATCCTTCTTCAGATGGACAACAAAGCGGCAGTAGCTTATGTTCAGAATCAAGGAGGAATGCACAGCAGGTCCCTTCTGAACGAAGTGACACCCATTCTGAAATGGGCCGAGAGGAATTTAGTCAACCTACGAGCCTCATATATCCCAGGGCCAGAGAACCAGTTAGCCGATCAGCTTTCAAGATCTTTCAGCCACAACAACGAGTGGTCTCTGAATCCGAGGGTCTTCTCCTGGATATGCCAACAATGGAGCACTCCCCAAATAGACCTATTTGGCTCCCCGCTCAATGCGAAGACACCGCTTTTTTTTCAAGGTTCCCATCTCTGAAATCAGCAGGGGTGGATGCCCTAACCCAGCCATGGAACTTTCAGATGGCATACAAATACCCACCAACTCCACTGATACTGAGGTTTCTCCAACGTCTAACCACAGAAGCGATCACAGTTTTAGCAGTGATTCCATACTGGCCCAAGAGATGTTGCTAATCTAGATGACCTTGTGCAAACCACTTCACCTTCCACGCATAGACAACCTTCTGTCTCAAGGCAAGTTCTGTCACCCGTACCCGGAGATCCTAGACTTGAGGTTTTGGAAGTTGAGCAGAAAAGTTTGGGCGAGTTAGGATGTTCGCATAATGTCATTCAAACACTACTACAGGCCAGAAAAGTATCTACGAATTCCACATACTATAGAGTTTGGAGAAAGTTTACGGAATTGGCAGAAACGAACCATTTCGATCCTCTAAACCCAGGAATCCAGAACATACTCCTCTTTTTACAGAGTGGATTGGACTTAGGTTTGGGCCTGAATACGCTTAAGGTCCAGGTTTCAGCCCTTTCAGTTCTAACAGACACCCGGTGGGCGCTAGATCCTCTGGTGGAACATTTCTTGAAAGCAGTTCTAAGATTGAGACCACCTAGAAAGACGCTATACCCCAAATGGGATTTGACTATCGTGCTTAATATCCTTTCAAAACCTCCGTTTGCTCCCACAGAAGAAAGCACCTTGGAGGATATTTCTCTGAAGGCAGTCTTTCTAGTCGCCATCACTTCAGGTCGCAGGGTATCAGAGATCCAAGCATTAGGATCACAAAAACCCTACATTACCTTCTTCACGGACAGGGTGGTGTTGCAACCTATTCATCAGTTCATCCCTAAAGTACCTTCAGTCTTCCATCTGAACCAAGAGTGGGTTCTTCCAGCATTCGGGGAGGATCCAGCCTCCTCAAAACTGCATGAGTTGGATATAGCCAGATCCCTAAGTCACTACCTAAATTTGACGCAGCAGTTCAGGAAAGATCAACGGCTATTTGTCATCCCCAAGGGTGCCAGAAAGGGAATGGCAGCATCTAAGACGACCTTGGCAAGCTGGATTGTAAGGTTAATCCAAAGAGCATATCGGGCTAGTGGTCTTCCAGTTCCAGATGCGATCAGTGCGCACTCAACGCGTGGAATAGCCTCCTCCTGGGCAGCTTTGGCACGGGTCTCCCCTGAGACAATTTGTCGAGCGGCCAGCTGGTCGTCCTTCAGCACGTTCATGTTCCACTATAGTGTGGACCCAGCAGTCCTTACTTCCCGAGAGTTTGGGGAAAGGACTTTGCAGTCATCTGTACTGTAGCTTTTTTGTTTAATTAAATTGCTTTATTGCAGTACCCTCCCTGTAAGCGAGTTATTTACCATGGGTATGCTGACATGGGAGGCACCAGGAAAATGGAAAATTGAATACTTACCTTTCCGTAATTTTCCTTTCCTGGTGCCTGCCCATGGCAGCATACACCCTCCCTTCAATGATCCTTAGCGTTATGAGATCTAGTTACAAGAATACTGACTAAGGGGAGGAGCTCTTTTTTTATAGAGTTAAAATGGTCCTGTGGGTTGGTAGAGGGCGGAGCAACCAACCATGGGTATGCTGCCATGGGCAGGCACCAGGAAAGGAAAATTACGGAAAGGTAAGTATTCAATTTTCCGTTATGTAAAAGTCAGCATTGATCCCCCCTTAATATTAAATGCTGCTATGTCCATCACAGCACATTGTATGGAGGTGTGTGCCATTCATATAGATTTCTCTTGATTCATAGTTACATATCTACATAATCAGGTTGGAAAAGAGACCATGTAGTTTAACCAAAGAAAAAAACAAACAAACAAATAGATGCCTTTCTGCAATAAGTTAGGCAAACAGAAGCTTTGAACATAGTCAAAGGCTCACAAGTAATCATGGAGTAGGCAGTTTAACTAGTTCAGGTCTTTGGGCATACTACATAAGGGTTTTGTTCAGTCAGCTCTCAGCTTCAAAGTGAAGCAGTGGCTCCATAGCCACCAATCACTTTCACAGGGTGGGTGGCACGGTGCCTCCCCCTCCAGCGGGCCCCCACCCATGGTTTCCAGGATCTGCTGCTCTTACCAGGAGTTGAGGACCACAACTTCTGGCTTCAGGGTGAGGAGCAGTGTGAGAGTGAGGCAAATCCATGCCTCAATCTCACATGTAAGCAAAGAAACCAGAAGTGGTGATGATTCCTTCACTCCAAGTTTCTGATGCACCGTTTCCTGGCCAGTATAGCCAAAGGACACATTTAACCAGGCTAATCTGGGCTTAGTTGGATGCTGTGAAGGACATAGGAAATATTGAGGTATTTTAGACCCCTAATATCTCCAAAAAGAGTACCTGGCACCTACCCAGTGCTATCACATGGGGGAGGGGGGTTAAATCCTTGTGATAGCAAGATAAATATATATATAATAAAGTGTATTTTTGTTTTGATTATTAGATTATTATTGAAAATGTATTGCAACAATAATGCAAACAGCATTTAGGGAAAAAAAAAGTAAAAAAAAAATTGCTGCGTGAGCTTAAAGAGATTGTAAGGCTTAGTTTTTTTTGTTTTTTTAAATAACAAACATGTCATACTTACCTCCACTGTGCAGTTTGTTTTGCAGTGAGTGGCCTTGATCCTCAACTTCTGGAGTACCCCGGCAGCGATGGTAGCTTCTCCCTGCATCGTATAACCCCCTAGGAGAAGCACTCTTCCAGGGGTTACCCTGTGGGCGCTCTCCTGAGTCCAGAATTTGTGACCATAGACACAGAATGCAGGACTCGGCCCCGCTCTCCTGCACCTACGTCATTGTATTTGATTGACAGCAGCGGGAGCCAATGGCAGTTTCTTGGCTCTCCTCTTTGTCTGTTTCAGTTACTCCCCCTCATTTCCTTTGCTTTATTTAGACAGGATTTCAACTATCACCTGTGGCTAGGCAGATGAGCTAATCAATTATCACCCTTGGATTAGCTATAGACTTTTGAAGGAAACCTGTCATCAAATTGGGAATCTCACTTACCTGTAAATATCTTCTCCCTGAGGTGTTTGTCAGCAAATTGTTAGATCTTCAATAAAGACAAGCTATCATTTTTGGGGGAAATTTTTTGTTCACTGTTGTAGGTAGACAGTATTATTAAAGACTTTAATGGACTGTTACGTTCAGCTTGAGTCTTGTGACTGAGCTTTGATGTTTGATATTTATTTTAAATAAATGTTGGTTTGTTTGTGGTATGAAGTTAAGGTTAATAAAGAGCTGCGGCCTAATATTTTTAAAGATGATTTGTTTTTTGTTGTCTCATTTAGTTAACCTTTTTCTATTTCAGGTAGTTTTGTTTGGTTAAAGGGGTGCTTATAGGGTCTGCAATCCCATAAATGTATACAACAGGTCTCAGGGCTCTAGTAACCCCCCAGCAACAGAAGATTAGTGTGGAGGCACATTGGAGAGGGACAATGTCAACTAATCCAGCAGCACAAGAGACACATCAGATTGATAGTAAGATGTATCCCTTTTTTTGTCTTTGACCTAACCTTTTTTAGGTCTTTAACCTAATCTACATGAGAATAATTCAGAGTTAAAAGGTCACTCAAAGTTTGATAGTCGCTTCCCTGCACCTCCTACCCAAAAGTGCAACTTCCACTGATTGTACTCCTCCCCCCCTCCGGTGCCACATTTGGCACCTTTCGGGGGGGGGGAATGATACCTGTCTTTCACAGGTATTCTTTTCCCACTTCCGGGAGCCTCAGCCGCAGGTATTGACTCCACCACCCGGGCTTCCTCCTCCTCCTTCCCCAGCCGCTGGGTCAGTAGGAAAGAGGAGTGGAGCCTCGCGCATGCACAGTGGGGTTCCTGGCGTGAAGCTGTAAGGCTTCACTGCCGGGTTCCCTTACTCGCAATGGAGGCGGCATGCACCCGACAGCAGATGGAAACATCAGCTGCAGTGCCGACATCCTGGACTCCAGGACAGGTAAGTGTCCAATTATGAAAAGTCAGCAGCTGCAGTATGTGCAGCTGCTGGCTTTTATCTTTTGCAGCGGTGGGCTGACCTTCGCTTTAACACAGTTTTCCTTTAAGTCCCCTAAAATGATGCATGCTACACTATATTTTCTGCTGTTATAGTTCTGATTTTATCAATCCCTGCTTCATATCTAGTTTACCTCTACTTCCCACCAACCTATATAAATCACTGCTGATAATGATTCTTGTTTCATATCTGGTTTACATCTATTGTCTGCTCAGTTGTACATGCTATCTGTTCTGCTTTAAATGACCCTTGCCTGATACCTGGCTTATGTGTTCTACAGTCCTTCCCTCAAAGTTTCTTGTTACCATATAGTCAAATTATATTGTTTAATCATTTCATCTATCTCACCTGTATACCTGATTTTTTTTTTACATTTCAGCTATGGACCTATTAGGCTTTCTTTTGGATCTTTCTCTTGAAAAAGAATTTTTGTAAAAAAAAAATGTATGCAAAAAAAGTTTTTGATTTTCTTTAAACAATGTTAGTTTTAACCTGTTAAGGACCACCCCACAATGTTGTAGTCCTGTTTAAAATTGCTGCTCGCCGCCATTACAAGTAAAAAAAATAAATAAAAATTCAATAAATATATCCCATGGTTTGTAGATGCTATAACTTTTGCTCAAACCAATCAATACACGCTTATTGTGATTTTTTTACCAAAAATATGTAGCAGAATACATATTGGCCTAAATTGATGAAGACATTTGATTTTTTATTTTTTTTATTGGGTATGTTTTATAGCATAAAGTAAAATATATTGTTTTTTTTTTTTTTTCAAAATTGTTAGTATTTTTTTTGTTTCTAGTGCAAAAAATAAAAACCGCAGAGGTGATCAAATACCACCAAAAGAAAGCTCTATTTGTGGAAAAAAAAAGACTGCGCAATTGTTAGTTAAAGTAACACAGTGCTGTATCGCAAAAATTGGCCTGGCCATGAAGGGGGGTAAACTTGCAGGGGCTGAAGTGGTTAAAACAATTAAAGGTAATGTAAATAAAAAGTACAAATTATATTTGGTGATTTATCATATTTATAGTTACACTAAAATTATATTTTTGGTATAAAGCAAGGTGAATGTATTTTCAAATTTAATACAGGCTTTCATAATAATAATTTAAAAAAAACAAAAACTTTTGTATTTTTTATTTAATCACTTTGGCTCTTTTACCTGTACACCCACTATAGACCAGAACACTTTTTATATTTCTGCCATGGGCCTATTTACACAGCAATAACTTTATTGCTGAAGTTAATAAAGTAATACATACGTATTTTTAGGACAAGCAAAAACAAAACTTTTTAGGTAGTTTCAAGCAATCCATAGAAAAAAATATAACTAAACTAAACTAAACTAAAAAAAAAAAAGAACTTTTTTCTACTTTGATCAGACACATTTTATTTCTATACATTTTCTTGTTTAAAGTGACACTAATGCCCCGTACACAGGATCGGACATTGATCGGACATTCCGACAACAAAATCCATGGATTTTTTCAGACGGATGGAACTTGTTTTGCGTACACACGGTCGCACAAAGTTGTTGGAATTTCCGATCGCCAAGAATGCAGTGACGTAAACCACATACGACGTGACTAGAAAAAGCCAGTTCAGAACCAAGCGCGGCACCCTCTGGGCTCCTTTTTGCTAATCTCGTGTTAGTAAAAGTTTGGTGAGAGACGATTCGCGCTTTTTCAGACTCGTGGTTTTCTGATCGTTTTCTGCTGTTCAGTTTGTGCTTGTGGGTTTGTATCTGGTCTTCAGTGCGTACAGCGAGTTACGCGTGACTCTTGTCATTGTGTTCTTGTTCGTTCGTTACTGTTTTTCAGGTCGCTCTTCACAGGCCTTGCTGTTCTTCAGTGCATTCTGTTACTTCGTTCTGAGCAGCCGACCGTTTTCCAGCCATGTTGCGTATACGTACTCATCGTAGAGTTCGTGCTGTGTGGGGGCTTGGTGTTGAGGTCCTTACCTTGACACAAGTCCAGTCCATGAATAGGGTGGGGAGGAGTTCATGGACCAAGAATTGGTTGCTTCAGCGTGACTAGTTCTGTCATATGCCTTTGCTCCGTGAGATCCGTGAGAATAATCCTGATGATTTCAGGAACGTTCTCAGGATGACGGATCCCGTATTCCACCGTTTGTTGGCTTTGCTGACCACTTATATTACCAGGCAGGATACCTGCATGAGGCAAGCCATCACTCCGGAGCAGAGGCTCATCGCCACCCTGCGGTACTTGGCGACGGGGAGAAGCCTGCAGGACTTGAAGTTCTCAACAGGCATCTCCCCCCAGGCTCTGGGGATCATTATCCCAGAGACCTGTTCTGCCATCATTCAGGTCCTGCAGAAGGAGAATATGAAGGTAAGATTTGTATCCTTTAACATCACATTTTATTGTATTTAATGTTTGATAATATATTGTATTTCTTTTCTCATTCCCTAATTACCATAATTGTAATATGCTGTGAATGTCCCCTTTGTCCTCATGCATGCTTGATTTTTCTGTAATTTTTTTTTGTCCTTCATACATATTTGCCTTCACTTACCTCCCCAGCATGGTCTCCTGGCCCTATATTCACCTCATGTAGTCACTTAACAATGTATTTTATCAGTTCCATAGTAGTGCTTTACCCTAAATACCCCTTAAAATGTTTTAAAATGTGATTTGTGCTTTAAATTCAGGCAGAGTGCCAGAGGATTTTTTTGGGGGGTCCCCAAATCATTTGGAACCCTCCCTCTCCCCAACTGCTAAGTCAGCTGATACCAATTCTCTATCTATCCTCAATCCTCTGCTGACTTTGCCAAACCCATACACACTATACCCATCTCTTTTGTGGTCAGATGTATGGATGAATTCCCAAAAGCATGTAGTGCAAGGGCCTGCATGTATACTTTCAAATGGTACTGTTTAAAGTTTTTGTATCCTATTATTATCTTGATAGGTAATAGCAGAATGTCCAAATGTGCTAAAATGTGTACAATGTGTATTTATATCTTTGTATTATGACACTTCTTACCTGTCCAGTGGGCTGCCAATAGTGTAACTAAGGAGGGGCTGGCCAAAGTAATACCCATTATTTAGGCATTCATCTCTCAATGAAGTGGAGAGGGTTACCTTTCCAAGAGCTCCCCCCCTAAAATGTTAGAAATGGGCCATGAGAGGGGGGAGGGGGAATCTAATAGGTGTACCTTATACTTTGGTCTTTAAAAACTCCCTCAAATAAATGTTATCTTGATGTTGGCCAAGAATGTTTGTGTCAAATCTGCTTTCCCCATTTATGTGCAAAATGACTAATTTTTTGTTGTGGTTTGACTCCACAGTTTCCTTCCACGCCACAGGAATGGCAGACTGTGGCCTCCCACTTTGCCCCGCGGTGGGACTTTCCTAACTGCGGAGGGGCAATTGATGGGAAACATGTCCACATCATCCCACCACCCAACTCGGGGTCATACTATTTCAACTATAAGGAGTTCAATAGTATTGTGATGTTGGCGGTGGTGTCAGCTACTTACGAGTTCCTGTATGTGGACGTGGGGAAGAATGGCCGGATGTCCGATGGTGGAGTCATCACCCAGACTGAGTTTTACAGGCATCTCCAGAATGGCAGCTTGGACTTGCCACCTCCAGAAGACATGTGGAAGGACTCCCATTCGTCTTCCTTGCGGATGAAGCATTTGCGCTGGGGGACCATCTTATGCGGCCATTCCCGATGAGGACCCTCACCCCGGACCAGAGGCTTTTTAATTACCGGCTGGCCAGAGCCAGAAGAGTGGTGGAGAACACGTTTGGAATCATGGCCAGCCGGTTTTCGGCTATTTCTTACACCCATACACATGGCGGAGTACAAACTGAATCATATCATCCTGACGTGCTGTGTTCTGCACAACTTTTTACGGCAACATTCTGCCAACTATGCTGGCTCAGTTGGGCCTGAGGCTGGAATTCAAAATGAACCAACCCTGACGGCGCTTGAAAGTGGCCGTCCTGACTTGCCCCCTCTGAGTGCCCGTGATGTCCAGCTAAGATACCTTGAATACTTTGCGGGTAGGGGGGCTATCAATATGCCAGACAATGTCTGAAACCTTTTTCAAATAAAAAAAATGTAACTACTAAAATCTTTGGTGACATTTACTGCTTGTGTTTGTTTTAGCTGACCTTGACAGAAATGTGGTGAGTCCTGAAAATGGCGTGATTGTGTAACATTACAAAGCATTGTTGGGTGTTATTTATTAAAGGCAAAGACACTTTGCACTACAAGTGCACTTGAAACTGCATTTGTAGTGCAAAGTGGATTTTCCCTTAGGAAATAACCCCCATTGTCACAGAAAACACCAATTAGAGCACAACAAAAGTTTTGGAGCGTTGAAACAATAATCCACACATTCTTGATTAACAATATTTTTAATACCAGCACAATTACATGTGCATTTAGAAAAGGTTTTTAAAACAAACCAACATGTTTGATGTATAACAATTTTTGGGGTCACATTAGAAAAAGTCAAAATGTCCATTTAAGATAAAACAGACATGTTTAAAACCAACAAGAAAGACACAAATCTTGAACTTACAAAGTTCACATTTGGTAGAACTTGAAGACAATATTAGACATGAGTATTTACAAACTGTGTTTGATATTGTGTTCAGATGGGATGAAGTCACCCCTAGAAAAGCCAAATTTTGAAGATGCACACCAATTGCCGAATGTCAACATGTGTTAGCTGCCATCATGGGGGATCAAGGGACGTGTTTTGTGGGTGCAACCCCTTCCTCACAGCTACTTTATTATTGAGGAAGGGGTTGCACCCCCAAAATGCATACATTGATCTCCCGTGATGGCAGATAGCACATGTTGACACACTGTGTGCATCTTCAAAATTTGGCTTTTCGCAAATATGTCAAAAAATGGTAAAAATTTTTAGCTCACAAAAAGGATTTTGAGGGGTTTTAAACTCTCCCTAAAACATCAATGATGTTCTTCATTTTTTTTGGAACATCATTGATGCTTTTCTGGATGTTTTTCAAGTCCCTATTACACCCCATGATCTCCCCGATCAGGATCTGTGCACTTTCTGAGGTGAAATGATCTGGAGCCACAACATCATGATCACCTAAAAAGATAGAAACAAAAACACACCATGTATTATAAATATGCCAGCATCCATCTCTTACCTGAGCCTGTGGTCGCAGACACTCACCTGTTGTGGTGACTAGTTCCACCACATCTCCTTCCTCCTCCTCCTCCTGTTGTTTGGTGGGTCTCCACTTCTTCATGGGGTGGGGGGTCTCTGGTCTCCTCGGATGAGGGGTGTCCTCTGAGTCTTTTCTCCCCTATGTAAAAAAAAAAAATAGGTATACTTAGCACACAGATATTTGATGGCAGAAATAGGAATATGAAACATTGCTTGGAAGTGGGGTACAATTGTCTGTTTTGGCAGAGTTCCAAGATGTAGAATTTTTAGTGTCCTTCAAGCTTCAATACTTTACCTGTTTAGTACAAGCTTCACAGATGGAGACACCCCTATAGTATACACTGGAGCACCTGTGTGGGACCCCATAATAAAAAGTGTGTTCTTGTGTCCCACACTAGTGCTCCAGCGTCTAAATGTGAAAACTGCTGAGTGTCCTCTCCTTACACAGAATCTAGTTTGCATTACATTCTAGTTACAAACCCATCTACACAACCAAATTATTTTCTGACAAGTAGGCCATAAAAAATGTTGGCAAATGCATATGGCTAAAACAATGGTGTTTTCTAGGCTGACCGAACAATGTTTTCTACGAACGAATAATGTGCCCATGAACGTGAAAGTTGACATTTTCAACTGGACAACAGTTAAGAAAAGCACATGTAGCAGCACGAACCTAATAAACATAAAGAATAGGAACACAGGACAACTACTTAATTTTTTGCAGCACTCTCCGGATCTTTCTACACTGCTCATGCTCTCTTAATTTCAGGTCCGACCACCGCTTCCTGAGCTGATCTTTCAATTGTCGTACCCCAAAATTCCGGTGCAGACTCTTGACCACTTTCGCCATGATCTTGGCCTTTCTGACATTGGGGTTGGGGTAAGGTCCATATTTCCCGTCATAGTCAGCCTTCTACAGGATGTCCACCATCTCCAACATCTCCCCAAAGGACATATTTGATGCCTTAAATCATCTCCTTCTGGATCGGGACATTTCAGGCTCCAGGCTTTCCTCCTCCTCTTTGCTGTAATTAACAGACACCTGCTCTGTCTCCGCCATGTGCTCTCCCCCCACTGCGCCAAACGAGAAGGGGCAGGGAATAGACTAGAAAGAAAGTCAGGGGCGGGCGGAGTTTCACGCATGCGCAGTGTCTATAAAGCGTAACACGCGTGCGTAGTACGTACGATCTGTGAGCGGAGGAAGGAGTATCGGAGGTGCGGATCATGATAATGAAGGTAAGATCTAAACTTGGGCCTATACTGCTTCTAGATTGAGGCCTGTATTTGCACAAGTTTAGAAGACTTTAGGCTGACATTAGGGTTTGTCTTGTGTTGTGTCTTGCAGTGAAAATGGATATCTTGAAGGATCAGGACTTTATGCCAATCTTCACTGATATGTTCAGAGAGCTGCCTTGTCTATGGCAGATAAACCACCCTGATTATAAGAACCAAACAAAGAGGAATATTATGGATATATGGATAATTTGTTGGAATTTGTGAAGACGGTGATCCCCACGGCAGACATCACCTATTTGAAGATCCTAATTGGTGGCCTGAGGAGCACTTATCTAAGCACAAGAAGGTCCAGGATTTCCAGAGATCAGGAGCTGCAGGCTGTGGTACTATGACAGGCTGCATTATCTGGCAGGTCAGACTGAACCCAGGTCATCACTCTCCACTCTTCCTTCCACGCTTCCCCGAGCAGCTGAGGTTTCTGACGCCCAACCTGGGCCTTCCAGGCAGCAACATGTGGAGGAGCCCAGCTTGAGCCAGGTATAGCATTCTTCTAAATATTTCTGGTTGTCCAATCAATGATGTTAAATAGATGTTAGTTTGGAGTACTAATTTATGATTGTGATTGATGAAGCAAAAACTAAAACCATGTCCCTTTTTCGTACACAGGGAAGTCTCAGCCAGGAGGTGGCCGGGCCAAGCAGGCTGTCTGATACCCAGGTCCCTCCCCTTCACCTTCAAAGACAAAGTGGCAGGAAGATGAGTAACCTGGAGGAGGCAGCAATAGACCTCTTTTGGAAGGCTACAGAGGCCCTCAGAACACCCCACAGTGTGGAGGAGGACTTTGCTGGCATAACTGCATGCAAAATGATGCAGATGGAGGAGGGCCAACGACTCCTGTGTGAGTTCTTAATTTTGGAAGCTCTAAATAAGGGGTTGAGGGGCCAACTCACATGTGCAACCCACATTTGTGACCTCACACATAGTCCTCCTCCTCCTCCAGGTCCTACTCCTCCTCCTCCTCCTCCAGGTCCTACTCCTCCTCCTGCCACATCTCCAACACCAGAGCCACAGCGTGGAAGGAAGCGTGGAAGGAAGACCAGAGAGTGATGACCCTGGGCTCAGTCTGGTCTGGCAAAATATGCAGCCTCTTGTAGTACCACAGCCTGGGGACACAAATGTCATCTGCTGCTTTCCAGATCTCTGGGACTTCTGGACCAGACTGCACTCCCTTATATGTGGACTCCTCAGGCCACCAATTTTGCTGTAAAAGAATTGATGTGTGCCCTGGGGGTCCAAGGCTTCGCCAATTTCTGCTGTTTCTCCAGCGTTGCCTCCCTCTTTGTTTGGTTCTGAGCCCTTAATAAAGGAATTTTTGTTTCAATTATACTCGCCTATGTGTGTTTCCCTTCAAAAAGGACAGTTTGTTTGTGAGGAGGCAGGTACATTTCAAAACTACAATGTGAAATTAACCAGAGACACCAACATCAAGCAACCTCCTTGAGATTAAATAATACAAGATAATAATGGTGTTGTGGTAACTTGACACACAAAACACACACAAAAATATTCTGGAGTAAAACAAACAAAAAAAAAACCATCGGCCTTGAAACAAATACAAAACCAAAAAATAATCATCCTTGAAAAACATACAAAACAAAAATAAAAAAAACAAAAAAAAATTTTGTCAGATGTGACAAATCAAAATATATTGAGTGAATCACGATAAATAATAAATAAATAAGTTTGTAAGAACTCTGTGTGAATATGAGCAGCAAAACTACTTCATTCTTCTAGCATTATAAAGAAGAAGAGAGTGCTAATTATACCAGACCGTGCAGTTCTGTCTCGGAATTTCTTCTGAGCATGCGTGGCACTTTGTGCGTCGGAATTGTCCACACACGGTCGGAATTGACGCAATCGGATTTTGTTGTCGGAAAATTTTATAGCCTGCTCTCAAACTTTGTGTCAGAAAATCCGATGGAAAAAGTCAGATGGAGCCCACACACGGTCGGATTTTTCAACAACACGCTCTGATTGCACATTTTCCATCGGAAAATCCGACCATGTGTACGGGGCATAACTAAAGCATTGCAAAGGCATTTACAAATTAATTAAAGCCTTTTTTTTCCAATTTTGCACTTTTTAATGTGGCACAAAAAGTAACAAACATTACAGAAAAATGTTTTAAATATAATTATTATATCATTATTATATAATAATGGTTAGAAAAATAAAGATTAAAAAATAAGTAGGAAACTATAAGTGGAAGAAGGTATTAATTAAGGCTAATTAGGGTAAACTAAGGGTTAATAAGGGGTTAGTTTGGAGTTTATTTGAAAAACAGCTTTTTTAACTTTATAGTAGGGATGAGCCGAACACCCCCCGGTTCGGTTCGCACCAGAACCTGCGAACGGACCGAAAGTTCGCACGAACGTTAGAACCCCATTGACGTCTATGGGACTCGAACGTTCGAAATCAAAAGTGCTCATTTTAAAAACTAATTTGCATGGTATTGTCCTAAAAAGGGTTTGGGGACCCGGGTCCTACCCCAGGGGACATGTATCAATGCAAAAAAAACTTTTAAAAACGGCCGTTTTTTCGGGAGCAGTGATTATAATGATGCTTAAAGTAAAAAAAAAAAAAGTGAAATATTCCTTTAAATATCGTACCTGAGGGGTGTCTATAGTATGCCTGTAAAGTGACGCGTGTTTCCCGTGTTTAGAACAGTCCCTGCACCAAATGTCATTTTTAAAGGAAAAAATCTCATTTAAAACTGCTTGCGGGTTTAATGTAATGTCGGGTCCTGGCAATATGGATGAAAATCAGTGAGACAAACGGCATGGGTACCCCCCAGTCCATTACCAGGCCCTTTGGGTCTTGTATGGATATTAAGGGGAACCCCGCACCCAAATTAAAATAAGGAAAGGTGTGGGGCCACCAGGCCCTATATACTCTGAACAGCAGTATACAGGCTGTAGGTTTGTTGTTAAGTAGAATCTCTTTGTAATTTTGAACGGGTACATTTTTAACGTGTTTAGCTCCAGCCAAAAAATCTTTTTTAAGCTTTTTGGAAAACATAGGGAAGGGTTATCACCCCTGTGACATTTGTTTTGCTGTCTTTCCTCCTCTTCAGAAGATTTCACCTCACTTTTTGTCCCAATGGATTGGAAAGCATCAGTGGAAAGGAGAAATGTTTTTCCCATATTAACTCTTACAGGAGAGAATTTCCCTTCCTAGGGGTAGATTTATTCTCACTTCCTGTTGTCTCCTTCCGTTTGCAAGTAGGAGTCGTTTGTAAGTTAGTTGTTTGAAAGTAGGGTCCTGCCCTATATACTCAGCAGAAATTTGGGCCTTAGGTGTTGCTGTGGCCACAACACTGTAAGCCCTCACAGGGCTCTGCTGTGAAATATTAGATCAAGAATTGTAATTACATGCCCCTGTTGAACAGAAGCTGAAAAATTAGGCCTTAGGCACTGGTGCTGGTGCCACAACACTGCAACCCCTCACAGACACTCTAGTTGGAATGCAGGAACGAGCCCTGCTGCAAAGTATTACATCAAAAATCGTAATTACACACCCCTGTTAAACAGGGGCTGAAAAATTGTGCCTTAGGCACTGGTGGTGGCACCCAGAACCAAAAATGTTCTTACAAGCTATCAGCGTGATGATTGAGGAGGAAGAGGATAATTACTCAGGGATAGTCACTCAGCATCAGCATAGGCAGTCTTTGAAGGGATCTGAGATTTCAAAAAAAAATTATTCGGTTACATCAGCATCAGGTGCTTGGTAGCTGGTGGTGATCCAAGACTCATTCATTTTTATGAAGGTCAGTCGATCGACTGAGTCAGTGGACAGACGCACCCTGTGATCGGTTACCACGCCTCCAGCAGCACTGAATGTGCGTTCCGAAAGAACGCTGGATGCAGGACAGGCCAGTAGCTCAATTGCATACTGTGCAAGCTCTGGCCAGTGATCCATCCTCAAGACCCAGTAACCCAGAGGATTTTCGGTGGGAAAGGTGTCCAAGTCTGATCTTGCCCCTAGGTATTCCTGCACCATGTAAAACAGACGCTGGCGATGGTTGCTGGAACCGATCATACCTTGGGGCTGCGGACCAAAAAATTGTCTGAACGCATCGGTCAGACGGCCACCTTCTCCACCGCTCCTTCTTTGACTGACCGAAGCCTCAGCAACACGTTGTCCAGAAACAGGAGTTTGTAACCTCCCAGTCTCTGGGAACGCGTTGCACAGACCTTTCTGCAAGGCCTCCCGAAGATGTTTCATCCTCTGCTCCCTCTGCGATGGCAAGATAAGGTCCACAACCTTACCCTTGTAACGTGGATCAAGGAGGGTTGCCAGCCAGTATTGGTCCTTCTCCTTGATACCACGAATACGAGGATCCTTACGCAGGCTTTGCAGGATCAGGGAGGCCATGCAGCGTAGGTTTGCTGAGGCATTCGGTCCGGAGTCCTCTGGGTCACTAAGGACGACATGGTCCGCAGCCACCTCCTCCCAGCCACGTACAAGTCCATGTGTTTCTTGGGACTGATCCCTTAAAGACTGCTGCTGATGCTGAGTGCCAGGCTCCACCTCCATACTGACACAATCTTCCTCCTCCTCCTCCTCCTCTTCCTCCTCGTCCTCTTCCTGTGTGATCGGCGGGCACGCAGGAACACTGTCTGGATAAAGGGGGCCTTGAGAGCTAAGGAAGTCCTCCTCTTCCTGCCTCTGTTCTGCCTCAAGTGCCCTGTCCATTATTCCACGCAGCGTGTGCTCCAACAGGTGGACAAGGGGGACAGTGTCACTGATGCATGCACTGTCACTGCTCACCATCCTCGTGGCCTCCTCAAATGGTGACAGGACAGTGCATGCATCCCTGATCATGGCCCACTGGCGTGGGGAAAAAAAAACAAGCTCCCCTGACCCTGTCCTGGTGCCATAGTCGCACAGGTACTCATTGATGGCCCTCTGCTGCGTGTGCAGCCGCTGCAGCATGGCCAACGTTGAGTTCCACCTGGTGGGCATGTCACAGATTAGGCGGTTCTTGGGCAGGTTAAACTCCTTGTGGAGGTCCGTCAGCCGAGCACTGGCATTATATGACCGGCGGAAATGCACACAGACTTTCCTGGCCTGCCTCAGGACATCCTGTAAGCCCGGGTACCTGCCCAAGAACCGCTGCACCACCAAGTTAAGGACGTGAGCCAAACAGGGCACATGGGTCATTTGTCCCTGTCGGAGGGCAGAGAGGAGGTTGGTGCCATTGTCGCAAACCACCATTCCTGCCTTAAGTTGGCGTGGCGTCAACCACCTCTGAACCTGCCCCTGCAGAGCTGACAGAACCTCTGCCCCAGTGTGGCTCCTGTCCCCCAAGCACACCAGCTCAAGCACCGCATGGCATCTTTTGGCCTGCGTACTTGCGTAGCCCCTTGAACGACTACGGAGCACCGCTGGTTCCGAGGAAGAGGCCATGGAGGAAGAAGAAGAGGAGGGGGTGGAGGAGAGAGGTGTGTCACAATCATTAGCATTTTGGAGGCGTGGTGGCGGAACAACCTCCAACACTACTGCACCTTGTCCTGCATCCTTCCCAGCAGCCAGCAGAGTCACCCAATGCGCCGTGAAACTTAGGTAACGTCCCTGTCCATGCCTGCTGGACCATGAGTCAGCGGTAATATGCACCTTACCGCTGACCGCCCTGTCCAGCGAGGCATGGACATTGCCTTCCACATGCTGGTAGAGAGCCGGAATCGCCTTCCGTAAGAAAAAGTGGCGTTTGGGTACCTGCCACTGAGGAACCGCACATTCCACAAACTCACGGAAGGGGGCAGAGTCTACCAACTGAAAAGGCAGCAGTTGAAGTGCTAGCAATTTTGCCAAGCTAGCATTCAACCGTTGGGCATGTGGATGGCTGGGAGCAAACTTCTTTCGGCGGTGCAGCAGCTGGGGCAGGGAAATTTGCCTGGTACAATCTGACGTCGGTGTACCAAAATCAGATTGCCCACAAGTACGTGGCTGTGACACACCTAATTCTACACCTTCATTCCTCTCAGTGCAGGTCTCAGAGAGGACTGAAGGTCTAGTGGGGTTGGAAATCTCAGCTGATGAGGAGCAAGCAGAGGTCCTCTTTGTTCTTTGGTGTGGGTCTTTTAGATACGCTTGCCAACTAACTGCATGGCAGGTCAACATATGTCTGGTCAAGCATGTGGTACCCAAGCGGGAGATGTTTTGGCCACGCGAGATACGCTTGAGACATATGTTGCAAATAGCAGCGGTGCGATCTGATGCACTCGTCTCAAAAAAGGCCCACACCAAAGAACTTTTTGAATAACGCGCAGAGACTGCAGCGCCCTGCACATGTGGAGCTTTGGGGTGTGATGCAGTCAATGTGCTGCCCTTAGGCTGGCCCCTGGAGGGCATCCTGCCTCGTTGGTGATGTGCCGCCTCCTCCTCCTCCTCCTCTCTCCTATCAGGCACCCACGTTGAGTCAGTGACCTCATCATCCCCTCCCTCCTCATCACTGGAGCAAACCTGGCAGTATGCTGCAGCAGGGGGAGCATGACTGCCAGATTGCTGTCCTTCTTGGGCACCCCCTCTGTCCGTGCTCGTGTTACTGCCTTCATCGAGCTCAGTATCATCATCAGAGCCTTCCAAACGCTGGGCATCCTCCTGGAGCATGTACCCAACACTGTGGTCAAACAGTTCGAGGGACTCCTCAGGAGGACATGGTGGGGCTAGGGAAGGAGTCACTGATGACATTGAGCCGAGGGAAGAGGCCGCTGCTTTGCCAGACAAAGTACCCTGGGCATGGGTGAGAGAGGATGAGGAGGATGAGGACGGCTTGGTCATCCACTCGACCAAGTCTTCCGCATGTTGCGGCTCAACATGGCCAGCTGCCGAAAAAAAGGCCAAGCGTGTCCCATGGCCACGTGCTGATGAGGATGCACCGTCTCCACGACCAGCACTAGACACAGAGCCTGCTAGCCCTCTCTTATTGGCTTGTGACTGTCTGCCTCTCCTTCTTGGCCTTCCAGACATACTAATGGCCTGTAGCTGCACTAAGCTGGGATATATATATATATATATATATATATATATATATATATATATATATGTACTGATGCTGCAGCTAGCAAAATCAACTGCCTGCCTGTAGTATGAGAACACCACCAACCTTCTACAGGTAGCTTTAGCTGAACACTGTGAGGTGGACGCACCCCACTAACTTGTAGGTTTAGCAGAACACTGTGAGCAGGACGCACTGCACTAACTGTAAATAGTCTAGCTGCCTGACTGTGGTACTAATAGGATCAAAAGAACACCAGCAATTTTCTTTAGGTAGCTGTATTTACTGTAACAAGACAAGCCTGCCTGTCAGTAAGAAGATAACAGAAACGGATCTAGCTGAACACTGTGAGCAGGACGCACCCCACTAGCTTGTAGGTTTAGCTGAACACTGTGAGGTGGACGCACCCCACTAACTTGTAGGTTTAGCTGAACACTGTGAGCAGGACGCACCCCACTAACTTGTAGGTTTAGCAGAACACTGTGAGCAGGATGCACTGCACTAACTGTAAATAGTCTAGCTGCCTGACTGTGGTACTAATAGGATCAAAAGAACACCAGCAATTTTCTTTAAAATACTGTAACAAGACAAGCCTGCCTGTCAGTAAGAAGATAACAGGAACGGATCTAGCTGAACACTGTGAGCAGGACGCACCCCACTAGCTTGTAGGTTTAGCTGAACACTGTGAGGTGGACGCACCCCACTAACTTGTAGGTTTAGCTGAACACTGTGAGCAGGACGCACCCCACTAACTTGTAGGTTTAGCAGAACACTGTGAGCAGGACGCACTGCACTAACTGTAAATAGTCTAGCTGCCTGACTGTGGTACTAATAGGATCAAAAGAACACCAGCAATTTTCTTCAGGTAGCTGTATTTACTGTAACAAGACAAGCCTGCCTGTCAGTAAGAAGATAACAGAAACGGATCTAGCTGAACACTGTGAGCAGAACGCACCCCACTAGTTTGTAGGTTTAGCTGAACACTGTGAGGTGGACGCACCCCACTAACTTGTAGGTTTAGCTGAACACTGTGAGCAGGACGCACCCCACTAACTTGTAGGTTTAGCAGAACACTGTGAGCAGGACGCACTGCACTAACTGTAAATAGTCTAGCTGCCTGACTGTGGTACTAATAGGATCAAAAGAACACCAGCAATTTTCTTCAGGTAGCTGTATTTACTGTAACAAGACAAGCCTGCCTGTCAGTAAGAAGATAACAGAAACGGATCTAGCTGAACACTGTGAGCAGGACGCACCCCACTAGCTTGTAGGTTTAGCTGAACACTGTGAGGTGGACGCACCCCACTAACTTGTAGGTTTAGCTGAACACTGTGAGCAGGACGCACCCCACTTACTTGTAGGTTTAGCAGAACACTGTGGGCAGGATGCACTGCACTAACTGTAAATAGTCTAGCTGCCTGACTGTGGTACTAATAGGATCAAAAGAACACCAGTAATTTTCTTCAAAATACTGTAACAAGACAAGCCTGCCTGTCAGTAGGAATATAACAGGAACGGATCTAGCTGAACACTGTGAGCAGGACGCACTGCACTAAATGTAAATAGTCTAGAAGATAACAGGAACGGATCTAGCTAAACTGAATACAGTGTATATATATATATATATATATATGCAACACCTGGGATGCATATATATACACAATACACTTTAAGTGCAGCTAACTGACTGACTGTCCTGCCTAATCTAGCTAACTCAAATGAAATGACACTGTCTCTCTCTCTCTCTAAGCACACCGGAACACACTGCACAGGGCCGCCGTGCAGGCGGCCTTATATAGTGTGGTGCGTGTACTAAATCCCCTGAGCCATAATTGGCCAAAGCCTCCTTGGCTTTGGCCAATTATGGCTCTCTGTTAAGGCGGCGCTGTGATTGGCCAAGCATGCGGGTCATAGTGCATGCTTGGCCAATCATCAGCAAGCAATGCACTGCGATGCCGCAGTGAATTATGGGCCGTGACGCGCCACACGAATTTGGCGCGAACGGCCCATATCGTTTGCAATTCGGCAAACGATCGAACAGCCGATGTTCGAGTCGAACATGGGTTCGACTCGAACACGAAGCTCATCCCTACTTTATAGGTTGTTTTAATTTACATCATATGCAGATCAAAGTTCATTCCTTTGATTTCTAGAATTAAACAGATTAGATACCAAGGTAACAATGTTAATTGAAATCACTCTACCTCATGGCTCTAGGCTTTGTGAGGACTTAGGCAAAACTTAGACATGAGGCCCTACTTACGCCCATAATAGGAAAAACATTAAGGCAATAAAAATTAACTAAATAAATTGCATTTATTAAGAGCCTTAAATCCTTTAAAGTATGAATTCATAGTTTCTCTAATTTTTCTCCTGATCGCAGCCCCATTATTTCTGTGTAGATATCTCCCTGGAGAAGTTGAGCGTATTGTACAGCTTACAGACTGGCCGGCAGTCAACACCAGAGCTGCTGTTAGAAATCATGGGTCCCTGTACAGCCTTTCTGATGGGGCCTCCCAGTCCCGCCTACATCCCACCCCCCCGATTTACTGCCACCCCCAACCTGGTCTTTTAGGGCTAGTTCACACTATTATTGCTCTCGATGAGCAATCTGCATCTAGATCGCTCTTCAAAGAGCATTGGGCAGGCAGTAATAAGACATTGGGGTTGATTTACTAAAACTAAAGAGTGCAAAATCTGCTGCAGCTCTGCATAGAAACCATTTAGCTTCCAGGTTTCATTGTCAAAGCCTAATTGAACAAACTGAAGTTAGAAGCTGATTGGCTACCACGCACAGCTGCACCAGATTTTTTACTCTCCAGTTTTAGTAAATCAATCACATTTTTTCACTTCCTCAGCACCTGTTTTAGCCAATTAATCCCTGATAGCAATTAAATGGGATCACATTCAGCAGTCAACATGGTGGGTGGTGACAGCGAGGATATTTTTTGCGGCCCCCTAAACACGTGTAAACTAGCATCCCACTGTGCTTATGATTATCATTATTATGATGATCACAGCAGGTGCTCTATGGCTCTGTCACTGTGTCCATGGCTGTTGGGTGCTGACTTAGTTATGACTGTACTGGGCTACAGTCTGTAACACACAGCACAGCTATAAGAAATTGCTGCATTGACGATGATCATAAGCACACAGTAGGGAGCTTGGGGACAGTACTGTTCTTCCAGAGTAGTTGTGCTGTGTCAGTGTCACTGTGCACCATCACCCACAGCTGGGATTTCAGACTTGCGCCTTCTCAGCTACCTCACATCAGCCTCTCCCTCGCACCTCCATGGCATTTACTGAAGGAGTGGCTGTACGAAGAATCACTCCACCAGGGAGGGCAGCCCATATGAACTAATTGTGCAGTGGGACATGTGAAACGGACCCCTGAAGCTGCCTGGACCCCCCTGTTTAGCTCATGGGGCCTGGGCTGAGTACAACAGGACCAGTTGTACTGCCTTATCAGCAGCCCTGCTCGGCACTGTGCTGATGACGAGGGTATCCCTGCTGTTATCCAGTTTTCCAGCTACTGTTCACCCCAAAGTATTATCCGCTCCAGCCAGGACTGAATTAATACTTATCAGGTGGAGTGGATGTGATCTATACTGTATAGATTGCAAATGACTAGAGGTGGACATACCAACATTACAGCACAATGTATTTATATAGAACTATACAGTGTGTGTATATATATATATATATATATATATATATAGATAGATAGATAGATAGATAGATAGATAGATAGATAGATAGATAGATAGATAGATAGATAGATACACTATGTTCTGTGCTAGGAGTTCTTGGCACAGCAGTTGATAATATGTGTATAGTACATGAATAAGATGTTTGCCCTGTTGTGTTGACTGGCAGATGTACAAAGAGCAGACACTGAAGGAGAGGGGTAACAATGGTTCTTGCAGTAAAAGTATTTACACAATATTGCTGCTAGCTTCATAAGACGAACCATAAGGCAATCTGTCTAGATAACAATAAGCCACTTTTTATGGTGATGCACTGAAATAAAACCATATGTAATCACACTAAATAGGGTGCACTAGTGACCCCAGTCCCCACAAGTATATCACTGCTAGCACTGAACATCACAGCAAAGGTGAATGATACATTTCTATACATCCACAAGTCACAGTTTAGTGATCAGATAGACTTATGCTGTGCTGGTCTATGGTCAGTGGAATGCTGTGCTTTGCTGATGGACCCTACAAGCAGAGCTCCCCCCTGTACTCAGCCCAGGTAGTATGACTAGCCACTGTAATCCACATACCAACACTGACAACTATAATTTTTGGTTCACTGGTCTTTCTCCTGGACCCCCTACACAGACCCATTACCCGGAAGACACACTGTTGCAGGGAATTTAGAGGCTCATATTGCCCCATGCATTCCTCACAGCACACAGTCAAAGAAATGCAATTTCCATTGGCAGGCACAGCTAAGAGAATACAGGACAGCACAGAATGGCAAGCAATGGAAGCCAGGCATGACGTTCCTGTGTCAGGGGATAACATCCCCCTCACATTCAGAGCATTAGACACATCTCTTCTTTCTCTCCTCACAGACACTCCTGTCTGCAGCCACTCTCCCTTCCTTACTTGAGTATCGGCGGGTTTCAAGCAAGAGATGAGCATTCATACAGAAGGATCGAGACAACAGCGAAATGGCTCACATTCCTAACAAGCCCTGCTACTGACTACATGCATCCAGCTAGCTTACATTCGGCATTAGGTCCATCCCAGCAGTGCAGGTTCTGTGTCCTCACCCTGTCGCCCTCCGTTTGCGGCACCTCCTGCTCTTATAGTCAAATGTGGCGGGCTGAGAAAGGGGGCGGGTTACAGTGCCACTCTCATTGGCTGAAAAGGCAATGGAAAGGGGGATCAACTGCATGGTTGGCACAGGCAGTGTGTTTGTAACACACATTTGGGGACAGGAATTGTAAGTCCACCCCTGGGCACAAGTGACACATGCTGCATCTGCATCAGAGATGGCTGTTTAGTAACACAAATTAGGTGGCCACGAGGCCCCTGTGAGTGTGAGGCCTAAGGCGACCGCCTAATTTGCCTAATTAGAGAGATTACAGATGTTGTCATTTCGAATCAATTCCTGCTGTTATCTTGACAACTGGGAATTGCTAGCAAGTGCAAGGGTTGGAGCAGTAGTGGGGCAACAACTGGTTAATGTGACAAAAAAAGAAGGAATGAAACAGTTTAAATATGAATAGTAAAAAAAATAGCTAAAGTGGGAGGGGGGAGTTAATTGGGGTTAATAATATTTTAACAAGTAGTTAAATAGGAGCCTTTTTTTAATAAAAAACATTTTTTAACTTGTGAGGTTATTTAACTGACATTATGTGCAGGTCAAAAATATGCTTCTTTAATCTGTGCATAAAAGAACGATCGTGGCAATACCTCACATATGTGGTTTGAACACCGTATTCATATGCGGGCGTGACTTACGTATGCGTTCGCTTCTGCACACGAGTTTGACGGGATGGGGCACTTTAAAAAAAAAAATTCTTATTTATTTTACTTTTTATTGTTTATATTTACACTGTTCTTTAAAAAAAAATAAGTCACT
Source organism: Aquarana catesbeiana (assembly GCF_042186555.1). NCBI lineage: Eukaryota > Metazoa > Chordata > Amphibia > Anura > Ranidae > Aquarana > Aquarana catesbeiana. The sequence continues at coordinate 259,691,639 of NC_133325.1, read as the reverse complement.
TTTATTCCTATTACAAGAAATGTAAACATCCCTTGTAATTGACAAAAAGCATGACAGGACCTCTTAAATGTGAGATCTGGGGTCAAAAAGACCTTAGATCTCACATTTACACTTAAATGCAGTAAAAAAAAAAAAAAAAAATTAAATGTCTTTAAAAAAAAAAATTCCCCTTTGAGACCATTGGGCGTAAGTGACGTTTGACACTGCTTCCATCATCCAATGTAATGGAGCCGAGTGGGGGCCACCTTTCCCTCACTCGGCTCCAGGCCTGTAAGGGGAAAGGACGCGATCATCTCCGCTGCTACCGACGGCTCTGGTAAACTTTAATGGCATCCCAGTCTTAGTCTACAAGTTAATTTTATGAGATTAAATGGTAAGATATTTGTGCTGTTTCCAGTTTATTTATCAATTTATGAGATGATAAACTGTCTTAATCTTGTGTCCCTTGAAATCTTCCTATAACTTTCAAAACATCTCATTATCAGTTGTTTAAGCCTGATAATCTTTACCACCTCACATAAAGAAATATCCTGACAACACTTTCTGTCTATTAATAAGCAAAGAAAAACAAACCAAAAATCAGAAACTGGAAGTCAGACTGACCATCACTATTTACTAAACAATACTCATGGCACTCATAGCTAGAGATATTCTAACAAATCCTCAGATGCTTGTGTATTATGCATTTTCATTTGCATCTAAACAATGACTTGACCTTATACTGCAGAATTAATTTGAATAACAGCCTATGCAACGAAAGCATCAAGGTATCTTTCATGTTCATATAAACCACTTTCATTACTATACAGAAACTTTTGTGGCAACTGAAAAAGCAAAACTTGTCTTAGTAGAAGTTTGAAGCCTGAAGCTTGAATTTAGGGGGATACCATTTATTGGCTAACTAAATAGATTGTAGTGCAGTCTTTTGATGAAGAAGATGCAAACATTGACAACTTGACACAAATGAATGGCATTGGGTTGTCACATATGGACCCTCTGTGATTTCTGTAGGTTGATCAGGGTGTGAACAAAATTAATAGACAAAATCAGAAACTGGGACAGACTGAAGGTCAGAAGAGGCAGTGAGCAAGCAAAGTTAGATACAAGCCAAGGTCAATAACTAGAGGGATGGAACTCAGGAACGTGACAACTCAAGGGACACTGGGACTTAGAGGCACTGGGTGACACAGGGTTAACAAGAGACCCAGAGTGCAGCATCTTGTAGATGAGTCTGGCAGCAATGAGGGTATGAGCTATGAATGACTGTATATGAAGAGGCAAGGCCTGAAGGCCTTTTCCTAGGAGAGCCATGTAGAGTGTGAAAGACATGATGTACTGATCAAGTTACTGATACAAGGAAAGTGTTGACCACCACCCAGAACCTGGTGATAATAGGATAGGATCACCATATGTGGGGTAGAGTTCCTGGGTGATCATAGTTGCACCATCATTTCCCTGAATGATCTAGAAATATGGAGGTGAGTCTGTAGGGAGTATAATACCACCATTGAAATATTATTTTGCAAGGATTCCCAATGTGACATTTAGAGGCATTTAGAAAAGTTTAGTGGAACTCTGAGCGCAGAGCGCCATAGAGTGGAGATATGGGGAATTTAAGGAGGTTCTCCCAGTAAAACATAGATATTGATTTATTTTGTAGGTTAGGTTGGAGGAAGAGACGGTAGATGAATACGATTCCTTTGATTTGAGAGTCTAATGCCCCGTACACACGGTCGGATTTTCCGATGGACAATGTCCGATCGGAGCATGTTGTCGGAAATTCCGACCGTGTGTGGGCGCCATCGGACATTTTCCATCGGATTTTCCGACACACAAAGTTGGACAGCAGGAGATAAAATTTTCCGACAACAAAATCCGATCGCGTCAATTCAGACCGTGTGTGGCCTGTTCCGACGCACAAAGTGCCACGCATGCTCAGAAGAAATTCCGAGACGGGACAGCTCGTTCTGGTAAACTTAGCGTTCGCAATGGATACAGCACTTTCGTCACGCTGCAATGTTAAAAATGGTTTAATACAGCGCATTCTCTTCTTCTTTATAATGTGACAAGAATTAAGTAGTTTTGCTGCTCATATTCACACACACTTCTCACAAACTTCTTTCGTTACTATTTATCGGGATTCCCTCAATATATTTTGATTTCTCACATCTGACAACATATTTTTGTATATTTTATTTTTTTTTTTTGCCTTTAATGTAGAATCTTTTTTTGTGTTTCTCTTTTTTTTTTTTTTTTTTTTGGTGATTTTGATTTGTACTCCCGAAAATGTTTGTGTGTTTTTTGTGACAAGTTCCCACAACACCATTGATATGTTGTTCTATTTAATCTGTAGGAGATTGTTTGGTGTTGTTGTCCCTTGTTAATTTCACATTTTATGTTAGAAATGTACCTGAATTGTCACCAACAAACTGTCCTTTTTGGATGAAAACACACACAGGAGAGTAGAATTTACCTAAAAAAATTTTATTAAGGGGTCACAAATATAAAAAAACAAAGAGGGAGGCAACGCTGGAGAAACCGCAGAAGTGGGCGAAGCCTTGGACCGCCAGGGCAGACATCAATTATTTAAAAGCAAAATTGGTGGCCTGAGGAGTCCATATCTAAGGGAGGGCAGTCTGGTCCAGAAGTCCCAGAGATCCGGAAAGCAGCAGATGACATCTGTGTCCCCAGGCTGTGGTCATACGAGAGACTGCAGCTTTTGTCAGACCAGACTGAACCCAGGGCAATCACTCTTTGGTCTTCCTTCCACGCTTCCTTACAGGCTTTGGCTGTGGTGGTGGAGTTGTGGCAGCAGGAGGAGGAGGAGGAGGATTGTCGATCTCAATGACATCCGTCTTGGGTGTCAGTTCCCCACTCTCCCCCTTACGTAGGACTTTATAAATCAGGTTCTCAGAGAGCTTGCATTGGCCCTCCTGCATGCCCTGCAATTTGGTGGCAGCCATGCAGGCAAAGGCCTCTGCAGGACTGGGGAAGGCTCTGAGGGATGCAGAAGCCTCCTGGATCAGCCTGTATGCTGAATCCTGCACAGGACTGGGAGTGGCCTTCCTGGCCCTTTTGTATGGCAGGCGGAGGGGAGGAACCTGAGACTCAGTCAGGCTGCGACTTGTCCCAGGCTTCTCTTGGCTGACACTTAGCCCCGCCTCCTCCTGGCTGACACTAATCCCCGCCTCCTCCTGGCTGCCACATTCCACAGCCTCCTCCTGGCTGAGGTCTTCCTGTGTATGAAAAAGGGACATAGTTTTAGTATTTTTTACATCAATCACACACAATTTTCACCTCCTGACTGCTGCAAATTGAATGTTAACAAATATAACAGACTATCATTCTGAGCCCAGCATTTTGCATTCTTGTCCCAATTTTGGGTGCCCACTACTGTCTATTGATATGTAAAACACTTTTTTTAATCAGCAATTAATGATCAATAATAACATCTAGTAAACATCATTTATTTATTTCCTAGAAATCTGGAGAAGAATACTATACCTGACTCCAGCTGGGCTCCTCCACTTCTTCCTGGCTGGAAGGCCCAGGTTGGACATCGTAAGCCTCAGCTGGTATGGAAGGAAGTGTGGAAGGAAGAGTAGAGAGGGATTCCCTGACTTCAGTGTGGTCTGACAGAAATCACAGTCTCTCATAGTACCACAGCCTGGGGACATAAATGTCATCTGCTGCAGCTCCGGACCTCTGGGAATCTGTGACCTTCTTGCGTTCCCTAAGATGCTCCTCAGGCCACCAATTTTAGCTTTTAAATAAGGGATGGTTGCTGTGGGGACCACCGGCTTCACCAACTCCAGCAGTTTCTTCAGCGCTGCCTGCCTCTTCTGTTTGAGATTATAGTGGGGGTGTCTCACTTGCCACAGACAGGGCAGCTCCCTGTACTTGTCTATGAACAGGGGCAGGAAATTGTGGTCGTTGAACCCATCCATTTTCTCTGGAAGACACAACACAAGACAAACCCTAATGTCAGGCCAAACTCCCCTAATCTTGTTACAATATAGGCTTCCATTTCGAAGCAGTATAGGCCCAAGTTTAGATCCTACCTTCATTAGCACAATCGGCATCTCCGATGCTCCTTCCTCCACTCACTGATCGTACGTAAGACGCGCGCGTGTTACGATTTATACACACTGCGCATGCGTACAACTCCGTCCGCCCCTGACTTTCTTTCTAGTCTATTCCCCGCCCCTTTTCGTTCGGCGCAGTGGGGGAAGAGCACATGGCGGATAGACAGCAGGATCGTGCTAATTGTAGCAACGAGGAGGAGGAGGATAGGCCGGAGCCTGAAACGTCCCGATCCAGAAGGAGATTAAAGGACTCAAATATGTCCTTTGGGGAGATGTTGGAGATGGTGGACATCCTGAAGAAGGCCGACTATGATGGAAAGTATGGGCCTTACCCCAACCCCAATGTCTGAAAGGCCAAGATCATGGCGAAAGTGGTCAGGAGTCTGCACCGGAAATTCGGGGTACGACGATCGAAAGATCAGCTCAGGAAGCGGTGGTCGGACCTGAAATTACGAGAACATGAGCAGTACAGAAAGATCCGGAGAGTGCTGCAAAAAAGTAAGTAATTGTGCTGTGTTCCTATTCTTTTTGTGTTTATTACGTTCGTGCTGCTCCATGTGCTTTTAGGAACTGTTGTACAGTTTAAAATGGCAACTTTCATGTTCATGGGCACATTATTCGTTCGGATCATACATTTTTATTTCGGACTATAAAATACCATTGTTTAGGCCATATGCATTTGGCCACCATTTTGACGCCCTATACTTGGCTTCAAAGAATTGGGTTGTTTAGATGGCTTTGTTACTAGAATGAAATGCAAACTAGATTGTGTGTAAGGAGAGGACACTCAGCAGCTGTTTTCACATCTGGACACTGGAGCACTAGTGTGGGACCCCAGAACACCATTTTTATTAGGGGGGCACACAGGTGCTCCAGTGTATACTATAGGGGGGTCTCCATCTGTGAAGCTTGTACCAAACAGGTAAAGTATTGCAGCTTGACAAAGGACACTAAAAAAGCTACATCTTGGAACTCGGGTAAAATAGATAATTGTACCCCACTTCCAAGCAATGTTTCATCTTTATAGTTCTGACATTAAATATCTGTGTGCTAATTATACCATTTTTGTTTTACATAGGGGAGAAAAGACTCGGCGGACACCCCTCATCCGAGGAGACCAGAGCCCCCCCCCTCTGGAAGAAGGGGAAATCCCACCAACACAAGATGAGCAGGAGGAAGAAGACGTGGTGGAACTAGTCACCACAACAGGTGAGTGTCTGCAACCACAGGCTCAGATAAGAGATGGATGGCGGCATTTTTTTGGAAACCTAATTTATTTTGGGGTTCCTCTCTTTTTAGGTGATCGTGAGGTTGTGGATGAAGATCCTTTCACATCCGAAAGTGCCCAGATCCTGATCGGGGAGATCATGGGGTGTAATTTACAATTGGAAATCATCAAGCATAACATCAATGATGTTATTCCAAAATATAAAAACATCATTGATGTTTTGGGGCGAGTTTAAAACCCCTCCAAATCACTTTCTTCTTTTGTCTGCTACAATGTGCTAAATGTTTTTGTGATTTTTCCCAAAGCCAAATTTGGAGGATGCACACAGTGTGTCAACATGTGCTATCTGCCATCACGAGAGATCAATGGACGCGTTTTGGGGGTGCAACCCCTTCCTCAATAATAAAGTAGCGGTGAGGAAGGGCTTTCTCCCCCAAAACACGTCCCTTCATCCCCCGTGATAGCAGATAGCACATGTTGACATTGTGAAATTTGTGTGCATCTTCCAAATTTGGCTTTTCCTGGGGTGATTTCCCCCCATCTGAACGCAATATCAAACACAGTTCCTAAATACTCATGTCTGATATTGCCTTCCAGTTCTACCAAATGTAATGTTCTACCAAATTGTAAGATCAAGATTTGTGTCTTTCTTGTTGGTTTTACACAGGCCTGTTTTCTATAAAATGCACATTTTGATTTTGGATAATGACACCACAAAAATTGTTATACAACAAACATGTTGGTTTGTCAGAAAAACCTTTGGTAAATGCACATGTGATTGTGCAGGTATTAAAAAGATTGTTCATCAAGAATGTGTGGATTATTATCTTAACACTACAACACTTTTGGGGTGATGTAATTGTTGTTTTATGAGAAAATGGGGGTAATTTCCTAAGGGCAAATCCACTTTGCACTACAAGTGCAGTTTCAGTGCAGTTGCAAGTGCACTTGTAGTGAAAAGTGTCTTTGCATTTAGTAAATAACAGCCAACAGTGCTTTGTATAAGGTTACACAATCATGACATTTTCTGGACTCCACACATTTCTGTCAGGGTCAGCTCAAACAAACACAAGCAGTAAATGTCCACAAAGAAGAGCCTGGGGGGAGATGCCTGTCGAGAACTTGAGGTCCTGCAGGCTTCTCCCTGTGACCAAATACCGCAAGGTGGCTACCAACCTCTGCTCCGGAGTGATGGCTTGCCTCATGCAGGTATCCTGCCTGCTAATATAAGGGGTCAGCGAAGCCAGCAGACGGTGAAACACGGGGTCCGTCATCCTGAGAAAGTTCCTGAAATCATCAGGATTATTCTCACGGATCTCACGGAGCAAAGGCATATGAGAGAACTGGTCACGCTGAAGCAACCAATTCTTGGTCCATGAACTCCTCCCCACCCTGTTCATGGACTGGACTTGTGTCAAGGTCAGGACCCCAACACCAAGCCCCCGCACAGCACGAACTCTACGAGGAGTACGCATACGAAACATGGCTAGAAAACGGTCGGCTGCTCAGAACGAAGTAACAGAACGCACTGAAGAACAGCAAGGCCTGTGAAGAGCGACCTGAAAACCAGTAACGAACGAACAAGAATACAATGACTACCTAAAGTCACGCGGAACTTGCTGCACGCACTGAAGAGCAGATACAAACCCACAAGCACAAACTGAACGGCAGAAAACGATCTGAAAGCCATGAGTGTGAAAAAGCGCGAATCGTCTCTCACCAAACTTTTACTAACACGAGATTAGCAAAAGGAGCCCAAAGGGTGCCACGCTTGGTTCTGAACCGGCCTTTTCTAGTCTCGTCGTACGTGGTGTACGTGACCGCGTGGTTGTCGATTGGAAATTCCGACAACTTTGTGCGACCGTGTGTAGGCAAAACAAGTTTGAGCCAACGTCCGTCGGAAAAAATCCTAGGATTTTGTTGTCAGAATGTCCGAACAAAGTCCGACCGTGTGTACGCCCTATAATAGTGATGAAGAAAGTCCGAGCAAGAGCGTTAGACCAATTAATTTTTAAAAGTATATTCCTGGGGGGGTTTTAAAGTAGTCAATTCTGGGGAGATTGTAGTGAGAACAAAATTCAGAGAAAGTGATGTCTGTTCCCTATAAAGAGATCTGCAACAATTGGATACCTGCCGTGACCCAATTTTTAGTGATAGGTCAGTGGTGATGAGTTCTGTGGAAGCATTTGAAGAAGACATTTGGGGATGCCTCTGTAGATTTGTGGGATGGCAGACCAGATTTTTATGGTTGCTGTGACAAAACTGAGATATGAGTGCTTGGGTTCAGGATGTAGGATGGAGAGCAGCAGGTAAGGTGTTGTTTGGAGCACCACTTGTTCAGTTTGCAGAAAAGAAGGTGCTGTTGCTGGGGATCACCAGAATTTAGTTTTATCCAGGATAATGGCTCAATAGTATTTTAGGATGCTAGGTGCACTGAATTTTGCCCATTTGGTTGAGGTGCAGAGCAAGGAAAGATGAAAGGATAAATGGAATTAACAGGGATTGTAGTTTATGGATATAAACATGCAAAAAATAAAATGTGAAAGTCTGGTTGATATGGGTAGATATGGAAGAAGATGTGAGGAGAAGGAACATTTCTGATAATACGGCCAGCCCAAAAAAGATTTCATTTTTCACACACGTGGTAAAATACACATCATGGACTAGAATACGAAAACCACATTTTATGAAAGCAGTATAACCTCAAATATGTATAGCTTTGTCCAGGGTTGAACTACACATGATGTATGCTTTTCTTTACACATACAGGAAATGCTTACATCACATATATCACATAACATATTATCACATATAATTTTCTTGACTCTGAACATTTCGAATAAGCATTTAGACCACTACTGTAAGCCATTAACTTCCATGACTTTAGGTTTCCAGTGAAATGTACGTTTTGGCACTAGTACAATGATAATAGTGGATACAGGACAATGGTAGATCATTGTGTTTGTTAAACCCTTTACCCCCTCTTCTATTCCCAGAATGTCTTGTATTCTGTAAAAAGAATTCAGACTGTTATGAAAATGGATGTGGGAAGCAAGCAACCCACTATCATCACTGAACAAGAGCCAGAACTGTAAGTTTTAGTGCCAAAAGTTCAGGGCTTGTAAGGGATGAATGAAACTAATGCTGCGTACACACAATCGGACTTCCCGTCGGAAAAAGATATGATGGCTTTTCCGACGGGATTCCGCTCAAGTTTGCCTTGCACGCACACGGTCATGCAAAAGTTCGCTGAACTTAAGACCGTCAAGAACGCGGTGACGTACAACACTACGACGAGCCGAGGAAATGAAGTTCAATGCTTCCGAGCATGCGTCGAATTGTTTGCGAGCATGCGTAGGAATTTTGCCCGTCGGAATTGCCACAGACGATCGCATTTTTGGATAGGAACTTTTGCCGACTGAAAAATTGAGAGCATGCTCTCAATCTTTTGCTGGCTGCAATTTGGCCAGCAAAAGTCAGATGGAGCATACACACGATCACTGCATATCTTGGTTTAAAGAGGTTGTAAAGGCAGAAGGTTTTTTTATCTTGATATATTCTATGCATCCCTTGTGCTGATTATTCAAAATACTTTAGATTCCACTCTTATAATAGATTCCACTTTTATAATAAGAATAAATTATGTTGCCAAACTAAAAAGATCATTCAGACAAACTGGGATAACACACTAGTCTATAATGTGGCTCAGTTTGTTAAATTTTAGAATTTTGAGTGACCATATAGGACTTAATTATCTTTACAGAGGAACCTTGACCACTATTTAGGTTTACTGACAAGACCGTTCATATTTCAACGAGCCACTGTTTTTGTGAGGAATATCCTCTTTACCCTCACCTTTATTGTCTCCTTTTCTCTACTTTTCCTTCTCTGTCTATTTATCTACTCACAATTTTCAGTTGTTTTATACAAAGATATTCCTCTCTATTCTTTTTCACAAGGATGGCTATTTCTCACTCCTACCCTGTCTCGTGAACTATACACAGCCTTATTTGCTTCTTCCCTTCTTATCATCCTGTCATCTAATACAATTCCTTTACATGTTATTATTCTGCATATGTTGACTTTATTGTTATTTAGCCACTGTCATATTCCTTGTAAAATGCTTTCAATAAAAAGAATTTGATGGAAAGAGGCTTTCATGTATATATTCAAAATAAAACATCATTTATGCTGTCTGCTTTCATTTTGTTCTTGCATTTACATACAGAGTTTGTCAATCATGGTAATAGCTACCCACATGTCTGATTTCCTTGCTGATGAGTTATCTGTCTAATATAGGAAGGCATCTCTTGATATTTCCCTTTAATGTTTATATGTTTATAACTTAGTTACAAATAGCATTTTGCTGGTACAGTAACAAATTATGGCCAAAATACACGGTAAATATGTATGTACAGTGGGGACGGAAAGTATTCAGACCCCTTTAAATTTTTCACTCTTTTTTATATTGCAGCCATTTGCTAAAATCATTTAAGTTAATTTTTTTCCTCATTAATGTACACACAGCACCCCATATTAACAGAAAAACACAGAATTGTTGACATTTTTGCAGATTAATTAAAAAAGAAGAACTGAAATATCACATGGTCCCAAGTATTCAGACCCTTCGCTGTGACACTCATATATTTAACAGGTGCTGTCCATTTCTTCTGATCATCCTTGAGATGGTTCTACAGGTTCTACACCTTCATTTGAGTCCAGCTGTGTTTTATTATACTGATTGGACTTGATTAGGAAAAGCCACACATCTGTCTATATAAGACCTTACAGCTCACAGTGCATGTCAGAGCAAATGAGAATCATGATGTCAAAGGAACTGCCTGAAGAGCTCAGAGACAGAATTGTGGCAAGGCACAGATCTGGCCAAAGTTACAAAAAAAGTCTGCTGCACTTAAGATTCCTAAAAGCAGAGTGGCCTCCATAATCCTTAAATGGAAGGCGTTTGGGATGACCAAAACCCTTCCTAGAGCTGGTCGTCAGGCCAAACTGAGCTGTCGGGGCAGAAGACCCTTGGTGAGAGAGGTAAAGAAGAACCCAAAGATCACTGTGGCTGAGCTCCAGAGATGCAGTTGGGAGATGGAAGAAAGTTGTAGAAAGTCAACCATCACTGCAGCCCTCCACCAGTCAGGGCTTTATGGCAGAGTGGCCCGACGGAAGCCTCTCCTCAGTGCAAGACACATGAAAGCCCACATGGAATTTGCTAAAAAAACACCTGAAGGACTCCAAGATGGTGAGAAATAAGATTCTCTGGTCTGATGAGACCAAGATAGAACTTTTTGGGCTTAATTCTAAGCGGTATGTGTGGAGAAAGCCAGGCACTGCTCATCACCTGTACAATACAGTCCCAACAGTGAAGCATGGTGGTGGCAGCATCATGCTGTGGGGGTGTTTTTCAGCTGCAGGGACAGGACAACTGGTTGCAATCGAGGGAAAGATAAATGCAGCCAAGTACAGGGATATCCTGGATGAAAACCTTCTCAACACAACAACTCCATGATTGTTCTTGAATGGCCCAGCCAGAGCCCTGACTTAAACCCAATTGAACATCTCTGGAGAGACCTAAAAATGGCTGTCCACCAATGTTTACCATCCAACCTGACAGAACTGGAGAGGATCTGCAAGGAGGAATAGCAGACGATCCCCAAATCCACGTGTGAAAAACTTGTTGCATCTTTCCCAAAAAGACTCCTGGCTGTATTAGATCAAAAGGGTGCTTCTACTAAATACTGAGCAAAGGGTCTGAATACTTAGGACCATGTGATATTTCAGTTTTTCTTTTTTAATAAATCTGCAAAAATGTCAACATTTCTGTGTTTTTCTGTCAATATGGGGTGCTGTGTGTATACATTAATGAGGAAAATATGAACTTAAATGATTTTATCAAATAGCTGCAATATAACAAAGAGTGAAAAATTTAAGGGGGTCTGAATACTTTCCGTCCCCACTGTATGTATATATAAAATATTATGTACATTTTTTCAAAACTTTTTTTTTTTTTTTATCTTGTTATTAGTATTTTCTATGAATACTGACAGATCAAAATGTACTCCAAAATACACATGACAATTCTTAGGGCTCATTTGCATTGGGTACCTTGAGCTGTATTAATCTACATTGATTAATGCAGGCTCAATGCAAGGGCACATAGAAAACATTTGTTCTCTATGAGCCCTGATCACACTATACATTTTAATTGGTGTGCATTGTGTAAAAATAGAGCATATCAACACATCACTCCTTGCTAGTGCATGTCAGAGCACCACAACGAACGGTGGTGCATAAAGTTGAATTTATTGTTTTTTGTTAACTTTGAAAAAGAAAATGTAAGCACTGCAATGCGTTTTAGCAATGTATCTTATGACCCTACCCAATGCACACCAGAGGACATGCATTATATAGACTATAATGCACTGTTGTAAACAGGCCCTTAAGTCAGCCATATATGGTGCAAATTTGCTCAATTCCCCCATCAACACAGACAGTGTTGATGTGGGAATCCCTCCTGCAAAGCCATTGTATCCTCCCAGCGTCCCACCGGGAGAAGACACTGATTATTGTTAGTGGCTATACCAGCCGCTAGCGATAATCACCAGTAAAATACGGCAGCCTGGTTGTACCCAAGTTGATCGACCGATCAACTTGGTACATTCAGCCTGCCTATACTTGATTTTAATTTCGGCCAGCAGGAGCAGGATTTGAACCATGTATGGCCTGCCTTAGTCACATGAACTTAAAAACATACAACAAATTTTAATTATGCATTCTCAGGCACACATACATCATGCACATTTTCAAATACACATACCTGTGTGCACATACCTGTGTGCACATGTCTATTGTTGCTGCAGTCACTTTTCTTGTTCATATAAGCTTAGGATATTATTTAAGATATTCAATTAGAGACTTAAGATACTTAGCTTAATGCAAATTAATCTTCCAAAAAACCATTAAATCACAAACTCAAAATGCTATCAAATGCATGTCACTAGGAAAGATTCAAATTTTAATCTTTAACCACTCTGCAAGTGTAATGAATGCAAATCTCTAAAGGAATGGAAGATGATTCTGAATCAGCTACAACATATTATGTCAATCTGACCAAAGTTTATCTCTTCAATTTACCCTTCAGGAAGGCTAAATATTTTACAGTTTAAATGGAATTGCAAAACTTGAGGGAACTTGTTATTAGTTGTGTGTTCCTATGGCTACATCTCACAGAAGACAAAGAAAGAATCCTGCTCTCTCATATTGCTAAAATAATATGTTTCTATTGCTCTTTCACAGATCATTGCAAGCATTAGGTTGATTTTTCTCAACTGCTGACATTGATGTACACTTGTGTGTGCTTAATGCATTTGTTCCGTAATACATCATACAATTGGTTACATTTTTGACCAACTTTATATTCTTTAATAGTAATAAGTGAATTGATTTTGTATTTTTTTGTATTTTATGTATGCAGAGGTTAACTAAAATTATTATGCTCATATATCTATAATAATTAAAAAAACCTCAGACCTCAATGTTATGCTATGCAATACAACCTGCAGTTACTTTACAACTTTCCCTTAAAAGTTTTAATTAGTGGAGCATATCTTTTTTAATCAGATACTTTTTATTGACATTTTTTTTCCAGCATTATAGAAAAAAATACATAAAACACATCTTCCCTCAATCCCTCCCCTCCCCCAGTCTTCCCTCCCTCCTCCCCCCACTCCCTCCCCAAATTTCCACATACTTTCATACACCCATTCACTCCCACCATTTATACCGTCACTCGTTCACCATTCCCTCCCTATCCACACCTGTCTCCGTATAACTGGGGTTTCTCCACCTCTAACCATTGTTTCCACAATCTCTCGTGTTTCCCTATGCATCCTCTCTTACTGTATGTATATTTTTCCTTCCATATCATTTCATTTATGATGTTCACCTATTCACCACATGTCGGGGGGGCTATTGCTTGCTGCTTCTGTGCAATCAACTTTCTTGCTTCAAACAGGCATCTGATTATTGCAGTCTGTATATCTCCTGGCAATATGTTCCTCTCCATATACCCCAATATACACGTCTTAACCTCTAGGTCTAGAGATGTCCCAAAAACAGAATTTATTTTATTAACAATCCCGCTCCAATATCTGTATAGTTTGGGGCATCTCAAGACCAGGTACACCAATTCTCCTCTTATATCTCCACATCTTGGGCATTTAGCATCTGATTTTCTTCCAAACATAAAGATCTTTAAAGGAGTATAATATGATCTATGTACCAGAAACAAGTGGGATACAATCTGTGAAGATGACAATGAGACCTTAAGCCCCAATTCCAATATACAGCACCACTGCTCCTCAGTTATGTGCCCAATATGCTCCTCCAATTTTTCCTTGCTTGGGTGCTCTGCACCTCCCCCTATTTCTATACAACCATACATGTCAGAGATCAACCCCCTGGAGGACCCAGCATATACCATCTTTCGGAGAGAAGGCATCTCACTCCACTCTAATGCCCTCCACCTAAACTGTGCGTTCAAGGCATGTCTGACTTGTAGGTACCTATAAAAGGATTAGCTTTGGAGAGCATATTCCTCCCTTAATTCTTGAAATGATTTCAATTTGCCTGCTGTATACAGCGTGCCAAGCAATGAATACCACCTCATTGCCATTCCTCTATTTTCCCCATTGCCTTAAGTTTTTATTATCCCATAAAGGGGAGAATTCCGAAAACCCATTATATCCCAATAGGGCCTTGACAGTTTTCCAACTTTTTACAATTAGTTGCAGTGTGGGACACTTAGAGTGGCAGGAGGCCGCCTCAACTGCTTCCACTACCGTATAATGACAATTATCTGCCAGTATCTTTACCTTTCTTGTATCACCTCCTACTGGCAAGTTACTTACCTTCATATGTTGCATTTGTGCCACCAAGAAGTAACTTCTCGGATGTGGTAATGCTAGCCCTCCTTCCTCTCTAGGTAACCGTAATATTCCGAGGCAAATTCTGGCGAGCCATTTTTCCAAACCAACTCTCTGAAAATACTATCAATTTTATTAAACCAATTCTTATCGACCCAAACTGAGGAGTTTTGCAAAAGAAACATAATCTGTGGCATCCATACCATTTTGATTAAATTACAGCCTCCAGCTACTGAAAGGGGAAGCCACTTCCAGACCCGGCATTTCTGTTTTAATTTGGTCATAAGTGGGACTATATTGCTAACTATATACTGTCTTGGGTCTTTTGTGATGTAAATTATCAGATACTTCACTTGATTTACTACCCTTGAGATATCTGTTGCGGCAAAGGCTCTCTAAGGGGATTTATTGATAGGAGTACAGATTTTTCCCAACCTATTGCTATCCCAGAGAATTGCCAAAAATTGCTGATGATGTTCATTACTGCCTTGAGGGAGGTCTGCGTATCTCCCAAAAACAGCAACACATCATCTGCATATAGTGTGACCGTCTCTTCTCCTGGTACCCTCTTAAATCCCTGCATCTCTGGGGAGGATCTTATGGCAATAGCCAGTGGCTCCATTGCAAGGACGAAGAGCAGGGGCGCTAAAGGACACCCCTATTTTGTCCCCCTCATCAACTGGAACCACCCAGAGCACTCTCCGTTTATTTTCACTTTGGCATTAGGTGCCTCATATAATGTTCTAATCCATTTAATAAAATTGGGGCCAAGATGAAACTCTGCTAATACCCGCCAGAGGTAATGCCATTCAAAGCTATCAAAAGCCTTAATCGCGCTGAGGGACAAAATGACCCTTGACCCCTCGTTTTCCATAGGCAGCTTGAGGTTTAAATACACCCGTCTTATATTCACGCTTGTAACTCTGTCCAGTATAAACCCAGACTGATCCGGGTGTATAAGCTTTGAGATTATTCTGTTTAGCCTTGCCGCTAATACCTTTGTTAGGATTTTTACATCCAGCATAATAATGGTATTGGTCTATGTGACAGACCTAGCCGGGAGAGAGACCTTTGGAGGGGACTAAATGCTAGCCTATTGCCGATCGATCGCGGGCCCAAGATGGCCAGTCTGGCCTAAAGGTCATGACTGAGTCATCTAGGCTGTCTAAAGGGATTAGTTAATGAGCTCCTGTTAATTAGGTTTCTGGTGACAGGTGTATGTTCAGAGTAATATGAGCAGGAGGTATACACCTCCTCTTTTACTGTATAAAAGAGCCTGTATTCCTTTCAATAAAAGAGATTCCTGGTTCAACTTACATACAGCCTGCCTGGTGTTTGTTCTGAGCTATCACAGCTGGATTTGAACGGCACATAGCTGTAGTTCAATTCCCGGAGCATCGGATGACCGAACCATCAGACGTTGCAATCTGATTCAATAGCCACAGAGGAGTGTCGGGGGAGTGGAACTGAGCGAGCAGGGGCTCGTTACAGTCTATAATAAGCTACTTCAAGAGGATTTTTCCCTTCTTTTGGCAAAACAATAATTGTTGTTTCTGTAATAGATGGGGTAGTTTACCTTCCCTGGCCACCCATTTAAGTACTTCCAACAGTTTTGGGAACAATATACTTCCATAAGTTTTATACACTTCTATTGGCAAACCATTCGGTCCTGGGGCTTTCTGGTTTGCCATAGCTGCTGTTGCATTTTGTAGTTCTATCCTGTTTTGAGAGTGACGAGATCCTCAGCCCTCTAAAAAAAGTCCCACATCTCACCTTCTACATTCACCTGTGATGTATTATACCGTTTCTCATAGTAGTCTTTAAATGTATTTACTATTTCCAGGACACACCTAGAGGTTCTACCTCCCTCCACTGCAATAGCAGGTATGACTGAAGAGGGTGCGTTTGCCCTAATTATTAGGGCCAACATATGTCCCACTCGTTCTCCCTCCACAAAGAAGAATTGTTTTTTAAATAACCTCTTATTCTCTGCTTTCATCAAAACCAGTTTCTTATATTCTTTCTGTTGCTCTGACCAGTCCCTATATCTACCAGGCGTAGGTTCCTCCACATACCGTGCTTCTGCTACTCTCACCCTCTCCCCAGTGGCGGTTTCTCTTTCCCTTGTTCGTTTCTTGATAATTGAAATTTTCTGTAGCAGTACTCCCCAAAAAAGGCTTTAAAGGTGTCCCAAATCACTCCCAGTGAACTCCGCATTTACTTATATAAATGCTCTTAAGTTGGTTAATATAATTTCTGAATCCTCCATTAATTTCTACCAAAAGGGATTTATTTTCCAATCACCCACCCTGTGGCTACCCCCAAGTTTTATTGAAAAGACCACTGGTAAATGGTCCGAGAGGCCTCTCGGGTTATAATTTACATCTTCTATCATATCCAGGGCTTCTTCATTACATAGCACAAGGTCAGATCTAGATAGGATGGAATGTGTCCTAGAGAAGCAAGAGTATTGTAGCTCCTCCGGATTCCACTTCCTCCATATGTCCACCAACCCCGTCTCCCCACAAAATTGGAGGAGAGGGCTACTGGACATAGTAACCGATGGAACCCCAGGTGGGAATCTGTTCAATCTTTTATACATTGTCATGTTAAAATCCCCTGCCACTATAACAGGTACATTTGATTTATCCACAATAAAGTTAATTAGTTCATTCAGAATTTCTGTACCAAATGGCGGGGGAATATAAACGTTGGCCAGAACACACACCTGGTTCTCCACCAAGCAAAAAAGAAAAATATATCGACTGTGCTCGTCTATCTTACTCTACCTGCAGGAGAATACCACCCCTGAATCTACCAAAATGCTCACCACCCTCGAGTAGGAGGTGTGAATAGCGTGACATTGAACGTGGAAGTTCAATGTCATAATATAAATTGTATTTTTTTTAAGGTGTGTCTCCTGCAAGCAGAGAATTTTAGACTTACTCATGTCAGCTATAGAAAAAAATTACTAATCTTTTAGACGGATCCTTCATCCCCCGGACATTCCAAAAACATATCTTTAACCATCTAGGTTGCCTCATGAACTTTACTCTCCTCTCATTCATAGATAACATGTTCCTCTCTCTTTCCTTTTCCCTTTTGCAATTAATCCTACCCCTATCCCTCCTATTTCTTCCTTCTTGAAATAAGTTTCACTATATTTGTTTTCGAGTGCAAAATCAAAAAACTCATATTTTGTGAATCACCCCCATCCCGTATTAAGTCTGTAAATATATACCACTCAATCACACCCTCATTGCCCCTTGTACTCACACTCCCAGTCTTCCCCTTACACACTCCAAAAAACCTTCCCTCCCACATCCATTCCCCCTCTTCCCCTTGCTGCCCTTCTTTGGGCCTATACCAAGGGCTTCTAAAGTGACCGTACCCTCCAACCAAGGTGATATATGCTATTTCCTTTTTGATCCATTTCTCTTATCTAGTATTCCCAAAAAATGGGAGAAAAAAAAACAGGTAAAAAAAATTATGATCCAAAAACACATATTCCCCTTTATCCAAACAAAATACACTCACGTTATTCCCCCTGACCTATTACAGCCCCCTCCCACCCTGTTCCCCCAAACCACTCATAAATATGTGTCCAAAAGTAAAATTTACAAAAAAGACCCCAGAAAAAAAGGGAAAAAGAATGGCAAAAAAGGGAAAGTGTTTTTATCAGTTACATAGTTCTATTGGCTCTCCATTCTCGTTATTTCTCTTCCCCCTTCTACAGTCTCCCTTCATTAGTATCCAGCCATGTTTTCACCTCTGCTGGTATGTTGAAAAAATGAGTTTCCCCCAGGGCTATCACCCGTAAACGTGTCAGGTACAGCATAATTAATTCTTAGCTGTTGCAACCTGCGTTTGATTTCTGTAAACTTAGCCCTTTGTTTCTGTAACTCTGGAGAGAAGCCTGGGTATATGGAAATCCTGACTCCATTAGACAATATATTTCTCTTGCTTTTTGAAGTATGGCTACTCTTTATAGTATAATAATTTAAAAAGAAGAGCCCTCGAATGACCTCCTGGTGATGGTGCTCTAAATGGTACCCTATGGGCTCGCTCGATTGCAAAAAATGCTGACAAAGAGTCCTTTCCAAAGATCCATTTAAACCACTCCTCCATATATTCTATATAGTTAGTGCCTTCACTTCGCTCAGGGAGATCCACAATCCTTACGTTCTTCCTGTGTAATCTATTTTCCATGTCATCTATTTTATATATTTATACATATTTAGTTGTTTCCTCATTGATTTTATCTCTTGTTTCATCGGATTTAGGTCATCTTCTACTGAACTGAGTCTCCCCTTCAAAGCCGTTGTCTGCTTACACACCTCTTGTAAGTCATTCCTCAAAAATGACAGATTTTCTTTTATACAGTGGGGATGGAAAGTATTCAGACCCCCTTACATTTTTCACTCTTATATTATCACTCTTATACTCTTATATTGCAGCCATTTGCTAAAATCATTTAAGTTCATTTGTTTCCTCATTAATGTACACACAGCACCCCATATTGACAGAAAAACACAGAATTGTTGACATTTTTGCAGATTTATTAAAAAAGAAAAACTTCAATATCACATGGTCCTAAGTATTCAGACCCTTTGCTGTGACACTCATATAATTAACTCAGGTGCTGTCCATTTCTTCTGAACATCCTTGAGATGGTTCTACACCTTCATTTGAGTCCAGCTGTGTTTGATTATACTGAATGGACTTGATTAGGAAAGCCACACACCTGTCTATATAAGACCTTACAGCTCACAGTGCATGTCAGAGCAAATGAGAATCATGAGGTCAAAGGAACTGCCTGAAGAGCTCAGAGACAGAATTGTGGCAAGGCACAGATCTGGCCAAGGTTACAAAAAAATTCTGCTGCACTTAAGGTTCCTAAGAGCACAGTGGCCTCGATAATCCTTAAATGGAAGATGTTTGGGACGACCAGAACCTTTCCTAGAGCTAGCCGTCCGGCCAAACTGAGCTATCGGGGGAGAAAAGCCATGGTGAGAGAGGTAAAGGAGAACCCAAAGATCACTATGGCTGAACTCCAGAGATGCAGTCGGGAGATGGGAGAAAGTTGTAGAACATCAACCATCACTGCAGCCCTCCACCAGTTGGGGCTTTATGGCAGAGTGGCCCGACGGAAGCCTCTCCTCAGTGCAAGACACATGAAAGCCCGCATGGAATTTGCTAAAAAAAACCTGAAGGACTCCAAGATGATGAGAAAAAAGATTCTCTGGTCTGATTAGACCAAGATAGAACTTTTTGGCCTTAATTCTAAGCGGTATGTGTGGAGAAAACCAGGCACTCCTCATCACCTGTCCAATACAGTCCCAACAGTGAAGCATGGTGGTGGCAGCATCATGCTGTGGGGGTGTTTTTCAGTTGCAGGGACAGGACGACTGGTTGCAATCGAGGGAAAGATAAATGCGGCCAAGTACAGGGATATCCTGGACGAAAACCTTCTCCAGAGTGCTCAGGACTTCAGTCTGGGACGAAGGTTTACCTTCCAACAAGACAATGACCCTAAGCACACAGCTAAAATAATGAAGGAGTGGCTTCACAACAACTCCATGACTGTTCTTGAATGGCCCAGCCAGAGCCCTGACTTAAACCCAATTGAACATCTCTGGAGAGACCTAAAAATGGCTGTCCACCAATGTTTACCATCCAACCTGACAGAACTGGAGAGGATCTGCAAGGAGGAATGGCAGAGGATCCCCAAATCCAGGTGTAAAAAACTTGTTGCATCTTTCCCAAAAAGACTCATGGCTGTATTAGATCAAAAGGGTGCTTCTACTAAATACTGAGCAAAGGGTCTGAATACTTAGGACCATGTGATATTTCAGTTTTTCTTTTTTAATAAATCTGCAAAAATGTCAACAATTCTGTGTTTTTCTGTCACTATTGGGTGCTGTGTGTATATTAATGAGGAAAAAAAATGAATTTAAATGATTTTAGCAAATGGCTGCAATATAACAAAGAGTGAAAAATTTAAAGGGGTCTGAATACTTTCTGTCCCCACTGTACATTTAAGCTGGTTGGACATTTTACATAGTGAAGACTTATGCCCCGTACACACGGTCGGATTTTCCGATGGACAATGTCCGATCGGAGCGTGTTGTCGCCAAAGTTGGACAGCAGGAGATAAAATTTTCCGACAACAAAATCCGATCGCGTCAATTCCGACCATGTGTGGCCTGTTCCGACGCACAAAGTGCCATGCATGCTCAGAAGAAATGGGACAGCTCGTTCTGGTAAACTTAGCATTCGCAATGGATACAGCACTTTCGTCACGCTGCAATGTTCAAAATGGTTTAATACAGCGCACTCTCTTCTTCTTTATAATGTGACAAGAATTAAGTAGTTTTGCTGCTCATATTCACACACACTTCTCACAAACTTTTATTTGTGTTTTTTTAGTGGGATTCCCTGAATATATTGTTATTAGTTGTCACATCTGACAGTTTTATTTTTTTTATTTTTTATTTTTACTACAGAATATTTTTGTGTGTGTTTTGTGTGTCAAGTTACCCCAACACCATTGATATCTTTTATTATTTAATCTCCAGGAGATTGTTTGGTGTTGGTGTCCCTTGTTCATTTCACATTGTATATTTGAAATGTACCTGAATCCTCACAAACCAACTGTCATTTTTTAAGTAAAACACATAGGAGAGTATAATTCAAAACAAAAATCCTTTATTAAGGGATCAGAACCAAACAAAGAGGAAGGCAACACTGGATCAACAGGAGAAATTAGCGAAGCCTGGGACCCCCACGGCAGACATCAATTCTTCAACATCAAAATTGGTGGCCTGAGGAGTCCATATCTAAGGGAGGGCAGTCTGGTCCAGAATTCGCAGAGATCCGGATAGCAGCAGATGACATCTGTGTCCCCAGGCTGTGGTACCACAAGAGGCTGCGTTTTTTGGCCGACCAGACTGGATCCAGGGCAATCACTGTCTGGTCTTCTTTCCATGCTTCATTCCGGGCTGTGGCTGTGCAGTTGGAGATGTGGCAGGAGGAGGAGTAGGACCTGGAGGAGGAGGAGGAGGAGGAGGACCTGCAGGAGGAGGAGGACTGGGAGGACCTGGAGGAGGACTGGGGGGACCTGGAGGAGAGGGAGGAGGAGGAGGAGGACCTGCAGGAGGAGGAGGAGGACCAACGCGAAGGTGTGTCTGAGGTGTAATTTGGTCCCTCATACCTTTCTCCAGAGCCTCCGATATGAGGGCCTCACACATTACTTTTTGGCTCTCCTCCATCCTCTGCATTTTATATGCTATGAAGGCAGCAATGTTCTCCTCCATGGTGTGTGGTGCTCCCAGGACCTCTGTAGCCCTCCAAAAGAATCCTATAGCAGCCTCCTCTAGGGCACTCCTCCTACTGCCACTTTCTGTTTTCAGGGGGGGTGGAGGGACCTGCAGATCAGCCAGCCGGCTCGGCCCGGCCACCTCCTGGCTGAGACTTCCCTGTGTATGAAAAAGGGACATGGTTTTAGTTGTTGCTTCATCAATCACAATCCTAAATTAGTACTCCCAACTAACATCTAGTTAACATCATTGATTGTACAAGCAGAAATATTTAGAGGAATGCTATACCTGACTCAATCTGGGCTCCTCCACATGTTGCCTGGAAGGCCCAGGTTCGGCGTCAGAAGCCTCAGCCGGGGGGGAAGGAAGCGTGGAAGGAAGACTTGAGAGGGATGGCCTGGGTTCAGTCTGGCCTGCCAGAAAATGCAGCCTGTCGTAGTACAACATCCTGGGGACATAGATGTCATCTGCTGCTCCGGATCTCTGTGAATCCAGGACTTTCTTGCGCTCCCTTAGATATGTGCTCCTCAGGCAACCAATTAATATCTTTAAATAGGTGATGTCTGCCGTGGGGATCACCTGCTTCACAATTACCAACAATTGCACCAGTGCTGCCTTCCTCTTTGCTTGGTTCTTTAAATGGGGGTGTTTAATCTCCCACAGACAGGGCAGCTCCCTTAACATATCTACGAATACTGACATGAAGTCATTATCTTTGAGTACCATATCCATGTTCACTGCAAGACACAACACAGGACAAAACCTAATGTCAGACAAAACTCTCCTAATCTTTTACAATATAGGCCTCAATGTATAAGCAGTATAGGCACAAGTTTGTCTCTTACCTTCGTTCTTACGATCGGCGCCTCCAATGCTCCTTCCTCCGCTCACAGATCTTACGTAATACGCACGCGTGTTACGCTTTATATACACTGCGCATGTGTGTAACTCCGCCCGCCCCTGACTTTCTTTCTAGTCTATTCCCCGCCCCTTTTCGTTCAGCGCAGTGGGTGAAGAGCACATGGCGGAGTCACAGCAGGTGCGTGATAATTGCAGGAACGAGGAGGAGGAGGAGGAAAGCCCGGATCCAGGCACGTCCCGATCCAGAAGGAGACGTTTTAAGGCCACAAATATGTCCTTTGGGGAGATGTTGGAGATGGTCGACATCATGAAGAAGTCCGACTATGACGGAAAATATGGGCCTTGACCCAACCCGAACATCCGAAAGGCCAAGATCATGGCGAAAGTGGTCAGGAGTCTTGAGAGGAATTTCGGGGTCCGAAGATCAAAAGATCAGCTCAGGAAGCGGTGGTCAGACCTGAAATTGAGAGAGCCAGAGCAGTACCGAAAGATCCGGAGAGCGCTGCAAAAAAGTAAGTAGTTGTGCTGTGTTCCTATTCTTTCTGTCTTTATTGCGTTCGTTCTGCTCCATATGCTTTTAGTAATTGTAACGTTTAAAAGGGCAACTTTAATGTTCATGGACCCATTATTCGTTCGTATCAAACATTTTTCTTTCGGCCTCTAAAACACCATTGTTTAGGCCATATGCATTTTCCCACATTTTTTTGGGCCTACTTGGATGCCAAATATTTGTTTGTGTAGATGGCTTTGTTACTAGAATGAAATGCAAACTAGATTGTGTGTAAGGAGAGGACACTGAGCAGCTGTTTTCACATCTGGACACTGGAGCACTAGTGTGGGACCCCAGAACACCCTTTTTATTAGGGGGGCCACACAGGTGCTCCAGTGTATACTATAGGGGGGGCTACATCTGTGAAGCTTGTACTAAACAGGTAAAGTATTGCAGCTTGACAAAGGCCAATAAAAAATATACATCTTGGAACTCTGCTAAAATAGACAATTGTACCCCACTTCCAAGCAATGTTTCCTATTTCTAGTTCTGCCATCAAATATCTGTGTGCTAATTATACCATTTTTTTTTTACATAGGGGAGAAAAGACTCGGAGGACACCCCTCATCCCAGGAGACCAGAGACCCCCCACCTCTGGAAGAAGGGGAAATACCGCAAACCCAAGAAGAAGACGTGGTGGAGATTGGCACCACAACAGGTGAGTGTCTGCGACCACAGGCTCAGGTAAACGAGATGGATGGTGGCAGATTTTTGATACCTATTTTTGTTTTCTTTATCTCTTTTTAGGTGATCGTGATGTGAGGGAGAGAGAACGCTTTACTTCTGAAAGTGCCCAGATCCTCATCGGGGAGATCATGGGTGTAATCTCGAATTGCACAACATACAGCAACAAATCAGTGATGTTATTAAAAAAAATAATAACATCATTGATGTTTTGGGACGAATTTAAACCCCACAAAATCACTTGTTTTATTGTGGTCCAATCTTAAAAAATTTTTTTCAATGTTTTGAAAAGCCAAATTTGGAGGATGCACACAGTGTGCCAACATGTGCTATCTGCCATCACGGGAGATCAATGGACGCGTTTTGGGGGTGCAACCCCTTCCTCAATTATAAAGTAGCGTTGAGGAAGGGCTTGCTCCCCCAAAACACGTCCCTTGATCCCTCCTGATGGCAGATAGCACATGTTGACATTCGTAAATTGGTGTGCATCTTCCAAATTTGGCTTTTCCAGGGGTGATTTCCCCCCATCTGAACGCTATATCAAACCCAGTTCCTAAATACTGATGTCTGATATAGCCTTCAGGTTTTACCTAATGTGAACTTTGTAAGTTCAAGTTTTTTGGCTTTCTTGTTGGTTTTACACAGGCCTGTTTTATCTGAAATGGATATTTCGATTTTTGATAATGCTACAGCAAAAATTGTTATACAACAAACATGTTGGTTTGTTTTAAAAACCTTTGGTAAATGCACATGTGATTGTGCAGGTATAAAAAAGTGGCTTACTCAAGAATGTGTGGATTATTGTCTCAACACTACAACACTTTTGGGGTGATATAATTGCTGTTTTATGCAAAAATGGGGGTTATTTCCTAAGGGCAAATACACTTTGCACTACAAGTGCAGGTTCAGTGCAGTTGCAAGTGCACTTGTAGTGAAATGTGTTTTTGCATTTAGGAAGTACCAGCCAACACTGTTTTTTATAAGGTTACCCAATCACGACATTTTCTGCACTCAACACATTTCTGTCAGGGTCAGCTAAAACAAACACAAGCAGTAAATGTCCACAAAGAATTTCTTTTGGTTGTTTTTTATTTGAAAAAGGTTTCACAGATTGTCTGGCATATTGATAGCCCCCCTACCCGCAAAGAACTCCAGGTAGCGTAACCGGACATCACGGGCACTCAGGGAGGGCAAGCCAGGACGGCCACTTTCAAGCGCGGTCAGTGTTGATGGATTTGGGATTCCGGCCTCAGGCCCAACTGAGCCAGCATAGTTGGCTGAATGTTTTCTTAAAAAATTATGGAGAACACAGCAGGCAAGTATTATATGGTTCAGTTTATACTCCGTTATATGGATGGGTGTCAGAAATAATCAGAACCAGCTGGCCAGGATTCCAAATGTGTTCTCCACCACTCTTCGGGCTCTGGCCAGCCGGTAATTAAAAACCCTCTGTTCCGGGGTGAGGGTCCTCATCGGGAATGGCCGCATCAGGTGGTCCCCCAGCGCAAATGCTTCATCAGCAACGAACACAAATGGGAGACCTTCAACATTGTCCTCTGGAGGTGGCAAGTCCAAGCTGCCATTCTGAAATGCCTGTAGAACTCCGTCTGGGCGATGACTCCACCATTGGACATCCGGCCATTCTTCCCCACGTCCACATACAGGAACTCGTAATTAGCCGACACCACCGCCAACATCACTATACTATTAAACCCCTTGTAATTATAAAAGTATGACCCCGAGTTGGGTGGTGGGACGATATTCCCCCTCCCCCCTCTCATGGGCCATTTCTAACATTATAGGGGGGGAACTCTTGGACAGGTAACCCTCTTCACTTCATTGAGAGATGAATGCCTAAATAATGGGTATTACTTGGAACAGCCCCTCCTTAGTTACACTATTGGCAGACCACTGGACAGGTAAGAAGTGTCATAATACAAAGATATAAATACACACTGTACACATTTGAGCACATTTGAACATTCTGCTATTACCTATCAAGATAATAATAGGATACAAAAACTTTAAACAGTACCATTGGAAAGTATACAGGCAGGCCCTTGCACTACATGCTTTGGGGAATTCATCCATAAATCTGACCAGTAAAGAGATGGGTATAGTGTGTATGGGTTTGGCAAAGTCAGCAGATAGATGATTGAGGATAGAGAATTGTGATCAGCTGACTTAGCAGTTGGGGGAGGGAGGGTTACTAAAAATTATTTGGGGACACCACAAAAAAAAGCCTCTGGCACTCTGCCTGAATTTAAAACGAAAATAACATTACCAAACATTTTAGGGGGTGTTTGGGGTAAAGCACTACTATGGAGCAGATAAAATACATTGTTAAGTGACTACATGAGGTGAATATAGGGCAGGAGACACCATGCTGGGGAGGTTATTGAAGGGCAAATATGTATGAAGGACCTAAAATAATAATTACATAAAAATCCAGCATGCATGAGGACAAAGGGGACATTCACAGCATATTACAATCATGGTAATTAGGGAATGAGGAAAGAAATACAATATATTAGCAAACATTCAATACAATAAAATGTGATATAAAAGAATAAAAATCTTACCTTCATATACTCCTTCTGCAGGACCTGTATGATGGCAGAACAGGTCTCTGGGATAATGATTCCCAGAGCCTGGGGGGAGATGCCTGTCGAGAACTTCAAGTCCTGCAGACTTCTCCCTGTGGCCAAATACCGCAAGGTAGCGACCAACCTCTGCTCCGGAGTGATGGCTTGCCTCATGCAGGTATCCTGCCTGCTGATATAGGGGGTCAGCAAAGCCAACAAACGGTGAAACACGGGGTCTGTCATCCTGAGAAAGTTCCTGAATCATCAGGATTATTCTCACGGATCTCACGGAGCAAAGGCATATGAGAGAACTGGTCACGCTGAAGCAACCAATTCTTGGTCCATGAACTCCTCCCCACCCTGTTCATGGACTGGACTTGTGTCAAGGTCAGGACCCCAACACCAAGCCCCCGCACAGCACGAACTCTACGAGGAGTACGCATACGAAACATGGCTAGAAAACGGTCGGCTGCTCAGAACGAAGTAACAGAACGCACTGAAGAACAGCAAGGCCTGTGAAGAGCGACCTTAAAAACAGCAACGAGCAGGCAAGATCACACAGAGAACTCCGATACGAACTGACTGCACGCACTGAAGAGCAGATACAAACCCACAAGCACAAACTGAACGTCAGAAAACGATCTGAAAGCCACGAGTCTGAAAAAGCGCGAATCGTCTCTCACCAAACTTTTACTAACACGAGATTAGCAAAAGGAGCCCAAAGGGTGCCGCGCTTGGTTCTGAACCGGCCTTTTCTAGTCTCGTCGTACGTGGTGTACGTCACCGTGTTCTTGTCGATCGGAAAAACCGACAACTTTGTGCGACCGTGTGTAGGCAAAACAAGTTTGAGCCAACATCCGTCGGAAAAAATCCTAGGATTTTGTTGTCGGAATGTCCCAACAAAGTCCGACCGTGTGTACGGGGCATTACAGTTGTTGACTGCTTGGAGGATATCTTTCAGGGATGGCTCTCTATCTGTTAGGGCTCTGGCTCCTGGGACTGATACCAGTGTCTCTCTCTCTGTCCCTTTAATTGCTGCCAGTTCACTCTCCTGTGCTGCTGTTTGATCCTGGCTCTTCCTCCCTGCAGAAGGGCCGGTCTGGGATTGAGACTGTTGTGTCCCCCCCAGGGTGTCCACCCTTCGTGGGTGCCTGGCTCAGTATATGGGCGAACTGCTCCAGCTTAGCTGTTGTTTGGTTCCCCTTCTCCTTTGATGCTCGCTGAGATGCAATGGCGCCATCCTGCATAGCCGCCTCCTCCGCTTCTCTCTTCCTGGTCATTGCGGGGGGTGTGCTTGATGTATTCCGGCACTTTCCCCACTGTAGCATGCTCGTATGCCCCCCCAGCTCTATCCCAAGCATTGCTGTTATCCTGCCATGAGGGAGATGCCACACTGCTCTTCTCTGCGAGATGTAAGCTCGAGCTATTCAGTCAGTCAGCCTGTCCACTCATCAGCGCCTCCTCCTCCCCTCACCACACAGCATTGCAATGCATTCAGCATGGGAGCAGGTGTGAGGTCCGGGCTGCTGCGTCTGCTCACTATTAGTGGAGTTTAAAATACAGTTTAATGTAGACAATTATGAAAAGAAACCATAATGGTATTTACTGTATCTGACTATATTTTAAAATTATTTCTAACATACTGTATTTAATTTTGATTTGACAAAAGGCATCTTATGCACAGTTGTTAGAGAACACCAGTGGTCTTTCTGCATTTACAGAAACAGATCCTCTTGAAAAAAAAATGTTTTTTTTTGCGCATAAAGTTGTGTATTATTGCCTAGATACATTAATTGATTGGGCAACTGAATGCCAAATGAGCTACTGTTAATATACGTAAACTTATGCATTTGGGGAAGGGGGTTAAAATGTTATAATCAATGATGGTGAAAAATCAAAAACGCTAACTGATCTGGTTGATTATAGACTTAACAACAGCATGTGACACAAATATTTAGCTTCTAAAATGAGCAAAGCATAGACAGAATGGGCATATGGGTTTATTTAGTAGTAGGATGCTCACTTAACGTAGTGAATGTTTACTTTGCAAAGTATGCCCACTTTGCAAAGTGATTGTTAATAAATAAAGTAAATCTGTGTTCACTTTGAACAGCCAATTACAGTATATGATTAGGTGTTCAAAGTTATCATAGCTTCACCTTATCCATTAACATTAATTTTTTTAAGAGATCTCATGCTAAATCAAGTGAAAACCCTCATCCTTTTTCAAATCAACCCTATGCTATTTCTCCTATACAAAACATAAGTAATACCTTATCATTAAGATGCATTCAGTTTTGGGCACAAATTCACAAGAAAGTTGTAAAATTAGAAGACATGCAGAAAAAGGCAACCAAAGAATTTGTGGGAATAAATGACCTTAGCTATGCATAAAATATTAATTGAAATTCATTTATTCACTCTTGAGAAGGAGCATTTAGGGGGAAAAGATCACCAGATATCAATACATAACTTTTTGATGATCAATACATACGTTCTAAACGCGACAAAGAACTTTCTGAAAGTATCAAACACTTCACGATGGAGGAATTCAGGGCTTTCAGAGATCTTATTCTCATTTTGGAGGAGAATGAGAGGTCTGAGCCCTCAACACCCACTACGGAGACTACGCACACAGCTACTCCTTCACTGTCCAAACATAATAAAAAATTCAAACTCAAGTCTAATAAATTCCCTGATCTTACGAGCAACCCACACATCTGGGCCTTTCTGACAGCCACCATCGGAGATCTGAGGCGACTTACACTGGACCCCTTGCCCAAAAATCTATGGCCTGACCAATTACAATCTCTGTCTAAACTATGTAATTGCCCCGATCTGGTTATAAAACAGTCAGACAAAGGGGGCAATATTGTACTAATGACCGAACAGCAATACATTAAAATGTGCTTGAATATCCTTAATAACAGGGCCTGGTATTGCAAAATTGTGGCAAGCGTGTCCCACCGTTTTGTCAATGAATACAAATCACTCATAGGAGAGGCCTACCACATGGGTCTGGTTGACCAGGATACTTATGCCTTTTTGGATAACAAATTCCCTCACATGGCTACATTCTATGTGCTACCAAAGATCCATAAGAACTTCAAGGCCCCCCCTGGTCGGCCCATAGTCTCTGCAATAGGCTCACTGACTGAGAATGTGAGCAAATTCGTTGATTTTTTTTCTGACCCCCCATGTTCTATGTTTGCCCTCTTACCTTCGGGACACCTTAGATCTCCTGAAACACATTGAGGGGGTGGCGGTCCCTCCCGACGCCCTGCTCATGACTTTGGATGTTGAGGCTTTATACAGAGCATCCCTCACGAGCGGGGTGTCGGGATGGTCCGTTCCTTCCTCATGGAGGAAGACCACCATTTATGGCCCGTTAACAAATTTCTATTAAGACTACTTTTTTCATTTTGACACATAATTGTTTCACGTTTGACGGTTCCCACTACCTCCAGGTACAGGGGGTGGCCATGGGCACATGTTGTGCCCCGGCCTACGCAAACCTGTACCTGGGGGGGTGGGAACATGACATTTTTTGAAACGAACAACTCAGTAGCTACACCAATGAGGTGCTGTTATGGTTAAGGTATATCGACGATATCTTTATAATCTGGGTCGGCTCCCAGCAAGCATTGGCGTCTTTTGTGAATCACCTCAATAGCAACACTTTTAATCTAAAGTTCACTTTCAACAGCGATATACATAAAATTTCTTTCCTCGACCTGGTAATTTACAAAGATCCCAATTATTGCCTGGTCACTACACTCTACCATAAGGAAACGGCAGGGAATATGATTTTGCACGCCTCTAGTGCGAAGTATTCCCTACGCACAATATATCCGGCTTAGAAGGAACTGCACTGTCGACAGTGACTTCAAACACCATGCTGACCTACTTAGGGAATGACTCCTCCAACGTGGATACTCTAAGTCTCTACTCTGCAAAGCCTTTAACAAAGCCTGTGATCAATCTAGGAAATACACTGCTTTATAAAAACAAAATCAAGGTAGAGGAGCACTCAACGGTCAAATTCATTACACAATATTCATATCAACAGTACCAACTGAGCAATGTATTGCAGCAACATTGGCATATTCTGTATGAGGACCCTATCCTGAGCAAGTATGTCAGTGACCACCCAGAGATTGTGTTCAAAAGAGCACCTTCCCTACATGACAAACTGACCAAGAGTCATTTTATCCCCTTACAGGATCACACGACTAATCGAGTGGGTATGTACACATGTGGGCATTGTTCCTTTTTCCTTGGGTCTGTACAGGTCAGAGTCTCCAACTACCCAATGGAGAGATGTTCCGCCCACATTTTCGGGCTGACTGTAACACCCAAGGGGTGGTATATTTGATGACCTGTAAATATGGGGTGTTTTATGTTGGCAAGACCATCTGCCAATTTTGGCAAAGGATACGTGACCACGTTTATTATTCAGCGAATGGGAAGATGCTCAGCAGACATCTTGATCTCTGCCAAAGATTTGACACCTCTGTTGCAACTTTCATTGCTTTGGCAGTAATCCCACAAGACCCAAGAGGAGGCGACTGGGACAAGAGGATACTCCAGCATGAGGCAAAGTGGATCAAACGTCTGAACGCCACACGCTGGCCAGGCATTAATGAAGTACAATCTTACAAATCCTTTCTTGGATAACGACCTGGGGTCGGTTCTCATGGAAATTTAAAGTGCTCGATGTATCACAACGTACTTATAATATAGACATACACTATCGGCCCACTTTCCCTCTTTGCCGGCTGGAGATCCTTCTATCCCCTTCCCCGCCTTTTTGAGTCCCTACTTGGTAGGCATTATTGATCATACCTTTATCAATATAATATTTAGTTGCATTGATGTTTTTTTCATCTTCAATGTCGTGTAATGACAGGATTTTACAATTATAGTCACATTGTTTTTTGCAAAATGTATGTAGATTTATGTATTTAATCACTGTTAATTTGTTCGTTTCTCAGTCTCTATGTACTATGAAGGAGG
This sequence comes from Aquarana catesbeiana, assembly GCF_042186555.1. Taxonomy (NCBI): domain Eukaryota; kingdom Metazoa; phylum Chordata; class Amphibia; order Anura; family Ranidae; genus Aquarana; species Aquarana catesbeiana. Next base: position 259,660,378 of record NC_133325.1, on the reverse strand, counting down.
CTATCCCTCTTCATGGTAGTTAATACTATGTACTTGTATTTATTGGCCCTGCATTTTGGGCCTGTAATGAGGACCCAGGTGAGGCCGGCCTCTGGACCCTATTGACCTGCTGGTGTACTCATTCATATGTGCGGCCGGGTAGCCGCATTCCGTCCCAATCAGGGGATGGATTCTGCGGCTCTTGGTTCAGACCTGTTCCCTCCCTCTAGATATGCATTGGGAACCTCCTCGCCATTTATACCAACATCTTTAGGTTAGTTCCATCTGCCTCTTACAGCGTTCTTACGCTGTTATCTAGGAGGAGCCAATAGGGGGAGCTCTCAGTTCTGTTACCATCAGGACTGCGCTCCTTCCACACGTCCGTGTTCATGACAGTCGGCCCTTTGGCTACTGCGCATGCGCGGCAGGTCGTGGATGTGCGTGCAGCCCTGCCTGGCTGAATCAGGTGTTGCACTTGTTGCACACCTGATTGGGGCATGTACTAAAGGCTAACAGCTTAGCCTCTTACCACGCCACTACTGCTTATGGCGCTCTGACTCCTGGGCGTCGCTTTCACCATCACAAGCTGCCTGGTAAGACTCTTCTCTGGCTCTATCTATAATTAAGGTATACTCCCTGCGGCTACACTCTGTTTGTATGTGTGGATTGGTCACACTGTGCCTTATTTGTTTCTTCCATAGATGGCTTTTGTTTTATTACTATTAAATTGCTTTTATGGGTACTATTAGAATTCCAACTTAGCCTTGCCTGCTATGTCCTATCTGGTGCTTGGTTTGTAAGGAAACAGCTGGCGACTGTTGTTCACAGGATCCGTTCAGCCTGCATTACCTTTCACAAGGTAGGAGTTTGCTTTATTTGCTTTATATACTTATCTGGCTCTATTGGAGGTTGTGGAATAGCTCTCTATCAACAAATCCTCCCCTTTGCTGGTTAGGTATTTGTTGTGGTACTGTTATATGTACATATAGTTATAATAAACGCTGGCTTATTATATATTGTTTACACTCCCTAGAATTGAGACTATTGAGTATCTAATGTAGCGTGGCTATCCGGAGGCATAATTTGGGAATATATACTTTCCAGTTTCTTGCAGCTCCCATTCCATTTGGAGGTAGGCTCAACTGCACAAACCGGTACAATATCACTAGTCCCTTTACCCCCTTTATTGTGTATATATCTTTACCTTCCCATCCTTCCCTTCTTTTCTCCCTCTTTTTTTTTTTTTCTTTCTTCCGCCCTTCCCTTCCCCTTCCTTTCCCTTTCTCCCCCCCCTTCCCCTCCCTCTCCTCCACAACTTCCCCCCCCCCCCTTCCCTTTACCCATATTCCGCCCCACCTTCTCTGTTCTTGTTTTGTTCCTTTTCTTTCGTCTCGTTAAATCTCTCCCACACATGGAGTGCGGCTATATTTTCACCATTTTTTAAAGTTTTACTTGGCCCTACATTAACTCTTCCTTGGCAGCCGGGACCTTTCATTCTACTGCCCTCCTGGGATTTATACCTGCTATGGTCTTTCTACCAGACACGTCCCCGCATGTGAATGTTTGTCACCTGATGTTTGTTGATTGTTGGGTCCACGGGCTGGCTTCCTCATGGTGTTCACGGATACTGATTGAGACGCATTACTGTTAAGGTTTTAAGGTAGTACTAATATTGTGTATTATTTTGGTGTGTGTCCTCTCTCTCTCTTTTCCTATTACAGGTTACTCAAACGGGCTCCTGAAGAAGCATTCAATTGCGAAACATGTAGAGCTATATTAGTTTGATGTCTCATAGTTAGAACAGAGGGCTTGGGTCCTTTTCCCCTGTTGTAAGGGATACCCCTCTGTATGTTTCGATTTATGTGTGAGAGAGTACCAGCCATTACTTTGCAATTATTGCAATGTTTTAAAATGTTTGTGTTTGTGTTTTTCTGTACTTTTTGTATAATAAAATATTCATATTTAATTTTATGACTGGTGCCTACAAAGTCCATTTTTCCACTCCCTTGGGTGTATTTTTGAGTATTTGTAGTTTTAGGACATGGCACTGCCTTACCTATGAAATCTCCACAGCCCATCCTGTGTTGAGATTTGGCAATTCGCCTTTTGCATCAATATATAGCTGGTCTATACAGTAACTTGGAAGTCACTGCAAAAGATGTTTAAATATTTTTTTTTAGGTTTAAAATAAAGTAAAGGTACAAGTAAACATCAGGTTGAACAGCCATGACTGGACCATATTTACCACATAAAGTAAGGATTGACACAGAGCCATGGTGTGTATTCTATAAAAACTAATAGTAATGTCACATCACTGGTCTAAGTGTCAGAAAATAATATATCTTAAATGATAATCAAGATGAGATGAACACAGAATTTTACTTTAGGATTGCAATAAGAATGCTTTTTATGGATGTCGGCATATAAACGCTGCCTAGCCTGAGCCATTGAGCTCTATCAACCAGACTTATTTTTATCCATTTTTGGTGATATCAAAGTTCTGTAAACATCTTTACCTTATGAATGGGTTGCTTTGTGCTTTGTGGAGAAAGAAATTGATTTAACATCCAAGATTCTTTATTGTAATTGCTGTTAAATTTGGCAAAACCTTCCTCAGCATTTAGACCTAGCAGACTCAGTAGATTTAGATACAGACTGGATGCATTTTAGAACATTGATCCAGGAAATTATCAGATTGCTTTCAGGGATAAGAAAGGAGTATTGTTTTTCCTAAGAAAATTGCAACACACTTTATAAGAGCTAATTCACACATTACACAGTAGGGATGAGCTTCGTGTTCGAGTCGAACCCATGTTCGACTCGAACATCGGCTGTTCGATCGTTCGTCGAATTGCGAACGATATGGGCCGTTCGCGCCAAATTCGTGTGGCGCGTCACGGCCCATAATTCACTGTGGCATCGCAGTGCATTGCTTGCTGATAATTGGCCAAGCATGCACTATGACCCGCATGCTTGGCCAATCACAGCGCCACCTTAACAGAGAGCCGTAATTGGCCAAAGCCAAGGAGGCTTTGGCCAATTATGGCTCAGGGGATTTAGTACACGCCCCACACTATATAAGGCCGCCTGCACGGCGGCCCTGTGCAGTGTGTTCCGGTGTGCTGAGAAATAGAGAGAGAGAGAGACAGTGTCATTTCATTTGAGTTAGCTAGATTAGGCAGGACAGTCAGTCAGTTAGCTGCACTTAAAGTGTATTGTCTATATATATGCATCCCAGGTGTTGCATATATATATATATATACACTGTATTCAGTTTAGCTAGATCCGTTCCTGTTATCTTCTAGACTATTTACATTTAGTGCAGTGCGTCCTGCTCACAGTGTTCAGCTAGATCCGTTCCTGTTATCTTCTTACTGACAGGCAGGCTTGTCTTGTTACAGTATTTTGAAGAAAATTACTGGTGTTCTTTTGATCCTATTAGTACCACAGTCAGGCAGCTAGACTATTTACATTTAGTGCAGTGCGTCCTGCTCACAGTGTTCAGCTAGATCCGTTCCTGTTCTCTTCTTACTGACAGGCAGGCTTGTCTTGTTACAGTATATAAAGCTACCTGAAGAAAATTACTGGTGTTCTTTTGATCCTATTAGTACCACAGTCAGGCAGCTAGACTATTTACATTTAGTGCAGAGCGTCCTGCTCACAGTGTTCTGCTAAACCTACAAGTTAGTGGGGTGTGTCCTGCTCACAGTGTTCAGCTAGATCCATTTCTGTTATCTTCTTACTGACAGGCAGGCTTGTCTTGTTACAGTAAATACAGCTACCTGAAGAAAATTGCTTGTGTTCTTTTGATCCTATTAGTACCACAGTCAGGCAGCTAGACTATTTACAGTTAGTGCAGTGTGACCTGCTCACAGTGTTCTGCTAAACCTACAAGTTAGTGGGGTGCGTCCTGCTCACAGTGTTCAGCTAAACCTACAAGTTAGTGGGGTGCTTCCACCTCACAGTGTTCAGCTAAACCTACAAGCTAGTGGGGTGCGTCCTGCTCACAGTGTTCAGCTAGATCCGTTTCTGTTATCTTCTTACTGACAGGCAGGCTTGTCTTGTTACAGTAAATACAGCTACCTGAAGAAAATTGCTGGTGTTCTTTTGATCCTATTAGTACCACAGTCAGGCAGCTAGACTATTTACAGTTAGTGCAGTGCGTCCTGCTCACAGTGTTCTGCTAAACCTACAAGTTAGTGGGGTGCGTCCTGCTCACAGTGTTCAGCTAAACCTACAAGTTGGTGGGGTGCGTCCACCTCACAGTGTTCAGCTAAACCTACAAGCTAGTGGGGTGCGTCCTGCTCACAGTGTTCAGCTAGATCCGTTTCTGTTATCTTCTTACTGACAGGCAGGCTTGTCTTGTTACAGTAAATACAGCTACCTGAAGAAAATTGCTGGTGTTCTTTTGATCCTATTAGTACCACAGTCAGGCAGCTAGACTATTTACAGTTAGTGCAGTGCGTCCTGCTCACAGTGTTCTGCTAAACCTACAAGTTAGTGGGGTGCGTCCTGCTCACAGTGTTCAGCTAAACCTACAAGTTAGTGGGGTGCGTCCACCTCACAGTGTTCAGCTAAACCTACAAGCTAGTGGGGTGCGTCCTGCTCACAGTGTTCAGCTAGATCCGTTTCTGTTATCTTCTTACTGACAGGCAGGCTTGTCTTGTTACAGTAAATACAGCTACCTGAAGAAAATTGCTGGTGTTCTTTTGATCCTATTAGTACCACAGTCAGGCAGCTAGACTATTTACAGTTAGTGCAGTGCATCCTGCTCACAGTGTTCAGCTAAACCTACAAGTTAGTGGGGTGCGCCCACCTCACAGTGTTCAGCTAAAGCTACCTGTAGAAGGTTGGTGGTGTTCTCATACTACAGGCAGGCAGTTGATTTTGCTAGCTGCAGTATCAGTACATATATATATATATATATATATATATATATATATATCCCAGCTTAGTGCAGCTACAGGCCATTAGTATGTCTGGAAGGCCAAGAAGGAGAGGCAGACAGTCACAAGCCAATAAGAGAGGGCAAGCAGGCTCTGTGTCTAGTGCTGGTCGTGGAGACGGTGCATCCTCATCAGCACGTGGCCATAGGACACGCTTGGCCTTTTTTTCGGCAGCTGGCCATGTTGAGCCGCAACATGCGGAAGACTTGGTCGAGTGGATGACCAAGCCGTCCTCATCCTCCTCATCCTCTCTCACCCATGCCCAGGGTACTTTGTCTGGCAAAGCAGCGGCCTCTTCCCTCGGCTCAATGTCATTAGTGACTCCTTCCCTAGCCCCACCATGTCCTCCTGAGGAGTCCCTCGAACTGTTTGACCACAGTGTTGGGTACATGCTCCAGGAGGATGCCCAGCGTTTGGAAGGCTCTGATGATGATACTGAGCTCGATAAAGGCAGTAACATGAGCACGGACAGAGGGGGTGCCCAAGAAGGACAGCAATCTGGCAGTCATGCTCCCCCTGCTGCAGCATACTGCCAGGTTTGCTCCAGTGATGAGGAGGGAGGGGATGATGAGGTCACTGACTCAACGTGGGTGCCTGATAGGAGAGAGGAGGAGGAGGAGGAGGCGGCACATCACCAACGAGGCAGGATGCCCTCCAGGGGCCAGCCTAAGGGCAGCACATTGACTGCATCACACCCCAAAGCTCCACATGTGCAGGGCGCTGCAGTCTCTGCGCGTTATTCAAAAAGTTCTTTGGTGTGGGCCTTTTTTGAGACGAGTGCATCAGATCGCACCGCTGCTATTTGCAACATATGTCTCAAGCGTATCTCGCGTGGCCAAAATATCTCCCGCTTGGGTACCACATGCTTGACCAGACATATGTTGACCTGCCATGCAGTTCGTTGGCAAGCGTATCTAAAAGATCCACACCAAAGTACAAAGAGGACCTCTCCTTGCTCCTCATCAGCTGAGATTTCCAACCCCACTAGACCTTCAGTCCTCTCTGAGACCTGCACTGAGAGGAATGAAGGTGTAGAATTAGGTGTGTCACAGCCAAGTACTTGTGGGCAATCTGATTTTGGTACACCGACGTCAGATTGTACCAGGCAAATTTCCCTGCCCCAGCTGCTGCACCGCTGAAAGAAGTTTGCTCCCAGCCATCCACATGCCCAGCAGTTGAATGCTAGCTTGGCAAAATTGCTAGCACTTCAACTGCTGCCTTTTCAGTTGGTAGACTCTGCCCCCTTCCGTGAGTTTGTGGAATGTGCGGTTCCTCAGTGGCAGGTACCCAAACGCCACTTTTTCTCACGGAAGGCGATTCCGGCTCTCTACCAGCATGTGGAAGGCAATGTCCATGCCTCGCTGGACAGGGCGGTCAGCGGTAAGGTGCATATTACCGCTGACTCATGGTCCAGCAGGCTTGGACAGGGACGTTACCTAAGTTTCACGGCGCATTGGGTGACTCTGCTGGCAGCTGGGAAGGATGCAGGACAAGGTGCAGTAGTGTTGGAGGTTGTTCCGCCACCACGCCTCCAAAATGCTAATGATTGTGACACACCTCTCTCCTCCACCCCCTCCTCTTCTTCTTCCTCAATGGCCTCTTTCTCGGAACCAGCTGTGCTCCGTAGTCGTTCAAGGGGCTACGCAAGTACGCAGGCCAAAAGATGCCATGCGGTGCTTGAGCTGGTGTGCTTGGGGGACAGGAGCCACACTGGGGCAGAGGTTCTGTCAGCTCTGCAGGGGCAGGTTCAGAGGTGGTTGACGCCACGCCAACTTAAGGCAGGAATGGTGGTTTGCGACAATGGCACCAACCTCCTCTCTGCCCTCCGACAGGGACAAATGACCCATGTGCCCTGTTTGGCTCACGTCCTTAACTTGGTGGTGCAGCGGTTCTTGGGCAGGTACCCGGGCTTACAGGATGTCCTGAGGCAGGCCAGGAAAGGCTGTGTGCATTTCCACCGGTCATATAATGCCAGTGCTCGGCTGACGGACCTCCAAAAGGAGTTTAACCTGCCCAAGAACCGCCTAATCTGTGACATGCCCACCAGGTGGAACTCAATGTTGGCCATGCTGCAGCGGCTGCACACGCAGCAGAGGGCCATCAATGAGTACCTGTGCGACTATGGCACCAGGACAGGGTCAGGGGAGCTTGTTTTTTTTTCCCCACGCCAGTGGGCCATGATCAGGGATGCATGCACTGTCCTGTCACCATTTGAGGAGGCCACGAGGATGGTGAGCAGTGACAGTGCATGCATCAGTGACACTGTCCCCCTTGTCCACCTGTTGGAGCACATGCTGCGTGGAATAATGGACAGGGCACTTGAGGCAGAACAGAGGCAGGAAGAGGAGGACTTCCTTAGCTCTCAAGGCCCCCTTTATCCAGACAGTGTTCCTGCATGCCCGCCGATCACACAGGAAGAGGACGAGGAGGAGGAGGAGGAGGAGGAAGATTGTGTCAGTATGGAGGTGGAGCCTGGCACTCAGCATCAGCAGCAGTCTTTAAGGGATCAGTCCCAAGAAACACATGGACTTGTACGTGGCTGGGAGGAGGTGGCTGCGGACCATGTCATCCTTAGTGACCCAGAGGACTCCGGACCGAATGCTTCAGCAAACCTACGCTGCATGGCCTCCCTGATCCTGCAAAGCCTGCGTAAGGATCCTCGTATTCGTGGTATCAAGGAGAAGGACCAATACTGGCTGGCAACCCTTCTTGATCCAAGTTACAAGGGTAAGGTTGCGGACCTTATCTTGCCATCGCAGAGGGAGCAGAGGATGAAACATCTTCGGGAGGCCTTGCAGAAAGGTCTGTGCAACGCGTTCCCAGAGACTGGGAGGTTACAAACTCCTGTTTCTGGACAACGTGTTGCTGAGGCTTCGGTCAGTCAAAGAAGGAGCGGTGGAGAAGGTGGCCGTCTGACCGATGCATTCAGACAATTTTTTGGTCCGCAGCCCCAAGGTATGATCGGTTCCAGCAACCATCGCCAGCGTCTGTTTTACATGGTACAGGAATACCTAGGGGCAAGATCAGACTTGGACACCTTTCCCACCGAAAATCCTCTGGGTTACTGGGTCTTGAGGATGGATCACTGGCCAGAGCTTGCACAGTATGCAATTGAGCTACTGGCCTGTCCTGCATCCAGCGTTCTTTCGGAACGCACATTCAGTGCTGCTGGAGGCGTGGTAACCGATCACAGGGTGCGTCTGTCCACTGACTCGGTCGATCGACTGACCTTCATAAAAATGAATGAGTCTTGGATCACCACCAGCTACCAAGCACCTGATGCTGATGTAACCAAATAATTTTTTTTGAAATCTCAGATCCCTTCAAAGACTGCCTATGCTGATGCTGAGTGACTATCCCTGAGTAATTATCCTCTTCCTCCTCAATCATCACGCTGATAGCTTGTAAGAACATTTTTGGTTCTGGGCGCCACCACCAGTGCCTAAGGCACAATTTTTCAGCCCCTGTTTAACAGGGGCGTGTAATTACAATTTTTGATGTAATACTTTGCAGCAGGGCTCGTTCCTGCATTCCAACTAGAGTGTCTGTGAGGGGTTGCAGTGTTGTGGCACCAGCACCAGTGCCTAAGGCCCATTTTTTCTGCCCCTGTTTAACAGGGGCGTGTAATTACAATTTTTGATGCAATACTTTGCAGCAGGGCTCGTTCCTGCGTTCCAACTAGAGTGTCTGTGAGGGGTTGCAGTGTTGTGGCACCAGCACCAGTGCCTAAGGCCCATTTTTTCTGCCCCTGTTTAACAGGGGCGTGTAATTACAATTTTTGATGCAATACTTTGCAGCAGGGCTCGTTCCTGCGTTCCAACTAGAGTGTCTGTGAGGGGTTGCAGTGTTGTTGCACCAGCACCAGTGCCTAAGGCCTAATTTTTCAGCTCCTGTTCAACAGGGGCATGTAATTACAATTCTTGATCTAATATTTCACAGCAGGGCCCTGTGAGGGCTTACAGTGTTGTGGCCACAGCAACACCTAAGGCCCAAATTTCTGCTGAGTATATAGGGCAGGACCCTACTTTCAAACAACTAACTTACAAACGACTCCTACTTGCAAACGGAAGGAGACAACAGGAAGTGAGAATAAATCTACCCCTAGGAAGGGAAATTCTCTCCTGTAAGAGTTAATATGGGAAAAACATTTCTCCTTTCCACTGATGCTTTCCAATCCATTGGGACAAAAAGTGAGGTGAAATCTTCTGAAGAGGAGGAAAGACAGCAAAACAAATGTCACAGGGGTGATAACCCTTCCCTATGTTTTCCAAAAAGCTTAAAAAAGATTTTTTGGCTGGAGCTAAACACGTTAAAAATGTACCCGTTCAAAATTACAAAGAGATTCTACTTAACAACAAACCTACAGTCCCTGTCTTGTTTGCACCGCCTGTATACTGCTGTTCAGAGTATATAGGGCTTGGTGGCCCCACACCTTTCCTTATTTTAATTTGGGTGTGGGGTTCCCCTTAATATCCATACAAGACCCAAAGGGCCTGGTAATGGACTGGGGGGTACCCATGCCGTTTGTCTCACTGATTTTCATCCATATTGCCAGGACCCGACATTACATTAAACCCGCAAGCAGTTTTAAATGAGATTTTTTCCTTTAAAAATGACATTTGGTGCAGGGACTGTTCTAAACACGGGAAACACGCGTCACTTTACAGGCATACTATAGACACCCCTCAGGTACGATATTTAAAGGAATATTTCACTTTTTTTTTTTTTTTACTTTAAGCATCATTAAAATCACTGCTCCCGAAAAAACGGCCATTTTTAAAAGTTTTTTTTTGCATTGATACATGTCCCCTGGGGTAGGACCCGGGTCCCCAAACCCTTTTTAGGACAATACCATGCAAATTAGTTTTTAAAATGAGCACTTTTGATTTCGAACGTTCGAGTCCCATAGACGTCAATGGGGTTCTAACGTTCGTGCGAACTTTCGGTCCGTTCGCAGGTTCTGGTGCGAACCGAACCGGGGGGTGTTCGGCTTATCCCTATTACACAGTACTGTGACAGTCATTTTACTGCCATTGGAAGCACACACAGAAAACAATGGTTTCCTATGTGTCCTATTCACAGTTCAATGCAGACCGGAGCTGTGCTGTAGCATGCTGTGATAAAATGCAGACATGGTGCTTTTTATCATAGCGTGCTGTTCAGAACCGCATGACACTGTACAGCAGTGCATCATGCTGCTGCACAGTGACATGAATGAAGTGTACAGTTCAAATAAAGTTTGTACAAATACAAAAAAAAAACGGAAGCTATATGTGATGTGCTGAATCACATACCACACTGCCCTCTACCACAGTCGGAAATGGACAGCTTCCAGAGAGGTAAAGCACTCTGGCAGCTGTCTATTCCTATGTAAATACAGTCTAGAAGAGAAAAGGGTTGGGAATTTGTGTGAGGCTTAAGACAGTTACACCAGATTGCCTCCATCCCTGTGCTAAAAAAGTTACCTAGTAAACTGAATTAGGAATATAATCCAAGTTAGTGCACAGTGTCCTTGAAATATCAACCCTCATGGATGTACCCATTCCTGAATAAAAAGGGAGTATATACTCTGCTGTGTCCAATTGTGGCTGCACAGGTGACTAAATGGGAGAGGAGGCATCATCAAGTGCCCAGCAAATGGTGCCAAAACATCCCCCTGTAGAACACCAGATTGTAATTCACAGCGCCTGCGTCACGACGCCGATGGCGATCGACATCAAATGTCCAGCACTGGAAGCAAGGCATCGATGTGCAGGGGGACGTCCTCCCAAACCCTCAGCCTCCTTAGGCGAAGAGGGAGGGGGAGGACCCCCAGTGTGCATCGCAGCTCCCTAAACTAGAAAAGCCACAACAACACCACAGGACTCACAAAACCCACATTTCACAAACACTGGACCTTGAGGAGTGTACCTAAACTTGTAAAAACAAGTGGGGGAAGTAAATGAGTACTAAAAAGAAGAACATTTCCAAGGCCTAACCTGCAGTATTGCAGGACAAGAGAAAAAACACATGAATTTTTGTTTCAGATTGCCAGAAAAACCTATCCATTATCTTAGCCCTCAGCATTGCAGGGAAAGAAGAAAGGAACAAATCTGACACATAATTATATGTATCAGTTCTGCTAACCAGACATGCATGCTTCCACCCCTAGACATATAGAAGAGAAAAGAGTTGGGACTTTTGTGAGGTCTAAGACAGTTGCATCAAAATGCCTCCATCCCTATTTGGCAATAAACAGCCTAAGGGTTTTTGCTTTTTTCCTCTGCCTTGACTAATAATATATTTGGGGGCTTGATGAACAGTTTTTTTTTTTTAACTTTGTGGGCATGTGCCTTTTTCCAGCCTGACTAGGTGATTATGACAAAGTGCTGGTTTGCATAGAAAAGTGGTTAGATTAATAAGAATGAAAGCTATTCACTGTATAGCTTTCTACTTAGTGGGGTAATAAGAAACATAGCAAGCCATACAGAGTTTATTCTAATTAACCATTCCCCTCATGCATTAACGCATGTTTGCCATGAATGAAGCAGGGAGATGCAATTTCTGACCTCATTATGTGTACTGTTTGTGATACTTTTTTATTTACACTAAGTTTGTCCTAAAAAATTGTATGTTAGTGCAAATAAAAAAAGTATCACAGACAGTATTCAATTGTTTCTGACGCAAGTGCACTAATATGGCTACAATCACTTCAAGCATGACCTCCTTATTAAAATTATTGTCTGTTATTAGTCAGTTGGCTGATTCAATGACCTCTGCACACTTGTTCCAGGTCAGAGATTTAAAACTTTGAACCAACAGGTTCACTATGACTGCCAGGCACTTTAGCATTTAAAATAGGAGAGGTGAGAAGTTTAACCACTTGCCGACCGCTTCACGACAATATACATCGGCAGAATGGCACGGGCAGGCAGAATCACGTACCTGTAAGTGATCTGCCTCCCGCGGGCGAGGGGTCTGATCGAACCCCCCCAAATGCCCGTGGCGGTCGGCTTCTGTCTGGCAGCGATCAGATGTGAGGGGGAGGCCATCAATTTGTGGCCCCCCTCACGATCGCTGCCAGCCAATGAGAATCTTCCTCTGCCTCTGTATAGTAACCAGAGGCAGAGGAAGTGATGTCATCGCTCCTCGGCTCGGTATTTTCCGTTCCGGCACCGAGGAGAGAAGACATCCGAGTGAGTGTAAAACATACACTTACAGTAGAACATGCCAGACATACATAACACCCCCCATCACCCCCCGATCCCCCCCTGATCACCCCCTAATCACCTCTCCCCCCGTCACACTGACACCAAGCTTTTTTTTTTCTGATTACTGCATTGGTGTCAGTTTGTGACAGTTAGTGTGGTAGGGCAGTTAGTGTTCGCCCCCTTTAGGTCTAGGATACCCCCCTAACCCCCCTAATAAAGTTTTAACCCCTTGATCACCCCCCGTCGCCAGTGTCACTAATGCCCCGTACACACGATCGGACATTGATCGGACATTCCGACAACAAAATCCTAGGATTTTTTCCGATGGATGTTGGCTCAAACTTGTTTTGCGTACACACGGTCGCACAAAGTTGTTGGAATTTCTGATCGCCAAGAACGCGGTGACGTACACCACGTATGACGAGACTAGAAAAGGCCATTTAAGAACCAAGAGTGGCACCCTTTGGGCTCCTTTTGCTAATCTCGTGTTAGTAAAAGTTTGGTGAGAGACGATTCGCGCTTTTTCAGACTCGTGGCTTTCAGATCGTTTTCTGCGGTTCAGTTTGTGCTTGTGGGTTTATATCTGCTCTTCAGTGCATGCAAGCAAGCTATGAGTGACTTTCATTAGTCATTGTGTTCTTGTTCGTTCGTTGCTGTTTTTCAGGTCGCTCTTCACAGGCCTTGCTGTTCTTCAGTGCGTTCTGTTACTTCGTTCTGAGCAGCTGACCGTTTTCTAGCCATGTTGCGTATATGTACTCCTCGTAGAGTTCGTGCTGTGCGGGGGCTTGGTGTTGGGGTCCTGACCTTGACACAAGTCCAGTCCATGAACAGGGTGGGGAGGAGTTCATGGACCAAGAATTGGTTGCTTCAGCGTGACCAATTCTGTCATATGCCTTTGCTCTGTGAGATCCGTGAGAATAATCCTGATGATTTCAGGAACTTTCTCCGGATGACGGACCCCGTATTTCACCGTTTGTTGGCTTCGCTGACCCCTTATCTTAGCACGCAGGATACCTGCATGAGGCAGGCCATCACGCCGGAGCAGAGGCTAGTCGCCACCCTGCGGTACTTGGCGACGGGGAGAAGCCTGCGGGGCTTGAAGTTCTCGACAGGCATCTCCCCCCAGTCTCTGGGGATCATTATCCCAGAGACCTGTTCTGCTATAATACAGGTCCTGCAGAAGGAGTAAATTAAGGTAAGATTTTTATCCTTTAACCTCCCTGGCGGTTTTCCCGAGTGTGGCTCGGGGTTAAAATTCAGTACCATTAGCGGTAACCCCGAGCCACACTCGGGATCGCATTGCAGGATCCTGGTGCCTCCTTACTTACCTTGTCCCCGGGATCCTGCGATGTCACCCGCAGTGTCCGAGGGCTCAGTCCTCCTCCGAAGCCTCTCCGTGCCAGGCTCCGTTCCCTGTGAGCGGCGTGACGCACGGGGGCGGAGCCTGGCGGCAAATTCAAAAAAATGTCAAAAGCATAACACATACAGTACTGTAATCTTACAGATTACAGTACTGTATGAAATGATTTCACATCCCTTTTGTCCCCAGTGCTTTGTCCCATGCCCTGCATGCAATTTTACATGATATACACTGTTCTTTCTGCCTGGAAACTGGAGATTGTCCATAGCAACCAAAAAGTGTCCCTTTACGTCAAAAGTGGCTTTAGACCAGCTAGAAAACAGCGATAGTAAATTAGAACACTTGCAGAATTGAGCGATAGTGAATTGTGGGGAAATTTATTTTATTACTATTTTTTTTTTTTTTTTTAATTATTTATTTTTATTTATTATATTATAATTTATGTTTTTGTGTTTCAAACTTTATCATACCCGGGATATCTACTAGACTCTGGTTTGGACAGATTTAAGTGTGTTATTGTTAAGATTTACAGACCTACAATATAAAACGCCAAATTTCCATGCAAAATAATGGTACCGCTTTCAGCACCTAAAATCCGAAATAATCATACCACCAGGGAGGTTAATATCACATTTTATTGTATTTAATGTTTGATAATGTATTGTATTTCTTTCCTCATTCCCTAATTACCATGATTGGAATATGCTGTGAATGTCCCCTTTGTCCTCATTCATGCTGGATTTTTATCTAATTTTTTTTTGTCCTTCATACATATTTGCCTTCCACTACCTCCCCAGCATGGTCTACAGGCCCTATATTCACCTCAAGTAGTCACTTAACAATGTATTTTATCAGCTCCATAGTAGTGCTTTACCCCAAACACCCCCTAAAATGTTTTAAAATGTGATTGGTGCTTTAAATTCAGGCAGAGTGCCAGAGGCTTTTTTGTTGGGGTGTCCCCAAATCATTTTTAACCCTCCCTCCCCCCAACTGCTAAGTCAGCTGATACCAATTCTCTATCTATCCTCAATCATCTATCTGGTGACTTTGCCAAACCCATACACACTATACCAATCTCTTTTGTGCTCAGATGTATAGATGAATTCCCCAAAGCATGTAGTGCAAGGGCCTGCCTGTATACTTTCAAATGGTACTGTTTAACCACTTCCATACAGGGCATTTTCACCCCCTTCCTGCCCAGGCCAATTTTCAGCTTTCAGTGCTGTCACTTTTTAAAAGACAATTGCGCGATCATATTACACTTTACTCAAATGAAATTTTTATAATTTTTTCCCCACTAATAGAGCTTTCTTTTGTTGGTATTTGATCACCTCTGCGGTTTTTATTACTTGTGCTATAAACAAAACAAAAGTGACAAGTTTGAAAAAAAACACAACATTTTTTACTTTTTGCTATAATAAGTATCCAATTTTTTTTTTAAACAAATTTTTTCCTCAGTTTAGGCCGATACGTATTCCTCTACATATTTTTGGTAAAAAATATCGCAATAAGCATATATTTATTGTTTTGCGCAAAAGTTATAGCGTCTACAAAATAAGGGGATAGATTTGTAGCATCTGCGATTTTTTTTCACATTTATACAGCAATCCGTGCTATAAAAATGCACTGATTACTGTATAAATGTGACTGGCAATTAAGGGGTTAACCAGGAGGGGGCGCTGTAGGGGTTAATGTGTTGCTAAGGAGTGATTCTAACTGTGGGGGGAGGGGATTCACAAGGGGAGGAGACCGATCGGTGTTCCTCTGTACAAGGAACACACTATCGGTCTCCTCCCATCTGACAGGACGTGGATCTGTGTGTTTACACACACAGATCCACGGTCCTGCTCGGTTAGCGGGCAATCGCAGGTGCCCGGCGGACATCGCGGCCACCGGGCATGCGCACCGGGACCTGAGCGATGTGGCGGGCACGCGCACGCTGCTGACGGCGGGCCACGCGCTGTGCGCCCCCTGGGCTGCCTGGAAGGCTGCACCTTCATATGACGGTGGCACAGAACAACAGCTGCATGTGGTTAAAGTTTTTGTATCCTATTATTATCTTGATAGGTAATAGCATAATGTCCAAATGTGCTGAAATGTGTACAGTGTGTATCTATATCTTTGTATTATGACACTTCTTACCTGTCCAGTGGGCTGCCAATAGTGTAACTAAGGAGGGGCTGTTCCAAGTAATACCCATTATTTAGGCATTCATCTCTCAATGAAGTGGAGAGGGTTACCTGTCCAAGAGTTCCCCCCCTATAATGTTAGAAATGGCCCATGAGAGGGGGTGGGGGAGGGGGAATCTGATAGGTGTACCTTATACTTTGGTGTTTAAAAATTCCCATTAATAAATGTTATCTTGATGTTGGCCAAGGTTTGTGTCTAATCTGCTTTCCATGTTTTAATGTGCAAAAAGACTAATTTTATTTTTTTTCCTCCACAGTTTCCTTCCACGCCACAGGAATGGCAGACTGTGGCCTCCCACTTTGCCCAGCGGTGGGACTTTCCTAACTGCGGAGGGGCAATTGATGGGAAACATGTCCAGATCGTCCCACCACCCAACTCGGGGTCATACTATTATAATTATAAAGGGTTCAATAGTATTGTGATGTTGGCGGTGGTGTCGGCTAATTATGAGTTCCTGTATGTGGACGTGGGGAAGAATGGCCAGATGTCCGATGGTGGAGTCATCGCCCCGATGGAGTTTTACAGGCATCTCCAAAATATCAGCTTGGACTTGCCACCTCCAGAAGACAATGTGGAAGGACTCCCATTTGTCTTCTTTGCGGATGAAGCCTTTGCACTGGGGGACCACCTTATGCGGCCCTTCCCGATGAGGACCCTCACCCCGGACCAGAGGGTTTTTAATTACTGGCTGGCCAGAGCCAGAAGAGTGGTGGAGAACACATTTGGAATCATGGTTAGCCGGTTCCGCCTATTTCTTACACCCATCCATATGGCGGAGTATAAACTGAATCATATAATCCTGGCGTGCTGTGTTCTACATAACTTTTTACGGCAACATTCTGCCAGCTATGCTGCTCAGTTGGGCCTGAGGCCGGAATTATAAATGAACCAACCCTGACGGCGCTTGAAAGTGGCCGTCCTGGCTTGCCCTCCCTGAGTGCCCGTGATGTCCGGCTAAGATACCTTGAGTTCTTTGTGGGTAAGGGGGCCATCAATATGCCAGACAATTTGTGAAACCTTGATCAAATAAAAAAAATTAAGCAAAACTTTGGTGACATTTACTGCTTGTGTTTGTTTTAGCTGACCCTGACCGAAATATGGCGAGTCCTGAAAATGGCGTGATTGTGTAACCTTATACAAAGCACTGTTGGGTGTTATTTACTAAAGGCAAATACACTTTGCACTATAAGTGCACTTGAAAATGCACTGAAACTGCACTTGTAGTGCAAAGTGGATTTGCCCGTTGGAAATAACACCCATTGTCACAGAAAGCAGCAATTACATCACCACAAAAGTGTTGTAGCGTTGAGACAATAATCCACACATTCTTGATTAACAATCTTTTTAATACCTGCACAATCACATGTGCATTTAGAAAAGGTTTTTTAAAACAAACCAACATGTTTGTTGTATAACAATTTTTGGGGTGGCATTATCAAAAATAGAAATGTCCATTTAGGATAAAACAGGCATGTTTCAAAACAGCAAGAAAGACACAAATCTTGAACTTACAAAGTTCACATTAGGTAGAATTTGAAGGCAATATCAGACATGAGTATTTAGGAACTGTGTTTGATATTGCGTTCAGATGGGGTGAAGAAAAAGCCAAATTTTGAAGATGCACACCAATTGCCGAATGTCAACATGTGCTAGCTGCCATCATGGGGGATCAAGGGACGTGTTTTGGGAAAGCAACCTCTTCCTCTCAGCTGCTTTATTATTGAGGAAGGGGTTGCACCCCAAAAACGCGTCCATTGATCTCCCATCCTCAAAATTTCGCTTTTCTAAAAATCGCTAAAACATTTTTAACATTGTAGCACACAAAAAAACAAAGGGATTTGGAGGGGTTTTAAACTCTCCCCAAAACATCAATGATGTTATTATTTTTTGAATAACATCACTGATGTTTTTCTTGAGGTTTTCCAATGCTAAATTACACCCCATGATCTCCCCGATCAGGATCTGGGCACTTTCCGAGGTGAAATGCCCTGGATCCACAACATCACGATCACCTAAAAAGATAGAAAACAAAAAAAAAACAGGTATTATAAATATGCCGGCATCCATCTCTTACCTGAGTCTGTGGTCGCAGACACTCACCTGTTGTGGTGACTAGTTCCACCACGTCTTCTTCCTCCTGCTCTTCTTGTGTTGGGGGTATTTCCCCTTCTTCCCGAGGTGGGGGGTCTCTGGTCTCCACGGATGAGGGGTGTCCTCCGAGTCTTTTCTCCCCTATGTAAAACAAAAATGGTATACTTAGCACACAGATATTTGTTGGCAGAACTATAAATAGTAAACATTGCTTGGAAGTGGTGTACAATTGTCTATTTTGGCAGAGTTCCAAGATGTAGAATTTTTAGTGTCCTTTGTCAAGCTTCAATACTTTACCTGTTTAGTACAAGCTTCACAGATGGAGACACCCCTATAGTATACACTGGAGCACCTGTGTGGGCCCCCTAATAAAAAGGGTGTTCTTGTGTCCCACACTAGTGCTCCAGTGTCCAGATGTGAAAACAGCTGCTGAGTGTCCTCTCCTTACACAGAATCTAGTTTGCATTTCATTCTAGTAACAAACATATCTACACAACCAAATTATTTTCATACAAGTAGGCCCTAAAAAATGTGGGCAAATGCATATGGCCAAAACAATGGTGTTTTATAGGCCGAAAGAAAAATGTTTGATACGAACGAATAATGTGCCCATGAACATGAAAGTTGCCATTTTAAACTGTACAACACTTAAGAAAAGCACATGGAGCAGCACAAACGTAATAAAGACAAAAAGAATAGGAACACAGCACAACTACTTACTTTTTTGCAGCACTCTCCGTATCGTTCTGTACTTCTCGGGCTCTCTTAATTTCAGGTCCGACCACTGCTTCCTGAGCTAATCTTTCGATCGATGTACCCAGAAATTCCGGTGCAGACTTTTGACCACTTTCGCCATGATCTTGGACTTTCTGACATTGGGTTTGGGGTAAGGTCCATACTTTCCATCATAGTCAGCCCTCTTCAGGATGTCGACCATCTCCAACATCTCCCCAAAGGACATATAGGAGGCCTTAAATCTTCACCTTCTGGATCCAGACGTTTCCGGCTCCGGGCTTTCCTCCTCCTCCTCGTTGCTATAATTAGCACGCACCTGCTGTGTCTCTGCCATATGCTCTTTCCCCACTGTGCCGAATGAAAAGGGGCGGGGAATAGACTAGAAAGAACGTCGGGGCGGGCGGACGATCTGTGAGCAGAGGAAGGAGCATCGGAGGCGCCGATCGTGAGAATGAAGGTAAGATGTAAACTTGGGCCCATACTGTTTCTAAATTGAAGCCTATATTGTAATAAGATTAGGAGAGTTTGGCCTGACATTAGGGTTTGTCTTGTGTTGTGTCTTGCAGAGATAATGGATGGCTTCAACGACCACAATTTCCTCCCCGTGTTCATAGACAAATACAGGGAGCTGCCCTGTCTGTGGCAGGTGAGACACCCCCATTACAACAATAAACAAAAGAGGCAGGCAGTGCTGGAGTTGGTGACACCGGTGGTCCCCACGGCAACCATCCCCTATTTAAAAAACAAAATTGATGGCCTGAGGGGCACTTATCTTAGGGAGCGCAAGAAGGTCAAGGATTCCCAGAAATCAGGAGCTGCAGCAGATGACGTTTATGTCCCCAGGCTGTGGTACTATGAGAGACTGCGATTTCTGTCAGACCACACTGAAGTCAGGGAATCCCTCTCTACTCTTCCTTCCACTCTTCCTTCCACCCCAGCTGAGGCTTCCGATGTCCAACCTGGGCCTTCCAGCCAGGAAGAAGTGGAGGAACCCAGCTTGAGTCAGGTATAGTATTCTTCTACAGATTTCTGGTCAATAAAGAAATGATGTTTACTAGATGTCATTATTGATCACTAATTGCTGATTGAAAAAAGTGTTTTACATATCAAGAGACAGTAGTGGGCTAAGGTGCAACCAGGAGGAGGCGGGGCTAAGTGTCAGCCAGGAGAAGCCTGGGACAAGTCGAAGCCTGACAGAATCGCAGGTTCCTCCCCTCCGCCTTCCATACAAAAGAGCGAAGAAGGCGACTCATATGCAGGATTCAGCGCTCAGGCTCATTCAGGAGGCTTCTGCGTCCCTCAGAGCCTTACCCAGTCCTGCAGAGGCCTTTGCCTGCATGGCTGCCACCAAACTGCAGGGCATGCAGGAGGGTCAACGCAAACTATGTGAGGACCTTCTTTATAAAGGCCTAAGTAAGGGGGTGAGTGGTGAACTAACACCCAATACCCACCTGAGTGAGTTGGCCCCGCCTCCTCCTCCTGCCCCAACTCCACCACCAGAGCCACAGTGTGGAAGGAAGCGTGAAAGGAAGACCAGAGAGTGATGGCCCTGGGTTCAGTGTGGTCTGACAAAAGATACAGTCTCTTGTATGACCACAGCCTGGGGACACAGATGTCATCTGCTGCTTTCCGGATCTCTGGGACTTCTGGACCAGACTGCACTCCCTTATATATGGACTCCTCAGGCCACCAATTTTGTGGGAAAATAGTTGATGTGTGCCCTGGTGGTCCAAGGCTTCACCCATTTCTGCTGTTTCTCCAGTGTTGCCTCCCTCTTTGTTCAGTTGTGAGCCCTTAAAAAATGAAATTTTTGTTCAATTATACTCTCCTATGTGTGTTTGCATTCAAAAAGGACAGTTTGTTTGTGAGGAGGCAGGTACATTTCAAAATACAATGTGAAATTAACAAGGGACACCAACACCAAGCAATCTCCTACAGATTATAAATAATACAAGATATCAATGGTGTTGTGGTAACTTGACACACAAAACACACACAAAAATATTATAGAGTAAAACACAACAAAAACAACAATAAAAACACAGCCTTGAAAAACAAAACAAACCCCCAAAAAATACAAAACCAGCCTGGAAGAAAACAAATTACAAACAACCAAAAACTAATTTGGTCAGATGTGACAAATCTAAATATATTGAGGGAATCCCAATAAATAATAAAGAAATAAGTTTGTGAGAAGTCTGTGTGAATATGAGCAGCAAAACTACTTCATTCTTCTCACATTATAAAGAAGAAGAGAGTGCGCTGTATTAAACAATTTTTGACATTGCAGCGTGACGAAAGTGCTGTATCCATTCCGAACGCTAATTTTACCCGACTGAGCTGTTCCGTCTCGGAATTTCTTCTGAGCATGCGTGGCACTTTGTGCGTCGGAACTGGCCACACACGGTCGGAATTGACGCGATCGGATTTTGTTGTCGGAAAATTTTATAGCCTGCTCTCAAACTTTGTTTGTCGGAAAATCCGATTGAAAATGTCCGATGGAGCCCACACACGGTCGGAATTTCCGACAACACGCTCCGATCGGACATTTTCCATCGGAAAATCCGACCGTGTGTACGGGGCATAAGCGATCGTTTTTCTGATCGCTGTTTTAGTGTCACTGGCTAGGGAGGTAAATATTTAGGTTCGCCGTCAGCATTTTATAGCGTCAGGGACCCCCATATACTATCTAATAAATGTTTTAACCCCTTGATTGCCCCTAGTTAACCTTTTCACCAGTGATCACTGTATAACTGTTATGGGTGACGCTGGTTAGTTCGTTTATTTTTTATAGTGTCAGGGCACCCGCCGTTTATTACTGAATAAAGGTTTAGCCCCCTGATCGCCCGGCGGTGATATGCGTCGCACCAGGAAGCGTCAGGTTAGTGCCAGTACCGCTAACACCCACGCACGCACCATACACCTCCCTTAGTGGTATAGTATCTGAACGGATCAATATCTGATCCGATCAGATCTATACTAGCATTCCCAGCAGTTTAGGTTTCCCAAAAATGCAGTGTTAGCGGGATCAGCCCAGATACCTGCTAGCACCTGCGTTTTGCTCCTCTGCCTGGCCCAGCCCAGCCCAGCCCACCCAAGTGCAGTATCGATCGATCACTGTCACTTACAAACACTAAAGGCATAACTGCAGCGTTCGCAGAGTCAGGCCTGATCCCTGTGATCGCTAAAAGTTTTTTTCGGTAGCGTTTTGGTGAACTGGCAAGCACCAGCCCCAGGCAGCATCAGGTTAGTGCCAGTACTGCTAACACCCACGCACGCACCGTACACCTCCCTTAGTGGTATAGTATCTGAACGGACCAATATCTGATCCGATCAGATCTATACTAGCGTCCCCAGCAGTTTAGGGTTCCCAAAAACGCAGTGTTAGCGGGATCAGCCCAGATACCTGCTAGCACCTGCGTTTTGCCCCTCTGCCCAGCCCAGCCCACCCAAGTGCAGTATCGATCGATCACTGTCACTTACAAAACACTAAACGCATAACTTTAGCGTTCACAGAGTCAGGCCTGATCCCTACGATCGCTAACAGTTTTTTTGGTAGCATTTTGGTGAACTGGCAAGCACCAGCGGCCTAGTACACCCCGGTCGTAGTCAAACCAGCACTGCAGTAACACTTGGTGACGTGGCGAGTTCCATAAAGGCAGTTCAAGCTGGTGAGGTGGCAAGCACAAGTAGTGTCCTGCTGCCACCAAGAAGAAGACAAACACAGGCCCGTCATGCCCATAGTGCCCTTCCTGCTGCATTCACCAATCCTAATAATTGGGAACCCACCACTTCCACTTCCACCACTTCTGCAGCACCCGTACTTCCCCCATTCACATTCCCAACCAAATGCAGTCGGCTGCATTAGAGGCATTTTCTTTATATCCTCCCGAGTACCCCTACCCAACAAACCCCCCCAAAAAGATGTTGTGTCTGCAGCAAGCGTGGATATAGGCATGACACCCAGTATTATTGTCCCTCCTGTCCTGACAATCCTGGTCTTTTGCATTGGTGAATGTTTTGAATGCTACCATACACTAGTTGAGTATTAGCGTAGGGTACAGCATTTCACAGACTAGGCACACTAAACACAGGGTCTCCCAAGATGCCATCGCATTTTGAGAGACCCGAACCTGGAGCCGGTTACAGTTACAAAAGTTTGGGCAATATAGTGTGTTTTAGTGCAATAAAATTAAAAAAACTGTGTTTTTTCCCATAAAAATGCATTTGAAAAATCACTGCGCAAATACTGTGTGAAAAAAAAAATTGAAACACCCACCATTTTAATCTGTAGGGCATTTGCTTTAAAAAAAATATAATGTTTGGGGATTCAAAGTAATTTTCCTGAAAAAAAAAATAATTTTTTTCATGTAAACAAAAGGTGTCAGAAAGGGCTTTGTCTTCAAGTGGTTAGAAGAGTATTTTGCAGACCTCACTTTTTGTCACAAAGTTTTGAAAATTGAAAAAAGAAAAAAAATATTTTTTTTCTTGTCTTTCTTCATTTTGAAAAACAAATGAGAGCTGCAAAATACTCACCATGCCTCTCAGCAAATAGCTTGGGGTGTCTACTTTCCAAAATGGGGTCATTTGGGGGTTTGTGCCACCTGGGCATTCCATGGCCTCCAAAACTGTGATAGGCAGTGAAGAGTGAAATCAAAAATTTACGCCCTTAGAAAGCCTGAAGGCGGTGATTGGTTTTCGGAGCCCCGTACACGGCTAGGCTCCCAAAAACTCCCACACATGTGGTATCCCTGTACTCAGGAGAAGCAGCTAAATGTATTTTGGGGTGCAATTCCACATATGCCCATGGCCTGTGTGAGCAATATATCATTTGTGACAACTTTGTGCAAAAAAAATAAAAAATGTGTCACTTTCCCGCAACTTGTGTCAAAATATAAAATATTCCATTAACTCAACATGCCTCTCAGCAAATAGCTTGGGGTATCTAGTTTCCAAAATGGGGTCACTTGGGGGGGTTTTGTGCCATCTGGGCATTTTATGGCCTTCAAAATTGTGTTAGGTAGTGAGGAGTGAAATAAAAAATTTACGCCCTTAGAAATCCTTAAGGCGGTGATTGGTTTTCGGGGCCCCGTACGCAGCTAGGCTCCCAAAAAGTCCCACACATGTAGTATCCCCATACTCAGGAGAAGCAGCTGAATGCATTTTGGGGTGCAATTTTTTGGGTACAGCATTGCATGACCGCACAATTAGCAGTTAAAGCGATGTAGTGCCAAATTGTAAAAGGTGCTCTAGTCAGGAAGAGGGTAAATCCTTCCGGGGCTGTGGTTAAACATTCATGTATTTCTCATGATGTTCTTACTAATTGACCATGGAATAAAATAACCCAAAATATTGTTTGCAGTGCAATATAAAACCACTGCTTGTCTTTTTGGCTCCTATTTCACCTAACCATTCCTGTATATGCCCAGACCTCATAATCACTAGGCCTGATTTACTAAGGTTATAGATTCTTTAGTCAAGTTTCTAATCCTTGAAGCAGATAAACAACAGATATTGCAAGTGTGTGCATATGAAATGCATGTACACACGCAGGTTTATTGAACACACATGTTAATAAAGTCTTTTTGAAGCATACATTTCTTTGTTCAATAACTGCAGCTTGGTATGGATTTTAGAACAGAATACATTATGTTGCAAAGAGTGCATTCAGTTTTAATGTTGGGTAATTTCATAATTATTGTAAATTCTTTACAGTAGACTTAGAAATATGTCAATACAATGAGTTAATGAGGAAATAAATATCAGAATCCCAAATTTAATTTTAATTAATCAATGTTGTAATTGTCTAAATACTATATTTATAACAATCATTTTTGCAGTAACATTTGCTGCTCAAACTACAAAACTCTGGTAATTCTGGCAACTCTATTATGCTAAGAAAAAAATACATCAATGTGATCTTAAATAAACTAAATTTATAGACATTTTTCAGTAAGGTGTGAAATAAATAATGCTCTCATTATTACGCATGGTGCCATACTCTACCCACACATATGAATATAAGCCCTAGGATCATATTAACCGTCTAACCGTGAAAATTCCCACAACACATTTATTATGCATGCATGCACCCAGCCTTGCTTTGTATTGTACATTCACACCTGTGCCCATTTCTGGCATTTGCTCACTTCAAATTACTAGCAGGCACTGCTTTGGTAAATCTGTAAAAAGTTTACTGTCAGCAAAATTGTTAGAGAATGGTTGCAAGAGTGTTCCATCTGAAATTAATGAATGCAGCAGTGAAATCAATGGCGTAGGCAACAACCATTTGAAATTAAAAAGTAAATAAGGATTTTTAAAGTATAAAAAATTCAGAAAAAATCTAACTACTGAAATGAAAATGGTGATTAGACAATTATGAGGGCTGCCATCGCTTTTCTTC
Source organism: Aquarana catesbeiana (assembly GCF_042186555.1). Classification (NCBI taxonomy): domain Eukaryota; kingdom Metazoa; phylum Chordata; class Amphibia; order Anura; family Ranidae; genus Aquarana; species Aquarana catesbeiana. The sequence goes on along the minus strand of NC_133325.1, from coordinate 259,635,484 downwards.
CTTATGAATGTGTTAGGCTTCTTCTTCAAATGCTACGTTCTTGGTACCATATTGTACTCAGGATTCACATCTGTACAATATGGTGTAGTACGGGGCAGATACATTTTTTACTGTATATGTGAATTAGGGTGCCATTCCAAATAAAAGGCAATATTTATCAATGTACTTATATTGTACATTATTGTACATTATAGTACTGTACCTTAAAACACATGTTAAATCAATGCAAAGATATGAATCACCCGTAAGATCCAGGAGCACACTATCCTTGCCTTCCCATCTCATCCTTTATATCCATAAAGATTTTATTGGCAAATACACTCAAATCAGTTTCTTTAAAAGCAGAGGAGAAACAATGTTCCTGTTTTTATGCCATCAGCATTACCCAGCTGGAGTAGATGAGGGAAATGCATTGGTCATTTTGATAGCATGTGCATTAAAGAAATGTGCCTGCTCTGTGACGTCATGCTATCTGGCTCATAATAATCATAGGGGTTGATTTGCTAAAACTGGAGAACAAAATCTGGTGCAGCTTTGCACAGAAACCAACCAGCTTCTAGTTTTTTTTTTGTCGAAAGTTAATTGAACAAGCTGAAGTTAGAAGCTGATTGGCTACCATGCACTGTTGCACCAGATTTTGTACTCTTCAGTTTTAGTAACTCAACCCTATACTGTTAATTTAATTTTGTTGATGATGCTTCTTTTGGGGACAGGGAGTACTCCAACAAGGAGGTTAATTAGAAAGACAAGCACCTGGTCTTCTGCCATTGTTCACAGTACATACAAATGCTGTCTACAATTTTAGCTTTTGCATCGGTTGTGGTAAATGTCTTGCACCCTGCAATGTCTTGCTGCCTTGCACCCTGCAAGGCAGCAAGAAGTTTAAGGCCGAGTTCACACTATTGCGAATTGGATGCGGCTTTCCCCAACCCCTACCCTGCTCTGCCCCTAATTCCACCCCTAAAAACAGCCTCATAAATTATCTCATGATATGACAATGTTTTATGCAATTTTATAAGTGTCCATCAGTGCAGCCGCACCTTTGCCCATCAATGCAGCCTCACCTGTGCCAACAATGCAGCCTCATCTGTGCCCAACAATGTAGCCTCACCTGTGCCCAACAATGCAGCCTCACTGCTCATCAATGCTTCTTCTGCTGTGCCCATCAGTGCAGCCTCCCCTAGGCCCAACAATGCAGCCTCACCTGTGTCCAACAATTCAGCCCAAGCTGTGCTCATCAATGCAGCCTCACCTGTGCCCATCAATGCAGCCTCACTTGTGCCCAACAATGCAGCCTCACTGTTCATAAATGCAGCCTCACCTGTGTCCATCAATACAGCCTCAACTGTGTCCATCAATGCTGCCTCCCCAGTGCCCAATAATGCAGCCTCACCTGTGTCCAACAATTCAGCCCCACCTGTGCTCATTAATGCAGCCTCACCTGTGCCCATCAATGCAGCCTCATTGCTCATAAATGCGGCCTTACCCATGCCCAACAACGCAGCTTCACCTCTGCCCAACAATGCAGCCTCAGCTGTGTCCATCAAAGCATCCTCACCTGTTCCCAACAATGCAGCCTCATCTGTGTCCAAATAGTGCAGTCTCACCTGTGTCCATCAATTCAGCCTCACATGTGTCCATCAATGCCAGTTCACCTTTGCAGGGGAAGAGAGAGGAAGAGGATTGCCAGCCGGATCATCAGAGAGAGGGGAACATCACTGTAACAGCTTTAATTTGAATTGCTGAGTGTTCCCCATGCTACCGTTACATACAGCCCCACCTCCTGGCCTAGGTACTTTGATAGACAGAACATGTCCCGGCATTGGACTGGTGTTCTGTCTATCAAAGTACCTGGGCCAGGAGGCGGGGGTGAATTTGATGGCGAGCACGGGGAACACTCTGCAATTCAAATGAAAGCTGTTACAGCAATGTTCTCCACTCTCTGATGATCTGGCTGGCTCTCTCTTCTCCTGGGTGATCGCTGGGAGAAGGGCTACTATTCAACCCCGCCTACCAGCGTTGCTTGCCCCCCCCCAGGCAGTCCCACACTCGCCAGCAATTATTTTCCACTCGCAATTTTGAGGGGTGCTGTATACACAACTCTACCAAATTCCACTTCTAGGGATACATCTAATGTGTGACGATGTCAGCATAGCTTTGCCCTGACTAGTTTAGTCAAAAATTATGTTTTCAGAAGGCAGGGATGTCATGTCATGTCCTTAACTAAGTTACACCAAAAAATGTGAAAAAAAAATTACTTCTGTATATCTTTTCCACTGAAACAGTTTCTATCAGTTAAAATGCCCATTTTGTTATTATGTTTTTTTAGTAAAAAATATTTTCGTTTTTCATTTTGTTCATTTTGTTCATTTTGTTTTTTTTTTGTTTTTTGGTTCCTGAGATCTTGGTTTGATTTACTGTTGAACAATAAATACAATACATATGTAGTACTGTATTTTGTATCTGCATTACTAGCAAATCACATCAAATTGCTTTTATCTTTAATTAAAAAACAAAAGTAAAAAAAATCTAACCTTGACAGAAAATATTCTAGAATGTTGCTAATCAGTTTTTAGAAAATATTGCCACATTTTCAGTATTTTTATTTGTAATGAAATAAACAATTTAACTTAACTGCAGACTCACTCCAGTTAGAACAAAGAAGTCAAAAGTTAATTAGAGAAGTAATTGAAATGGTTTGTGTACCTATTCTGGAATCCCAGCTCTGATAGGACGTATTGTTTCTCAGTTTCAGAATACAGGTTAATATTTTAGAAATATTCGGAGAGCATGGATTAACATAAAAAATGCATTATACAATACTGTTATCTGAATGTTTTCATCATTAATATGTAAAGCTTTTTTAAAATGTTCATGCTGTTATTATAATGATTTTTCATATTCTAAGATATATAATATTATTACATTGAAAAAGGTCCACTTCAGTTGTTTTCCATATCTCATTGATCTCTGAAACATACGTAGGGGTGATTTACTACAGCTGGAGCAATCAGAATTTGGTGCAGCTATGCATGGTAGCCAATCGGCTTATACAGTACCTGACCGCGAGATTGTGTTTCCAGTGCGATCCCATCACACTGGTTCTCAGCGACAGGGTACTGTGCATGTCATGCTGGCTCAGACAGCTGTCAGACAGGCAGTGCTGACAGCTGTCTGGTATGAATCATGAGGGGGAACACCGTGCCAAATTTTAAATTAAAAAACTGGCGTGGGTTCTCCCCAGGGGCATACCAGGTCCTTAGGTCTGGTATGGATTTTAAGGGAAACCACTTACACTGAAAAATCGGCGTGGGGGGTCCCCCCAATATCCATACCAGACCCTTATCTGAGCATGCAGCCAGGCCGGTCAGGAAAGGGGGTGGGGACAAGCGAGTGCCCCTCCTCCTGAACTTTACCAGGTTGCATGCCCTCAACATGGGGGGGTGGGCACTTTGGGGCCCCCCACCCCATAGCACCTTGTCCCCATGTTGATGAGGACAAGGGCCTCTTCCCGACAACCCTGGCCGTTGGTTATCGGGGTCTGCGGGCGGAGGGCTTATCGGAATCCGGGAGCCCCCTTTAATAAGGGGGCCCCCAGATCCTGGCCCCCCATCCTATGTGAATGAGTATGGGATACATGGTACCCCTACCCATTCACCTAGGGAAAAAAGTGTCAATAAATAAAACACACTACACAGGTTTTTAAAGTAATTTATTAAGCAGCTCCGGGTGTCTTCTTCTGACTTTGGGGGGGTCTTCTTTTGACTTCTCCGCTCTCTCCGGCCTCTTGTCCCGGTGTTCGGCCTTCTCTCCCGGTGTTCGGCCTCTTCTACTGGTGTTCGGCTTCTTCTCCCGGTGTTCGGCCTCTTCTCCCGGTGTTCGGCTCTTCTGCCGGGCTCCTCCGCTATCTTCTGCCGCTCTTTTGCTAGCTGTGGCCCGGTCTTCTGCACCCTCTTGCCCCCTCTTCTCTTCTTCCGATGTTGACACGACGCTCTCTCCCGCTGTAATCTTGTGTGCAAGCTGCGCAACCATTTATATAGGCGGTGACCCCACCCCTTGTGACATCACAAGTACCAGCATGCGCAACATCACCCGATGACCACGCCCCATGCCTATATAAATGGTTGCGCAGCTCACACACAGCATTCCAGTGGGAGAGAGCATCGTGTCAACATTGGAAGAAGAGAAGAGGGGACAAGACGGTGCAGAAGACCAGGCCACCGCTAGCAAAAGAGCAGCAGAAAATAGCGGAGGAGCCCGGCAGAAGAACCGGACACCGGGAGAAGAGGCTGAACACCGGGAGAAAAGCCGAACACTGGGAGAAGAGGCCGGAGAGAGCGGAGAAGTAGGAAGAAGACCCCCGAAGTCGGAAGAAGACACCCGGAGCTGCTTAATAAATTACTTTAAAAACCTGTGTAGTGTGTTTTATTTATTGACACTTTTTTCCCTAGGTGAATGGGTAGGGGTACCATGTACCCCATACTCATTCACATAGGGTGGGGGGCCGGGATCTGGGGCCCCCTTATTAAAGGGGGCTCCCGGATTCCGATAAGCCCTCTGCCCGCAGACCCCGACAACCAAAGGCCAGGGTTGTCGGGAAGAGGCCCTTGTCCTCATCAACATGGGGACAAGGTGCTTTGGAGTGGGGGGCCGCAGGGTTCCCCCCTGCCCCAAAGCACCCACCCCCATGTTGAGGGCATGCAGCCTGGTAAGGTTCAGGAGGGGGGGCGCTCGCTCGTCCCCACCCCCTTTCCTGACCGGCCAGGCTGTATGCTCAGATAAGGGTCTGGTATGGATTTTGGGGGAACCCCCATGCCGATTTTTCAGCGTAGGGGGTTCCCCTTAAAATCCATACCAGACCTAAGGGCCTGGTATGCTCCTGCGGGGGAACCCATGCCAGTTTTTTAATTTAAAATTTGGTGTGGCGTTCCCCCTCATGATTCATACCAGACAGCTGTCAGCACTGCCTGTCGCTCATTGGGAAAGGAAAACAAAAGTTTTCCTTTCCCAATGAGCGAGCCAGCTCGGCGCTGGCTCCTGAGACAGGGCTCACAGCTGTCAAATCTCGCCGATAAGAGCAGCGAGATTGACACAATATCGCGGTCACCTACTGTAACTTCAGCTTGTTCAGTTAAGTTTCGACAATGAGCCTAGGTTCACATTGCTGCGGGTTGGAAATCGTGCAAGTTCAGCTTAACTCACACAATTTCAACCTGGCAATGCAGTCCGATTTCGGGGGCGATTTAACAGACATCTGTGTGGGTTCCTGAACAAATGTCTAGTGAAATCGAACCCAAAATGGCCAAAAGTAGTTCAGGAACTACTTTTGGGGATCGGTGCAGTGCCGGTGCAGCCATGTCAAATCGCATACCAAATCAGACCAATGTGAACCTAGGCTAAAACCTAGAAGCTAATTGCTTTCTATGCAGAGCTGCATCTGATTTTGCACACTCCAGTTTTAGTAAATCTCCCCCATGAATTCTATTTACCAAAAATCAAATCTGGAGATTTTGCACATGTTTTTTGCAAATAGTTTTACAAATTGTGATACATTACATTTTGCATTTAGATCTCTCTGACATGCTGATAATCACACAATTAAAAAATGTAGGTGGTCATGATTAGTGGTGAGCAAACCAAGCAAAGTTTGGTTTACTGGATGTTCGCAGCAAACATTTGCAAACCCTAAGCAGGAAAGGGAATTTACAAAAACTGAAGCAAGGAGAATCTGGAGCAGTTGTGCATAGTAGCCAATCAACTTCAACCTTCAGCTTGTTTAGTTAAGCTTTGAAAATGAAAAATGGAAGCTGATTGGTTGCAAATTATTGTACAGATGGTCCAAACTCTGTGTCCTCCAGTCTTAGTAAATTCCCTTCATAGTGCCCAAACCCAAATTAAGTTTTTGGGAGACAAAACTTGTTATTTTTTCTGGACTTTTTCAAGGCCAATTTGCGAGAATTTGGTAAAAAATGCCATAAGTAAATGGACACTGCCATGGGGACCTAGGATGCAAATTTTTTTATTAAAAAGTACTATTTAGCAGGGATCAGGTCTTTTATTAGGCCTAAAGGGCAACATTCAAAATACACAGTTCCTTTAACCACTTCCCTTCCGGCACATTGTAAAATTATGCTGGCAGGAACCTCTCCTCCCTCCAGGCAGGCATCATATGATGTCCACACCATTCTTGCCGCTCGTGTGCGCCCTGGGGGGGTGTAGTGTGGCAATGTGAGATGAAGCGTATCCCTCGGGACACAGCCCATCCCCAATCAGTGTGTTCAATCACACCGGTCACGAATGTCAGCAAACGGTCGTAACTCATCGTTACTGGGTTCTCTTCCTCACACACTGATCCAAGTCTGGTAACAGTGAGTTACCAATTACAGTGCAAAACATAGTCCCCAGATAAAGAGGACCTGTCTCAAGCCCAGAGTACCCGAGTACCTATCTGCAGCCCAGAGTATCCATCTGCAGCCCAGAGTACCCGAGTACCTCTCAGCAGCCCAGAGTACCCATCTGCAGTCCAGAGTACCCAAGTACCTGTCTCCACCCCAGCGGAGTACCCGAGTACCTGTCTCCAGCCCATCAGAGTACCTGAGTACCTGTCTCCAGCCTATCAGTGTAGCCAAGTACCTGTCTCCAGCCCATCAGAGTAACCGTATACCTATCTGCAGCCCATCAGAGCACCCAAGTACCTATCTGGAGCCCATCAGAGTACCCAAATACCTGTCTCCAAACCCATCAGAGTACCTGAGTACCTGTCTTGTGGAGTCATTTTGTGGGTTTTTTACATTGTCCTTGTGCTCCAGGGCTTTCACAGATGTGGTAGGTAGTCAGGAAATTATATGTGTGGGGAGTAGCAGAATATATTTTGGGGGGGGGGGGAGTTTTGCTATATACAAGCTATGTGTTAGAAATATCTTATAAATTGACAACATTTTAATTTTGTTTCCACATTTTCCAAAAACTTGTGGGAAAAAATGACATACTCAAAAGACTCAAATAATTTACATTGGGGTGTTTGCTTTCTAAAATGGGGTAATTCTGTGGGTGTTTCCATTGTCCTGGTGCTCCAGGGCCTTCAAAAGTGTGATAGGTAGTCAGGAAATGATATGTGTAATTTATGCTCCTAGAACGCCTGACGGTGCTCCCTGCATGTTGGGCCTCTGTATGTGGTCAGGCTGTGTAAAAGTCTCACACATGTGGTATTGCCATACTCAGGACAAGTAGCAGAATGTATTTTGATGTGTTATTGCAAGTATGCCTATGCTGTGTGTGAGAAATAACTTGTTAATATGACAATTTTGTGTAAAAAATTATTTTTTAATTTTCCTAAGAATTGTGGGAAAAAATTACAACTTCAAAAATTACAAAACTCACCATGCCTTAGGCTTTCTACTTTCCAAAAAGGGGTCATGTGGGGGTTATTTGTTCTGTCTTGACATTTCAGGGCCTCAGGAAATGAGATAGACTGTCAGTACATCAGGTGAGATCGGGTGTGATCAATTTTCAATGATTGGTACCATAGCTTGTAAACGCTATCATTCTCACACAGACTAAAAAAATGTACACTCATTTGGGTTATTTTTACCAAAGATATGTAGCAGTATACGTTTTGGCCCAAATTTATGAACAAAAATTACTTATTTACAAAATTTTATAATAGAAACTAAAAAAAGTGTTTTTTTTTTCCCAAATGTTTTTTTTCACTTATATCGCAAAAAATAAAAACCCAGTGGTGATTAAATACCACCAAAAGAAAATTCTATTTGTGTGAAAAAAATTATACAAAATTTGTTTGGGTACAGTGTAGCATGACTGAGTAATTGTCATTCAAAGTGCGAGAGCACTGAAAGCTGAAAATTGGTCTAGGTGGGAAGGGGGTATAAGTTCCCTGTATTAAAGTGGTTAAATACCATGCTTGGTATTGCCATTAACTTGTCCATGAAGTGGCACACCTGTAGGATGTACTCCAGCAACAGGGACTAAAAAACAATATTGCTGCAAACAATATTGCTGCTAAATAACATTTCCTTCCATTTGGGCTTATTTTTCTAAACAAAGCAGCTTAGGGGTCATGGTAGACATCATATACCCAATATGGTCATGAACATATGTGGTCCAAGACATCATCCAGCATCACAAGATGGTTTGTTGACATCCATCAGTCAATAGGGGAGCTGTTATTTGTGATGAGCATCTAGTGGCAGAGGATCATCAGGGCAAGTCATCCAGGAGTCATTCATTGTATTAGATGATGGACATACATCATTGGATAACTTGATTGATGTTTTATTTACATTAAAAAATAAAAACGTTGGTGTCTGTGTGTTATATTACCCTCAGTTCCACCAGGAAATCTGCCAGGACCTCCAGGACTTCCTTTCAAGAATCCCTGTCAGAACTTCTTAAACTCTTATGCCGCGTACACATGAGCGAACTTTACGGCAGACTTTGACCGGCGGACTGGATTTCGTCAGACAATTCGATCGTGTGTGGGCTCCAGCGGACTTTCTTTTCTCAAAAGTTGGACGGACTTAGATTTGAAACATGTTTTAAATTAATCCGTCAAAATCGAGTCCGGTTGAAAAATCCGCTCATCTCTATGCTAGCTCGACGGACAAAAGGCCACGCTAGGGCAGCTATTGGCTACTGGCTATGAACTTCCTTGTTTTAGTCCGGTCGTACGTCATTACATACAAATTCGACAGACTGGTGGATTGTGTGTAGGCAAGTCCGTTCATTCAGAAAGTCCGTCGTAAAGTATGTCGAAAAGTCCGCCGGGCAAAGTCTGCCATAAAGTCCGACCGTGTGTACGTGGCATGACTGACAGAATCCCTTCCAGTGCTACCAATGCCTTGTCAGAGAATCCCTGCTAGGACTTCCAGCATCTCTGCCAGTGTTTCCAATGACATTTTCAGAATTATTACCAGTATTTTTGTTTCCAATCATTTTTATTGGTAGAATTTAAATGATACATACATAATAATTATAAAGAGTTGAAAAAAACGCTATTACGCATAGTCAACCAACAGTAAAGTTCAAAATAGTAAATGACATATAAAGGAACGTTGCTTCTACACACCCTTGATAGTAATATTTCCTCGACTCTACTACCCAAACAGCTAGTCCAGGGTGTACAAAACATCACATCGAAGAAGTACAGAAATTGAAGGAAATGAAGAAAGAGAGTATAGAGTGTATTCTGTGCAATGGAAAAGCTCAATTATTGCCAGTATTTTCAATGGTGCCTGCAGAATTCCTGCAGAGATTTTCTTCAATCTTCCCATTAATACTATTTGCATTTTAAAAACATTTACGGCATTTCCAATGGTGCTCACAGAATTATTGCCAGTATTTTCAGTGGTAATTGCAGAATCTTCACCAGGACTTCCAGTTTAGTGTACAAATGAAAAGCAGCACACCAAACATCCTAGTGTCTAACCACATGCTTGCATTATTTATACTAATATAACATATTATTTACCGCCTCAACCTCCGTAACATCTTCAAGATACGCCCCTTCCTAACCAATGTCACTGCAAAGCTTCTAATCCACTCCCTGGTCATCTCCCACCTTGACTACTGCAACTCCCTCCTCAATGGCTTATCTCTAAATAGGCTATCCTCACATCAGTCCATCATGAACGCTGCTGCCAGGCTCATCCACCTCACAAACTGCTCAGCGTCTGCTATACCCCTCTGCCAATCCCTCCATTGGCTGCCACTCAGCCACCAAATTAAATTCAAGATACTAACTATAACTTACAAAGCCATCCACAACCTGGCCCCCAGCTACATCACTAACCTAGTCTCAAAATACCAACCTAATCGTTCTCCTTACTCCTTCCAAAACCTCCTACTCTCAAACTCCCTTGTCACCTCATCCCATGGTCACCTTCAGGACTTCTCCAGAGCCTCTCCCATCCTCTGGAATGCTCTACCCCAATCTGTCCGATTTTCTCCTACTTTATCCACTTTCAGACAATCCCTGAAAACTCATCTCCTCAGAGAAGCCTATCTGGCCCCCACCTAACAATTGTACATTTATCTTCTTAATCAGCACATCACCCACAGTTATTACCTCTTGTATCTCTTCATGTTCCCTCTTAGATTGTAAGCTCTAAGAAGCAGGGCCCTCTGATTCCTACTGTATTAAAGTTTATTGTATTTGTACTGTCTACCCTCAAGTTGTAAAGCGCTACGTAAACTGTTGGCGCTATATAAATCCTGTATAATAATAATAACATAATTAACAGTATTCACACACAGAACACACCATCAAGTTTATGGAACTAGATATAACAAACCCAGATGTATGGTAAACAGTGTGATATCCATTACTAGAAAACAGAGGACTTACTGTATATGGTCTCAGCTAATAACTTAGAAAAAGATAAATATAGACTGGAGAACACTCCAACAACCTAAAGGGGGTGGATTATAATGACCAAAGCAAGGGAGACAAGTATTGATAAAATAGTATTATTCTTCATTGTACAAATATTGAAATAAAAAGAATACACAGTAAAAGTTTCAAGTGACTTGTCTGAGAAAATTTAGAGTGAGATAATTTATAAAAATGCACACACTCATATGTATACATTTAGGTATAGGTACAGCGCTACCACATGCCGTACAGTGCCAACACGTGCTGTACAGAGTCATCACATGCCGTATAGAGTCACCACATGCCACACAGAATCATCACATGCCGTACAGAGCCACCACATGCCATACAGAGCCACCACATGCCGTACAGTGTCACCACTTGCCGTACAACGCCACCACATGCCATACAGTGCCACCACATGCCAAACAGCACCACCACATTCCGTACAGTGTCATCACATGTTGTACAGCACCACCACATGCCATACAGTGCCATCACATGCCGTACAGAGTCATCACATGCCGTACAGAGCCACCACATGCCGTACAGTGTCACCACATGCCGTACAGTGCCACCACATGCCAAACAGTGCCACCATATGCCATACAGCACCACCAAATTCCATAGAGTGTGATCACATGTTGTACAGTGCCATCACACGCCATGCCGTACAGCGCCACCACATGCCATACAGTGCCATCACATGCCGTACAGAGTCATCACATGCTGTACAGAGTCATCACATGCCATACAGTGTCATTACATGCCGTACAGAGTCATCACAAGATGTACAGAGTCATTGTAACAAGACATCTCACACTCGCTTGAGTGCTTTCGTCATATAATGCTTCCTTCCAGTCTCAATATAAATATCAGATATTTCAACCGCTCACAAGCACAAAACAAGATGATACTTGTTTAGTTGCTGAATATGGACTCTTTTATTAGAACCAAAATACAAGTTTTATATACAGTAAAAGAGGAGGTTCCTCCCTTTTGCTCATATTACTCTAACAAGACAACTGTAACCAGAAACAGAATTAACCAGAGCTAATTAACTAATCCCTTAAAGCAGCCGATGTGACTCCATGCCCTCCTGGGCATTGTTATGATTAATCAGGATTTCACTACAGGTCAGACTTGTTGTCACCGAGCTTCACACAGTAGATTATACATTATCATAAACATCAACACAGAACTCCTTCATGCAATAGCAAGGTTAATTAGCACAAACAACAATAAGTGAAATACTCTTAGAAGCTGTGGCAAGCTAGACTAGACTCATTTACATTATAGAAGACAACAGACAGGTGGCTGGAGTTGATGACATTATCATCTAACAGTATGTGTCCCAACAGTATGAATCAGTCACTATTTCTAATATGGCATATACAGGGTTCCCAGAGTCTGTGTGTCTTGGGGGACATGGACCTGAATATAAAGTAACACAACCTCAAGGGTCCCCAGGCATACAGCTCACAAAGAGCACCGTATCCCAAATGCCAGGGCCCATAATCAGTAGGCAAGAGACTAGTATTCAGTCCCCTCCAAAAGCCTCTGTCTCGGGTGAGTCTGTCACATTTCTCCCCCATCAAAAGTTGACCAACAAGGTCCCAGACCTTCACCTGGTCTGGACATGCGTTAGTCAGGCAGAATGAACTCACATAGTCTGTCCACATGATCTCCTTTCTTGGCTACAAGGAATAGTTGACACCAGTAGGTGTGGGGCAAAGGTCATTTACTCTCTGTCCGGCTGCCAGCACTTCAGCTTGGTGGTTTTTAACATTCCGGGGATCGGTCTGCTGCTGGACAGAGGGGCTGATCACCCCAGTTTCCTGAAGCTGTAGAAACACTGTAGGTGCAAGGCAGAGGCCAGCAGCACTCTGCCCTGTTGCCAGTGATTCAGCTGGGAGTAGCAGCTTCACTACATCAGCTTGTCACCGGAGAGAGGGGCCGACTGCCCTGGCTCCCTGGCTCTCCACATTTGTTGCCCTGTTGCTAGCACTTCTGCTGGGGACTCCACATCATCCGCTTTGGCTAACTGTTGGGGCAGGAGGCTGGATTCCTCCACTCCCAAACTGTGTAGCTGCCATTGGGGAGGTGAGCTGGCTGCTTCCTTTTCCATTCCCTCATCTGGCTGCTGGGACGACATGTCTATGGTACTGTCTCCCAGGTACACGGATATTTGCTGGGGAGGAAAGACCGCTTCCTCCATCCTGGCTAACTGTTGGGGAGGGACGACGAACACCTCCTCTCTGTCATGGGCGTACTGCGCATGGCTCTGCAACTGGCCATGGGCAAAAATGCAGGGAAATGCATTGAGTGGATGCCCCCTTAGACTTTAAAGGACAGGAAAGAATAAATAAGGAGTAGATGAGTATTAAAGACACAGAGATGCCAACTTTATTAATATACAAAAATAGAAAAGTGATTTATGAGAAAAATTCAAAATCATATACAGTACAAATAATGCACCAATGATAAAACATCAAAAATGATTGCATAATATATAATAATAATTATCACCCAAAGCTGGTAATCCAAAGTGTTACTCATGGTGAGTTGAACTCAATTTGAATTTCACAGCATATAACCCGACATGTTTTGGAAAATCGCATTGGAGTGTACTTTTCCTTCTTCAGGGAAAATTTATAAATGGGTATATTATTGTTGTATCTGTAACACAAATGTGTATATGTATAATACAGACATAGTATTTGTGGCATAGGCATCAACAATATGGTTTAGAGCCTAATTGTATCATATTACAAAAATGATGAAAAAATACTTACATATATATATCAATGACTCATTGAGCAGAAAAAAAGATAAAAACAGAAAGGAGAATACAAGCTGGCTGCGTGAGTCCATAGACATGGCATAAAGGTTATCCGTGTGTCCATAGGCTGGAGAATGAGATGCATTCACAAGGGACGCCTGCTTTCACAGTGGCAACTAAATCTCGCCACTATGGAGACAATCATAACAAAAGGAGTAATTAAGTCCACCTGATAATATTGCAGAGTAATAGGGGTAAAGAGATACTGATCAAACAGAATAAACACATGGACAGAAACCATGTCCGTGTATTAACTAGTATAAGAGTAGCATTTACCTTTGAGATATGGAATACAGCTGGCATCAAGGCTTCAGCCAAAAAACTGACACTGAGTATCCAAGTGTCAGTATTATTATACCCAATTAGATTGGTGTGGGCCAATGAGGTGGTTCACTCTACCTGATCAGCTGTATGCATTACAGCTGATCGCGGAGGTCAGAGCATCCCTCTGACATGGGGGCGCATGGCCCAGCCATGCCCCTAGGGGCGTGATGACGTCACGCATCTCCACGTCACCGGCGGGGGAAAGAGAACGCCCGCCGCTCGTCAAGCAAACAGCGGCAGAGGCGCACATAGGCTCCTCTTGATGCAGTAAAGCCAGGGCACGGACAGGATATATGTCCAATGCCTGCCCTGCACCAATGGAGCCCACCCGCCGGGTGTCTGCATACAATGTCACAGCCGAGGATGGGGCTAAGGAGCCACCTAGTGGAGAAGAAGATGTAGGCAGCCAGCTAGTTTACAGTCAAAAGGGAATTTCAAAGACATGAAAGATAATGATAAAAAAAAAATACAATATTGATGATGACAGTGGGCATCACAGATGTTAAACAAGGTTATCATGGAAAACAGACATGAAATTGTTGACAAACAGGATTATACAAAAAATATAAACAAAAAATCTTAGGCAAGATGGAAATAAATGGAAGATTTGAATGCACATACACTTTAACAGTGAAGATGTCTATTTAGGAGCATAGATCCCCGAGAGCGTTTGTAAAGCTTCCTGGTTTACGCTATATATTTAGCAATATTCATAAAGCAAGAGGAGTGTTGCCACAAACAATCCTGCATTACTGATGTATTTTTGGACAGGAGAGAATATTACTCAAGCAATTCCTATAGGTAAAGACAGAGACAGTGTCTTGAAATATAGTAAAAATAACAATATATATAGAAAGATGAGGTTTTTAAAGATTTAATTCACAGACCCCAGAAGTAAACCCTGGAAGAAATGAGCGAAAATTGAACGCCTCATTTAGCCCAGGTGACACGGTGGCCTGTAGATTAAATATCCACTGTAACTCGCATTGGAGGAGGCGCTTATTAAAGTTGCCTCCTCTGGAGTGGAGGTGAATGCAATCTAGCCCCAGGAAAAGAATCTTGGGAATGGAGTTTGGATGTGTCAAGGCCATATGTCGGCCAGTAGGTACCGCAGGATCCCGTTTATGGATTGTGGATATGTGCTGGTATATTCTCTTCCAAAACTCATTATTCATCTTACCAACGTAGTAACAACCACACTCAGTCTTGCAGTTATGGTAGTGCTTGGGACGAAAGTGATGGCCATTTGGTAAAACTATATTGTGGTGCCTATCCATGTATCGACAGTATGGGCACCCTCCACATGAGAAGATGCCCAACATTTTACATGGATCCCCTCTGTGGGATCTGTATTTACTTGTAACTAGCTTGTCACCTATGGAGGGAGCTCTTCAGTACGTGAAAGCGGGTGTATCTGGTACAAATGGAGACAGTAGAGGGTCTGTAGTAAGTAAATGCCAGTACTTGTTCAGAATTCACTTCAATTGTTTGTGTTGTGTTGTATAGGTGGTAATAATTCTAGTAGTGTTGTCAGTGGAGGATAATTTCTGTGTATTGAGTAAATCACGACATGACTGCCCAATAGTTTTTCTATATGCCTTTTTGAGGCTAAAGTTGGACTACCCTCTTTCGAGGAGTCTCACTCTTAGCTTATTGGCTTCATCTTTGAAGATGGCATCGTCTGAACAGTTTCTGCGTACCCTAAGGTACTGGCTGTAGGGTACGGATGCTAAAAGTGGTTTGGGGTGAAAGCTGGTCGCATGTAGCAGCGAGTTCCCTGCTGTAGACTTGCGATAAAGCTGGCTTGAAAGACTGCCATCAAATTGTTTTTTAACAAGTACATCCAGAAATGTAATCTATGTTGTACTATAGGACATAGTAAAAGTGAGATTAAATTCATTCTGATTAATGGAGGCTAAAAACTCCTGTAGGAGCTCGGCCGAGCCATCCCAAATTAGAAACACGTTGTCTATGTAGCGTTGCCATGAAAGTATATGGCCGACATAGACAGACAACAGATCATTGGTAAGCAGTGAGTGTTCCCACTCCCCCAGGTACAGGTTGGCGTACGATGGGGCACAGCAAGTCCCCATCGCCACGCCCTGTACCTGGAGGTAGTGGGAACCGTCAAAGCAAAAAACATTGTGGTACAATATGAATTCTAAGGAATTCAAAATTAATTCAGTATATTCAGGCTTACATTCACTGAATTGTGACAGTTCATGGCGTATTGTGGCGAGACCTTTAGTGTGTGGTATAGTACAATACAAAGACTCAACATCAATGGTGACTAATAAGACACCATCCGTAATATGCAGATCTTGAAGAGTCTGTAAAAAATGTAGGGTGTCCCGTACATAAGATGAAAAACAGGTAACGAGTGGTTTGAGGTGGTTATCTACAACTCGACTAAGGTTTTCAGTGAGATTGCCACAACCGGAGATAATAGGTCTGCTGGGTGGCTTTTTTAATTGTTTGTGTAACTTTGGCAAGGCATAGAACGTAGCTTCTCTAGGATAGCTAGTTCTAACGTACTCCCACATTTGTTTAGTTATAACATTTTGGTGGAAAGCTGAATCCACCAATAGATAGAAATCATGAGTGAATTTGTCAAGTACCGATCGCTCAATTGGTCAATACCATTCAAGATTGCAAAGTATATTCCTACACATCTCGATATATTGGGCATTATCCATGACCACGACATTGCCACCCTTGTCGGATGGTTTGATTACAATATTGTGGTCACAGGCCAACGTATCAAGAGCATCTCTCTCATCGTGGTCAAGATTGCCATGTGTTTTGGAAAAGTTTTTAATATTTCTAATATCTGCTGTCACAAGTTTTAGGAAAAGCAATGCATTGCGATTTGAGCTTGGTAAGGGATACAGGGTTGATTTCTTTATTAGTGGAGGATCGAGAACATGTGATTGTGTTTGCGTGGTAAAAGTCTCATTGACTGCAGCGAGGAGGGCCTCTATATCAACTGAATCAATGATATCCACAGGTTCACTTTCCTCCAGAAAAGTAGAAGGGGTATCATCAACTATGGCTGAAAGGGCCTATGCATTAACTGGATCAATAGCGTCCACAGATTCACTTTCTTCAAATAAGGTAATCAGGCTGTCTAATGCCTGCTCATCTTGATTGGGAGGCCCGAAATCTTGGCCGGATTTTTTGTCATATAGGCTTTTTAACAAAATTTTATGAATAAAGAGGTGGATGTCCTTGATGGCTCCAGATCTGTCAAGATTGAATTCTGGGCAGAAAGTGTGGCCACGTGCAGGGACATCCATCTCCTTGGAGGTAAGGAGATGTAAAGATAGATTAAGCACGTTAAGCATGGTTTTTATTTGTTTGTTTTGTGGATTTTGGATGGATGAGATTGAGCTTTCTTTTGATGGGTCTGTGCATGAGCTCTCATTAAGTCTAAAAAAGTACCGGGAGGTACAGATTTAGAACGTGTAGTAATTGAAGTGGTAGGTATGTGTAAAGAGGATCCAGAACTACTAGCTGGAGTGAGTGTGTCCGGTGGATCACTGTTGGTAGTATACCGAGAGTGACCACCGTTACCTGTCCTTGGTGGTGAGCCCTCCATGTGGGAGGATTCCTCATACAATTCATCGCCACGATGGCGGCCTTGTCGTCTCCGGCTTTGATGATGGGAGGAGGACTGTGGAGGAGAAGAAATAGATGAGTGTACAGAAGATTCATAGTTATTGTTGTTGGTGCGCACTCCTCTATTAGATTTTCCCAATGATTTAACATGGGTTTGATTGGCTTGCCATTTATAAGCTTTCCCATCTTCAAAAGATTTTCTATCTCTCTGCAATTTTTTGTCCTTTTTATCAAGATATTTCTATTGAATTGCTCTAGATGGCTTTTGAGTTTTTCCTCAGATTCAGCATACAAGGGATGCGTTCTAAGGTGCAACATTTGAGTTTGTATTTTTTCTAGTTTTTCATCCAGACCTGTTATACGTTTTTGATACTCAGTAATTAATAGCGACATCATGTTTTTTGAACATAATTTTAAATTTTCCTCCCAAGCCACTTTGAAACTCAGATCAAAGTTATCAAAGGTGGGGAAAATTTGTACCCTGAGCCCAAAGGGGTTCAGGTTTTCAGTAATGTACTCTTCAAAGGATTTAATATGCCAGTATAAGATGGATGATAATTCAGAGTCCAGGGACTCTTTTTGTTCAAAGTCTTTATGTAATTTTGACATAAAAGTTGTCCATTGGTCACCTTGATAGGATGCCATGTGAAAAGGAGGGGGGGAGGGGAAAACAGGGGATACTAAGAAAGAGGGTAAAGGAGTCTACATAAGCAAGATAGTATACATCAATGTTTGCACACCAATTCTTAGGGATTAGAGGACTTATACGGGTATTTGCTACCTTAATGATCAACAAAACATACAGATTATAAGAATTGGGTGATGTGCTAGCCTGCCAACATTCTACATAGCATTGTGAGGAAAAAATGCAGGGAAATGCATTGAGTGGACACCCGCTTGGACTTTAAAGGGCAGGAAAGAATAAATAAGGAGTAGATGAGTATAAAAGGCACAGAGATGCCAACTTTATTAATATACAAAAATAGAAAAGTGATTTATGAGAAAAATTCAAAATCATATACAGTACAAATAATGCACCAATGATAAAACATCAAAAATTATTGCACAATATATATCACCCAAAGCTGGTAATCCAAAGTGTTACTCATGGTGAGTTGAACTCAATTTGAATCTCAGAGCATATATCCCGACATGTTTTGGAAAATCGCATTGGAGTGTACTTTTCCTCCTTCAGGGAAAATTTATAAATGGGTATATTATTGTTGTATCTGTAACACAAATGTGTATATGTATAATACAGACATAGTATTTGTGGCACAGGCATCAACAATATGGTTTAGAGCCTAATTGTATCATATTACAAAAATGATGTAAAAAATACTTACATATATATATCAATGACTCATTGAGCAGAAAAAAAATAAAAACAGAAAGGAGAATACAAGCTGGCTGCGTGAGTCCATAGACACGGCATAAAGGTTATCCGTGTGTCCATAGGCTGGAGAACGAGATGCAATCACAAGGGACGCCTGCTTTCACAGCGGCAAACAAATCTGGCCACTATGGAGACAATCATAACAAAAGGAGTAATTAAGTCCACCTGATAATAGAGTAAGAGGGGTAAAGAGATACTGATCAAACAGAATAAACACATGGACAGAAACCATGTCCATGTATTAACTAGTATAAAAGTAGCATTTACATTTGAGATATGGAATACAGCTGGCATCAAGGCTGCAGCTGAAAAACTGACACAGATTATCCAAGTGTCAGTATTAATATACCCAATTAGATTGGTGTGGGTCAATGAGGTGGTTCACTCAGTCTGATCAGCTGTATGCATTACAGCTGATCGCGGGGGTCAGAGCGTCCCTCTGACGTGGGGGCGCACGGCGTAGCCACGCCCCTAGGGGCTTGATGACGTCACGCATCTCCACGTCACCGGCGGGAGAAAGAGAATGCCCGCTGCTCGTCAAGCAGACAGCGGCAGAGGCACACATAGGCTCCTCTTGATGCAGTAAAGCCAGGGCACGGACAGGATATATGTCACGTCCCAAGATTGATCCGGGCATTTTTTCACAGTCACCCCCAGAAAAGAGTTCTGTTGGGCACCTGGAGGTTGCCTTAAGGGGGGGGCAATGTCATGGACGTACTGCACATGGCTTTGCAACTGGCCACGGGCGCATGGGTCCATTGGGATGTGTTCCAGTCCATAGGCATTCAGCAGTGAATAGACGTGCGCCAGTGACACAGCACATCATGGACGCACGCACAGTAACACAGCTTTGGCGCCCAGTGATCCTTAAAAAGGGCCTCTTCAGAATGCATCCTTGCTGTCTGATCTGCAGCTCATCCTGTACCTGATCCTGAACCTGCATCTGCTCCAGTGTTACCCAGCTTCTCCTAACCTCGCTGCTGTTTCCAGTCCTGACCCCTTGGCTTGCCTTTGACCTGCTCTGTGTTCCTGTTTGTTTGATCTCCTGTTGCCGATCCTGCCTGAACTTTGACCATTCTCTTCCTGCTGCTTCTGTCTGATTGATCCGCTGCTGTGACCTGGCTTGTCTGACCCTGCTCCTGCCTGCAGTCCTGCATCTGTGTGCATCTGCCTACAAGTTCTGCATCCGTGTGCATCTGCCTACAAGTCCTGCATCTGTGTGCATCTGCCTACAAGTCCTGCATCTGTGTGCATCTGCCTACAAGTCCTGCATCCCTGTGCATCTGCCTACAAGTCCTGCATCCGTGTGCATCTGCCTACAAGTCCTGCATCTGTGCACACCTGCCTGCTACTTTTCAGCATTCCTGCATCTGCAGCAATCAAGCCTGTTCCTGTCTCCGCCAAGCGGACTCCATCTTCAGTCAAGCGGAACCTGCAGGTTCTCCTACCTCGCTGTGCTCCGAGGGTCACTGTTTCCACTCCAGTGATCAAGGAACCAGAGCCGTATGAGAGGTCTCCTTCTGCACGTCAGGCTCACCTTCAAGGTACGTGACACTCTCCCTTTTCCCCCTGTATCTGCTGCTGGGAAGTGATTGCCACCTTCTCAATCTGAGCCTCCGGAACTGCCACAGGTGTGGGGCAGAGGTCTTGGACTCTCTGTCCGGTGACCAGAGATTTAGCTGAGGAAGTTCCTTGCAACTCCACAGATACTGCTGTTGGTGCTGGGCAGAGCACAGTGAAGTTTGGCCCTAATACCAGCTCTTCTGCTGGAGGCTCATCAGGTTGTTCTTCCTCAGCAGAAAGGTCTATCAAATGCCCTGTCTCTGCAGCTGGTGTCTGGGGATAGAGGTTCACCATCTCCTGTCAGTGGAACCCAGAAGATGCTATTGGTGCTGGGCAGAGGTTAGCAGAGATCTGCCCTGTTGTCAGCACTTCAGCTTTGGGGATGGCAATCTCCAGATTTTCTACTGCCGATTCTCTGGCATGCTGCTGGACAGGCACATTCCTCCATCCAAGATCATTCCATGCAGAAACAGGATCACCAAGGTCAGTCAGCACTTGCTGCATCTGCCATAAGACCTCCGCATCCATAGCTGCGGGGGCAGGTTGGCAAAGCACACTGTTACTCTGCCACATTGCCGACTCTTCAGCCAGGATTTCAGAGTTGTCAACTGGTATTTCTTGATAGTCCCAGGCAAAGGAAGCCCAGCTCTGGTGCTGAGCAGAGTCTAGCAGCCGCCTGTAGGTGATCTCCAGCTCCCATTCCAGAAACTCTATATCTTCCAGTGCCCAGTGCACTTCCGAGACGTTCAGTAGCACTTCTCTGAAATCCATGATTTCGTCCAGCCGCCACTCCAAATCACTCCCAAAGTTAGCCTCCCCTGTCAGCTTCACATACAACAGTCCCAGGCTGCTGTAGCCAAAGCCTTCCGTTGGGCTGCCATCCACTATCCAAAGACATGCTTGGGATACATGCCACAGGAGGGCTCTGTAGCTCTCATCCAGCCGCATCTCTGCCCAGACCAGCCTGCTTAATTGAGCTGTCTGCTCCTTGTGTGGTTTTTCTCCCCAAAACAGCATTCCCAATCCATACAGGGACCAGTACCTTTCCTAGATGGAGAGGAGAACTTTTCCTTGGTGTCGCTGCTCACGGGCTAGCGTTTCCTTTCAGAGTTCGCAGGGAATAGAATCAAACCATCCCAGCAGGACCTGCTCTGACACTGGTCCTCTGTGCTGTATCTGCATCTCTCGCAACCTCCTTCTGAATTCCTCTTCCATGGCAGCTGGTATCTGTACCTCTCCTCTCCTGCTATCCAGACCTTGGATCCAGGTGGAGGTTTGGATGTCCCAGATTGCAGGAAGTGTCCCACTGCTTGCCACCAATGTAATGAGACATCCCACACTCTGCTTGAGTGCTTTTGTCATATACCGCTTCCTCCCAGTCTAAATATAGATATCCGATATTCCAACCACTCACAAGCAGAAAACAAGATGATACTTGTTTAGTTGCTGAACATGGACTCTTTTATTAGAACCAAAATACAAGTCTTATATACAGTAAAAGAGGAGGTTCTCTCCTGCTCATATTACTCTAACAATACAACTGTAACCAGAAACAGAAGTAACAAGAGCTAATTAACTAACCCCTAAAGCAGCCGATGTGACTCCGGGCCCTCCTGAGCATTGTTATGATTAATCAGGATTTCACTACAGGTCAGACTTGTTGTCACCAAGCTTCACACAGTAGATTATACATTATCATACACATCAAAACAGAACTCCTTCATACAATAGCAAGGTTAATTAGCACAAACAACAATGGGTGAACTACTCTTAGAAACTGTGGCTAGCCAGACTAGACTCATTTACATTATAGAAGACAATAGACAGGTGGCTGGAGTTGATGACATAAACCTTGTTATCTAACCCATTGTATTAAAAAGTGTACAAAAAGGCTATATTCTGCCCAATAAACCATTCAAGATTCTACAAGCTATTTTCGGCTAGACTTGTATTCAATGCAGCTATAATAATATATCTCTCTGATGGTCAGACTGGAGGAAGTGGTATTGCTGACAGAAACACTCAGCGGAGTGTGGGATAGGATCTGTCACAATTGGTGGCAAGCTGTGGGATGCTTCCTCTTGCCTAGGCACACCCAAACCACCATCGGGACCCTCTGCACCTAACAACAAATGGACAATCACTACGCCAGATTCAAGCGCAGCACCTTGAAGGATCTCTTGGAAGCTCATGGAAAAGTCTCCAGCAACAAATCCAAAGTGATTCTCATCACCGAACTAATGGAGATCGACCAGGCCAGCAACCCACCAACAGATACCTCAGAGGCGATAGAGTTCCAGCATGATGTCCAGTCATGACTGGCATTGAATGGTACTCACCTCCTGCAGGAGGTTATCAGTCAAGTGTTACGAGAGGTAACTCCAGCAGGATCAAGGAGCATCAGTTATGTTCAACCGGGAAGCTCCAGCGACCCGCAAAAGCTACCCTATGCTGCCTTATGAATGTTTCAAGACGGGGAAGATGAGATGGATGTTTACCTGCAAATGTTTGAGCGGCAATGCAGTCTCCAAGGTGCCAATGAAGCAGATTGTGTCACGCTCCTCCTCAGTCGGCGAACAGGAAGGGCTGCAGAGGCATACAATAATGTCCCAGACAAGATCAGCCAGGACTAAAAGAAAGACTATTGGCTCGCTTCAGCATTACTCCAGAGGCACACCATTTGAGGTTTTGCAACCTCCACCGAAAGGAGAGAGAGCCTTACACAAAATGGGCTCATCAAATGACCCAAACAGCGGAGAGTTGGATGACCGGGCGCCAAGCTGTTACTAGGGATGAGCTTTGAGTTTGAGTCAAACTCATGTTCGACTGGAACATCGGCTGTTCGCCGAACAGCAAACAATTTGGGGTGTTCACAGCAAATTCGAATGCCGCGGAACACCCTTTAAAAGTCTATGGGAGAAATCAAAAGTGCTAATTTAAAGGCTTATATGCATGGTATTGTCATAAAAAGTGTTTGGGGACCTGGGTCCCGCCCCAGGGGACATGGTTCAATGCAAAAAAACGTTTTAAAAACGGCCATTTTTTTCAGGTGCAGTGATTTTAATAATGCTTAAAGTGAAACAATAAAAGTGTAATATCCCTTTAAATTTCGTACCTGGGGGGTGTCTATAGTATGCCTGTAAAGGGGCACATGTTTCCCGTGTTTAGAACAGTCAGACAGCAAAATTACTTTTCTAAAGGAAAAAAAGTAATGTAAAACTATTATCGCTAGCATCGGCTATAATGAATTGTCGGTCTGGCAATACACATAAAAGTTCATTGATATAAATGGCATGGGAATTCCCCACAGGGGAACCCCGAACCAAAATTTAAAAAAAAATTATGTGGGGGTCCCCCTAAATTCCATACCAGGCCCTTCAGGTTTGGTATTGATATTAAGAGGAACCCCGGCCAAAATAAAAAAAAAATGGCGTGGGGTCCCCCTCAAAATCTATACCAGACCCCTCAGGTCTGGTATGGATTTTAAGGGGAACCCCGCGCCAAAATAAAAAAAACGGCATGGGGTAGCCCAAAAAGTCCATACCAGACCCTTATCCGAGCACGCAACTAGGCAGGCCGCAGGAAAAGAGGGGGGATGAGAGACCGGCCCCCCTCCTGAACCATACCAGGCCACATGCCCTCAACATTGGGAGGGTGCTTTGGGGTAGCCCCCCAAAACACCTTGTCCCCATGTTGACGAGGACAAGGGCCTCATCCCCACAACCCTGGCTGGTGGTTGTGGGGGTCTGCGGGCGCGGAGGCTTATCGGAATCTGGAAGCCCCCTTTAACAAGGGGACCCCCAGATCCCGGCCTTCCGGCCTATATAAAATGGTAAGGGGGTACAAAAGTACCCCTACCATTTCACTAAAAAAGTGTCAAAAATGTTAAAAATGACAAGAGACAGTTTTTGACAATTCCTTTATTTAAATGCTTCTTCTTTCTTGTATCTTCTTTTGTCTTTCTTCTATCTTCTATCTTCCTTCGGTTTCTTCCTCCATCTTCTTCTTCTTCTGGTTCTTCTGGTTCTTCTGGTTCTTTCTCCGGTGTTCTAGTCCGGCATCTTCCTCCGCGGCGTCAGTATCTTCTTCCCTTCTTCTCCTCGGGCCGCTCCGCATCCATGATGGCATGGAGGGAGGATCCCGCTGTGTGACGCTTCTCTCTTCATCTTCTTCTCTTCATCTTCTTTTCTTCATCTTCTTGTCTTCATCTTCTTTTCGGGCCGCTCCGCATCCATAATGGCATGGAGGGAGGCTTCCTCTGTGTGACGCTTCTCATCTTTTGACGGTTCTTAAACAACGGGCAGGCAGGGCCACCCCAGAAGAACCAGAATAAGAAGATGGAGGAAGAAACCGAAGGAAGATAGAAGATAGAAGAAAGAAGATAGAATAAAGAAGAAGCATTTAAATAAAGGAATTGTCAAAAACTGTCTTGTAATTTTTAACATTTTTGACACTTTTTTTAGTGAAATGGTAGGGATACTTTTGTACCCCCTTACCATTTCACACAGGGGGAGGGCCGGGATCTGGGGGTCTCCTTGTTAAAGGGGGCTTCCAGATTCCGATAAGCCCCCCCGCCCGCAGACCCCCACAACCACCGGCCAAGGGTTGTGGGGATGAGGCCCTTGTCCTCATTAACATGGGGACAAGGTGTTTTGGGGGCTACCCCAAAGCACCCTCCCAATGTTGAGGGCATGTGGCCTGGTACGGTTCAGGAGGGGGGGCGCTCTCTCGTCCCCCCTCTTTTTCTGCAGCCTGCCAGGTTGCGTGCTCGGATAAGGGTCTGGTATGGATTTTTAGGGGGACCCCACGCCATTTTTTTTTAAATTTCGACGCGGGGTTCCCCTTAAAATCCATACCAGACCTGAAGGGTCTGGTATAGATTTTGAGGGGGGCCCCACACCATTTATTTTTTTTTATTTTGGCCGGGGTTCCCCTTAATATCCATACCAGACCTGAAGGGCCTGGTATGGAGTTTAGGGGGACCCCCCACGTCATTTTTTTTTAAATTTTGGTTCGGGGTTCCCCTGTGGGGAATTCCCATGCCGTTTTTATCAATGAACTTTTATGTGTATTGTCGGACCGGCAATTCATTAATAGCCGCAAATAGTTTTAAATGACTTTTTTTCCTTTGAAATGTCATTTTGCTGTCAGACTGTTCTAAAAACGGAAATATGCGCCCCTTTACAGGCATACTATAGACACTCCCCAGGTACAAAATTTAAAGGGATATTACACTTTTATTGTTTCACTTTAAGCATTATTAAAATCACTGCTCCCGAAAAAACGGCCGTTTTTAAAACTTTTATTTGCATTGATCCATGTCCACTGGGGCAGGACCCAGGTCCCCAAACACTTTTTATGACAATAACTTGCATATAAGCCTTTAAAATTAGCACTTTTGATTATTCATGTTCGTGTCCCATAGACTTTAACGGTGTTCGCGTGTTCGAACACATTTTTTGCCTGTTCGCATGTTCTGGTGCGAACCAAACAGGGTGGTGTTCGACTCATCCCTAGCTGCTACCATGGCAGATGCGCTCCAGCTAATCCCCCTGGAACAATTCTACGATCATACCCCACTTGAAGTTAGAGACTGGGTAAAGGATTGGCAGCCAGTCACAGTAGATGAAGCTGCCACCCTAGCTGACCAATACGTGGATTCAAGGCGGACTCTACAACCAAAGCCTAAGACCCCAGTTCTGCCTGTCCCCATCATTCCACGGAGCGCTGCCCCTCCACACCAGCCGTCGATCTTCTGTCCCACTCAGTTACCATCTTCATGAGGGAAAGGGGACCTCTCCTACAGATGCAACCAAACAAGGCATGTTAGGAGGTATTGTCCACAGAATGTTTCTCAGGACGCGTGGAACAACAGGCCCATTGGACCTGCCTGGGCTGCTGCACACTGTCTGGAGAGAGACAATGTGACTTACCCAAGTGAGGAGAATATTGGAATTCTACATGAGGCAGACCCTGTGCAAGCTGCCGCTCATTTGCACCATCAACGTGTGGATTAATGGTCGGACTGCCCAGGGACTGCGGGACATAGGAGCTACTCTTACCCTGATACAGTCCCGGATGATAACCCCAGCAGAGCAGACAGGATGGTCTGTGGCTGTGCGGGTGGCTGGGGGAAATGTTATGCGGGTCCCCACTGCCAGGGTTCACCTTGATTGGGGTTCAGGGGCCAAAAAACTGGAAGTTGGAATAATGCAGAACTTACCTGCAGAGGTTTTGTTGGGCAACGATTTGGGACGTTTAAATTCAGCCTTCTCCCTGGCTGTATCCCCGGAAGCCCCACCAGCAAGCCCGGATGGAGGTGTGCTCCCTCGAGGACAGGACCCAGGTAAGACCTGTCACCCCTGACCTAGACTGTACTGCCCCAGCTATTCCTACCCTGACTTAGGCTTCTCTCCAAGACTTTGCACAGGCTACTCTCAGTGACTCTTCCCTAGCTAGCTATAGGGAAGGAGCAGGATTGTACACTGTGGGGTTGGAGGGGGAGCAGGTAGAGTGGGTCCATGGATTACTCTATCATGTAACTGAGGGAAAGACAGCCTCCCATCCACCCAAGTAGAAGCTGGTTGTGCCGCAGAAATATCAGCATGACCTGCTGTGCATTGGGCATGACATAGCCTTAGCGGACACCTGGGGATGTCCTGGACCCTAAACCGTCTGACTCAGTCATTTTTTTGGCCAGGGATTACAGGGTATGTCCAACAGTATTGCCAGACCTGTGACACATACCAGTGGGTGGGTAAGCATGGGGGCCCACTGAAAGCTTACCTACACCCTTACCGATTGATGAACCCTTTAGCCATGTTCCCGTAGACCTGGTTGGACCATTGCCCCTACCTACGTCACGGGGAATGCCACAGGGAAGTCCCGTCATGTCCCGTGCGTCAGAGGGGGGCGGGGTCACCGGGTGGCCCCGCCCCCCCGTTATTTAAGAACTGTCAGACGAGGAGCGCCGTCACACAGCGGGAGCCTCCCTCCATGCCAGCATGGATTGCGGAGCGGCCCGGAGAAGAAAATGAAGAAGAGAAGAAGAGAAGAAAAGAAGAAGAGAAGAGCGGGAGCCTCCCCCCATGCCATGGGTGCGGAGCGGCCCGAGGAGAAGAAGATAGAAGACGCCGCGGAGGAGATGCTGGACGAGAACGCCGGAGGAAGAACCAGAAGAGCCAGAAGAACCAGAAGATGAAGGAAGATAGAAGAAAGAAGAAGCATTTAAATAAAGGAATTGTCAAAAACTGTCTCTTGTCATTTTTAACATTTTTGACACTTTTTTCGTGAAATGGTAGGGGTACTTATGTACCCCCTTACCATTTCACACAGGGGGGGGCCGGGATCTGGGGGTCACCTTGTTAAAGGGGGCTTCCAGATTCCGATAAGCCCCCCGCTCGCAGACCCCCACAACCACCGGCCAGGGTTGTGGGGATGAGGCCCTTGTCCTCATCAACATGGGGACAAGGTGTTTTGGGGGGCTACCCCAAAGCACCCTCCCAATGTTGAGGGCATGTGGCCTGGTATGGTTCAGGAGGGAGGGGGGGCCGCACTCTCGTCCCCCCCTCTTTTCCTGCGGCCTGCCAGGTTGCGTGCTCGGATAAGGGTCTGGTATGGATTTTTGGGGGGACCCCACGCCGTTTTTTTTTTTTTTTTGGCGCGGGGTTCCCCTTAAAATCCATACCAGACCTGAAGGGTCTGGTATGGAATTTAGGGGGAACCCCACGTCATTTTTTTTTTTTAAATTTTGGCCGGGGTTCCCCTTAATATCCATATCAGACCTGAAGGGCCTGGTATGGAATTTAGGGGGACTCCCACGTCATTTTTTTTTTTTAATTTTGGTTCGGGGTTCCCCTTTGGGGAATTCCCATGCCGTTTTTATCAATGAACTTCTATGTGTATTGTCGGCAATGCAATAGCCACGGGTAGTTTTAAATTAGTTTTTTCCTTCAAAATGTCATTTTGCTGTCAGACTGTTCTAAACACAGGAAACATGCGCCCCTTTACAGGCATACTATAGACACCCCCCAGGTACGAAATTTAAAGGGATATTACGCTTTTATTGTTTGACTTTAAGCATTATTAAAATCACTGCTCCTGAAAAAACGGACGTTTTTAAAACTTTTTTTTGCATTGATCCATGTCCCCTGGGGCAGGACCCGGATCCCCAAACACTTTTTATGACAATAACTTGCATATTAGCCTTTAAAATTAGCACTTTTGATTATTCATGTTCGTGTCCCATAGACTTTAACGGTGTTCGCTTGTTCGAACGAACTTTTTTCCTGTTCGCATGTTCTGGTGCGAACCGAACAGGGGGGTGTTCGGCTCATCCCTACTATACAGTATGTGATCCAGCTGTGGAAGATTCTGAGGACCTTCCCCTGCTGGTGCTCCCAGACCTAAGTAGGATTACTGCAGGGATAGAGACGATAAAGCTTGACGACCAGCTAGGGCCGACCCAGAGAGAACAAGCTAGCAGGTCCTTAGTCAGAGAAGGGAAATATTCTCCACATTCCCTGGGTACACTACTATGACAGTGCACTGAGTGGAGACCCCGGGACAACTGCCATTAAGACAGGTGGCTTACCGGATAACTGACACAGTGAGAGAAAGAATGTGTCATGAGATTAAGGAGATGCTTGAGTTGGGAGTCAATGAGTCATCCAGCAGCCCCTGGGCTTCCCCGGTGGTCCTCGTACCGAAGCGGGATGGCACGACTCACTTCTGCGTAGACTACCGCAGATTAAATGATTGCACCACCACTGACACTTACCCTATGCCCCGGGTGGATGATCTGTTAGATCGCATTGCTCAGGGAAAATTCCTGACAACCATCGACCTATGCAAAGAGTACTGGCAAATTCCTCTGGATGCGGAATCTATTCTGAAGTCGGCATTCATTAACCCATTTGGCCTATACCAGTCTAAAGTAATGCCATTTGGGATGAAGAATGCACCGGTGACTTTCCAGAGGATGGTAGACCAAATCCTTGATGGCCTCCAGGACTATGCTTGTGCATATCTGGACGACATTGTGATCTACAGTGATACCTGGGAGGACAATCTGGTTCACCTGGGTGTTATGTTAGACCACATCAAGGCTACAGGACTAACCCTTGGGCCAGAAAAATGCAGCATAGGGATGTCCGAGGTACAGTACCTTGGACATCGAGTAGGCAGTGGACAAAAACGACCCGAGCCTGCTAAGTTTGAGGCAGTTGCCAAGTGGCCGACCCCCCATATTAAAACTCAGGTCCTGGCGTTCCTCGGCACAGCTGGGTACTATAGGAAGTTTGTCCCGCAATATAGTTCCATCGCTAAGCCCCTGACAGACCTGATTAAGAAGCACCTTCCCCGACAGCTACTGTGGTCCCCAGAGTGTGAAGCGTCCTTCCATCGATTAAATAATGCACTAACTTCAGCTCCTGTTCTAGCTGCCCCTGACCCAACCAAACATTTTTGTGTCCACACAGATGCCTCTACATTCGGGCTGGGGGCAGTACTGAGCCACTGAGTAACTATGTAACTATGTAAGTAGGACCTGATGGCGGTGAGCACCCAGTGGCCTACATCAGTCAGAAGCTGCTACCCAGGGAAGTTGGTTATGCAGCTGTGGAGAAGGAGAGCAATTGTGTGGGCTCTCAAGAAATTCCAACCTTATCTCTACGGACAATCTTTTACAGTGCTCACTGACCACATTAATTTGGCTTAACCGGGTCTCCGGGGATAATGGACGTTTGTTACGATGGAGCTTGGCCCTGCAGCCTTACAATTTTACCATCCAGTATCGGCCAGGAAAGCAGAATGGGAACGCTGATGGACTTTCCCGGCAAACTGAACTATTAGACTCTCCAGGACTGACCCGTGGTGGATCTAGTTGGGTCTGCTGGACTATGGGACAGGGGGGGCACTAATGCAGACACTGGCTGCAGGGACCTTGCGGTATTACTGACAGAAGCACTCAGCGAAGTGTGGCACAGTAGGTATTGGCCTCTGTACATGGCTGTGCCCTCCTGTGTAGGTAGGTATCGGCCTGTAGGCACACACAAAGAAAGTGACTTACCTCCATGCAGTACAGGCCCTCAGCTCAGGCCTCATCTCAGTAGCAAGGCCACTATGGTAACACATGATTAGCATGTATGTTGCCCCATTTCCCTCCGCCAAGCAGCACTCACTTCACCTCCATCTCCTCTTTGGTAATCAACTGTAGGTGTCCTGTCAAATAATGCCTCCCATCAGATAAGGCATCCGATGAACCTTGCATGAGCAGTAATGGCTCTGTACAACATGTGATGAAACTGTACAGCATATGATGCCACTGTACGGCATGTGATGACACTATATGGCATGTGATGACACTGTATGGCATGTGATGGCTCTGTACGGCATGTGATGGCATTGTACAGCATGTGATGGAACTGTGCGGCGTGTGATGGCACTGTACAACATAATGACACTGCACGGCATGTGATGACTCTGTATGGCATGTTATTGGAACTGAACGGCATGTGATGCACTGTACGGCATGTGATGACACTGTACAACATGTAATGACACTGTACGGCATGTGATAACACTGTACGGCATGTGATGGCACTGTACGGCATGTGATGGCACTGTACGGCATGTGATGGCACTGTACAACATGTAATGACACTGTACGGCATGTGAATACTCTGTATGGCATATGATGGCACTGAATGGCATGTGATGGCACTGTATGGCATGTGATGACACTGTACTACATATAATGACACTGTACGGCATGTGATGGCACTGTACGGCATGTGATGGCATTGTACACCATGTAATGACACTGTACGAAATGTGATGGCACTGTACAACATGCAATGACACTGTATGGCATATGATGGCACTGTACGGCATGTGGTGACACTGTACAACATGTACAACATGTGATCACACTGTAGGGCATGTAATGACACTGTATGACATGTGATGGCTCTGTACGACATGTGAAGGCACTGTACGGAATGTGATGGCACTGTACGGCATGTGATAACTCTGTATGGCATGTGATGGCACTGTACAAGATGTAATGACACTGTACGGCATGTGATGACTCTGTACGGCATGTGATGGCACTGTACAACATGTAATGACACTGTACGGCATGTGATGAGTCTGTACGGCATGTGATGGCACTGTACGGCATATGATGACTCTGTACGGCATGTGATGGCACTGTACAAGATGTAATGACACTGTACGGCATGTGATGACTCTGTACGGCATGTGATGGCACTTTACAACATGTAATGACACTGTACGGCATGTGATGAGCCTGTACGGCATGTGTTGGCACTGGACGGCATATGATGACTCTGTACGGCACGTGATGGCACTCTATGGCATGTGATGACACTGTACAACATGTAATGACACTGTGCGGAATGTGATGGCACTGTACGGCATGTGATGACATTGTACGGCATTTAATCCTGTAATACTCTATTTACAATGAAGGGAACATTATTGCTATAGATTTACTAGGTAATACACCAATTATGGGGGAACAAAGCTCTGTCCATATCTGAGGAGCTCTAGGCTTCAGTATGAAAATGCAAGTAGATGTGAATGGAAGGTTTCATTGGGGCTGATTTACGAACCGTTTGCGCCATGAGTTGAGCCGCACAGCGAGGCGCAACGTACATTTTGGTATGTTTGCGCCAGTAACACAGGGCTATTCCCCATTTACTATAGTAATCTCGGCGTATGGGAGGAGGCGATCAGTGCGCCATTATGGACATGGGGCAGGGCATCTTTAACTCAAAATTAAAAGAAGCTGGAAGTGCCAATATTATGGGGGTGATATGGGGTGATGTGAGGAAGTATAGTAATAACTGCCCAAGTAACAAATATGCCAAAAATAAAATGAGAAAGTAACTTTTTCTGAATAAGGCTGCTGTGCCTGCAAGTACGTTTAGAACTGCGTGAGATCAATTTATGCACTGCGCATGCGCAAGCAGCATTTGCACTCGTTCAAATGCGTTGGCTCACTGCGCTGGCAAAATCTTAGTAAATGTCAAGCAACGTAAATGCATTTGCATGGGTTGAATGGGCGCACCTCTAAACTTAACATTTTTTTTATGCTGGTTCACTTTTATGTGTTTTTTTAAGGATATTTGTACACAGGTCATGTTAGCATGTTACGTTGCCAACATGTGACATGTACCTTGTTAAAATTATGTAAAATGACTCTCGCTACTCTAGCTCCTCCTAAAAGGGCATTTAACCTTCCCCCTGTAATGCATATGATTTCCTTGGGCTAGCTTTTGCTTTTAAAGGGGAACTCTACACTCCATTCTCCAGTGCTCTTGTCTTCCCCTTCTAATGCATATGTTTTCTTTGGGCTAGTTTTTGCTTTTAAAGGGGAACTCTACACTCCAATGCTCTTGTCTCCCCCTTCTAATGCATATAATTTTTTGGGGCTAGCTTTTGCTTTTAAAGGGGAACTCCACACTCCATTCTCCAGTCTCCAAAGGCTGTGAACTGCCTTCACCAATCCAAACCACAAACCACTTTTTCAGAGCAAACAACAGGGCCAGCTAGGAAAGGGGCAAGAAGAGTGATCGCCCAACTCCCTCACGAACCATTCAAGGCCACATGCACTCAACATAGGTGGCTGCCTTTGGGGCATGTTGTGCCCAGCCAAATACCAAACACAAAGCACCTTGTACACACTAGTTTAAAGGGGCTTTCTACATTCTGTAAAGCCCCCCTGTCTGCAGCCCCCCACAACCCCAGCCTAGGGTTGTATGGAAGAGGCCCTTGTCCCACTGAATATGGGAACAAGGTGGTTGACTTTTGGGGTGCCTGAGCCCCTTCTGCTCCCAAGCATACACCCCCCTTTCATGGGCTGACTTGCTGGGTGTTTGGCTAGGGGTTTGTTAGTGAGTGGGAGGGGCACAATATTTTTTAGATTTTTGGGTGGTATTTTTCACGTGGGGGTTCTCATTTTAAGCCTTTACAGCCCCAAATGGCCTTGTATGTATTGGGGCGATCCAGTGCATTTATTATAAGATTTTGGTGTATTTTTGATGCAGTCCAGTACTTTTT
The DNA here is from genome assembly GCF_042186555.1 of Aquarana catesbeiana. Taxonomy (NCBI): domain Eukaryota; kingdom Metazoa; phylum Chordata; class Amphibia; order Anura; family Ranidae; genus Aquarana; species Aquarana catesbeiana. The sequence goes on along the minus strand of NC_133325.1, from coordinate 259,602,265 downwards.
TCCACTTCTTTGTTCTTAACCTTAATTAAGGACATGCTGGATGATGTGTTTAATTTTGGACAGGGGGGTGGCTTATTTTGTGCTACCTGCATTTGGGTTGGTCTGGGCATGCTCAGGGACTTTAGTTTTGTTTTTTTTTGCTTTTTGTGTGTGAACAGCACTTGGATGTTTCTGGGCATGCTCAGAGAGTGTGTTTTTTGGGTTAGTAATTTAAAGACATCCTTAACAGGTGTACCCACTTTGAAGTTCTATCTCTACATTGGGTGAACTTGCATTTTGTGTGTGTACATTTGGCTGTCCTTTTCGAGTTTGTAACACATGTATTTTCTCTTTGTATTTTGTTTGTTATGTCTTTGCAAAACAGATTTTTTTTTTTTTACTTTGGTTTATTGTATTTTTTTGGGTGGGTGATATTTTCCCCCGAAATATATTTGTTGTCAATGTGTGTCATTTGTAGGTTGTTCACTTTGATTTAATTGTCTGTGCTGCTTTATTTTGCAAAAACGTTCTCAAGATGTTGTGACTAATGTTTAAAACTAGGGATGAGCCGAACACCCCCCTGTTCGGTTCGCACCAGAACATGCGAACAGGAAAAAAATTCGTTCGAACACGCAAACGCCGTTAAAGTCTATGGGACACGAACATGAATAATCAAAAGTGCTAATTTTAAAGGCTAATATGCAAGTTATTGTCATAAAAAGTGTTTGGGGACCCGGGTCCTCCCCCAGGGGACATGAATCAATGCAAAAAAAAGTTTTAAAAACGGCCGTTTTTTCAGGAGCAGTGATTTTAATAATGCTTAAAGTCAAACAATAAAAGTGTAATATCCCTTTAAATTTCATACCTGGGGGGTGTCTATAGTATGCCTGTAAAGGGGCGCATGTTTCCTGTGTTTAGAACAGTCTGACAGCAAAATGACATTTTGAAGGAAAAAACACATTTAAAACTACCGCGGCTATTGCATTGCCGACAATACACATAGAAGTTCATTGATAAAAACGGCATGGGAATTCCCCACAGGGCAACCCCGAACCACAATTAAAAAAAAAAAATGATGTGGGAGTCCCCCTAAATTCCATACAAGGCCCTTCAGGTCTGGTATGGATATTAAGGGGAACCCCAGCCAAAATTAAAAAAAAAAATTGACGTGGGGTTCCCCCTAAATTCCATACCAGACCCTTCAGGTCTGGTATGGATTTTAAGGGGAACCCCGCGCCAAAAAAAAAAAAAAAAAACGGCATGGGGTCCCCCTAAAAATCCATACCAGACCCTTATCCGAGCACGCAACCTGGCAGGCCGCAGGAAAAGAGGGGGGGACAAGAGTGCGGCCCCCCCCCTCCTGAACCGTACCAGGCCACATGCCCTCAACATTGGGAGGGTGCTTTGGGGTAGCCCCCCAAAACACCTTGTCCCCATGTTGATGAAGACAAGGGCCTCATCCCCACAACCCTGGCCGGTGGTTGTGGGGGTCTGCGGGCGGGGGGCTTATCGGAATCTGGAAGCCCCCTTTAACAAGGGGACCCCCAGATCCCGGCCCCCCCCCTGTGTGAAATGGTAAGGGGGTACTTACCCCTACCATTTCACTAAAAAACTGTCAAAAATGTTAAAAATGACAAGAGACAGTTTTTGACAATTCCTTTATTTAAATGCTTCTTCTTTCTTCTTTCTTCCTTCATCTTCTTCTTCTTCTGGTTCTTCTGGCTCTTCTGGTTCTTCCTCCGGCGTTCTCGTCCAGCATCTTCTCCGCGGCGTCTTCTATCTTCTTCTCCTCGGGCCGCTCCGCACCCATGGCATGAGGGGGGAGGCTCCCGCTCTTCTCTTCATCTTCTTCTCTTCTTCATCTTCTTCTTCATCTTCTTCTTCTTCTTCTTCCTTCTTCTCTTCTTCCTGTCTTCTCCGGGCCGCTCCGCAGCCATGCTGTGGCATGGAGGGAGGCTCCCGCTGTGTGACGGCGTCTCTTCATCTGACGGTTCTTAAATAACGGGGGGCGGGGCCACCCGGTGACCCCGCCCCCCTCTGACGCACGGTGACATGACGGGACTTCCCTGTGGCATTCCCCGTGACGTCACAGGGAAGTCCCTCAAGTCACCGTGCGTCAGAGGGGGGCGGGGTCACCGGATGGCCCCGCCCCCCGTTATTTAAGAACCGTCAGACGAAGAGACGCCGTCACACAGCGGGAGCCTCCCTCCATGCCACAGCATGGCTGCGGAGCGGCCCGGAGAAGACAGGAAGAAGAGAAGAAGGAAGAAGAAGAAGAAGAAGAAGAAGATGAAGAAGAAGAAGATGAAGAAGAAGATGAAGAAGAGAAGAGCGGGAGCCTCCCCCCTCATGCCATGGGTGCGGAGCGGCCCGAGGAGAAGAAGATAGAAGACGCCGCGGAGAAGATGCTGGACGAGAACGCCGGAGGAAGAACCAGAAGAGCCAGAAGAACCAGAAGAAGAAGAAGATGAAGGAAGAAAGAAGAAGCATTTAAATAAAGGAATTGTCAAAAACTGTCTCTTGTCATTTTTAACATTTTTGACAGTTTTTTAGTGAAATGGTAGGGGTAAGTACCCCCTTACCATTTCACACGGGGGGGGCCGGGATCTGGGGGTCCCCTTGTTAAAGGGGGCTTCCAGATTCCGATAAGCCCCCCGCCCGCAGACCCCCACAACCACCGGCCACGGTTGTGAGGATGAGGCCCTTGTCCTCATCAACATGGGGACAAGGTGTTTTGGGGGGCTACCCCAAAGCACCCTCCCAATGTTGAGGGCATGTGGCCTGGTACGGTTCAGGAGGGGGGGGGCCGCACTCTCATCCCCCCCTCTTTTCCTGCGGCCTGCCAGGTTGCGTGCTCGGATAAGGGTCTGGTATGGATTTTTAGGGGGACCCCATGCCGTTTTTTTTTTTTTTTTTTGGCGCGGGGTTCCCCTTAAAATCCATACCAGACCTGAAGGGTCTGGTATGGAATTTAGGGGGAACCCCACGTCAATTTTTTTTTTAAATTTTGGCTGGGGTTCCCCTTAATATCCATACCAGACCTGAAGGGCCTTGTATGGAATTTAGGGGGACCCCCACATCATTTTTTTTTTTTTATTTTGGTTCGGGGTTGCCCTGTGGGGAATTCCCATGCCGTTTTTATCAATGAACTTCTATGTGTATTGTCGGCAATGCAATAGCCGCGGTAGTTTTAAATGAGTTTTTTCCTTCCAAATGTCATTTTGCTGTCAGACTGTTCTAAACACAGGAAACATGCGCCCCTTTACAGGCATACTATAGACACCCCCCAGGTACGAAATTTAAAGGGATATTACACTTTTATTGTTTGACTTTAAGCATTAATAAAATCACTGCTCCTGAAAAAACGTCCGTTTTTAAAACTTTTTTTTGCATTGATCCATGTCCCCTGGGGCAGGACCCGGGTCCCCAAACACTTTTTATGACAATAACTTGCATATAAGCCTTTAAAATTAGCACTTTTGATTTCTCCCATAGACTTTTAAAGGGTGTTCCGCGGCATTCGAATTTGCCGCGAACACCCCAAATTGTTCGCTGTTCGGCGAACTTGCGAACAGCCAATGTTCGAGTAGAACATGAGTTCAACTCGAACTCGAAGCTCATCCCTATTTAAAACCTTAATAGATATCTATTTTAGCGCAGTGGTTCTCAGCCTCAGTTTGCAAGTACCCCCGACAGGACATGTTTTGGGAATTTTGTCTTGGCTAAAATAGCTGTCCAAAATACCAAGCCATTGACTGATTTAAAGCACCTGTGCAAGATGAAGGAAAACCTGCAAACATGGCCTGTTGGGGGTACTTGAGGACAGGGTTGAGAAGCACTGATTTAGAGCACTGAGCTAAAATCTAGCTCAAGACAATCCTATTCTAATTTTGGGCATTTGAGGGAAGCCAAGTGAGTGTTGGAACCCCTGCTTTTCTTTTTTAGGTTGGGCTTTGTGTCCCTTTTCTTAAAATTGGTTTCACTTCCTGTCACATAGCCAAACAGTAAATGAGGGTAAAACCCTACCAATGCCTTTCCTTGGGGACACACAGGTCATTCTAACTAGTGTCCCCATTAGGCAAATTGCACTCTAGCACTTTGTTGTGTACACCCCAAATTCTTAGGTATTTTTGGGTTTATTAAAGGCAAATTCACTCTGCAATACAAGTGTATTTGCTGAAAATCTGAGGGGAAGCATCGGTGATTTTAACATCCAATCATGTAGAAGCAAAGATGGTGTTTTTTTTTTTTTTTTCCTTGCATGTCCCCCCTCGGATCTCCACCAACTACACTTGTAGTGCAAAGTGGATTTGCCTTTAGTAAATAAACCCCAAAGTCCAAGATACCTAATTTGGGGTGTATAGAGCAAAATGCTAGAGTGCAATTTACCTAATTAGGAAACTATTTATATTGACTTGTGTGTCCCCAAGGAAAGACATTGGTAGGGTTTTAACCTCACTTCCTGTTTGGCTATGTGACAGGAAGTGAATAAATTTGAAGGAGAAAGTGGCAACATTTGGGAGGTGTCTTCACCCTATCAGGGGTACAGACATCCCCAAAAACTGACAAGACTTGTAATGCCTCTGCACTCTATCCTCAGGCAAAAATAAGAGGATTTCATTTAGTTTAACTTTGCAAAAACTCATTCCTAAGTACAACTGTGATGCATGTCAATGGCCCATTTAAACCTTGTTTAATAGAAAACACGTGTTGCCTTTCACTAGAAACATTTGTTAGTCCAGTCCTGGAAATCTGCATTTGCTTTACTATTAATTTCCATAAAAATTGGGTTTCTGCAGCTAGATGCGCGACCGCTGTGTATGTGAGATGCGCAACTGCTGTGTAGCACAGGTATGCGCATATGTGGTTCCCGGAAAGCAGTGGCCAGAATGACATCGCGCCCCTACAAGAAGTCGCTTGTACTGCTGCTAAGTTCTCTGAGGAAGAGATGATCCTTATTTGCACATTAAGAAAAAAAAATATTTTTTTTAACATGGGTTGGTGTTTGTGTGGGTGCCTAACACACATTCATACATATTAGGGCCCATTTAGACAGGATCTGATTTATAGCATGTTTTTAGATTGTGGGAGGAAACCCACTCAGGTACAGGGAGAACATGCAAACTCCAGACAGATGGTATCACAGGCGGGATTCAAACCAGCGACCCCTTTTGCTGCTAGGTGAAAGTGCTAACAACTGCACCACTGTGCTGAACAAATATGTAACTATAGACGTAGGTTCTTGTGTCCACTTGTAAAAATACAAGTGGGTCTTGGCACATCTACATTCCAAATTTGGCACTTATGATGGTCATGCACTATGCAATCTGATTATCCAATCTCTGTACAACTTGATATTTCTGCAAAATAGGTAATAGGAATACGCACTTGAACAGTTAATTCAAATTTTTGGAAATCAAACAGTCTCTTGCCTAATCTAATTTGTCTAATTTTTCTATTTTTTTAAGATTGCAGTGTATGGTCACCTTTAAAGATCAAGATCTGAAAATATTAATTTTTTGGGTTTAGAAACACTTTTCTGTTCTTTGTAATGTATTGAAATATTTGTGTAAAAAATTGAAAAAAAAAACATTTCAAAGATATATTAGAAGTAATAGGAATGAGATTAGCATCAAAAGGGTTAATTAAGTGAGAACACCTACTAATTGGCAATGAGATGGGCATGCGATATTATCAATGAGAAAACAGCAGTTACCCTGCCACCAGTTGCCGTTTACATATTTATTATCGCGTTGCATGTCTGAGTGTGCCTGTTCACACGCCCAATCAATGATTTATCTGGCGCACCAAAAAAGGTATGAACCGGTGCAACGCACTGTTCTTAGTTAATCAGCCCCATTGTCTCATTGAAAAATCCAGATAGTCAATAAAAGGATTCATTCACAATGTTAGCTCTGATTGTATTTCATTTTACTATAACAGTAATGCATGGAATGCCTGTGTGCTGTCACATCCATAATTAAAAATACATTGTTTTCACTCTGGTAGATAGTAATATGTAGAGGGGATTTGCAAGTACAGCACTATCTGTGACTTCTCCTACCTTAGTCTCCTAACTGAAGTACTCTTATCATTGCCGACTCTTCTGACCATCGGAACAGGCTGGGGAGGACGGAGGAGGAGCAGCTACACTCTGTAAAATCTCAGGAACGAGCAGAGAGCCAACATCAATCAAGCAAAATGACAGGAAAGTGGGTGGATCCAGACTCCAGAGCCAGGCCATCGTCGGTATGACCCATCATGAAAGTCTATAGACCCTCCCACAGGTATTTAGCTCAATTTTAACAGAATGGGGGCACTTCTGAGAGGGCTGGAAAGATTTTTAGATATCAGCAGCTCATATAGAATAGATGTAAGCAAAAAAAAAAAGGAAACCCATTCTTCTCTTTTAATTCAAGATCACAGTTAAAGAAGTTCAGACAGGCTACTTCCAGTCCTTGACTAATCCATCCATTCATGCAGTCACTGTCTCAGGAGCTCCTACCACAGCCACATTGCTTACACTAGAGCTAAAAGTACTCATTCCTTATCACTTCTGGGAGAAGGCTTTCCTTGGTGCTTGCCTTCTGTATTTCTCTTTGTGGTCAAGGACCCTCTCTGACTAGTGATGATCCAAATGTTTGGTCTGTTGAAGTTCAGTGAACATTATTGAAGTATTGATCTGGAATCCAAACTAAACCACACTGAAATCAATGAGAGCTGAACATTCATTTTTAGTAACGGCCATTTTCTAAGTTAAAAGTCATGGGCTTGACAAAGAAGGGCAAGGGGGAATACCATTACTGTTCAAAAGGGAAAAGGCCATTTTATAACCACTCAAAAGGCAACATGCAAAAAATATGAAATTCCTTTCAATAAAATGCTTGGGAAGTGAAGAGCACTTCAAAAATATGTGAATGTACTGTATGTGAAACTATCTATATTACAGTCTCTCCAATGGTGTCGCTATGGGGGTGGGGACCGCACACGGTTAACAACCACTAGAGGGGTAAGACCCAGCGCCAGATTGCCTCCGCCACTGTCAGTAACAGAGTAGAGTGAAGAGCAGGAAACAGAACACTTCTGTATACACAACGAGAAAAACAGCAGCACTGAAAAGAAGGCAGGAGCTGCTGGATTCAACTTTCCAAGTTTCCAGGTGTTCCTAGCAACCAATTACTAGCTTGTTAATATGAAAGTTAACTTGTGCAGCGCCCTTCCTCTATTCAGCACTGTAGTGTCTCCTGCTCTGCGTGCCCAAGTAAGGCAGGAAGGGGCAGAGCTGCAGAGGTTGTGTAATGTGAAGGAGGGGGAATAGCTGCCAGGGGTTGTGTAATGTGCATGGGGCTGTGTAATGTTCAAAGGGCTGTGTAATGTGCAGGGGGCAGAGTAATGTAAAGGGGGCTGTGTAAGGGTAAGGGGCTATGTGATGCAAAGAGGTCCAGAGGTACAGGAGCTGTGTAGTGTAAAGAGGTCCAAAGGTGCAGGGGCTGTGTAATGTAAGGGGGGTCAGAGGTGCAGGAGGCTGTGTAATATAAGAGTAATCAAGGGTGCAGGGGCTGTGTAATGTAAGGGTGGTCAGAGGTGAAGGGGTAATGTAATGTAAGGGGGGGTCATAGGTACAGGGGGCTGTGTAATGTAAAGGGGGCCAGAGGTGCATGGGGACTGTGTAATGTAAAGGGGTGCCAGAGGAGAAGGGACTTTGTAATGTAAAGGGGTCCAGAGATGATGATCTTTGACATGCTTTCACAAAATGGGAAAAAATTATTGGGGGGGTGGCATGTCACCATATTTTACTGCACCAGGTGACAACAACCCTAGTGACTCCACTGAGTTTCTCAGTCTTTTAGCAACTTCAAGTAAAACTGCAGCCTAAAATAGATAAAGCCAGTCAAATATACATCTAAACTCACTAAAGGTGTCTTCCTAAAAACAGAGTGTGACAGACTCACCCGGGATAGAGGCTTTGGGAGGGGACTGAATGTGAGCCTCTTGCCTACAGATTATGGGCCCTGGCATTTGGGGTACCCTTGAGGTGTTGTTACTTTGGCTTCGGGTCCTTGTCCCCCAGGACACACAGACTCTGGGGACCCTGTATTTGCCATAGTAGCAATAGTGACTGAGTCATACTGTTGGGACTCATACTGTGAGAAGATGCTAATGTCATCAACTCCACTCACCTGTCTGATGTCAGCTATAATGTGTTTAATGTAAATGAGTTTAGTCTGGCTTACCACATGTTCTAAGGGTATTCGACTCATTGTTGTTTGTTCTAATTAACCCTGTATTGATGTTTATGGTAATGTGTGTTGAATAGTCAATGAGCTAGGAGACGTAGTCACTTAGTCTGGGTAAATGATTTAGTAAACTAGCTCATGTTAATTAGGTTACAGTTGTATTGTTAGAGGAGGTTCCAACGGCATATAAAGTCTTGTAAATTTGATTCTAAATAAAACAGTTCATGTTAGCATCTAAGCAAGTGTCGCCTTGTTTTGTGCTTGGAAGCATTTGGAATATCTGATATCTGTATCCAGACTACAAGGAAGGGGTATACTGACGGAAGCACTCAAGTGGAGTGAGGGACGTTCCGTGACACAGAGAAAAGACTGAAATATGAATATTACCGAGAACACACTGTATAGTGTACAAACCAGGAACCCACATTGCAAAGCTGATAGAGACAGTTGTTATGCCACAAAAAATAAAATATCGAATTTCTGGAAACAAAAACAAACATTTGTACACAGTTGCCTGGGAGCATACAAGTGGTTTGATTAGAACCCGAGGCAGCAATTTAAGGGGGAAAGATTATTACATTTTACAGAATTAGAGTATGATAGGCCAAACATGGAAGCCCTAAATATTGTTGAGACTTGCTGTCAAGCATTTGTAATTGGCCCACTATGTCAGATGAAGAGAAGAGGCATATTTCATTTAGATGCAATAAATATTTAAGTTTATTTTGTCAAAAGCCAGAAATATTTTACTGACAGTCAGCGAACTATACAAGGGCTTTTACTAGGCCGCATTGCAAGGCAGAAAGACTAGGCATGTTTCATGCTCCATAAATATAAATTAAAGAGTATGCTTTTTTAGAGCCAAACTCCAGAAAAACTAAACTGATTAGCTGGACAGTATGTACTCCTGAGGCCAGCCATATACGAAGCAAAAAATTTGCTCCATTCTCCCATCAAGACAGTGTTTATGCAGGAATCCCCACCAGGAGCCATCCCCACCAAGAGAAGACAGTGATTATTTCTAGCAGCTATAGCAGCTGCTAGTGGTAATCCAGGTAAAAGCTGGCATACTGGTTGCACCCAAGTTGATTGATCAATCAACTTGGTACATTCAGCCTGCTCACACACAGTTCAAATCTCGGCTGGCTCTGCAGGAACTGAAGCCGCTTCTAATCCTGTATGGCCTGCCTTATTTGCTAAGATTCCATGTCAATGTCCAGCAGACATTATCTGAGTTAAAAAAAATCATAATGTAATTGAATGAAGACTCCTTGACTATTCCACTATTACAAGTTTTAAGAATGAAAAGTGGAACAGTTTTGAAAGACACCTTTTAAACTTTTAATGGATAGACCACCATTTTGAAGGAGAGAAAGATAAATAAAATTGCACCTTGAAATCTAAAATTTGTGTCTTCTTTTGAAGACTAAAGATAAATAAAAATGTTTCAGTTATGTAGAACAGTTATCGAACCTGTATGAACAGGCCACAATTTATGAATGTGTAGCATACATAAAAAAGTGTATTTTTTTTATACGCTGACAACAGAAATAGCATAGAAGTTTTCACCACAGCTAAAAAGCCTTTTTGAACAGGCTGTGATTTCTGAGAGATTAAGCAGGCATTTATCAGTTGTTGAACACTGATAATGGAAATAGCATACAGGTATGCCACCATAGCTAGAAAGCCTTTTTAAACAGGATGCAATTTCTGAGTGATTGAGCACTCCATGACAAAAAATGTGGGTTTTTTTGGACACCGATGATGAACACAGCATATAGGTTTTCCAAAAAACCTTATTGTGCAGGCCACAATTTTGGAGATATTGCACACTCATGTAGCTTTTTGGACACTGAGGATAGAAATAGCATACATGTTTGTGCCACAGATAGAAAGACTGTTTGAGCAGGCCACAATGTCTGAACAACTGAGCAGACATTTACCTTAAGGAAATAAACAATTAGTGTGTGTTTTTACACAGAGGATGGAAATAGCATTCAGCTTGGCAATTTTGGAGGGATAAAGCAGACATTTGACACTGAATGGGGAAACAGCTTACATGCAACACAACTTTGAAGCTTTCATTGCCAAGGGTACAGATTGCAATTTTCCCTCAAATGAGCTTCCTTTTTCATACAGGGAGAAAGGGCAGATTTTAAAGAATTGATGCACACCTTTTTAATCCTTTTCAGGCTGTACAATATTTGTGAGAGAGAGAAAACAGGATTGCCCTTTACAATTATTATTTTTTTCCACATAGAAGAAACATTTAGGTGTTTGCCAGCGCAGAGAGGCCACTATTTCTGAGGGACAGAGTGGGCAGATTTAACTTTATATAATTAAATTAGACTGTAGCTTTGTGGAAATATGATATAAATATTGTACACATTTCAGACAAAGAATCTCATCTTTTATTAAAAGAGGCCAATCTGGAAACAAAGAGTCGACTGATTTCAGCCTGAAATTGTACTGAAACTTTATTTAGGTGCACACAAATAATGTAAATTGTGTACATTTTTAAAACATCTAAATGTAATCCTTTTTAGATTAGGAAAATATAAATGCAGAGTTTTTTTTTTAGTAAGAAAATAAAGTGTGTATTTTTTTAGGGCACACAATATAATTTCACAGATCTGATGCATATTAACACTTCATTTTAAGAGAAGGCAATTTAAGATGCAGAGAAATATTATATTTCAGCCAGCAATAATCAATCAGATCTTTTCACATAATCTAGAAATCACACAGATTTTCTGCACAGAACTTAAATCACAGGCAATTTTAGAAGCAGAGAGTAGACAGGTTTCCCAAATATTTAATCAGCAGCATCTGCAGCAGGGGCTTGATAGCTGCTCCTAATCCAAGACTCCAAGATTCATTTTCACAAATGCCAGTCAACAGTGTATGAGACAGATGCACTCTTTTGTAAGTCACAAAGTCCCCTGCAGCATTGAATCTACTTTCATTGAGCCCCCTGGTGGCAGATCAGCCCAGTAGCTCAATTGCATACTGGGCAAAGCTCTGACCAGAGATTGATCTTCATGACTCAGTAGTCAAGGGGGTCATCTGTGTGAAGGGTCTCTACAACTACTCTTGCCCTCAGATAATAAGCCACAATATGATGCTGCCAACGTCAATAGGTGATGGCAGCAGACAGCCCCGTGTGCTATTGTATTGAAATATTTATTTGAAGACATTGCTCAGACAGCCACCCTCACTGCTGCTACTCAGGAACACCTTGTCCATGAGACCTTATCCTGCCAGGTTCTGGAAAACTTCCTTCATAGTACGTCCTCCAGATTTTTCATCCTCAAAGGCAGAATTAATTCTGTTATTTTCCTCTCATGATGTGGATCAAGGAGGGTTGCCATCTAGTAATGGATTTTCTCCTTGATGCCACAAAACCTAGGTTCCTTCCATGGGCCCTGGAACATAAGGAAGGTCATGCGTCACAAATTACTGGCAGCAGAGGAACCTATAGTTGGCGAGGACAACATAGTCCCTAGTTTTCTTCCAGCCATGTACTACCTTCAGGGTTTAGGAGGCATGACACTTATCCCAGGAAGACTGTCCTATGTCATCCTTATCCTGAATGCCCACATGGTAACCATACTCCTCTTATTTTTCCTGCTGTGGCCTTATATGGCTAGAGTCTGGATAGAGCAACCCTTGGATACAAGAAATTCCTTATCTTCACCTGGAGAATATGGGGGGCTACCAATTTTCTTTGGTTTCTGACAATTCACTACACGTGTCTACACTAGGTAAAACATGCTCAACCCTTCAGGATGTTCCAGAACTAATGCAGCTTGGCCTAGCCCAACCTTCCTTGCCCTTCAAAGAACAACAGCACCATCAAATAACTAACCTTTGTCTCTATTATGAGACTCTGGGCCATTTTCTTTGCAATTGTCTAGTAAGGCTGCTTGGTAAAATAGATTCCTCTAATCTTACACCTGCCTTTGTTCCATCTGCATCTTCAGCTCAGATTTCCTTACCTTTATCTCTGCAAAATGAACTGGCCTCATTGACTCTGATGCTTGCATTTCTTTCTTTGATGCATCCCTAGCCTGTCATTTCTACAATCCTCTCCACCTCAATTGCTGCCTATTCAATTTCCTAAAGGTTCTGATATTACGTTAGAGCCAATCACACCGGAGGCCTTTTCAATTCTTTATATAAATGTGAAAAAACTTTCCATGCTTTCCCTGTGTAAAAACCACCTACTACTCAACTCTTCATACTATAGAAAGCAGCTAGCTTCCTATAGTATAAAGGAATGCATCCAACCACCTTCACAAAATGCAATAAATATTTCTAGTCACCACAAAATGTGCAGCTCTTTCCTTCAATATAGCGCATTCAAATTATAGTGCATGAATAAAAATCTGAAAACAGTGTAAAAGTCATCTATTTATAATAAATGTACACAAGTCCATCTTTTCTTTTAAACATATATACAGTCCAGAAATAAAGGATTCAATGTCCCTGAAAAAAAGGTTGCAGTCCCATACACCAAAAACTCTTCAGCAATTGCCTCTGATCACCACAGTGCCCTTCACCCCACCTATGGGTATCTTCTCACCTGCTTGAATGGACTTCACTAATTAAGCTCCCTGGTGGTATTCCAGAGTGTGGCTCATGGTGAATTTTCATTACCAAAAGCGGTAACCCCGAGCCACACTCAGGATTGCATCGCAGGATCCATGTACAGCTTACTTACCTTGTCCCCAGGATCCTGCGATGTCTCCCCACTATGTGTGCTAGCTGTGTCCTCCGCTCAATCTATCACAGTACCGAGCTTCATTCCCTGTGAGCGTTGCAACTCATGGGGGCGGCGCCCAGCGCCAAATTCAAGAAGTAAAAACACAGAACACATACAGTACACTGTAATCTTACAGATTACATTACTGTATCAAATCATTTCACTTCCGTTTTGTCCCTAGTGCTTTGTTCAGTGCCCTGCATGCAGTTTTATATTGTATATACTGTTCTTTCTGCCTGGAAACTGGAGATTGTCCATAGCAACCAAAATGTGTCCCTTTATGTCAAAAGTGGTTTTAGACCAGCTAGAAAATGGTGATAATAAATTAGAACATTTGCAGAATTGAGCGATAGTGATTTGTGGGGATATTAGTCATCAAACACTGAAATTGACGACAGCGACAATTCTGCAACTGAGCAAATTTCAGTGTTTTTGATTTGATTACATTATTGAATAAATGTTATTATTACTATATTATTATTTGTTATAATTATTTATAGTTATTTATTATATTATAATTTATGATTTTGTGTTTCAAACTTTATCATACCCGGGATGTCTACTAGACTCTTGTTTGGACAGATTTAAGTGAGTTATTCCTAAGAATTACAGGCCTACAATATAAAACCCCAAATTTCAATGCGAAGCAACGTACCGCTTTCAGCATCAAAAATCTGACATAATCATACTGCCAGGGAGGATAAAGGAGGTCTATATGCGCTTTGCAGTGTTATCAGTGTCACCACTCCCACTGCCTGTACACTTCAAATCCGTAGCTATCAGCAGCTCTCAGCATGGTGTCAATCATATAGGAGGCAAGAAGAAAGAACCATAATACAAATCGCTTATAAAAAGTATTTATTTCCATATAAAAACCCACTCACATTTCAGAAGTAAAAAACGGGCATTTCACAATGCAATCCGTAGCATACACAGCTCCCCAATATTCTTTTTGTGAACTAGTGCCCAAAACTGAACTGCATTTTCCAGATTAGGTCTTACTAATGATTTGTACAGGGGTAAAATGATATCACTCTCTCTGCAGTCCATACCTCTATTATTACAAGAAAGGATTTTGCTTGCTTTGGAAACTGCAGCTTGTCATTGCATGCTATTGTTAAGCTTATGGTCTACCAGAACACCCAGATCCTTCTTCCCCAGTTGTACTCCCCCTAATATATATGATGTATGCATATTTTTAGCCCCCAAGTGCATAAGGTTACATTTATCATAATTTATATTTAGCATAGAGAGGTAGAAAATATTTTTTGTGGTTATTAACCAAACCTACAAGGGCTGCTGGCTGAAAGTGTTTACTAGAGAAATTGTAAGAATCCATAATGTTACAGATGGCATTGGTTATTTACTAATCCAAATCCAATTACTTATTTACAAATCCACTTTGCACTACAAGTGCACTGCAAGTGCACTTTCAAGTGCAGTCACTGTAGATCTGAGGGGGACATGCAAGGAGAATAAAAAACAGCATTTTAGCTTGCACATGATTGGATGATAAAATCAGCAGCGCTTCCCCTCATTTCAGGTTTTCCCCTCAGATCTACAGCGACTACACTTCCAAGTGCACTTGCAGTGCACTTGTAGTGCAAAGTGGATTTGTTTTTCGTAAATAACTCCCATTGTGTTAGATAGGGGTTGAAGTTTGCCTCAGGATCAGGGCACTATTCTCAGACAATTAAAAGAATGAATGACACCCTGTAACAGTACCTCAGGTATTTTTTGTCAGTGTTGCAGGGCAACTGGGCTTAGCTTTCCTTGGCAGAGTTTGCATGTAACAACACTCTGCATCCCAAAGTTTTCATGTTTTGACAACCATAGATTTCACTCTGCTTCTCTTCAGTCCCCAGGGTTCAAAACAGGAATACATCCCTAAAGTTGAAGTTTAAGTTTATTGAAAAACGTAAAAAAAAAGAAAAAACACAATTATACAAGAAAAAACATAATATGCATGAATTTTTTTAACTTTTTGTTATGTTTGCATCAATAGGTTGGAAATCATGTAAAATAACATCAAAAGCCCATAGTAGTTAGCTGAGGAAAATATAAAAGAGTAAATGAAAATAAATGATAAAGAGTGATAGTCCTTACATGGAGTTCATAGTACACAGTAACATAAAGTAAAAATCCAGAGGTAATCAAATATCTAACAGCCTTTTCACTTAGATGGCAACAATACGGCCTCATCATAAAGCTCCCACACTGTAATACCTTTTTGCAAGAATTGTGTAAAGGGGAAATGTATGATAATGTCAAAAGATTAGTCATCCACTGGAGGTAAGTGTCAGATCATTAAAGTGGATGTAAATCCGATTCATGAAATTTGACCTAGGCACATACAGTATATCTGCAGTGTTTTCTTATCTCTCTCCAAAGCCCCAAGTCCCATGTCTTTCTGCTGCTTCATCCTTCTGTCATCAGCATAATAACTTCTGACAAGTTCTCAGAGACGGGAGATAAAATCAGCTGAAAATTTGTGTCGGGGTGGGTGCTATAAATAGATTAACAGAGAACTGATCTATTCACAGCACAGCTCTGCATGTTTATTTCTACCTCTGCCTATGGGGAGGGGTGTGTGTGTGCTTTTCCTCCAATCAGCTGTCACACAGTATATGCCAAGACTCCCCTCTCCCTGCTGGAACAGGAATAAAACAACCTAACATGATGTGCACTTTCTAAAGAATATAGAAAGCTGAAGAGAGCAGATAGACATGTAAAACGTATGTAGGAGAATTTGTTTCATCCATGTGTATCATCTGAGGCTGTTTACTTCACTGGGTATAAGTGAGGGTTTACATCCACTTTAAGGTTACACAGTTGTGCAGTATCTGCAAAAACTTCAAATAGAAAGCAAGGTGAGTTGAATACATGAAGTAAGGTTACGCCTCAGACTGAGTATTACGCATTTTAGCCTCTGCAACTGTAAAGGTGAACTAAACTGTCCAGGTTTTATGGAAGTGGTCAGTGCTGTCTGTTTTGATAGCTAAGGTTTCCTTCATGTCCTATATAGCATTGACCTCAAATAATTGTAGGTGTAGTAGTGGCTTTTCAATGCAGTGGAATCAATGATTTTGCTGCATTGAGAAGGTGTTTCACCAGAGTACACTTGTATTTGCGTAATGAGTATGTTGAAATATGTAAACGGCAACATGCTGGAGTCAAGTCCAATGGTATCCGTAATTTGATAGATAAGGTCACCGATTTTGGCTCAGTATTGTACGATTCAGCAAAATATGAGCAAGAGTGCCCTGGGATGGACCCCGGGGATAAGCAGTTTCTTGAGTATGTGTGTTAAGAGAGCATTTGTGCACTAAAATACACACAGTGTGCCATTGTTTGTCTGAAATTTCATTATTTAAAGCGGATTCAGATTGTTTTTTAAATCTGCCCTGTGTTTGCTTGGGTGTTAATTGCTGTCATGAATACGGCATGAAGGCAGTCCTTTTGTACTTTGTGTTCTTTTGGTGTAAGCGGCCTGATGAACTGTTGTTTCTTATGTGTGCTCATCAGATAGCTATGCATCAGGAGGTTTACCCAGAAAAGAATTGCAGGCAGATCACAATCAACTCTCACATCAGTTAAAGTCTTGATTGTATCTGGATTGGAAAAGTCGGTCATTATGAATGGCCTAATGCCTTCCACCTTTCCTTGGTGAGACGTATTGTCCAGTCCTGAAAGTCAGGGGTGAGGCTTGGAGAAGTTAAGAAAAATAGCAGGTCATCTATATTTCCTGCCAATTTGTACTCTTGTCCAAAAGCATTGAAACCCTGTATACATGTGTCTGCTTTTACTGTTCTAATAAAGGGCTCTAATGTTTGGATGAATCATAGAGGGAATAATGGACATCCCTGTCTAGTTCCGTTATTAATTACAACTACTTCAGAGAGGGTGATAAAAGATAATTGATGAAATTATGGATCCCGTAGAGCTCTGGCCAAATATTTGCCGCTCTTGTCTCATTGTTCATAACAGACACCCTTTTTAAAGAATATAATTTGTCTGGCTTTGGATTCTAAGAGCATCTGTAATTCCTTTTGTAACTCCAAAAGTTTGTAGGCCAATTGCACTGACAAAGAATGTTTGTGTAAGGATTCTAGTTTCGCTATTTTATCTAAAAGTGTCAAAAACGCTGTGTCCTTCTCCCACTTTCTCTTCGCACCAAGCTTAATGAGTTCTCCCCCATGGCACTTTTGTGTGCTTCCCATAGGATGAATGTCTACTGTGTCATTGTGAGTGAAATAAGTCTGAAGATGTTAAGTTATGTGTTTGTGAGTAACTGAGTCTGTCAACAAGGAAGCGTGAAGTCGCAAGTTGAAGGCCTTAGGTTGGAGCGGTAGAAGATCAAGTATAACCAAAACAGGGGCTTGGTCAAACAGAGTCTGTCTGCCAATGGATGCCAAATGTAAAGTGAATGATTCTCTCTGTGAGATGAATAGATAGACTATGCTTGAGTATTTATTGTGAAGGGTAGAGAAAAATGTGTAATCTTTACCACAGGGGTGTAAAGAGCACCATGAATCAACGATGGACAGGGATAAAAGAAATAGGTATCTACCATCTGGATCTGCTAGTTGTTGCAGTAAAAGAAAGGGTGCCTCTTTACTAATAAGAATGGGGACCCTGTTCATCTTGGCCACTTGATTCATTTCTTGGAACACCTTAGTGAAGAAATCATTTTTGAGTTATGTGAGGTATGAGTGTCAGATAAGGGTACTCACCAAGGCCGAGATGCTGAGAGCGGTAACCTCTTGCAACTAAGCGCACTCTCCTCCTGGAGATGGTACAGGGGGTGAATGGCACAAAGTGGCACGAGTCACCAGCAGGCTGGGCAGGTCTTGCGTGAAGGTCACCGGCAGGGAGACAGCGGTGCAGGACTGGAAGATGCTGAAGCTGAAAAAGGAAGATGAACTGCTAATCCAACAACAGGCTGGGGGTCAAACACCAATGACTAATAAGAGTCTCTTAGATAGGCAAAAACAGTCTAGTGCAAAGGACTGTTAGCAGGTCTGTCAGCAGGCTGTTGACTTAGTATTGAAGATTGATAGCAAAGTCTGTAAACAGGCTGAGGGTCAAACACAGATAACTGGAGGCAAAGTTTGGGAGTAAGCCAGGGGTAGAGCACTGAAGACAATAGCAAAGTCCAGGAGCAGGCTGAGGGTCAATCACTGGAGACAGGAAGCAATATTCGTAGACAGGCGGAGGGTCAAACACAGTAAGCAAGTGGAGAAGTCTGAGAGGCAAGCCGAGGGTCAGATGCAGGAAGAGATCAGAGCACAGGGAGCGGAAAGACAAACCAGCAATCTGGTCATGGCACAGAGGGGCTTTATGGGCCAGTGGGAAGCTCATGTTGTGCGCGCATACGCGTTCGCAGCTCCGCTTTCGCTGAATTGCACACACACATTAGCCGTTTCACTGTATTGTGCCTAGGGATGCGCTCTACCGCACATGTGCGAAGGAAGGCAGCGATATTGGCGAGACTGGTACTTGCTTCTTTCCTGACAATGAGTCTCCTGTAAAAATAGAAAAAAAGGGTTTTGCTTCTTTCAATTCCTGTAAAATTGCTTTACTGATTTACATTGTAAGAAATTACTGTCAGTAAATTTCCCAAATCTGAGTACACCATGGTGTTGGTTGTTGTTGGTGAGGAAGAAAAAGGCTATGTGGAAATTAGAGAAAAACAAAAAAGGAAAAAGGGGAAGGGAAAGAGGTTGGAGGATGAAAAAGATGAAATTAAACTAGAGAATCTCAGTGGGTGATACTGAGGCACAAGGTATAAAGCCTCCAGAAACTAGTACTTAAAAGGCAAATTTGGTGTAGAAATATCCAGTGGCGTCACTAGGGTTGGTGTCACCTGGTGCGGGCTAGTGCATCAGTGTGGCTCTCCCCCCTTGACCTGCCATGATCGATGGAGCCGAGATTGGATAGGGGTGTTGGATAGAGCTGGAATGTAATCGAGGGAATGGATGGAACCGAGATGGCATCAGGGGATGGGATCAGGAGGGATGGCTGGAGTGGGTATGGGATTGGGGGCTAGGGATGGGATGGAATCTAGGGGGAATGTATGGAGACAGGATGGGATCAGGATCAGGGGGGATGGATGAGCAGGTATGGGATCAGGGGGTTGACTGGAGCTGGGATGGGATCGGGGATGAATGAAGCCGGGATGGGATCAGAATCAGGGGAGATGGATGAGCGGGTATGGTATCAGGAGGATGGATGGAGCGGGTATGGGATCGGGGGGGTGGAGCCAGGATGGGATCGGGGGATGGATGGAGCCAGGATGGGATCAGGATCAGGGGGGATGGATGAGCGGCTATGGGATCAGGGGGTGGGTAGAGCTGGATGGGATCAGGGAGTGGATGGAGATGGGATGGGATCTTTGATTTTGGGAGGTTAAAATGATATGTGCTAGGGGGTGCTTTGGGAGGGGGTCAAACTTCAAATCTACCCCTTCCTTATACTTCTAGGTCAAGTCCTTTCTAACTCAAAACAAAGAGCACCCCCTAGCACCTATTGTCTAACCCCCCTAAAATCACTCCTGGCAGCATAATTGTTACCTGCCTCCTCCCCCAACGCCCCAACCACTATGTCCCCCTCCTCTGCAATACTCCTGTTGCATGCCTCAGGGCAGGTGCTGTATCCTCGGCTCTTCCTCCCGGCCAATGTAAAGGTCAGAGCTGAGGAGGAAGCGCCAGTAAATGCAGCCGGCGGGGACAAAGATCTGATTGCGGCCGCACCATGTGGAGGTGTGTGTGGGGATGGTTGGATCCTGGGCACCCAGTCTGTCTCTGCCTCACTCCCTCCTCCCCCACTCTCCCCACAAATCGCATGGAGCAGAGGAGATCCATGAAGGGAAGGAGGGAGCCGTGGCGCCCCTCTCAATGCAGCACCAGTAGCAACAACACTGGAAATATCCTAAGACACTGCAGTCTGGTGAGTATAATGTAAATGGTGGGTAGATGAATATAGGGAATTGAGGAGTTAATTATTCACTGACTCAGGTGTTAGGTGTGGTCTATGCCAGGGCAAGAGATCAATTAAAAAAAGGTCTCGTTAGTATCTCCACTTGGTGGGGGTAGTGGGAGGGTTGCTATTACAAGTGTTGTTAATTATTCACACACTAACTAGAAATACAGTAACTGGATATTAGTAGCTCACAGCTCTATTAACATATTATAACTGAAAGCGGAAAGATATCTCCACCTCATGTACAACAGTAACTACAGTATGTAGGGGTAAACCAAATCTCGAATGATTCCAAGTCTCAAATAATATAAGAGTGTGCAAGTGGCCAACTACTCAAGACTTAGCTTCTCACCGTCGGATATAGTATGGGTATGGAAGCGCTAGCCCGTGAGCAGAAGCACCAGGGAAAAGTTCTCCCCTCCATCCAGGAAAGGTACTGGTCACAGTATGGATTGCGGGTGCTGTTTTTGGGAGAAAAACCACACAAGGAGCAGACAGCTCAATTAAGCAGGCTGGTCTGGGCAGAGATGCAGCTAGATGAGAGCTACAGAGCCCTCCAGTGGCATGTATCCGGTAAGGATGTTAGAGTGCTGCTTTAAGATATGTTATACAAGAAGAAATGTATTTTGCTTTCTTATGCAGAAAATTAGAAGTGCAAAAATTATTTGCAAGCTATGTACTTGAACAGGATGTACATGTGGTTAGCTTGACATTTAGCAAAATATGAAGTGATAAAACAATGGTCCCATGTCTGGAACAATTGGCAGATTGCCTAGCATACATGGTCACATATATATATAAACTTATATTTAGATATAGCCTAAGGGATATCTCTAGGCAGAATATGCAATTTATGACGTTTTATGCTTATTTTTTCATAAAGTCTATGCTTCAATCTCACTGGCTGATAATAAGAGGGAGGTTTTTCTCTCTCTCTGTAAGTGTATAAGATATATGCAAACCCAGTAAACCATTGTAATTTTTATTCACCATCCCATGTGTGTGTCTTGATTACTCGATCGATCAGAGAGTTCTATCCATACACCCATAGATCCAACCCGGGCTCAAAGGAGATATAGGGGCGACTTAACAGAAATGGTACCAGAAGTGGTGGCGATTGACTGCAAGGTGAGTGTAAACATTGTAAACATTTATTTTACGAAGCCTTTTCACTTATCCTAGCATGATTGACCCCTATTGTTTTATTTAATTTTATAATCTCGAGGATTGCTAGGTTAACTCTCCTGGGATAAAGAAGCCGCATAGTTTTATTGGTTAAATGATGTCCCGCTAGGCTGGTCGGACTTATAGGATTTTAGAGAGCATTTGATGCTTTCTTAAAATACAGGACGGGTGTATGGAGCTAAAAAAAAAAAAGGAAATTGTGTGCACACAATTTAACGTTGTTTCTTCATGAATATATTGCTCTGTATTTTGTTGTGATCATATGCATATGTGAATATATACTTCGACATAAGGGAGTTGATTTACAATTTGGTTTGATCTTGATAAGTGATATACATAGAGTTATAGAGTTATATCAGTGTTATTGTGTTTGTTGTGTGTTACACTCAGAACACCTTTGTGACATTTGTTTATTACCATCTTAAACTGGGAAAGGGACCTTTATTTAGAGAAGGTACCCCGAGGGTTCAAACTTTGAGATTCAATATACATAATTTTGTATTTGAAGAAGGTTTAACAGTAAAATGAGTAATAAGTATTATTACTAAAAGGGGAGACTCTTATCAGGTCTGTCCCAGGTTTTTGATATATTATGATATTAAGGATATTGTGAAATAATTATGGGAAATAAGTTAGGGAAGGAAGTTCCCGAAGGTGAGCGGGACCAACCTTCCCTCTATGATTTTGTAAAAGGCACTTGTGGCGCAAATTGTGTGGATCCTTTTTGGGAAAATGTACAAACTCGTTGTCAGGAAAGAGGCAAGTACCAGTCTCGCCAATATCGCTGCCTTCTTTCACACATGCGCGGTAGAGCAGCACTCCGGCGCATCCCTGGGCACAATACAGCGAAACGGCTAATGCGCATGCACAATTCGGCTAAACGGCTAATGTTTGTGTGCAATTCAGCGAAACGGCTAATGTGCGTGCATTGTCTTTCAGCTCCCCGTGTGTTTCCTGCTTTGTATCCTGATTCTTGATTACCTGTTGTGACCCGGACTGACCTTGACCTGCTCTGATCTCTACCTGCATCTGACCCTCGGCTTGCCTCTCGGACTTCTCCACTTGCTTACTCCTGGACTTTGCTATTGTCTTCAGTGCTCGACCCCTGGCTTGCTCACAGACTTTGCTTCCAGTCACCTGTGTTTGACCCTCGGCCTGCCTATGGACTTTTGCTATCAGTCTTCAGTACTAGTCATCAGCCTGCTGACAGACCTGCTAACAGTCCTTGCACTAGAATGTTTTTGCCTATCTAGAGACTCTTACTAGTCAACGGTGTTTGACCCCGACCTGTTGTTGGATCAGCTGTTCATCCCCCTTCCTGAGCTTCAGCATCTTCCAGTCCTGCACAGCTCTCTCCCTGCCAGTGACCTTCACTCAAGACCTGCCCAGCCTGCTGGTGACTCGTGCCTCTTTGTGCCCTTCACCCCCTGTACCAACTCCAGGAGTGGAGTGCGCTTAGTCGCAAGAGGTTACCGCTCTCAGCATCTCGGCCTCGGTGAGTACCCTTATCTGACACTCGTGCACATCAGTTGTATCTTTCAGGCTTGGGGTCATTGGGACCGTGTTCCTTGGAAGATTGGGAGGAGGTTATGAAAATTTGTGGGATGCATAATCGACACAATTACCCCCCGGGTGACTAGGATTGTAAATATATGATGAAATGTAAAATGTACTAAAGGAAAGACAGGGAGAAAGAAGGGAGGGAAGCAAAGAGGCTAGAGAAAAAAAAAAAAGAAGAACTAGCTATAACATTACAAGAAGTAGAGTCTGCGGGTCAGATAATCCTTTGTTCTGTAAACAAAGAGAAGGAACCCTCTAAGGCCCTTCCTTTGGTAATACAAGAGGTAATACTCAGGTTCAGATCCCCCTCCCGGCTAATTAAAGATATAAGGGACACCTGCCCTAAACCTAGAAAGGATTACAGTGCTGCTGCAGCTTTTATCACGGCAGATCCCTATGACAAACCTGAAGGGTGGGATATTTTTTGGGGCCAACTAGGATTAGCTTGGCAGAAAGCATACAAAGGGGACACAAGTGTACACACTATGTTGTCTTGCAAACAAAATCCCGGGGGAGATTTTTACTCATTTTTGGTTTGTCTACATAAAATATATCTCTCACTGATTGTAGGTTTATCACTCCAGAATGTACAGAGGGTTGCTCAATGGGTATTAATGGAACTGACATCCAACATAAAGTGACTACTCCATTACAAGTTAATACATTACAGGACGAACCTCTTACAACTATGTGTTTTGCTGTTTTGACTGACTGACCTTTCCCTAATGGGAAGAGACTTAATGTCTGCTTTAAGAATCAATATAAGATTTGACCAAGAAGGTGGACTGACAGCAAAGTCTCCACTATGTGACTTGACTAATCCTAAATATCAAGACTTCAGGGGACATTACATGCTTCTACCTGGACCGCTAGAAAATCACCCAATTTGGGCTAAGGACAAAACCTTTGTAGGTCATCTTAATTGTACACCTTACTCTCCTACTTTCAAACCCAACACAATACCACACTTCCAAAAACAATATCCCCTTACAGAAGAAAAACTGCAGGGCATTTCACCATTGATTGAAGAATACAAAAAGGAAGGCATACTAAAGAAAATAGTTAGTCCATGGAACACATTTTTTTTAGTGTACAGGTTGGGGAGGACACACAAAGGATCTTTGGTTTTGTTTGGGGCTGGGTCAATTGGACACAGCTCCCACAAGAATTTGTTGACAGCCCAGCAGCCTTCTCTATGGTATTGAAACGATCCCTTGATGACTGCACACCTCCTCAGGGTTCCATACTGCTTCAATATGTAGATGAGCTACTGCTGTGTAGTGAGAGCCAGGGACGCTGTGAGTCCAATTCTGAGCATTGCCTTGCCTCAGAAGGTCACTTGGTGTCTTGCAAAAAGATCCAGTGGTGCAAGAGCGCATGCGCGGACTCCTCGGCAATGGACGCTTAATCCCGAGGCTCTGTCCCGCTCCGGCCGTCTGAACCGCCTACGGTTGCGTAGCCAGAGCCACACCACTCCTCTCCAGGCTCCTCAGTTCCCCTGAGGGACTGGGAAAGCCTGGATGTGAAAGGGGGGCTTCAGAAGGAATTTATCCCGGCAAATGGAGGCGATCTCTAGGACACAGGAGAAATCCAAGATGGCGCCCGGGACGCTGCACGAGACAGCATCAGAGGTGGAGGATATGGATGCCGGCGCTGAGCCATCCCTACAGCCTAACACTCTGCATGGTTGTGCCACAGTGAGTAATTACAGTGGCCCAGTCCCCTCTCCAGCCTCCACAGAGTCTCTCATTGAGAGGACACTGGACGACCTGCTTCTATCCCCCTTAGGAGACATTAGAAGTAGCCCTGGGCTGAAGGAGGGCACGTCCCTGCCTCCCTCTGTACATTCCACTGACCTCAATGCAATGATGGCCACATTTTCAAAGCTGCTCTCCAGAGGCCTAGCACAGACAGCAATACAGATAACTACTACCATTCAAGCTGATCTACAAAATTTGGGTGCTAGAATTGAAGCCATCGAACAAAAAACGGAACACACTATTGCACGAGCCAATCAAAACACAATGCGAATACAAGATTTACAGGACCAACTAGAATCAGTGCTTGATAAAATTGATGACCTTTAAAATAGAACCAGACGGTATAACCTTAGAGTTAGAGGACTTCCGGAATCCGTTAAGGACATTCCTGAGGCGATTTGTTCCCTTATCAAAGAACTAATCCCAGGCATTTCCGAACACCGCCTGGAACTGGATTGGGCACACAGAGCTCTACATCCACCCCTTGAGATATTATAGTGAAGCCGCATTTCTACAATGTAAAGGAGGAAGTTATGCGGAGATCAAGGGAAACAGATCATCTCAATATCCAGGGACAACCTATTCAAGTCTTCGCCGATCTATCCCCTTACACTAGTCAGAGGAGAAGATCTCTTAAACCTCTGCTGCTTGTTCTATCCCAGAAATCAATTAAATATCGGTGGTCCTTCCCCTTCAAGTTAACCTTCTCCTATCAGAAGAAATCGCATGGTTTCGCCACCATCCAGGAAGGTGAACGGCTTCCTTTGGGATTGGGACTCATTTCTCAAACTCCCTCAGTACCACCTGATCCTGCCTCTTCATCCAAGAACCCGGGATCATCCAAGCGACCACCGCCAACAAGCCCCATCGCCCCTCTATGGCAGAGGCAACACAACAAGCGTTCCAAGGAAGCTCAACCGCCTTGATACCCCATCTGTCGTAGCTGGTGACTCCTTTTTTTTCTATTTATTTTTCTTTCTATTTTCCAGGTCACATTTCACCTGGTTTGATACTGATGCAAGTATCCCCTCCTCGCTGGTGAAAGGAGGAAAAAAAAGGAAAAAAATATATATATGTTGTTTTTTTTTTTTTTTCTTTGTGTCCCGTTCTTGATATGTTACGAGACTATCCCTTTCGATATGTTTTTTGAAACTCATATAGAGGCAGGTGTGCAGACAAATTTCTGTATGAGTGCAAATGAGTACTTGAGTTCATGTGCGCAACGTCAGTTATACATGCTTGATTGTTAACCTCTGCACATCCGCCCAGTATTGTTTTTTCTATTCGGTCAATAGAGTTATAAGTTAGTGGGAAGGGTCAGAGTGGCTCTTTTAGTCTCCCAGGTTTTCTTTACAAAGTTTTCTCCATTGTTACATTTACTAGTTGTTTCGGTTAAACTGACTCTCCTCCTGACCCCCATCATGAGACCCCCATGGGTATTCCTCCTTGGGGGGTTGCGGTATTATAAACTTTTTATACTGGGTTGGGTCTAGGCCGGAGAGGACTTTGTGCATCTCCTTCTGCCTCAATGTTGAGGAGTCTCCTTAGGGTCAAGGCAGACCCCTGCACTTCAAGATGGAGTGCTTTTTCAAAATGTCATGCCATGGTGGGAGTTG
This sequence comes from Aquarana catesbeiana, assembly GCF_042186555.1. Classification (NCBI taxonomy): domain Eukaryota; kingdom Metazoa; phylum Chordata; class Amphibia; order Anura; family Ranidae; genus Aquarana; species Aquarana catesbeiana. The sequence goes on along the minus strand of NC_133325.1, from coordinate 259,576,182 downwards.
GCAGGCCCACTCTCATCCAGGCAGGATCCGCAGGACCCAAAAGTTGGCTACCGTATGATCCCCTACCCTCTCTCTTCTTGCTCTCTTTCATCCATCTACTCTCATTTTCTCTTCTTCTTCTCTCCAGACTCCGTGGTACTCAATCAGAGGCTGATGTCCAGGTTCCCGTGTCCCACATCACATGGCTTTGTTTATCGCTGGCTTGGATTTCGTCTGAGGAGGTAGGTCTCTGTCACAGATCAAGCAGAGTTACCCTTCTGATCCAAGATGTCTGATAGCACCTCCAAACTTCCCATTAGAGTAGCCTCTCACAACGTTCAGGGCTTAAATTCCCCTATGAAAAGATGCAAACTTTTCCAAACCTACCACTCTCAACACTTAGATGTGCTTCTCTTACAAGAAACCCATTTCCCCAAAACTTACAAACCCTCCTATATCCACCATAAATTCCCACAATGTTTTCTATCCAATGCGGAAGAGAAAGTTAAGGGGGTTGGTATCTTTTTTGCTAAACATATCTCCTTCATTCTCTCCAAAGAGATATCCGACCCTGATGGTAGATACCTATTACTTACAGGTAATATCTATGATTCCACATTCACGCTTATCTCATATTACGCCCCAAATAAAGGCCAGGCAGATTTTTTCTCCACCATGCTGGAGAATCTCGCCCCACACTTGGAGGGCACAGTGATTATGGGGGGGTGACTCAAATGTGGCCCTGGATCAGACCCTTGATAAATTGGATAATGGTAGAGATAGGCCACGCTGCCCTCCGAAATTTAGCACTCGTATAGTTAAACTAATCAATTCCCATGGTTTGGTGGATATATGGAGGGAAGTAAATCCTTCTTCAAAAGACTACACCCACTTCTCAGCCTCGCATAACTCCTACGCCAGGATAGATCACATTTTTTTTTCTGCCACTGCGATCCCGTGCATAGCTAAATCCTGAATTAAAGACTCTACTTTATCGGATCATGCTATGGTCCTTATGGATATTGGGCAACTCCATGGGAGAGGCGGTCCCTTTCGGTGGCGCATCAACAAAGCCTTACTGAGTGATCCCATTCTAGCGACGATGATCTCCAAAGAAATCAAATCCTTTTTTGACTTAAACGACACGGAAGGAATTTTCCCCACAACACTTTGGGCTGCTCATTAGGCTGTCATTAGGGGTAAACTCATACAGATTGCCTCACAGCGAAAACGGGACAAAAGGGCTGAAATTGACAATCTTGAAAAAGAATTCCTTCTCATAGCTAAAAATCATAAATGAAACCCAACAGACTCGTCCTCCGCTCAATTAGAAGCAGCAAGATTATCCCTCAATATAGCGCTCACCACTCATGTTGAAAAAGAACTATGGTGGGCTAATGCCTGACATTATATGATGAAAGACAAAATAGGACCCAGATTGACCAACAGACTGACTCCTAAATCACAATATTTTTCATTTCCCAAAATTCACAGTCCCACAGGAGCCCTCTCCCAAAATCCAAAATCCAGATAAGATAATGGCCACATTTCAACAATTCTATTCCACGTTATATCGGGCTGATTCTCTCACCTCCCCCAGAGACCTGAGGGACTTTGACGGGAGCCCTCTTCCCAAACTGGCTCCAGCTCACATTTCTGACCTGGAGGAACCTATCTCGGAGTCAAAAGTGTTGACTGTAATTAAAAATCTCAGAAGTGGTTCTGCCCCGGGCCCTGATGGGTTCTCGGCCTGCTATTATAAGACGTTTGCGCTGACACTCTCTCCGTATCTGGCGAGACTTTTCAACTCTCTCCGGAGGGGCGCCCGTATTGACGGTGACGCTAACTCTGCTTACATATTGGTCATCCCTAAACCGGGCAAGGATTCTTCAGAGGTTAATAACTATAGACCAATCTCATTGATCAATAATGATCTTAACATTCTAACAAAAATCTTAGCAAATAGACTGTCCACGTTTATTGACCGATATGTACACAAAGACCAAGTGGGGTTCATTTCGGGGAGACAGGGTCCCGATCAGATACGGAGAGCTGTGGATATTATTTCTTTACTACACTCAGGGTGGGGTGGGGGTCCCCCTCGGGAAGGGTACCTCTTGTCTATCGACCTACAGAAGGCTTTTGATACGTTGGAATGGCCTTTCCTGTTTGAGGTCCTAGCCAGATGGGGTTTTGGAACCCACTTCCTGGAGATCCTCAGAGCTCTCTACTCTAATCCCAGTGCAAGTGTGAGGCCCCAGGGCCAGTACTCGGAGCGGTTTCCTATATCGAAGGGCACTAGACAGGGTTGCCCCCTGTCCCCTTTGATATTTTCTATAGCGAGACATTGGCGATAGCTATCCGGAACCATCCGGATATCCGAGGGGTTCAGTGCGGCCAGGAGTCTCACAAATGCGCTTTATTTGCAGACGATTTACTACTCTTCATCACGTCACTCTTAATCTCTACGCCAAATGTCTTCACTCTATTACATAACTTTGGGAAGGTATCAGGCTTACTGGTCCTCTTACTCTGAACTATTGTATACAAAAACTGGAGATGCCCAAATCTGAAAACTTCAGACTGATGCAAATACGTGATTTCCTGCTCTCTGTCTGGAAGGAGGGCCCAGAGGCCCCGAGAATCACACCCTATGAAAAATGGTGCTCTGAAATCACTGATCAGAAGGGGGGCATATCTCTGATTTACAATTCTTTGGCAGAGACCTCAGGTAAGCCTTCTTATGCTTTCACATGGGAACAAGACTTGTCTTTAGATTGGGACGCGGAAACCTGGCATCGTCATTTTACCCGCTCACTTAAAGGTATCGTTAATGTTTCTTTAGTCGAGGCTAGTGTTAAATTGCTGACCCGTTGGAATATGGTTCCCTCTCGCTTAGCTCAGATCTTCACGGGGGCCTCTCCTCTATGTTTTGGAGGGTGCGGCCATCAGGGAGTTCTACTCCATATTTGGTGGCAATGTCCTCGAATACGAGGTTTCTGGAACAGAATTTTCTATTTGCTGCGAAAGGTTACTGCAGTAGCTGTTCCCAAATCACCACTCATTGCCTTACTGAATGAAAAGCTTGAAAAGATTCCTGTGAGCACTCAAAAATTGATCTATTTTATTCTATTGGGGGCAAAGATTACCATCGCACGCGCCTGGAAGCAACCTACGGTCTCCTTCCTGGAAAGCGAAGAGGAAAATATGTTGGATATTGACCCAGGAGAAAGCGATAAGTATTATCCAAGATAATGTTAAAAAAATTGACATGATCTGGGCACCCTGGATTGACTATGTCCTGTCCTCATCATAACAGGCCAGAAATTTTTTCCTCACCTCGGGGTCTACGCTGTCCTATATCTCTCTTTTTCCCTTCTCTTCTATCCTCTCCTTGACTACTGTATTTCCCTCTTTTTGTCTTGTAATAGACCTTCTGTGATTACTTCATTCGGTTTTTAGCACTAGCAGGTTTGACAACCCAAAAAATTGTATTTTTTTATTTTATTTTCTACTCTTCTCTTTCAATGTAGTAATAATCTCAAATTCCACAGAGGTTATACTGAAGAGTTTTACAGGAATGAGTTAACTTATCTAGGAGTGAGTGAAAGTAGTTGAAGTAGGCCTCCTAGTGTTTCTGTTAGGGGGATCTTATCTTGGTAACTTACTATGGGAGCTGGGGAGGCCCGTTATTCGGAGCCTTGTCTAGTGTTCTCCTCAAGGTTATGACTACTATATAGGTTCAGGTGATTTTCGGGGGACAAATTCATGATTGTAGGTTCTAAAACATCTACCTTCTTTGATTAAAATAAGTCTTAATTTTGTATCAGGGAATACATTCCCCCCATATGTCTAACTTGGTTTTCTCCCCCTTCTTACAAGCATACTCCCATATATATTTTCAGATTGTAATTTGTTGTAACCTGTTGTATGATGTTGTCGACCTCTTATGTGGGTCTTTATGTATCACTCTTGTTGCTGTAATACATTTTCATAACAGTAAAAATATTGAAAGTAAAGATCCAGTGGTGCAGGTCGCAGGTTGAGTATTTGGGGTGTATAATCAAACAAGGGGAAAGTTTGGTGTGACCGGCTCGGGTCAAAGTACTTACATGCTTCAGTCCCCCGAAGGAGAAAGCCGCGCTGCTCTCCTTCTTCGGCTCTATTGTCTACTGCAGACAATGGATACCTGATTGTTTGCACTGGGACTCGATCCTTAGAGCAGCTACGTTGTTGGGCTCTCCAAAAATGATTAATTGGACTGAGGAAATGCTATAAGCATTTACCACCCTCACTGCGTGCCTCTCAAGGGCACCTGCAGTGGATCTACCTGACCATAATAAGTGTAGTCTCAGGTCCAGCGTTTGCAGGAATTTTAGCACAACGACATGGTGGGGTTTTGAGACCAGTTCATATCTGTCAAAGAAATTACCCGTGCAGGTTCAGGTCATGCCCTCTTGCCTTCAAGCTCTCGTAGCTTGTGCAATGGCTGTAAAGGAGGCATCCAAAATCACATTGGGAGGACACAACATTGTACACAACACATTCGGTGGTACACCTTATGCAAAACATGCGTACACAACATATGACAGCACAACGTACAAGTGGTTATGAATTCATACTTTTCAACACACAGAACCTTGAAATCAAATCATGTTCAGAGATCACACCACAAGTCAGGTTTCTACACTCTCTCTTGCATCTTTCAGAAACTGATCCTATTCCTCAACATGACTGTAATCAACAGCTTTTAGAATCTACTTCACCACGTTTTGATTTAAAAGACACCCCCAACCCTGATTACTTACATGTGTTTGTAGACGGTAGCTGTACACGTCCTGACAATCACACATACAAGACTGGTTACTCAGTTGTCATGCTCCCAGACATTATCTTAGAAAGTAAACCACTGCGAGTAACTTCAGCGGAACAAGCAGAACTAATTGCTCTTATTAGAGCATGTCAGCTCTTTGAAGGACAGGATGTGAATATTTACACAGATAGCATGTGGACTCTTTATTGAAAGTGCTCCTTCTTCCTCGCCACATTAATGTAATTAAGGTTCACGGGCACTCTTATGATAAAACAGAAATAGCAAAAGGGAATGCACTCGCTGATAGGTTGAATTGTTAGGTATTCAATGGAAACTACACATTCCTTATCACCCCCAGAGTGCAGGAGTAGTAGAAAAGATGAACAGAAATATTAAAGATAAACTTAAGAAAGTGACAGGAGGAACTTTGAGAAACTGGTTAGCTTTTCTTCCCACAATACTTTTCCAAATCTGTACCACACCCCATTCCAGAAACGGCTTATCCCCTTATGAGATATTAATGGGAAAACCAACACAGAGGAAATAGATAGATAGATTTTCGTCTGTTATGATCAAAGGAGGGATTGTAAGGATGTTAGAGTGCTGCTTTAGCCCGGGTTCACATCTATGCGAATTCACATCTATGCGAATTAGATGCGGCTTACACCGCATCTAATTCGCAGGACATTTTAAAATACATTCATATGAATGTATCTGGTTCACATATGTGCGTTGCATTCGCACTGCGCATTGCACAAAAAACGTGTGAGTTTTTTGGGCATTGCGGTGCGAACTACAAGCCTATTATCTCCTATGGGAACGCATCTGATTCGCAGATGCATTGCGTTCTGAACAAGGATTTTCTCTTTCTCCTCACTACACCTCCCCCTCTCCCCCCCCCCTCCCTCCCCCTCTCCCTGCTCTCTAATCCTGAGCAAAAATGCAATGAATCCGTTGAACAGGAGATTGTTATCTCCCCAGTGAAACCTGAGCTTCAATTCGCACCGCACATGTGTGAAACCAGGCTTAAGATATGTTATACAAGAAGAAATGTATTTTGCTTTCTTACGCAGAAAATTAGAAGTGCAAGGATTATTTGCAAGCTATGTACTTTAACAGGATGTACGTGTGGTTAGACATATGTGGTCACATACATATATATATATATATATATATATATATATATATATATATATATATATGAACTTATATTTAGATATAGCCTGAGGTACATCTCTAGACAGAATATGCAATTTATGACGTTTTATGCTTATTTTTTCATAAAGTCTATGCTTCAATCTCATTGGCTTGGATAATAAGAGGGAGGTTTTTTCTCTCTCTCTGTAAGTGTATAAGATATATGCAAACCCAGTAAACCATTGTAATTTTGACTCACCATCCCATGTGTGTGTCTTGATTACCCGATTGATCAGAGAGTTCGATCCATACACCCATAGGTCCAACCCGAGTTCAAAGGAGAAATAGGGGCGACTTAACATATCCCAAGCATGCCCTTGGATAGCGGATGACAGCCCAATGGAAGGCTTTAGCTACGGCGGCCTAGGACTGTTGTATGTGAAGCTGACAGGGGACCCTAACTTTGGGAGTGATTTGGAGTGGCAGTTGGACAAAATCATGGATTTCAGATAAGGGTTACTGAACATCTCGGAAGTGCACTGGGCACTGGAAGATATAGAGTTTCTGGCGGTTCAGGAATGGGAGCTGGAGAGCGCCTACAGACGGCTGCTAGACTCTGCTCAGCGCCAGGGCTGGGCTCCCTTTGCCTGGGACTATCAAGAAATACCAGTTGACAACTCTAAAATCCTGGCTGAACAATCGGCAATGTGGCAGAGAAACAGTGTGCTTTGCCAACCTGCCCCCGCAGCTATGGACTCGTAGGTCTTATGGCGGATGCAGCAAGTGCTGACTGACCTTGACGATCCTGTTTCTGCATGGGATGATCTTGGATGTAGGAATGTGCCTGTCCAGCAGCATGCCAGAGAATCGGCAGTGGAAAATCTGGAGATTGTCATCCCCAAAGCTGAAGTGCTGACAACAGGGCAGAGCTCTGCTAACCTCTGCTCAGCACCGATAGCATCTTCTGGGTTCCACGGACAGGAGATGGGGAACATCTATCCCCAGACACCAGTTTCAGAGACAGGGGATTTGATAAACTTTTCTGCTAAGTCTAACTCATGTCGCGGAACACCCTTTAAAAGTCTATGGGAGAAATCAAAAGTGCTAATTTTAAAGGCTTATATGCATGGTATTGTCATAAAAAGTGTTTGCGGATCTGGGTCCTGCCCCAGGGGACATGGATCAATGCAAAAAAATGGCCATTTTTTCGGGAGCAGTGATTTTAATAATGCTTAAAGTGAAACAATAAAAGTGTAATATTCCTTTAAATTTCATACCCGGGGGGTGTCTATAGTATGCCTTTAAAGGGACACATGTTTCCCGTATTTAGAACAGTCTGACAGAAAAATGACATTTCAAAGGAAAAAAAGTCATTTAAAACTACTCGCGGCTATTAATGAATTGCCGGTCCGACAATACACATAAAAGTTCATTGATAAAAATGGCATGGGAATTCCCCACAGGGGAACCCTGAACCAAAATTTTTTAAAAAAATGACGTGGGGGGTCCCCTAAATTCCATACCAGGCCCTTCAGGTCTGGTATGGATATTAAGGGGAACCCTGGCCAAAATAAAAAAATGGGGTGGGGTCCCCCTCAAAATCTATACCAGACCCTTTAGGTCTGGTATGGATTTTAACCACATGACGACTGGGCCATAGCTGAAAGACGGCTACAGTGCGGTCGGCTTATCCTGGGAGGGCGTCCATGAACGTCCTCCCAGAATCCTGCTCTCGCGCGCCCCAGGGGGCGCGCACCCGAGAACATCCGTGCCCTCCGGGTCCAGAGGACCCGGCGCATCACGGATCACGGTAAACGGGCGCTAATCGCGACTGTTTACCATGTGATCGCTCCGTCAAACGATTGGTACAGAGGGGGAGGAGCGGGGGAGGGATCGGATGGTAGCAGCGCTGTGGGCTGCATCTGCAGTGCCCACAGCGCTGCTCAGTGACCAATACAGTCACATCCATCCATCCATGCTCAGCCATCCCTCCATACTCTAATGCCCTGCAATACCCAGCACTACCCTGCAATACCCCACAATACACCACAATACCCCACAATACTCTGCAATACCCCACAATACTCTGCAATACGCCACAATACCCCACAATACTCTGCAATACCCCACAATACTCTGAAATACCCCACAATACTCTGAAATACCCCATAATACCCCACAATACTCTGCAATACCCCGCAATACTCTGCAATACCCCACAATACTCTGCAATACCCCCACAATACCCCACAATACTCTACAATACCCCACAATACTCTGCAATACCCCACAATACCCCACAATACTCTGCAATACCCCACAATACTCTGCAATATCCCCACAATACCCCACAATACTCTGCAACACCCCACAATACTCTGCAACACCCCACAATACTCTGCAATACCCCGCAATTCCCCACAATACTCTGCAATACCTCGCAATACTCTGCAATACCCCACAATACTCTGCAATACCCCACAATACTCTGCAATACCCCGCAATACTCTTCAATACCCCACAATACCCCACAATACTCTGCAATACCCCCACAATACTCTGCAATACCCCACAATACTCTGCAATACCCCGCAATACTCTGCAACACCCCACAATACCCCACAATACTCTGCAATACCCCCACAATACCCCACAATACTCTGCAATACCCCACACTAATCTGCAATACCCCCACATTACCCCACAATACTCTGCAACACCCCACAATACTCTGCAACACCCCACAATACTCTGCAATACCCCGCAATTCCCCACAATACTCTGCAATACCCCGCAATACTCTGCAATACCCCACAATACTCTGCAATACCCTGCAATACCCCACAATACTCTGCAATACCCCACAATACTCTGCAATACCCCGCAATACTCTGCAATACCCGCAATACCCCACAATACTCTGCAATATCCCACAATACTCTACAATAACCCTCAATACTCTGCAATACCCCCACAATACCCCACAATACTCTGCAATACCCCACAGTACTTTGCAACACCCCACAATACTCTGCAACACCCCACAATACCCCACAATACTCTGCAATACCCCGCAATACTTTGCAATACCCCACAATACTCTGCAATACTCTGCAATACCCCACAATACTCTGCAATACTCTGCAATACCGAGTATTGTGGGGTATTGCGGGGTATTGCAGAGTTTTGTGGGGTATTGCAGAGTATTGTGGGGTATTGTGGGGGTATTGCAGAGTATTGCGGGGTATTGCAGAGTATTGTGGGGTATTGTGGGGTATTTCAGAGTATTGTGGGGTATTGCAGAGTATTGTGGGGTATTGTGGGGTATTGTGGGGTATTGCAGAGTATTGTGGGGTATTGTGGGGTATTGCAGGGTAGTGCTGGGTATTGCAGGGCATTAATGAATGAATGAATGATTTTTAAAGCGCTGCAAATGCAAACTGAATCGCCTCAAGGCGCTAGAGTATGGAGGGATGGCTGAGCATGGATGGATGGATGTGACTGTATTTGTTTTATTTGTATTGTCGGACCGGCAATTCATTAATAGCCACAAGTAGTTTTAAATGACTTTTTTCCTTTAAAATGTAATTTTGCTGTCAGACTGTTCTAAAGACGGGAAACATGCACCCCTTTACAGGCATACTATAGACACCCCCCAGGTACGAAATTTAAAGGAATATTACACTTTTATTGTTTCACTTTAAAGCGGAGTTCCACACAAAAATGGAACTTCCGCTTTTCGGAACCCTCCCCCCCTCCGGTGTCACATTTGGCACCTTTCAGGGGGGAGGGGGGTGCAGATACCTGTCTAAGACAGGTATTTGCACCCACTTCCGGCATAGACTCCCATGGGAGTCTATGCCTCTTCCTGCCCCCACCGCGCTGTTTCCTGGGAACACACAGCTCCCAAGAGAGAGCGGGGACCACTAGGGATGCGCAGCGCGACTTGCGCAAGCGCAGTAGGGAACCGGGAAGTGAAGCCGCAACGCTTCACTTCCTGATTCCCTCACCTAGGATGGCGGCGGCAGCTGCCGAGAACCGAGAGGGTTCTCGGCGTCCCCTGCCAACATCGCTGGACTCCTGGACAGGTAAGTGGCCATGTATTAAAAGTCAGCAGCTGCAGTATTTGTAGCTGCTGGCTTTTAATATTTTTTTTTTTTGGCGGTGTGGGTGAACCCCCGCTTTAAGCATTATTAAAATCACTGCTCCCAAAAAAACAGCCCTTTTTGAAACTTTTTTTGCATTGATCCATGTCCCCTGGGGCAGGACCCAGGTCCCCAAACACTTTTTATGACAATAACTTGCATATAAGTCTTTAAAATTAGCACTTTGATTATTCATGTTCGTGTCCCATAGACTTTAACGGTGTTTGCGTGTTTGAACAAATTTTTTGCCTGTTCGCATGTTTTGGTGCGAACCGAACAGGGGGGTGTTCGGCTCATCCCTACTGAGGAAGAACAACCTGATGAGCCTCCAGCAGAAGAGCTGGTATCAGGGCCAAACTTCACTGTGCTCTGCCCAGCACCAACAGCAGTATCTGTGAAGTTAAAAGGAACTTCCCCAGCTAAATCGCTGGTCACCGGACAGAGGGTCCAAGACCTCTGCCCCACACCTGTGGCAGTTTCGGAGAGGAGGTGTTTGTCGTCCCTCCCCAACAGTTGGCCAGGGGGGAGGAAGCAGTCTTTCCTCCCCAGCAAAGATCCGTGCACCGAGGAGAAAGTACCATAGACATGTCATCCCAGCAGCCAGATGAGGGAACGGAAAAGGAAGCAGCCAGCTCACCTCCCCAATGGCAGCTACACAGTTTGGGAGTGGAGGAATCCATGCTCCTGCCCCAACAGTTAGCCAAAGCCGATGATGTGGAGTTCCCAGCAGAAGTACTGGCAACAGGGTAGAGTGCTATGAAACTCTGCCCAGCACCAACAGCAGTATCTGTGGAGTTGCAAGGAACTTCCCCAGCTGAAGCGCTGGTCACTGGACAGAGGGTCCAAGACCTCTGCCCAACACCTGTGGCAGTTTTGGAGGCCTGAGGTGAGAAGGTGATGGTTCCTCTTTCCCAGTGGATTTCAGAGATGCAAGGAGGAGAAGCAGCCATTTCCCCTCCCCAACAAAGTTTCATGCACCTGGGAGACAATACCAGTGAAAGGGAGTTCTAAAAGCAGACGGCGCCCCAGAATTATGACACTAACCCAGCTGAAGCGCTGGCAACCGGGCAGAGTGCTACCAGCCTCTGCCCAGCACTGGCAACAACTACAGAGTTCCAGGGAGCCGGGGCAGTTAGCCTACCTCCCCAACAGTTAGCATGGAGCAGATGGTGTGGGGTTTCCAGCAGAAGGGCTGGCAACAGAACAGAGTTCTGCTGGCCTCTGCCCTCAACTAACAGAGGACGGATTTCCTGTAAAGGTGGATGGGACTTCAGTCTCCACCTGCATACCCCAGGGGTGCTGGTCAGTTGGCCCAGATGCCCAACAGCATGATGGACTAAGCCCAGTCACCATGTCTTCTCTCTTGTGGCTAAAGGGACTCCGGTATGTTCTATGAGAGACAGAGATTGGCTGGGTGAGTAATGCTCTGTTTGTAACAATTTGTTTGGGGTACTGTGTGGGTACAGGCATTAGAGGACTTAGAGGCATTAGAGGACTGGTACTATGAACTAACTTCGGAGTTAACACGTCTGGGGTCTCCTCCTGTGTTAGTCTTCTACAGAAAGGAGAGAAATGTGACAAAACTAGCCGGGACAGAGGCTCTTGGAGGGGACTGAATGCTAGCCTCTTGCCTACCAATCATTTGGGGGAATGGTGCTCTTTGTGAGCTGTATGCCTGGGGACCCTTGAGGTGGTGTTACTTTGGATTCAGGTCCATATCCCCCCAAGACACAGACTCTGGGAACCCTTTATATGCCATATTAGAAATGGTGACTGATTCATACTGTTGGGACACATACTGTTAGATGCTAATGTCATCAACTCCAGCCACCTGTCTGTTGTCTTCTATAATGTAAATGAGTCTAGTCTGGCTTGCCACAGCTTCTAAGAGTCTTTTACCCATTGTTGTTTGTTCTAATTAACCTTGCAATTGTATGAAGGAGTTCTGTGTTTATACTTATAATTTACTGTGTGAAGCTCAGTGACAACAAGTCTGACCTGTAGTGAAATCCTGATTAATCATAACAATGCCCAGGATGGCACGGAGTCACATCGGCTACTTTAAGGCATTAGTTAAATAGCTCATGTTAATTCTGTTTCTGGTTACTAGGGATGAGCTTCGAGTTCGAGTCGAACTCATGTTCGACTCGAACATTGGCTGTTCGCAAGTTCGCCGAACAGCGAACAATTTGGGGTGTTCGCGGCAAATTCGAATGCCGCGGAACACCCTTTAAAAGTCTATGAGAGAAATCAAAAGTGCTAATTTTAAAGGCTAATATGCAAGTTATTGTCATAAAAAGTGTTTGGGGACCCAGGTCCTGCCCCAGGGGACATGGATCAATGCAAAAAAAAGTTTTAAAAACGGCCGTTTTTTCAGGAGCAGTGATTTTAATAATGCTTAAAGTCAAACAATAAAAGTGTAATATCCCTTTAAATTTCGTACCTGGGGGGTGTCTATAGTATGCCTGTAAAGGGGCGCATGTTTCCTGTGTTTAGAACAGTCTGACAGCAAAATGACATTTTGAAGGAAAAAACTCATTTAAAACTACTCGCGGCTATTGCATTGCCGACAATACACATAGAAGTTCATTGATAAAAACGGCATGGGAATTCCCCAAAGGGGAACCCCGAACCAAAATTAAAAAAAAAAAATGACGTGGGAGTCCCCCTAAATTCCATACCAGGCCCTTCAGGTCTGGTATGGATATTAAGGGGAACCCCGGCCAAAATTTAAAAAAAAAAATGACGTGGGGTTCCCCCTAAATTCCATACCAGACCCTTGAGGTCTGGTATGGATTTTAAGGGGAACCCCGCGCCAAAAAAAAAAAAAAAAACGGCGTGGGGTCCCCCCAAAAATCCATACCAGACCCTTATCCGAGCACGCAACCTGGCAGGCCGCAGGAAAAGAGGGGGGGACGAGAGTGCGGCCCCCCCCTCCTGAACCGTACCAGGCCACATGCCCTCAACATTGGGAGGGTGCTTTGGGGTAGCCCCCCAAAACACCTTGTCCCCATGTTGATGAGGACAAGGGCCTCATCCCCACAACCCTGGCCGGTGGTTGTGGGGGTCTGCGGGCGGGGGGCTTATCGGAATCTGGAAGCCCCCTTTAACAAGGGGACCCCCAGATCCCGGCCCCCCCGTGTGAAATGGTAAGGGGGTACTTGTCAGAGGGGGGCGGGGTCACCGGGTGGCCCCGCCCCCCGTTATTTAAGAACTGTCAGACGAGGAGCGCCGTCACACAGCGGGAGCCTCCCTCCATGCCAGCATGTGTGAGGAGCGGCCCGGAGAAGAAAATGAAGAAGAGAAGAAAAGAAGAAGAGAAGAAGATGAAGAAGAAGAGAAGAGCGGGAGCCTCCCCCCATGCCATGGGTGCGGAGCAGCCCGAGGAGAAGAAGATAGAAGACGCCGCGGAGGAGATGCTGGACGAGAACGCCGGAGGAAGAGCCAGAAGAGCCAGAATAACCAGAAGATGAAGGAAGATAGAAGAAAGAAGAAGTATTTAAATAAAGGAATTGTCAAAAACTGTCTCTCGTCATTTTTAACATTTTTGACAGTTTTTTAGTGAAATGGTAGGGGTACTTTTGTACCCCCTTACCATTTCACACAGGGGGGGGGGCCGGGATCTGGGGGTCCCCTTGTTAAAGGGGGCTTCCAGATTCCGATAAGCCCCATGCCCGCAGACCCCCACAACCACCGGCCAGGGTTGTGGGGATGAGGCCCTTGTCCTCATCAACATGGGGACAAGGTGTTTTGGGGGGCTACCCCAAAGCACCCTCCCAATGTTGAGGGCATGTGGCCTGGTACGGTTCAGGAGGGGGGGCGCACTCTCGTCCCCCCCTCTTTTCCTGCGGCCTGCCAGGTTGCATGCTCGGATAAGGATCTGGTATGGATTTTTGGGGGGACCCCACGCCGTTTTTTTTTTTTTTTTTTGGCGCGGGGTTCCCCTTAAAATCCATACCAGACCTGAAGGGTCTGGTATGGAATTTAGGGGGAACCCCACGTCATTTTTTTTTTTTAATTTTGGCCGGGGTTCCCCTTAATATCCATACCAGACCTGAAGGGCCTGGTATGGAATTTAGGGGGACTCCCACGTCATTTTTTTTTTTAATATTGGTTCGGGGTTCCCCTTTGGGGAATTCCCATGCCGTTTTTATCAATGAACTTCTATGTGTATTGTCGGCAATGCAATAGCCGCGGGTAGTTTTAAATGAGTTTTTTCCTTAAAAATGTCATTTTGCTGTCAGACTGTTCTAAACACAGGAAACATGCGCCCCTTTACAGGCATACTATAGACACCCCCCAGGTACGAAATTTAAAGGGATATTACACTTTTATTGTTTGACTTTAAGCATTATTAAAATCACTGCTCCTGAAAAAACGGCCGTTTTTAAAACTTTTTTTTGCATTGATCCATGTCCCCTGGGGCAGGACCCGGGTCCCCAAACACTTTTTATGACAATAACTTGCATATTAGCCTTTAAAATGAGCACTTTTGATTATTCATGTTCGTGTCCCATAGACTTTAACGGTGTTCGCGTGTTCGAACAAACTTTTTTCCTGTTCGCATGTTCTGGTGCGAACCGAACAGGGGGGGTGTTCGGCTCATCCCTACTGGTTACAGGTGTATTGTTAGAGTAATATGAGCAGGAGGGGGAACCTCCTCTTTAACTGTATATAAAGACTTTGGTTCTAATAAAAGAGTCCATGTTTGGCAACTAAACAAGTATCATCTTGTTTTGTGCTTGTGAGCGGTTGGAATAGCTGATATCTATATTCAGACTGGGAGGAAGTGGTATATGACGAAAGCAATCAAGCGGAGTGTGTGACCTTCTGTTACAGTGTCAGTCTAGGGATAGTGTGAGTGTAGTGAGGAGGACCATCATTCAGCTTTACATAGTGTGCAGCTAGAGTAGGGACAGCTCAGATAGTTTCACTCTAGTGTAGTGAGACTGTGTCATTCATACATACATTAGTATAGAGTAGGAACAGCTCAGATAGTTTCAGTGTAGTGTAGTGAGACCGTGTCAGTAATCTTGAAATTAGTGTATAGCTAGAGTAGGGATAGTTCAGATAGTGTCAGTGTAGTGACGGTTGAACACCGTCTATTTGATTGCATTACTGCCAGTTTAACGCCATTACTTCTGTGTGCATTACTGCCAGTTTAACGCCATATAGTTCTGTGTGCATTACTGCCAGTTTAACGCCATATAGTTCTGCATGCGTTACTGCCAGTTTAACACCATACTGTATAACCATTTAGTTTGGAGCTGATGATATGCTCACTGATGCAACTTGGGTGCCAGATAGAGCAGAGGAGGAAACTGAAGGTGAGGGATCACAACCCCAAGGAGGCCGACATCCAGAAAGAGTAGAGAGCAGCCACCCTATTCCATCACATTCTGCAGCTGTTATCTCCCGGCCCACCCCCCAAAGATCATCTGTCAGGGCCTTTTTAAGCACATCTGCAGCAGATCGCACTGTTGCTATCTACAAACTGTGTCTCAGGAAAATCAAACCTGGCAAAAACACTAACCATTTGGGTACCACATGCTTAACAAGGCATTTAACATCCAACCACTCAGCCCATTGGCAAGAGCACCTAAAAGCCACACAAAAGGGGCACAAATCTGTCCTTCCTCCTTCTCCTCCTTACCCACTTCAGTCTGCCCCTGCTATACCGAGTCATTACCTCTCAGCAGTCGCCATTGACAGGGATGATGGTATAGCACAGGATGTCCCAGATCCTAACAGCACCTCTGCCAGCAGCACACCACCAGCTGTAGACTGTAGCCGGCAAATTTCTCTGCCCCGACTGCTGCAGCGGAAAAAAAAATACAGTCCCTGCCACCCACATGCCCAGCGTCTAAATGCAAGCTTGTCAAAGCTGTTGGCTCTCCAACTTCTGCCTTTCCACCTGGGGGATTCTGCCCTCTTCTGTGTACCACAATGGCAGGTTCCCAGTCACTACTACTTTTCACGTAAAGGCCATTCCATCTCTCTACCATCACATGGAAGGGAATGTTCTGGCATTGTTGGACAAGGCAGTCAGCTGTAAAATCCACCTTACTGCTGACAAGCATGGGCAGGGACGATATATTTTGTTCACAGCACACTGGGTAATGCTGCTTGCAACTCAAAAGGATGCAGGAAAGGGCTCGGTGCTGCAGCTTGTTGTGCCCCCATGTCTCCATACAGCTGGTGGAGATGATGCCAGATCTGTGAGCTCTACCCCCTCCTCCTCCTCCGCCACCTCCATGCCCTCCTCTTCAGAATTGTCCTATGAACATCAGGTACCCCTAAGCGTTCAAAGGGCTATTCCCAGTGTCAGGCTAAAAGGTGCCATGCAATGCTTTAGCTGGTGTGTTTAGGGGACAGGAACCACACTGGAGCAGAGATTCTTGCAGCTCTGCAGGGACAGGCCCAAAGGTGGTTCACACCACTCCAGCTGGAGCCAGGAATGGTGGTGTGCGATAATGGCTCAAACCTCCTGTCCATCCTTAGACAGGGAAAGTTGACACATGTGCCATGCTTGGCACATGTCCTCAAATTGGTGGTGCAGCATTTCCTAAATACTTACCCAGGGTTGCAAAATGTGCTAAAACTGACCAGAAAGTCTGTAGCCTTTTTAGGTGGTCATACACAGCCAGTGCTTGGTTGGCTGAAATTCAGCGGGAAATCCACCTGCCCGTAAACTGCCTACTTTGTGACATGCCCACCAGGTGGAACTCAACATTGTCAATGCTGCAGTGGCTAAACATGCAGTAGAGGGCAGTCAACGAGTACCTGTGCAAATACAGCATGATGACAGGCTCAGGCTGCCTCGGCTTTTTTTCCCCATGCCAATGGCTGATCATTAAGGATGCATGCACTGTATTGTCACCATTTGAGGAGGCCACAAGGATGGTGAGCGGGGACAGTGCATGCATGCATCAGTGACACAATCCCTGTTGTATTCCTGCTGGAGAAGACTCTGTGTGGCATTATAGACAGGGCACTGGAGGCAGAGCAGCAGGAGGAAGAGGAGGACTTCCTTTCCTCTCAAGGCCCACTTCATCCAGACATCATCATTCCTATGTCACAGAACACACACGAGGAGAGAGGGGAGGAGGATGAGGATTCTGGCACATTCATAGGTTTCGAAGAAGAGGAAGACATGCGCCAATCTGTAAGCGATGGCTTTCTAACCCCAGGACCCTTGGGAGTAGTACATGGCTGGGAGGAGGAAGTTCCAGATGCTGTCATCCTGAGTGACCCCCCGAGGAGTCTGCTTCTCAAGCTTCGGCAAGTTTGAAGCGCATGGGTAACCTCATGCTTCAAAGCTTGCAAAAGGACCCAAGAATACATGCCATAAAGGAGAAGGATGATTACTGGTTAGCAACCCTCCTTGACCACTGTTATAAGGGGAAGGTCTCAGAACTAATCCTGTCCCCACAGAGTGCAGAAGATAAAAATCTCTTGAGGACACATTAAAGAAGATTTTATTGAACGTTTTTCCTGACTCCAGTATGTTATAGTGTCATGGAAAACGTAGTTTTGAGTCTTCTGTTGGTCAAGAGAGGAGCGTTGGAAAAGGCGTCCGCATAAGTGAGGCATTTCCGAATTTTTTTAGTTCTCGCTGCCCAGGGCTGTCAGCTTCCACATCCCATCGGCAGCATCTGCATCACATGGTGTATGATTACCTTGGGGCCAATACAGAGATAGAGAGCTTTCCAGCTGACAATACACTGACTTACTGGGTCATGAGAATAGATCACTGGCCAGAACTTGCCCAGTATGCTATTGAGTTGTTGGGCTGTCCTGCATCCAGCATGCTTTCAGAATGGGCATTCAGTGCTGCAGGAGGTTTCGTTACTGATCATAGAACGCATCTGTCCACAGACTCTGTGGACTGTTTGACTTTTATAAAAATGAATCAGTTCTGGATTACCAGCTATGAAGCCCCTGATGCAGATGTCACTGATTAAGTCTTTTTGGGATGTGGAATCCCTGCAGGACTTCATGGCTGCCTAGCTTTGTGTGTGTTCAATCATTTAATCTGGAAGAATGTTTTTGGTATAGGTTTCATGGGCACAATTAACACCCAAAGACCAATTTTTCAGCACCTGTTTGACAGGTGCATATCATAGCAATTGTTTTTGCCTTCATCAAGAGCACCTCTATAGAGTTACGGTGGGAAGGTGTCCCCGACACCCAAAGACCAATTTTTCAGCACCTGTTTGACAGGTGCATATCATTGCAATTTTTTTGCCTTCATAAAGAGCACCTCTATAGAGATACAGTGGAAAGGCGCCACCGACACCCAAAGATCAATTTTTACGCACCCATTACTTCTTTCCAAAGTCAAAGTGACACCAGAATGTATCCAAAAAATCTCTAATCTTGTTCCTAGTGCACTACATTGCTCAGCAACACTGGCTCCCCAGCTGTTGCTGAGCAAAATAAAGATAGCTTGCAGAGAAAATGTCATTTTTTTTTGTTTTTATAAATGCAATTATTGCTGCAGCAGATTCTAGACATGGTACAGATCTTTCACTTTACAGGTATACTAGAGGACCCCCAGGCACTATATTGGAAGGATTTTTTTTTTTTTTATGCTTTCACTTTAAAAATCTAAAAATCACTGCTATTTAAAAATGACGTTTTTCACAATTTTTTTTATTGATACATGTCCCCCAGGGCAGGACCCGGACCCCTATAACCATTGTATAGGTTTCATTATTCGGGTCCAAACTTTTGCGGTGTTCGAAAGTTCTGGTGCAAACCGAACAGGGGTCTATTTGGCCCATCCCTAGTGACAAGGTGTTTCAAGTCCGGAGTGAAGAAATGGAACTTATAAATAGGAGAAGTACTCAAGTGCCTCCCTGAGCATGATGGTTTAGAGTGTGTCATGTGTTGAGGCCACGACCACCCTACTTTGTATTTCTGTTCTTCTTGTTGGGGCACTTATCAGGGGAGGCCAGTGGTGTATATGGAGAGCTCTGGGTCAAAGATGGCAGTCTGAACTCCCAAGTCCTCTAATGGGATTTTCAAGGCTTCACTGAACCAAGGCAGGTCATCTGGAATGCGTAGAATGTATTGTCCCCCTTCTAGGTAGTGCTCAGTGCAAAAGGGAACTTCCATTTATAGCCCAGAGATTTTTCACATATTATATCCAATAGAGGGCGTAACGCTTTCATATTCTTTGATGTAATCAGAGGTAGGTCTTGGAAGAGAAAAATGTTCTCACTAATAAAAGTAACTAGATCAGTTTGTCTCACTTTTATAGTATTTCCTCTTTCAGAGCGAAGTCCTGGAGACAACAAATGACATCGCTGGGGGAAGCAGTGTCAGGGCCTCGGGCCCTGAGATCTCTGTGTGCCCCGACATAGTTGATTTCAGTGTCCACAGGTTATGCTCCAGTATGTCATTAATTATTTTTTGTAATGCCTGTGTGGTCTGATCCGCCATTACGGATTCCCCGGACACTTAAGATATTTTGTCTCCCCCTATTGTCAAGGTCCTCCAGGTGTCTATTCATTTCAATTAAATATTGTGAATGTGTAGCAGTCACTTGTTTTAATAATTTTATTGCTTTCTTCCTGTTTTCATGCATGTTTGGTAGAGGCCAGTTGCTCAGTGAGTACAAGCAGGTCTGCTTTAAGATCAGTAATAGCAGCTGAGAATGTATTTTGTATGTCTGCAGCAATATTTGTTATGGCTGGATATGTGAGTGGATGGTCATCTCAAGGAGCTTCTCATACAGTGTCATTTAATGCTAACTGAGATCCATTGCTGTATTTGTCGACCTTACAAGCTTGTGCCATCTTGTATCATACCATGCAGCTCTGGGAAGAGGCCTGAGAGCGAAAGATATCACAGATGTTGTGAGACGCAGATGAGGTAGATGAGCAGCATTGTCCAGTGAGTGATGAGTGCCTTTTCAGTTTGGTGGTTTAGAGCAGTGTTTCTCAACTCCAGTCCTCAAGGCGCCCCAACAGGTCATGTTTTCAGGCCTTCCATTATTTTGCACAGGTGATTTGATCAGTTTCCCTGCCTTAGTATTTACCAGAGCCATTTTGTCTGAGGGAAATCTTGAAAACATGACCTGTTGGGGCGCCTTGAGGACTGGAGTTGAGAAACCCTGGTTTAGAGGCAGAGAAAGGCTAAGAGCTGCCATAGGCAAGGAGATTGTCTATTGTGCTGCCTTTTCCACTGCAGGCCATGCCAGGCCCCCATGCCAATTTTTTTACATAGTTACTTTGGTCGTGTTTGGACCAATGTAAGTATGTACTGAATGTGCCATACCTGTGGGATTCCCGTGGAAGATGGAAATCACTGTAGTTGCTACTAGAGTGATTGCAGCTAGCTTCTGAATCCTGGGCCATGATATCACTGTCTCACCTCTCAACCTCATTCATTCAGGTAACACTTTGTACTAATTGAAAAAACACAAAGTGTTCCCTGAATGGTGCACATACAGAGTGAATGAGCTCGAAAATTCATAATGCAGCAGGGCAGCAGCTCACCATGGGACCCAGAAACTAGTGGAGATCACTGTAGTAGCAGAGCCCACTGTAGTTGCAGTGCCTTTCATGAAGATCCCCCAGGTATGGCACATACATACTTTTTTCCAAGTTAGAAATAATGTAATGTCAGAACATTTGGGGTTAAAAGAATTTATATTCATATATATATATATATAGGCCTTTATATTGTATATTTTTCAAATGAACATGAGAGGAGCCATTTTGGCTCTAAAGTTGAATCAGAGTTCATAGCCCATGAATAGGCATTGTTGCAAAAGTTGCTTTATGTCTTGAGACTGTGTAAAAATACCAGTATCCCAGGTTATATATCTTTTGTCTTTGACACTTATAGATAAGGGGAGTTGGTACAAACTTACACAGCTTGCAAAACTAAATAGTATTTTCAGAATAAACCACATAACAAAAAGGGCTTATCCACAAATGATATATTTTAAATAATAATGTTTCTTTTATACATCTTTACAATGTATCTTTATTAGGTAACATTATATAAACCTGTTTACTACATCTATATTATTATAAGGTTGCAAATATGGTATCTTATTTAGGAAACCATTCATGAACAACTGTTATGCCGCGTACACATGGTCGGACTTTCTATCCTACTTGGTCCGGCACACTTTCCGACGGACTTTGTCCGCCAGGTGCGCCGGACTTTAAAACGAACGGACTTGCCCACACACGCCGGGATTTTCCGGCGGGCTAAGTCCGCCCGTCTTTCCGACGGACTTTCGCCGGAGTTCCGGCGGACTTTCAGAATGAACGGACTTGCCCACACACGGACAAGTCCGTTCATTTTGAACGTGACTCAGGTGCGACGGGACTAGAAAAGGATGTCAATCTTGCCGCTTTTATCGGCTAGATTGACACCTTGCGAGCCCCGTCGCGGGGCATACCAGGCCCTTAGGTCTGGTATGGATTATAAAGGGGAACCCCTACGCCGAAAAAACGGCGTGGGGTCCCCCCTAAAATCCATACCAGACCCCGATCCGAGCACGCAGCCTGGCCGGTCAGGAAAGGGGGTGGGGACGAGCGAGCGCCCCCCCCCTCCTGAACCGTACCAGGCCGCATGCCCTCAACATGGGGGGTGGGTGCTTTGGGGGAGGGGGGCGCCCTGCGCCCCCCCCCAAAGCACCTTGTCCCCATGTTGATGAGGACAAGGGCCTCTTCCCGACAACCCTGGCCGTTGGTTGTCGGGGTCTGCGGGCGGGGGCTTATCGGAATCTGGGAGCCCCCTTTAATAAGGGGGCCCCCAGATCCCGGCCCCCCACCCTATGTAAATGAGTATGGGGTACATGGTACCCCAGCATGCCCAGGGACTGTGACATCATATGGGGGCGGGGTCTCCGCCTATATAAGTCACAACGCAGCCCTCAGAGACCAGTCCAGCCGGAGAGAGCGTCGTGTCAACATCTGGGGGAAGAGAAGAGAAGCCAAGCCAAGCCAAGAAGCCAAGAAGCCAAGAAGCCCAGAAGTCCGGACCTCCGCTCGCAATAGAGCTACATGAAGAGAGCGGAGGGGCCGGCCGAAGACCTGCGACACCGGGAGAAGAGGCCGGAGAGCGGAGAAGAACCAACCGGACGCCGGGAGAAGATGAAGCGGAGGGACCCCCGAAGCCGGAAGAAGACCCCCGAAGCCGGAGGAAGATCCCCCCCCCGGAGCTGTTTAATAAAATATTTTAAAAACCTGTGTAGTGTGTTTTATTACTTACACTTTTTTCCTAGGTAAATGGGTAGGGGTACCATGTACCCCATACTCATTTACATAGGGTGGGGGGCCGGGATCTGGGGGCCCCCTTATTAAAGGGGGCTCCCAGATTCCGATAAGCCCCCGCCCGCAGACCCCGACAACCAACGGCCAGGGTTGTCGGGAAGAGGCCCTTGTCCTCATCAACATGGGGACAAGGTGCTTTGGGGGGGGGCGCAGGGCGCCCCCCTCCCCCAAAGCACCCACCCCCCATGTTGAGGGCATGCGGCCTGGTACGGTTCAGGAGGGGGGGGGCGCTCGCTCGTCCCCACCCCCTTTCCTGACCGGCCAGGCTGCGTGCTCGGATCGGGGTCTGGTATGGATTTTAGGGGGGCCCCACGCCGTTTTTTCGGCGTAGCGGGGTTCCCCTTTATAATCCATACCAGACCTAAGGGCCTGGTATGCCCCGCGCTCGCCGCAATAGGAAGATTTGTTTTTCCTATTGCAGCGAGCGCGAGATGCAATACCATGCCCTCGTGTCGTATTTGGTCTGTCGGACCAGCCTACACACGAGCGGGCTTTCCGTCGGACCAGCACACACACGAGCGGACTTTCCGCCCGAAACTGAGTCCGACGGAAAGATTTAAAACATGTTTCAAATCTTGGTCCGGCGGGCTTTTGGGAAAAAGTCCGCCGGAAAAGTCCGCCGCCGCCCACACACGGGCGGATTGTCCGGCACACTCTGGTCCGCCGGACCAAGTATGCCGGAAAGTCCGACCGTGTGTACGCGGCATTAGGCTTATCGTAAGAATCCTGACTTCACTTTCATGGCATTTACAGCCCCAGTTAATTGTGTGGGGTATATTTTCTCATACACATATATTTTAAGAAGCGCCAGGATGGCTGGGGATATTGACACTTGATTGTCAACCATTAGACAATTAGTGGTGTTTTGCTAAGCCAAGGTCAGAAGGTCATGTCAATCACATTTAAAGTAATTTCTGATCTAACACTGCCCCTAGGAGGCTGAAATTGGTAATTATTCAAAATGGCGTTGGTCTTGGTTGTCAAGGTAACATATAAACTCCATTGTCATATGACATCATCCATTACATAGTAATGAGACCTACACCCACTTTTGGGGTGAGATAAAAAGGAGAGACAGATAGCAAAGAGGAGAGCTATGGGGGAGAGCTATGGGAAGAGAGCTATGGGAAGATCTGGAGGAGCTCTGAGGATGACTGGACAGGTCTATCTCTAAGGTGGAAAGAAGTCTCTTTTGGGACTTGCTTCTCAAACTGACAGAATTCTTAAAGACCTGGTAAAGTATTAATGTTTCCAATGTATACCTTTTTAGGTAATTGAAGTTTGGTTGAGCATATTCTTGACTAACCCAATCCATTGTTAGTTCTGCTTTGGAGTGAAGTGAATTCTAACTGCAGTATGAATTTGTTTTGCTTCTAAACCAAGAGATATATATTGTTATATCTCACAATACTGACTTCAAAGTTTTAGAATTGGATTGGTTATAGTATGTGTTAAACCATTGATTCATTCTAAATCTAAAATATAAGCTTTGATTAAATTATCAAGCTGTGCACAATATAACAATTTTGTTTGTGCATTTAAGAGTGTAATAAGAAGGTCTGTTGGTTTTGAGAAGAGATCACATCATAGTATTAAGGTAAACAATATTTGTTTACACAAGTCCGTGAAGTCACGGAAGGCTATTCACAAGTTACCAGGTTTAAAATGTACAAGTATCATTTAAGTATTGAAATGTGGTATTTTGTTATAAGAAATTGAATAAGAGAACTGTGAATATTATCTGAACCATCATTTATCTTTGATATGTAGAAGTATATCCATTTATTTGTTTTATCACGAAATATACCTGATATTATTTTGCACTGTATTTTTAGTTAATAAATATATTTTTTTTTAAGCAACATCATTTGTATCACTTGTCTTCAAAATAGCACGGATAAACGAACTTGAATTTTTTGTTGGTATTGGTAGAAAATTGTAAATCTCCCAAATTAAAGATTTGCATATTTTCATGATTACAATACTATTTTATTATTTCAGTATAAACATTCTGACAGTAACTATGTAAAAATGTACTATACCTGAACTTCAATTGTAACCTATTATCTAAAGAAGCTGCCATCTTTGCTATCCCAAGTTCAAACCAGAGTCAAATGATTAGCAGAAAAGAATATAAGGAGTATCTTCTTGCAAACAGAATCATTTAGTGTGCCTCTTGAGGCTTCAGTGTCCCTTGAAAAATCAGGGCCTATGTTTATTGGCTCATTTTATTTCCAAAATGTCATTAATCCAGCAGCTGTCATGGTCCTGGTTCCAATTTCCCTTAGGGTGCACCCCACTTTCCATTTGTCTTCTACGCATCTACCTATCTTGGTGGATAGCACTTAAGAATACAAGGTGGAAGAGATCCTGGAATGGAAGGGTTTTTGGCATAGAGGAAAATCTGTGGAAGCCAGCAAGTAATATTCATGCTGACAGGTTAATCATCTTTTATCATTCCCATCTGGAAATGTCCAGCCCTGGGAGCATCTGGAAGATGCCATTATGAGGTGGGGCATATTACAGTATGTTCAGGTTCACCAGAACCTTACAATTAACCACCTCAATACAGTGCACTTTTGCCGCGTACACACGGGCGGACTTTTCGACCGGACTGGTCCGACGGACTTTTGACGGACTTCCGATGGACTTATGAACGAACTGACTTGCCTACACACAATCACACCAAAGTTCAACCGATTCGTATGTGATGATGTACTACCGCACTAAAATAAGGAAGTTGATAGCCGGTAGCCAATAGCTGCCCTAGCGTGGGTTTTCGTCCGTCGAACTAGCATACAGACGAGTGTATTTTTCGACCGGACTCAAGTCCGTCGGACAAATTTGAAACATGTTCCAAATCTAAAGTCCGCCAGATTTTTGGCCGAAAAAGTCCACTGCAGGTCCGATGGAGCCCACACACAGTCGTATTGTCTTCCGGATTCAGTCTGTCAGACCAGTCCGGTCGAAAAGTCCACCCGTGTGTGCACGGCATTAGACCCCCTTCCTGCCCAGACCAATTTTCAGCTTTCAGCGCTTTCACACTTTGAATGACAATTACTCTGTCATGCAACACTGTACCCATTTGAAATTTGCGTCCTTTTTTTCACACAAGTAGAGCTTTCTTTTAGTGGTATTTAATCGGTATTTAATTGCTATTTTTTGTGCTATAACTAAAAAAGACAGTAAATTTTGTGAAAAAATGCCTTTTTCTTTGTTTCGGTCATACAATTTTGAAAATTAGTAATTTTTCTTCATAAATTTTGGCCAAAATTTATACTGCTACATATCTTTGGCAAAAATAACCCAAATTAGTGTCAATTATTTGGTCTTTGTGAAAGTTATAGAGTCCACAAACTATGGTGCCAATCACTGAAAACTGATCACATCTGATCACACCTGATGTACTGAAGGCCTATTTCATTTCTTGAGACACTAACAAGTCAGGAAAGTACAAATACCCCCCCAATGACCCCTTTTTAGAAAGTAGACATTCCAAGGTATTAAGTAAGTAGCATGGTGAGTTTTTTTAAGTTGAAATTTTTTCCCACAATTCTTTGCAAAATAAAGATTTATTTATTTTTTTTTATTTTTTTTTACAAACTTGTCAAATTAACAGGTTATTTCTCTCGCAGAGCTTATGCATAAAACAAATTACACCCCAAAATACATTCTGCTACTCTTCCCAAGTATGGCTATACCACATGTGTCAGACTTTTACACATCCTGGCCACATACAAAGGTCCAACATTGAAGTAGCACCTTCAGGCGTTCTACGAGCATAAATGACACATCTCATTTCTCAACCACCTATTACACTTTTGAAGGCCCTGTATCACCAGGACAATGGAATTGCCCACAAAATGACCCCATTTTGGAAAGCAAACACCCCAACGTATAATCTATGAGGCATAATGAGTCTTTTGAACGTTTCATTTTTTTCCAGAAGTTTTAAGAAAATGTGGAAAAAAAATGAAAACACATTTATTTTACACAAAGTTGTCCATTAATCAGATATTTCAAACACATAGCATGTACATAGCAAAAATGACACCCCAAAATACATTCTGCTACTCCTCCTGAGTATGGCAATACCACATGTGTGAGACTTTTACACAGTCTGGCCACATACAGACTCCCAACATCCAAGTAGCCCAATCAGGCATTCTAGGAACATAAATGACATATATAATTTCATGGCAACCTATCATTTTTGAAGGGCCTTAATATTTCTAACACATAGCATGTACATACCAAGAATTACAATCCAAAATAAATTCTATTGTGGAAAGGGTAAAAAAAAAAGCATTACCTGTGCTTTTAGTAGTATCCACATAGGAGAGAACTGGTCCAGGCAGCAGGCAGGGATGTGCTTAGCGACAGCAATAGTAATTATCCAGACAGCAGGCAGGAATATTGTCTATAGTCAGCACAAGGATATCGTTAGCACAGCACAGTCCATAGAAATTGTCCAGGCAGAGACAGCCAGCACAGCCATAATATTGGTCCTGGTACACTGTTACCTGCAGACAATCATTATTGTACCGCTCTCCAGCCCTTCATAAACATACTGCCTCTTGCTACAGCTAATTATTTGCATAGTCCAGGTAGCTGTGTGGTCCGTTCATGCGGCAGGCAGAGAACAAGTCAGCAGCAGGCTGAGGGCCGCAAACAGGTAAGACCTGTGCACAGGGGTTACAGGGGTAGAGACTTCGACCCACCCAAATCTCTATGAAGCCTCCGGACTCCAGACCCTAATCCGGAAAAACAATTCTGGAGCCCCTCACATATGTGAGACCCCTGTGTACTACAGTAGCAGGGTAACAGATCAGTCCAAGCAGTAGGCAAAATTATAGTCCATAAAACAGGCCTGGGTTAGTTCACGTGCAAGCAGTCCAAGCGGTAGGCAGTAGCATAGTTGATAAAACAGGCCAGGGTCAGTTCATGTGGAAGCAGTCCAAACGGTAGGCAGCAGCATAGTCAAAAAACAGGCCAGGGTCAGTTCACGTGGAAGGCAGTGGCATGGTTATTTGGGGAAGTATGGAAAATGGTCAGCACAGATGAAGAAAATGGGGAAATGGTTAAAAATATGAGCTAATATTTTAGGGATGTATGATAAAGTTGGAAGCATTCACAAATGCAAAGGCCAGGTTAGGAGGAACACTAGGGACAATGGTAAGTGGTAGCTTTTCAAAATCCTCTTTTGAGCACATGCAACATTTTTTGGCCGTCTTCAGCCTGCTTCAGATGGTGGAATGTTGAAGGGAAAGTGGCGCTTATGAAGTCGGCTAACAGCCTCAGAGCAAAGGTCTTCTGGGAGGGTCTTTGTTGATAGATGAGGGACATGACAACTTCTTTTATGAATTTTAGGAAGGGGCGGGGCTTTCCGTGGATTTGGTGTAGACTACAAAGGAATTATAAATGGCCAAATGGATGAGATAAATTGCTACCTTCTTGTACCAGAATCGGGACCTCCTTATTGACAAATAGGGCTGAATCATTTGATCACTGAAATCCACCCACCCATGTAGAGATTATAATCTTGAACACATGTTGGCTTTCAATGGGACCTTGTCTTCTTTGAACTTCAATTGTAGTGTTGTCATGGATGGTGGAAATCATGTGCACGTCCCTCTTATCCTTCCACCTCAAGGCCAGCACTTTGTTGCATCTCAATGTTGCTCTTTCCCCCCTTCACAGCTTTTTGTTCGCTAGAGATTGTGGGAAGCCCTACCTATTTTTTCTGGAGGTTCCGCAGGCCAGGGTTTTTGCGATATATAAGTGTTTGAAAAAGGGCAGGCTGGTGTAGAAGTTGTCAAGGTATATGTGATATCCTTTGTTCAGAAGTGGGTAAGCCAGGTCCCATACAATCTTTCCAGTTGTGCCCATGTAGGCCGCGTACTCAGGGGGCTGGAGCTGGGAATCTCTTCCATCATATATGCGGAATGCATACAGATATCCCATGACTGTCTCACAGAGCTTGTAAAATTTTACTCCGTATCTGGCCCTTTTGCTAGAAATGTATTGCTTTATTCCTTGCCGGCCTGAAAAGAGTACCAGGGACTCATCGACACATATATTCTGATCGGGGGAATAGAGTTCTGCAAATTTTTGGGAAAAGAAATTTATCAATGGGCGAATTTTATATAACTTGTCATAATTTGGATGATTGCGGGGAGGGCACTGGGTGTTGTCGCTGAAATGAAGAAAGCGCATTATCATCTCGAATCGGGACCTGGAAATTACGGCAGAATAAATGGGCATGTGTTGGATGGGGTTGGTGGACCAATAGGCATGTCCTTCATTTTTTTTTGTAATCCCCATGTTTGGGGTGAGGCCCATAAACAATTTGAACTCCTCCAAATTCAGATCTCTCCACTCAAACGGACGGGCATATGATGATTGGAGGTTGTTGGCAATATACTGCTGGGCATATAAATGTGTCTGGTCCACAATGAATTGCAGCAAAGTGTCGGGCAAAAACAGATAAAAACAATCAATCACTGTGAAATTTTGGGTGTTGGCCTGCACACTTGGCTGTGCTGTGAAAGGGGGAATAATTGGTGATCCTGAGTCGGAAGGCAGCCATGTTGGGTTGGCAAGATCCTCTGGCATGTATGTAGAGGCCTTGGCTCTTGGGGGACGTGACACTCCAGTAGTTGGGGGATTTGAATTTCCTGTGCTGGTACTCCGGCGTGATGTTCCAGCACTGGTACTGGCCCTGGGCATTTGTTCCTGGGGCCTATCGCTGGCAGCAGTGCTGGTACTGGGCATTTGTTCCTGGGGGCTATCGCTGGCAGCAGCGCTGGTACTGGGGCTGGGAATTTTTTCTTGGGGCCTATTGCTGGCGGCAGTGCTGGTGCTGGGCCTGGGAATATAATCCTGGTTGCTGGCGGCTGCCTGGTTTCCAGAGTGCTGTGCCCTTTTAAGAGGGACCCATTCTTCCTCCGAATCATTTGCTGATTCACTATTCTCGATTGGTTCAAATTTGATTCAGAATCTGATGAGAACTCCCCGCTGCTCTCATCAGTCATGGAGAGGATCTGGAACGCCTCCTCACTAGAATAAAATCTTTTAGACATGATGCTGATGGCTGTGTGACAGGTGGCAGGTGACGGTCCCTGATGGGCTGTGCAATGGGTGGCAGGTGACGTTAACTGATAGGTGATGACGGTGTTCACTGATGGGTGACCGGCCGCTGACAGTGATGGGTGATGGTCACTGACGGGTGATGGTCACAGACAGGTGACAGGCCACGGTCACTGATGGGTGATGGGTGCACCGCTGACGGTCACTGATGGGTGATGGGTGATGGCTGACTGTTATTGATGGGTGACAGCTTATGGCTGACGGTCATTGATTGGTGATAGATGATGGGTGACAGGGCACAGTCACTAATGGGTGTACTGCTGACGGTCACTGATGGGTGACGGGTTATGACTGATGGTCACTGATGGGTGACGGGTTATGGGTGACAGATGACAGGGCACAGTCACTGATGGGTGATGGGTGCACCACTGATGGTCACTGATGGGTGACGGGTGATGGTCACTGATGGGTGACATTTGAAAGTCACTGATGGGTGACGGTTACTGATGGGTGCACCGCTGACAGTCACTGATGGCAGTTTCTTATGTGACAGGTGCACTTTATGGGGTGACTGTTGGGTGACAGATGACAATGGGGGGTGATGGGACAAGTGTTGTGCTTGGTGCAGTACAATACAGACACAGATCGGTGTAACAAATAATTCTGCGCTGCCTTAGAAGGGTAGTGGCTGACACAGCAAATTAGACAAATGCAATACAAAGAAATACAAATAGTGTAGCGCTTGTGAAAAATGTGATTTGACACAGATATCAAACAAAGGGTACAAAACCCAAATAATCACCACTGAACATTAAAAAACATATGCAGAAATATTGAATTGAATTGTGACTGGTAATAACTGTCCAAGAAAGTCCTAGTGAGAAAATGCTCAAAGTGTGGTTCAAAGTTCCATATGAAATGAAAATGTGTTCAAAGCTTCACGTAGAGATCACAAAGGTGAGCAGGGTATGTAACTTGAGTGAGAAGTACCACCACCAAAAAATAGGAGGCTTACCAGAACGTTTGAACCCACGAGAGCATATGTTCTGAGAATCAAAAGGGGTTGTGTTGTACATACAACCAATAAGACTGGACACAGGAACCCTCTGATGGCTCAAACAGGGATGCCCGGCTATCCTCAAGGTGATAGATGACTGTTCAAATGTATCTCATAAGGGGCAATGACCAGATGTCTGTGGATGCAGTAGATGGAATTAAAAGGGAGAGAACAGAAAGGGCCACATAGCATAATTCCGTTTGGGGAAACAGCATCATTTAATGAAGTTAGAAAACTTACACTTAGCAGGATAAAAACAGCGCTTTTACTAAAAACAAATGGCGGCAATGGAGTACTTCCCGATGCATTTCTTCTCTATAGACATCATCTGGGGTGACCCTCCACTGCAGCCCTCCAGATATTTATAGGTAATGTGTCCCCATACATGAGAGCCAAGTCCCCATTGTGTTTCCAATAGTAATAATGTTACTTCCGGTTTGTCAAAAATGGCTGACCGGTGTATGTTCCATGCCTCGGTCTGAACCATGTGTGATGTAATGCAAGCATGTTAATAATATAACCGTCGGTCTTAAAAAGATGGCCAAATGGTGTGCGTCTATGCCTCTGTTTGAGCCCTGGATAAAAAGTTCCAAGATGGCCGACCGGCGTGCGTTCCATGTCTCAGTTTGAACCCTGGATAAAATGCACCAAGCCTCAATATGGCAGAAGAGGGCCGATAACGACCCAATGTGTCTCAAGCCTCAATGTGAGGTGCTGATGGTGTGACGTACATCGTCACACCGCACAACCGGGAAGCACGTGGTCACATAATGACACCATGCGCCTCAACGGCGCTACAGGCTTGCATTTCAAATGGCAGGAGATTAACTCCGACTAGCAGGCCGTGCCTCAACAAACGCCACTGGGAGGCGCATGGTGACGTGATGACGTCATGTGCATCGACGGAGCCATGGTCTTACATTTCAAGTGACAGGAAACTAACTTCGCCAGGCAGGCCGGGAAGTCTCACGTGACACACTAATATCTCACACCCGGAAGGGTGTATGAAGATACCTATTGTGAACAAAAAATGACTAACAAATAAAGTAAACAAAAAGGGACTGGGAGACATACGTAAAAAATGACTACTTGTTAGTAAATAAAAAACCTCGTTAGGGAACATGTGGGAACAGAAACAAAAAGGCAAAAAACAGAAGAACACATGAGCTTCTGAGAACAGCAGAGAGGCTCAAAATGGAGGATGCTATAGTAGCAAGTAGTAAACATAAATATGCTTACCACAATGAAAAGATAATGTGTGATTAGGCCTTCCATGTAATTAAATTGGTCACAAAATTAAAGTGTCCAATAGGCACTAAGAAGTGGCAATAGTAGAAGCTGCAATGGCACTAAAAGGAGTAAATAAAATCATCCAAAAAATAAAGGATGAAAAAATAAAAATAAAATAAAAATTATTGTGTGTGTATACACATGTGAAGTGGACTCTCATGTGAGGTTATATACAAATAACCAAAATATAATGAAGTGAACAAGAACAAGAAAAAGAGAGAAAACAATCAAACTAAGCAAAAATAAATAAAAATATAAAACAACCTAAATAATCTGTGTTTCTTAAGCTTTATTGATGAAGGAGTTGATGTCTAATTCAACGTTAAGGTCGAACGGAGAATAGGACTGCAGCTCCTAGATCCAGAAGGTTTCCAATCTGGAAACACCTCTGGTCTTAGCACACCCCTCCAGGGGGGATATATCTGTCGATCACCACAAACTGTGTTCCTTTAAGATTACAATTGTGATGTAATTTGTAATGTCTAGGGAATGTATGTTTGATGTCCCCACTTTTGATCAGTGCAATAAGCTCAGCGACCCTGACTGAGAAGGAACGAATGGCACGGCCCACATATTGTTTCCCGCAAGGGCAGGTAATCAGGTAAACAACATGACTGGTGGTGCACGTACAAAACTGTTTAATGGAAAAATTTTTGTTAGTGACAGAAGATGTGAAGTCAACAGTCTTGTGTCCAATGCCCGAATTGTGCTGGCATACAATGCATTTTCTGCACGAGAAAACAATGTTCAGTTCGTGAAAGAAGGACTGGTGAATAGGGGGAATAATGATGTTAGGGGCTATTTTGCTTTGTAAGGTGGGGGCTCCTCTGAAAATAACCCTGGCCTGATCAGTTAAAGAGGTATTAAGAATACGGTCATTCTTAAGGATGCCCCAATGTTTGGCAAAAATTGCTTTGACTTGTCGGTGTTGGGTGGAAAATGAAGTCAACATTGCCCACTTAAAGTTATTATCAGAATCCTGTTTAGGTTTAACTTCTAATAAGGACTCTCTGTTCACTTCCAATGCGCGTTGAAGTTCATGGTCAACATCAATGGGATTGTAACTTTTATCAAGAAACCTGGTTTTTAATATATTGGCCTGTACCTTAAAAGTCTCATTGTCAGTGCAGTTTCTGCGTAGTCTTAATGATCGATGGTGGCAACTATCCATTGGGATGAATCCATTTTGATCTCTTGGTTTGAAGTGTGTTTGAAATTCAAACCGTCTGTTCTTAATTTTGATTTCCAGGTCAAGAAAGTTGATCTTGTCAGTACTTGCAACAAAGGACAGGGATATGCCTCTGTCGTTGTTATTCAAATATTCAAAGAATGATTTCAGTGATTCAGCACTGCCATTCCATAGGAGGAGGATGTTGTCAATATAACGTGCCCATAAGACCAAAGATGGGGTCTCATGGGCATAGACGACATGCTCCTCCCACTTGGCCATGAACAGGTTAGCGAGGCTAGGGGCGAATTTAGCCCCATAGCAACTCCACGTAGTTGGAGATAGTATTGTTGGTTGAACCAAAAATAATAATTTTTTAGTTGAAAACTCCAACAGCTTAATAATAAAAGCACACTGGAAAGGAGCAAGGGATGGTTCCTTGTCCAGAAAATATTGGACGGCCTCAATGCCCTTTTCGTGTGGTATGCACGTGTATTGGGAGGCCGCATACTCGGTGGCCATAATATAAGTGGCTCCCATATCTTTCACATAGGATGGAGTCTGTCTAACCAAAGGTTATAAATATGCATGCACCGTGCACAGTGGGGCGGAGTCATCTGTGATTGGCCGTGACTTCATCATGGTCGATCACGTGGTAAACAGCCATGCCCAATGGTTGTTCACCACCCTCAGTGACGAACGGTGTCTCTATGACACTCCACCACCAAAGGTACAGGGATGCACGCACACGATCACGCACATTCTCTGTTTAAAGGGAAGGACGTCATATGACGGCCACCCAGAACGAGAGCCGCGTCGCCTGGCCATCATATGATAGCCGGTGGGCAGGTAGCAGTTAAGTATGGTCAAATCTCAGAGATCTCCCTGAGGAAGTCACATGATTGGTAATGAAATGCGCAGGGGCAGGCTGGATGATGCTAGGGGTACTGTTTGAGGAAAATTGTAATAATCAAACCCGATACTGTATGAAGATGGTTTTTGTATATTTTGAGAGGCAATGGTTCACAGATACTAATGTGAATGTTTATTTTGCGTGGTGAAGAAAAATGTTTTTTAAAGGGATAAGTGGGAGAGAGGACTGGAGAACATCTGAAGGAGAGGATCATCTCTACCATCTCTATTGGTCGCTGTAGATTTGCCTATAGAGGTAAGGGGACATCTGGTGGAGTGGGTGTAACCCCAGTTGGAAACCTCTGATTAAGCAATGCAAATGATTTATGCTGTTTGTGAGTATTAGTCTGAAGAAGTATAATATTGGATTTAAACTAAGGATAATACACTATGGGGTTTATTTACTAATACTGGAGAGTGAAAAATGTAGTGCAGCTGTGCATGGTAGCCAATTAGCTTCCAGTTTTTTTTTTTTGTCACATCTTAAAGGGGTTGTAAAGGTAAACGTTTTTTCACCTTAATGCATTCCATGCATTAAGGTGAAAAAACATCTGACAAAACCGCCCCCCCCAGCCCCCCCATTTTACTTACCTGACCCCTCGAAAGTTCCACGCTCACCCTCAACATCCTCTTCGCCGCTCAGCCTGGCCGTTGATTGGTTACAGTGGATGGATTGAAAGCAGCGCAGCCACCGGCTGTATCACGGGAGCGCGCCTACAAGCACTCAACGCCATGCGAGAGAGCTTGCATGAAAGTGTTGAGTCCTTGCGGGGGGGAGCCGAGACAGCCGCGAGGGACCCCAGAAGACCAGGTTTGGGGCCACTCTGTGCAAAACGAGCTGCACAGTGGAGGTAAGTATAACATTTTTGTTATTTAAAAAAATATATATCTTTAGTGATCCTTTAATTGAACAAGCTGAGATTAGAAGCAGATTGGTTTCTATGCAGAAGTGAGCCTGATTTTACACTCTCCAGCTTTAGCGAATCAACCCCTATTTCTTTTCTCTGCATATGGAATGAGTGGAGACGAGAGTGAGAGAAGAATTTAACGGGACATAACCAGTTTATGGGAAAGAGTGAATGGTCATCCAAACTGAGTGAAGGACTTTCCTGGAGCCATTATCTTTATAAGTTGATCCTCATAGGGGGCCAGGTGAGAACACATCTGAGGGTGGCAAATATAGTATAATTTTAAAGTCACAGTGCACACATTTAATGTGAGTAGAATATCTGAATGAAGTTTATATTAAGGATAAGGCACAATGTGGTTTTCATCTTTATACATGTAAAATTGAACGACTGCGGAGAATGTGGAGAAGCTGTTTAAAGTAGAAGCACATCAAAAATGTAATTCACCATCCACAATAGGAGGATAGTAATTATTAAAAGTGAGATTTCACTATACTTAATCATAGGGTCAACAAACTCAGGTGACAGCACAACTTAAAGCGGAGTTCCCATTATAAAAAAAAAAAAATAACTTACCTGTCCCAGGGTCCAGAGATGAGGGGGGATCGAAGCCCCACTAGTCTCCCCCTCCGCTCGGCGGCACTGGAACTTTAACTGTGGGCGCCCGGCTGTGAAGCCACAGCCGAGCACCCACTGCGCATGTGCAAGCCGTGTGCCGTGACTGGCCATGCAATCATCTGGGACCTGTCACATGTCCCAAATGATTGCCTAGAGGGAGGGGGGAGAGGTGTTCTCCCTTCCTGCGCAGAGGGAAGTGACGTCAGGAGCCCAGGCGCTGAAGGAGGCAGACTACGAGGGACCCCCTAGCAACAGGCATTTAGAGGGGAGTAAAAAAACATTTTTCCAAATGTTTTTTTTTCATTATTTTTAAGCACATTAATTTTTTCTTTTTGGGGTGGAACTCAACTTTAACTGGTGAACATCACAAGGGAGGAACAAAAATCACAGGACAGCAACAAAAAGATGATTGGGACATTTTCACAATTTTATTTTATTTATTTATTTTGTTACAGCACTGCACTTATATATAGACTATTGTAAAGGACTTTCAGAACTCATAGAATCCCTGCCGGTGCTTTTAATGCTGCTGGCAAATACCTGTCAGTACTTTCAGTATCCCTGCCAGTGTTTCCAATGGCACTCACAAAATCATTACCAGTACTTGCAACAGTGCTGACAGAATCTCTGCCAGAACTTCCAGTGTCCCTACCAGTACTTTTAATGGCACTCATGGTATCCTTGGCAATATTCCCAATGGTGCTTGCAGTATCATTGCCAGTATTTCCAGTGGTGTTCAGAAAATACCTAATAGGACTTCCAAGCCTTCCTAAACCATGCTGGTTGTGTCCTTGGACCAGTTTTTACTTTTACCTACTAAAATATATTTGTCAATAGAATTAATACAATTTTAGTTGACTAAAATTCTACTAAATCTAAAATGGCATTTTAGTCAAAAGACCAAAACTATGACTAAAACTAAATAGAAATTTGACATCACAATTAACACTACTTTGCTGGCCTTTCCTAAGGCTGGGTTCACACCTATGCAAATAGGATGCAGGTTTCCCCGCATCCAATTCACATGACAGGAGAGTGTGACCAGCTCTCTATGGAGCCAGTTCAGATATCTCAATTGCAGCTGCGGAGCGGCTTGCACAGGAATGCTGTGCGTCTTTGGCTCCATTTTAGGGCCCTGAAACAGAGAACAGGACGCACCGGACCCCTGCTTCGAGCCACATCCGATTTAGATGTGAACCCAGCTTCAATTTAAAACACAATTCCATCCCAAGCCTATAATAATAGCACATTAAAGTTTAAACATGTATTGTACTATTGCACTACCAAATAAGAATAAGAATAAGTAGGGGTCATCTACTAAGCTGCTGAAAGAAAAAAAAATAAGAAAAAGGCTTTTCTTATTTTTTTTCTTAATATTTAATGTTGTTAATATATTCAGGTAATATGTGCAATGGCATTACATAGTTACATAGTTAGTCTGGCTGAAAAAAGACACAAATCCATCTAGTTCAACCAATAAAAGGAAAAAAAATATAAAATATATATATATATATTCATACATACACACAGTATCTCACAAAAGTGAGTACACCCCTCACATTTCTGTAAATATTTTATTTTATTATATCTTTCCATTTGACAACACTGAAGAATTGACAGTACGCTACAATGGATGAAGCTAAGGGAAAAATAATACTGGGAGTATGCTATAGCCCCCTAACCTGAGGGAGGAGGCAGATGTGGACCTCCTATCACAATTTGGATTAGCAGCAAGGATGGGAAGTGTTATCATAATGGGGGTTTTTAATTATCCAGACATAGATAGGGCGGAGGCAACCATGCATTCGTCTAAGGCTCGCCAGTTCCTACATGTCTTGCAGGACAATTTCATGGGTCAGATGGTAGACGCACCTACTATAAAGCGTTACTAGATCTACTGATTACCAACAATACAGACCTGATCACGGATGTGGAAATACGGGGCAATTTAGGAAACAGTGATCACAGGTCAATTGGCTTCAAAATGAATCACTCAAATAGGAAACATAAGGGGAATACCAAGACACTCAATTTCAAAAGAGCCAACTTCCCTAAACGACGAACCTTGCTAGAAGATATAAATAAGGATAAAATCTTAGGCACAAATAACATGGAGGAGAGATGGGTTCGCTTTAAGAGCATATTAAATAAGGGTATTAGCCAGTGCATCCCATTGGGTAATACATTTAAAAGAGCGTACAAAAGTCCTGGATGGCTTAACTCCAATATAAAATTGCATATAAAAGCAAAGGAGGCGGCTTTCAAAAAATACAAGGTTGGGTGATCATCATCAGCATTCAGACTTTATAAAGAATGCAGCAAGAAATGTAAGGGTGCAATTAGGCTAAGATAGAACACAAAAGACATATAGCAGAGGAGAGCAAAAAAAATCCCAAGAAATTCCTTAAGTATGTTGTCACGGAACGTCCCACACTCCACTTGAGTGCTTCCGTCATATACCACTTCCTCCCAGTCTGTATACAGATATCAGATATTCCAACCTCTCTGAGTACAAAACAAGGCGACACTTGCTTGTTGCTAACATGAAATCACTTTATTCAGAACCAGAATACAGTCTTATATACAGGAGAAAATATTACTCTAACAATACTAATGTAACCTAATTAACATGAGCTAATTAACTAATTCTTTATACAGCCTAGGTGATTGAGACATGACCTTTTGCCCAGACTGAGTTAATTATCACAGGACACCTTCTCACAATAGCAGCAGCTCCAATAGGAGTCGTCCCGTCTCCTACATTGTATAGAGGACAATGTCATCAGCTCATTCAATTAACATAAACACAGGTAGTTGGAGTTGATGACACCAGCATCTCCTCACAGGATGTGTCCCAACAGTATAATTCAGTCTTATCATTCTAATATGGCATATAAAGGGTTCCCAGAGTCTGTGTGTTTTGGGGGGACATGGAGCTGAATCCAAAGTAACACCAACCCCAAGGTCCCCAGGGATACAGCTCACAGAGAGCACCATTCCCCCAAATGCTAGGGCCCATAATCAAAAGGCAACAGGCTTGCATTCAGTCCTCTCCAACAGCCTCTGTCCCGGCTAGGTCTGTCACATATGTAAACAATAAAAAAACAATAAAAAAGGGAGGACAGACCATCTTGGCCCCATAAAGAATAAAAAAGGACATCTGGTTACAAAGGATGGGGAGATGGCGAAGGTATTGAATTTATTCTTCTCCTTAGTCTTTAGGGAATCAGGGGCTTTAGTAACCAAAACTGCAGTGCTTATCCTCATGACATGTCACAGGAAGCACCCTCATGGCTAATGCCCCGTACACATGGTCGGATTTTCCGATGGAAAATGTCCAATCGGAGCGTGTTGTCGGAAATTCCGACCATGTGTGGGCTCCATCGGACATTTTCCATCGGATTTTCCGACACACAAAGTTGGAGAGCAGGAGATAAAATTTTCCGACAACAAAATCCGTTGTCGGAAATTCCGATCGTGTGTACACAAATCCGACGGACAAAGTGCCACGCATGCTCAAAATAAATAAAGAGATGAAAGCTATTGGCCACTGCCCCATTTATAGTCCCGACGTACGTGTTTTACGTCACCGTGTTCAGAACGATCGGATTTTCCAACAACTTTGTGTGACCGTGTGTATGCAAGACAAGTTTGAGCCAACATCCGTCGGAAAAAATCCTAGGATTTTGTTGTCGGAATGTCCGAACAAAGTCCAACCATGTGTACGCCCTATAACAGAGGACAGAATTAGAATTAGACTTGGGACACTTAACATTAATAAATCACTGGCACCAGATGGCTTGCACCCGAGGGTACTTAGGGAACTCAGTCAAGTAATTGCCAGACCATTGTTCCTAATTTTTATTGACAGTCTACTGACAGTCTACTGACTGGAATGATAATAGTGGATTGGAGAAAAGCCAATGTAGCACCAATATTTAAAAAGGGTCCAAAATACATCCCTGGGAATTACAGACCAGTTAGCCTAACATCAATAGTATGCAAGCTCTTAGAGGGGATGATAAGGGACTATACACAAGATTTTAGTAATGAAAACGGTATCATTAGCAGTAATCAACATGGATTCATGAAGAATTGTTCTTGCCAAACCAATCTATTAACCTTCTATGAGGAATTGAGTTGCCATCTAGATAAAGGAAGGCCTGTAGATGTGGTATATCTGCACTTTGCAAAAGCATTTGACACAGTTCCCCAGAAAGGTTTACTGTACAAAATAAGGTCTATTGGCATGGATGGACCATAGTGTGAGTACATGGCTGCACCTAAAGTATGCTGTCCAGTTCTGGGCACTAGACCTCAGGAAGAATGTACTGGAAATGGAGCGAGTACAAAGAAGAGCAACAAAGCTAATAAAGGGTCTGGAGGATATTAGTTATGAAGAAAGGTTGCGAGCACTGAACTTGTTCTCTCTGGAGAATAGGGATGAGCTTTCTGTTCGGGTCGAACATGAGTTTGACTTGAACATTGGCTGTTCGCCCGTTCGTTGAAAACTGAACATTATGGGCCGTTCGTGCCAAATTCGAGTGGTGCGTAAGGGCCCATAATGCACTGTGAGAGCGCAGTGCATTGCTGTATGATGATTGGCCAGAGCATGCATGCTTTGGCCAGTCACAGTGCCCTCAGATAAGAGAGCCATAATTGGCCAGAGGCAGGGTGCCTTTCACCAATCGTGGCTCAGGAGGACTAAGTCCACGCCCCACACTATATAAGGCCACCTGCACATCGGCCTTGTGTAGTGTGTTGTTGGCGTGGACGGAAAGAGAGTCTCATTTAGATTGAGCAGGCATGCAGATTATTCAGTTAGCTGCAGTGTATTATTTATATATATATATATATATATATATATATATATATATATATATATATATATATATATACACACACATACAGATAGATAGATAGTTTCATATATATTATATATATCCACTGCATACAGTTTAGCTATATCTCACTGCAGGCCATTCCTGGCGTACTGTTTCTAAAATACTTCTGGCAGGCAGGATATTCAGTTAGCTGTGTGTGTATATATACATACACACATATACACAAGAGTTGTATATATTTATTAAATACACTGCAGCTAACTGAATCACCTGCCTGCCAGAAGTATATTAGAAACAGTACACCAGGAACGGCTTGCAGTGAGCTATAGCTAAAATGTATGCAGTGGATATATATAGATATATCTATATAGATCTATAAATATATAGATCTATATAGATATAGATATAGATCCACTGTATCCAGTTTAGCTACATCTGACTGCAGGCAGTGTACACAGTATACAATGCTGTGCA
The DNA here is from genome assembly GCF_042186555.1 of Aquarana catesbeiana. Taxonomy (NCBI): domain Eukaryota; kingdom Metazoa; phylum Chordata; class Amphibia; order Anura; family Ranidae; genus Aquarana; species Aquarana catesbeiana. The sequence continues at coordinate 259,535,449 of NC_133325.1, read as the reverse complement.
TCAATAGTGCAGTTGCTCATACTTTTCTGGTGGTCAATTCAGTACACCCATAGTTATTACACTTCTGTTGGTGTACACAGTACCGTGCACCCCTAGTGCAGTTGCTACTACTTTCCTGGTGGTGTACACAATAAATACAGTGCACCCATAGTTGTTATTACACTTCTGTTGGTGTACACAATTCCATCCACCCCTAGTGCAGTTGCTACTACTTTCCTGGTGGTGTACACAATACATACAGTGTACCCATAGTTGTTCTTACATTTCTGTTGGTGTACACAGTACCGTGCACCCATAGTGCAATTGCTACTACTTTCCTGGTGGTGTAAACAATACATACAGTGCACCCATAGTTGTTATTAAACTTCTGTTGGTGTACACAGTGCCATGCACCCCTAGTGCCGTTGCTAGTGCTACTACTTTCCTGGTGGTGTACAAAATACATACAGTGCACCCATAGTTGTTATTACACTTCTGTTGGTGTACACAGTACTGTGCACCCCTAGTTCAGTTGCTACTACTTTCCTGGTGGTGTACGCAATACATACAGTACACCCATAGTTGTTATTAAACTTCTGTTGGTGTACACAGTACCATGCACTTGTAGTGCAGTTGCTAGTTCTACTACTTTTCTGGTAGTGTACACAATACACAATACAGTGTAGAGTTTTTTGCTAAACAAAATTTACAGCATTTCCGGAAGGCCTCCAAGGAGAGGCAGATGCTCACAGGCCACTAAATAAGGGCAAGCAGGCTCTGTGTCTACAGTCGACAGTGCTGGCCATGGACACAGTGCATCCTCAGCACATGGCCATGGGGCACACTTGTCCTGTTTTCCTGCAGCTAGCCGTATTATTGAGCCACAACATGCAGAAGAGTTGGTGGAATGGATAACAAAGCCGTCCTCATCCTCCTCATCCTCTGTCACCCAGGCTCAGATCAGTTTGCCTGCCAATGCAGCTGCCAAAGTGGCCTATTCCATCTGCTCCATGTCAACAGTCACTCCTTCCCTAGCCAGACCATCGTGCACGAAGGAGTCCCCAGAACTATTGGAACACAGTGTCAGGTACATGCTGCAGGAGGATGCAAAGAGATTTGAAGGCTCTGATGATGGTACCTGGGTCGAGGAAGGGAGTAATGTCAGCCTAGAGAGAGGGGGTGCCCAAGAAGGTCAAGAAACTGGCAGTTATGTTCCCCCAGCTGCAGCATACTGCCAAGTTTGCTCCAGTGACGAGGAGGGAGGGGATGATGAGGTCACTGACTCAACTTGGGTGCCTGATAGAAAAGAGGAGGAGGAGGAGGCAGCACATCTCCAACAAGGTAGGATGCCCTCCAGAGGGCAGCTTAAGGGCAGCCACCCTATTGCATCACACCACAGAGCTAAGCAGGTGCAGGGCACTGCTGACTTCCCACATATTTTGAAAAGTTCTTTGGTGTGGGCCTTTTTTGACATGTGTACAGCAGTTCATACTGTTGCTGTTTGCAACATATGTCTGAAGCGTATCAAGCGTGGCCAAAACAGCAGCCGCTTGGGCACCACATGCTTGACCAGACATATGACGACCTCCCACCGCAGTCTGTTGGCAACAGCACTTAAAAGACCCACATCAAAGAACAAGGTGGACCTCTCCTTGCTCATCATCAGCTAGGTTCTCCAACCCCACTATACATCCAGTCCTCTCAGAAACCTGCACTGAGAGGAATGAAGGTATAGCAATAGGTGTCCCAAGTACTTGCAGCCAATCTGCTATCAGTACACCTCCATCTGATTTTAGCAGGCAAATTTCCCTACCCCAGTTGCTAAACCATCTAAAGAAATTCAGTCCCAGCCATGCACATGCTCAGCGTCTGAATGCTAGCTTGGCCAAATTGCTAGCACTGCAACTGCTGCATTTTCAGCTGGTAGACTCTGCCTCCTTTTGTGAATTTGTGGAATGTGCTGTACATCAGTGGCAGGTTCCCAAACGCCATTTCTTTTCACGTAAGGCCATTGCTCTACCAGCATGTGGAAGGCAATGTCTTGGCCTAGTTGGACAGGGCAGTCAGCAGTAAGGTGCATATTAATGCCGACTCATAGTCCAGCAGGCATGGACAGGGATGTTACCTTTCTTTCATGGCGCACTGGGTAACTCTGCTGGCAGCTGGGAAGGATGCAGGACAGGGTTCAGTATTGTTGGAGCTTGTTCTGCCACCATGCCTCCAAAATGCTAGTGGTGATTCTGCCACAGCTCTCTCCTCCACCCCCTCCTCTTCTTCTTCCTCTATGGCCTCTTCCTCTGCAGATTTCTCCTCTGAACCAGCGATTCAGGAAGTGGAATGGAGAGATTCCACTTCCTTAATTGCCACAGATAGAATGCCTTGTGATTGTCCCCTGTTGGCTCCTGTAGTATCCCTCGCAGAGATTGCCGGGAGTTGTAGTTTGCTGCATTTCCCAGTGTTTCCCTGTCATGGCTGCCTCCAGTTAGGGAGAAGGTGGACAGGTTGTGCTTTGCAATCAGCAGAGCGCTGTGGGATGTGTGCAGCTGGCAAGAAACTTGTACCAATGTGCTCTTGATCATTCTCTTTATTTTGGATGGTGTGGAGCAGGAATCAGTCCCAATGGATCTGTGTGCCTGTCCATTAGGGATGAGCTTCGTGTTCGAGTCGAACCCATGTTCCACTCGAACATCGGCTGTTCGATCGTTCGCTGAACTGCGAACGTTATGGGCCGTTCGCGCTAAATTCGTGTGGCGCGTCACGGCCCATAATTCACTGCGGCATCGCAGTGCATTGCTGGCTGATGATTGGCCAAGCATGCACTATGACCCGCATGCTTGGCCAATCACAGCGCCGTCAGTAGAGAGAGCTGTAATTGGCCAAAGCCAGGGTGGCTTTGGCCAATTATGGCTCAGGGGATTTAGTACACACCCCACACTATATAAGGCCGCCTGCACGGCGGCCCTGTGTAGTGTGTGTTCCGGTGTGCTGAGAGATAGAGAGAGAGAGAGAGACAGACAGTGTCATTTGATTTGAGTTAGATAGATTAGGCAGAACAGTCAGTCAGTTAGCTGCACTTACAGTGTATTGTGTATATATATGCATCCCAGGTGTTGCATATATATATATAAACTGTATTCAGTTTAGCTAGATCCATTCCTGTTATCTTCTATCTAGACTATTTACATTTAATGCAGTGCGTCCTGCTCACAGTGTTCAGCTAGATCCGTTCCTGCTATTTACATTTAGTGCAGTGCGTCCTGCTCACAGTGTTCAGCTAGATCCGTTCCTGTTATCTTCTAGACTATTTACATTTAGTGCAGTGCGTCCTGCTCACAGTGTTCAGCTAGATCCGTTCCTGCAATTTACATTTAGTGCAGTGCGTCCTGCTCACAGTGTTCAGCTAGATCCGTTCCTGCTATTTACATTTAGTGCAGTGCGTCCTGCTCACAGTGTTCAGCTAGATCCGTTCCTGCTATTTACATTTAGTGCAGTGCGTCCTGCTCACAGTGTTCAGCTAGATCCGTTCCTGTTATTTACATTTAGTGCAGTGCGTCCTGCTCACAGTGTTCAGCTAGATCCGTTCCTGCTATTTACATTTAGTGCAGTGCGTCCTGCTCACAGTGTTCAGCTAGATCCGTTCCTGCTATTTACATTTAGTGCAGTGCGTCCTGCTCACAGTGTTCAGCTAGATCCGTTCCTGCTATTTACATTTAGTGCAGTGCGTCCTGCTCACAGTGTTCAGCTAGATCCGTTCCTGTTATCTTCTAGACTATTTACATTTAGTGCAGTGCGTCCTGCTCACAGTGTTCAGCTAGATCCGTTCCTGCTATTTACATTTAGTGCAGTGCGTCCTGCTCACAGTGTTCAGCTAGAGCCGTTCCTGCTATTTACATTTAGTGCAGTGCGTCCTGCTCACAGTGTTCAGCTAGATCCGTTCCTGTTATCTTCTAGACTATTTACATTTAGTGCAGTGCGTCCTGCTCACAGTGTTCAGCTAGATCCGTTCCTGCTATTTACATTTAGTGCAGTGCGTCCTGCTCACAGTGTTCAGCTAGATCCGTTCCTGTTATCTTCTAGACTATTTACATTTAGTGCAGTGCGTCCTGCTCACAGTGTTCAGCTAGATCCGTTCCTGTTATCTTCTAGACTATTTACATTTAGTGCAGTGCGTCCTGCTCACAGTGTTCAGCTAGATCCGTTCCTGTTATCTTCTAGACTATTTACATTTAGTGCAGTGCGTCCTGCTCACAGTGTTCAGCTAGATCCGTTCCTGTTATCTTCTAGACTATTTACATTTAGTGCAGTGCGTCCTGCTCACAGTGTTCAGCTAGATCCGTTCCTGTTAAATTCCTACTGACAGGCAGGCTTGTCTGGTTACAGTATATAAAGCTACCTGAAGAAAATTACAGGTGTTCTATTTGATCCTATTAGTACCACGGTCAGGCAGCTAGACTATTTACATTTAGTACAGTGCGTCCTGCTCACAGTGTTCAGCTAGATCCGTTCCTGTTATCTTCCTACTGACAGGCAGGCTTGTCTGGTTACAGTATATAAAGCTACCTGAAGAAAATTACAGGTGTTCTATTTGATCCTATTAGTACCACGGTCAGGCAGCTAGACTATTTACATTTAGTACAGTGCGTCCTGCTCACAGTGTACAGCTAGATCCGTTCCTGTTATCTTCCTACTGACAGGCAGGCTTGTCTGGTTACAGTATATAAAGCTACCTGAAGAAAATTACAGGTGTTCTATTTGATCCTATTAGTACCACGGTCAGGCAGCTAGACTATTTACATTTAGTACAGTGCGTCCTGCTCACAGTGTTCAGCTAGATCCGTTCCTGTTATCTTCCTACTGACAGGCAGGCTTGTCTGGTTACAGTATATAAAGCTACTTGAAGAAAATTACAGGTGTTCTATCCCAGCTTAGTGCAGCTACAGGCCATTAGTATGTCTGGAAGGCCAAGAAGAAGAGGCAGACAGTCACAAGCCAATAAGAGAGGGCAAGCAGGCTCTGTGTCTAGTGCTGGTCGTGGAGACGGTGCATCCTCATCAGCACGTGGCCATGGGACACGCTTGGCCTTTTTTTCGGCAGCTGGCCGTGTTGAGCCGCAACATGCGGAAGACTTGGTCGAGTGGATGACCAAGCCGTCCTCATCCTCCTCATCCTCTCTCACCCATGCCCAGGGTGCTTTGTCTGGCAAAGCAGCGGCCTCTTCCCTCAGCTCAATGTCATCAGTGACTCCTTCCCTAGCTCCACCATGTCCTCATGAGGATTCCCTCGAACTGTTTGACCACAGTGTTGGGTACATGCTCCAGGAGGATGCCCAGCGTTTGGAAGGCTCTGATGACGATACTGAGCTCGATGAAGGCAGTAACATGAGCACGGACAGAGGGGGTGCCAAGAAGGACAGCAATCTGGCAGTCATGCTCCCCCTGCTGCAGCATACTGCCAGGTTTGCTCCAGTGATGAGGAGGGAGGGGATGATGAGGTCACTGACTCAACGTGGGTGCCTGATAGGAGAGAGGAGGAGGAGGAGGAGGAGGAGGAGGAGGAGGCGGCGGCACATCACCAACGAGGCAGGATGCCCTCCAGGGGCCAGCCTAAGGGCAGCACATTGACTGCATCACACCCCAAAGCTCCACATGTGCAGGGCGCTGCAGTCTCTGCGCGTTATTCAAAAAGTTCTGTGGTGTGGGCCTTTTTTGAGACGAGTGCATCAGATCGCACCGCTGCTATTTGCAACATATGTCTCAAGCGTATCTCGCGTGGCCAAAACATCTCCCGCTTGGGTACCACATGCTTGACCAGACATATGTTGACCTGCCATGCAGTTCGTTGGCAAGCGTATCTAAAAGACCCACACCAAAGAACAAAGAGGATCTCTCCTTGCTCCTCATCAGCTGAGATTTCCAACCCCACTAGACCTTCAGTCCTCTCTGAGACCTGCAGTGAGAGGAATGAAGGTGTAGAATTAGGTGTGTCACAGCCAAGTACTTGTGGGCAATCTGCTTTTGGTACACCGATGTCAGATTGTACCAGGCAAATTTCCCTGCCCCAGCTGCTGCACCGCCGAAAGAAGTTTGCTCCCAGCCATCCACATGCCCAGCGGTTGAATGCTAGCTTGGCAAAATTGCTAGCACTTCAACTGCTGCCTTTTCAGTTGGTAGACTCTGCCCCCTTCCGTGAGTTTGTGGAATGTGCGGTTTCTCAGTGGCAGGTACCCAAACGCCACTTTTTCTCACGGAAGGCGATTCCGGCTCTCTACCGGCATGTGGAAGGCAATGTCCATGCCTCGCTGGACAGGGCGGTCAGCGGTAAGGTGCATATTACCGCTGACTCATGGTCCAGCAGGCATGGACAGGGACGTTACCTAAGTTTCACGGCGCATTGGGTGACTCTGCTGGCAGCTGGGAAGGATGCAGGACAAGGTGCAGTAGTGTTGGAGGTTGTTCCGCCACCACGCCTCCAAAATGCTGATTGTGACACACCTCTCTCCTCCACCCCCTCCTCTTCTTCTTCCTCCATGGCCTCTTCCTCGGAACCAGCGGTGCTCCGTAGGCGTTCAAGGGGCTACGCAAGTACGCAGGCCAAAAGATGCCATGCGGTGCTTGAGCTGGTGTGCTTGGGGGACAGGAGCCACACTGGGGCAGAGGTTCTGTCAGCTCTGCAGGGGCAGGTTCAGAGGTGGTTGACGCCACGCCAACTTAAGGCAGGAATGGTGGTTTGCGACAATGGCACCAACCTCCTCTCTGCCCTCCGACAGGGACAAATGACCCATGTGCCCTGTTTGGCTCACGTCCTTAACTTGGTGGTGCAGCGGTTCTTGGGCAGGTACCCGGGCTTACAGGATGTCCTGAGGCAGGCCAGGAAAGTCTGTGTGCATTTCCGCCGGTCATATAATGCCAGTGCTCGGCTGACGGACCTCCAAAAGGAGTTTAACCTGCCCAAGAACCGCCTAATCTGTGACATGCCCACCAGGTGGAACTCAACGTTGGCCATGCTGCAGCGGCTGCACACGCAGCAGAGGGCCATCAATGAGTACCTGTGCGACTATGGCACCAGGACAGGGTCAGGGGAGCTTGGTCTTTTTTCCCCACGCCAGTGGGCCATGATCAGGGATGCATGCACTGTCCTGTCACCATTCGAGGAGGCCACGAGGATGGTGAGCAGTGACAGTGCATGCATCAGTGACACTGTCCCCCTTGTCCACCTGTTGGAGCACACGCTGCGTGGAATAATGGACAGGGCACTTGAGGCAGAACAGAGGCAGGAAGAGGAGGACTTCCTTAGCTCTCAAGGCCCCCTTTATCCAGACAGTGTTCCTGCGTGCCCGCCGATCACACAGGAAGAGGACGAGGAGGAAGAGGAGGAGGAGGAAGATTGTGTCAGTATGTAGGTGGAGCCTGGCACTCAGCATCAGCAGCAGTCTTTAAGGGATCAGTCCCAAGAAACACATGGACTTGTACGTGGCTGGGAGGAGGTGGCTGCGGACCATGTCGTTCTTAGTGACCCAGAGGACTCCGGACCGAATGCCTCAGCAAACCTACGCTGCATGGCCTCCCTGATCCTGCAAAGCCTGCGTAAGGATCCTCGTATTCGTGGTATCAAGGAGAAGGACCAATACTGGCTGGCAACCCTCCTTGATCCACGTTACAAGGGTAAGGTTGCGGACCTTATCTTGCCATCGCAGAGGGAGCAGAGGATGAAACATCTTCGGGAGGCCTTGCAGAAAGGTCTGTGCAACGCGTTCCCAGAGACTGGGAGGTTACAAACTCCTGTTTCTGGACAACGTGTTGCTGAGGCTTCGGTCAGTCAAAGAAGGAGCGGTGGAGAAGGTGGCCGTCTGACCGATGCGTTCAGACAATTTTTTGGTCCGCAGCCCCAAGGTATGATCGGTTCCAGCAACCATCGCCAGCGTCTGTTTTACATGGTGCAGGAATACCTAGGGGCAAGATCAGACTTGGACACCTTTCCCACCGAAAATCCTCTGGGTTACTGGGTCTTGAGGATGGATCACTGGCCAGAGCTTGCACAGTATGCAATTGAGCTACTGGCCTGTCCTGCATCCAGCGTTCTTTCGGAACGCACATTCAGTGCTGCTGGAGGCGTGGTAACCGATCACAGGGTGCGTCTGTCCACCGACTCGGTCGATCGGCTGACCTTCATAAAAATGAATGAGTCTTGGATCACCACCAGCTACCAAGCACCTGATGCTGATGTAACCGAATAATTTTTTTTGAAATCTCAGATCCCTTCAAAGACTGCCTATGCTGATGCTGAGTGACTATCCCTGAGTAATTATCCTCTTCCTCCTCAATCATCACGCTGATAGCTTGTAAGAACATTTTTGGTTCTGGGCGCCACCACCAGTGCCTAAGGCACAATTTTTCAGCCCCTGTTTAACAGGGGCGTGTAATTACAATTTTTGATGTAATACTTTGCAGCAGGGCTCGTTCCTGCATTCCAACTAGAGTGTCTGTGAGGGGTTGCAGTGTTGTGGCACCAGCACCAGTGCCTAAGGCCCAATTTTTCTGCCCCTGTCTAACAGGGGCGTGTAATTACAATTTTTGATGCAATACTTTGCAGCAGGGCTCGTTCCTGCGTTCCAACTAGAGTGTCTGTGAGGGGTTGCAGTGTTGTGGCACCAGCACCAGTGCCTAAGGCCTAATTTTTCAGCTCCTGTTCAACAGGGGCATGTAATTACAATTCTTGATCTAATATTTCACAGCAGGGCCCTGTGAGGGCTTACAGTGTTGTGGCCACAGCAACATCTAAGGCCCAAATTTCTGCTGAGTATATAGGGCAGGACCCTACTTTCAAACATCTAACTTACAAACGACTCCTACTTGCAAACGGAAGGAGACAACAGGAAGTGAGATGAAATCTACCCCTAGGAAGGGAAATTCTCTCCTGTAAGAGTTAATATGGGAAAACAATTTCTCCTTTCCACTGATGCTTTCCAATCCTTGTTCCACAAAAAAACCCAAATTTTCAAAAAACATTTTTCATTGGGACAAAAAAGTGAGGTGAAATCTTCTGAAGAGGAGGAAAGACAGCAAAACAAATGTCACAGGGGTGATAACCCTTCCCTATGTTTTCCAAAAAGCTTAGAAAAGATTTTTTGGCTGGAGCTAAATACGTTAAAAATGTTCAAAATTACAAACAGATTCTACTTAACAACAAACCTACAGTCCCTGTCTTGTTTGCACCGCCTGTATACTGCTGTTCAGAGTATATAGGGCCTGGTGGCCCCACACCTTTCCTTATTTTAATTTGGGTGCGGGGTTCCCCTTAATATCCATACAAGACCCAAAGGGCCTGGTAATGGACTGGGGGGTACCCATGCCGTTTGTCTCACTGATTTTCATCCATATTGCCATGACCCGACATGACATTAAACCCGCAAGCAGTTTTAAATGAGATTTTTTCCTTTAAAAATGACATTTGGTGCAGGGACTGTTCTAAACATGGGAAACACGCGTCACTTTACAGGCATACTATAGACACCCCCCAGGTACGATATTTAAAGGAATATTTCACTTTTTTTTTTTTACTTTAAGCATCATTAAAATCACTGCTCCCGAAAAAACGGCCGTTTTTAAAAGTTTTTTTTGCATTGATACATGTCCCCTGGGGTAGGACCCGGGTCCCCAAACCCTTTTTAGGACAATACCATGCAAATTAGCCTTTAAAATGAGCACTTTTGATTTCGAACGTTCGAGTCCCATAGACGTCAATGGGGTTCTAACGTTCGTGCGAACTTTCGGTCCGTTCGCGGGTTCTGGTGCGAACCGAACCGGGGGGTGTTCGGCTCATCCCTACTGTCCATAGCTCTTGCAGGGGTGCCCCCAGCAGGTGATCCAGTTCCTAACATATTGGCAGTGCCTCGCTTTAGTTCCTTTCATCAGTCATGCAGCAGAACATTCATAAAACTTCTTTAAAGGTCCTTGTGATGTCACCCAGCCTTCTGATGAGACTCTGGGAAAGCTGAAGATCTAAAACCTTGACAAAATAAAGGGTTTTAAAAAGAAGCAGTGCCACATGCAATGAACAGGTAAATATGAAAATGGGTTCCCCTAAGTGGACTTTTTAGGCACTTTTAAGAAATTAGAAATATTAAAGGAGTATAGCAAAGTATTAAAATTTAACAAGTTTTATTTGAAGACAAATTATAGTAAAACATTATATGCATTACATTCAACGAAACACAAGTATCTTGAAAAATTCATTACTATCACCACAGTGAATTCATTAAGAGACTCTTTTCACACCCAACGCGTTTCGGGATATATAATATTTTAGTCTTTCTTCAGGGAGTAGAAGAGAAGAAAAGAGAAGTTCATGTAAGGTGATTAAAATGTAACATGATAAGTAAATTATCACAACATGTAGATACATACAGTTATCCACTTGAAGTTAAAAAATCGACAGATCACTTACATAGTATTTGGAGGTAAAGTAGTTTTTGGTGTGTTTCGTTAAGTTGCATTAAGGATCTAAGGTTGAGATAGCATTGGACAATTCATGCTGGTGAGGTTGCTGTCCCTTTAACATCGTAGTTATCATAAATTAGCCTGAAAGTATATTACTCAATGGTGACCTAATTCAGAGGGTGTTTTCCCCGCGTTCCGCGGATGCGTATTAGCCAGAGTGGTATACTGAGGCAAAAAATGGAATCCCTGAGAGTAAAGGAAAATTTAGGATAAGTCTAAACGGGTTGCAGTAAATGGTGGAAGTAAAGTAAAAAATAGAGTATAGGGCATAAAAAATAAAAAACTATGAAATTGTTGTATAAATACCATATATCGGGTATAAGTTGGTGCGAGTGTAGTACAAGGTGATGGCCAATAGTTGGATAACTGAAAGCAAACAATATATGGAGGTTGTATAATACTGTATTGTAGAAAGTAGTTGAAAATAAATTTGAAAAAATAAATGACTAAATAAGAGTTAGGATGAAATATAAAAATGAATTTGGCAAGTGGTAACGGTGAGATTCATGATGATACCAAAATATCGGAGATGTCAAACGTCCAGTCAGCCTCTCAAAGCGCCGCCCAGATAGTAGCTCTGGGTGGCTTTCCGTGCCGGGCAACCACTCTGGTCAGTCGCAACAGGGGAACTCTGTAGGGAAAACAAAAGGGATGATGTTAGGTAGTTAAAACCGTGGCCGAAATTTGTTAAGGCCAAGGGGACGTAAAAGTACATATGTGTACTGAGAATGTCAGTTTAGGTGTTAAAAGAGACTCTTTTCACACCCAATGCGTTTCTTAAAAGTGCCTAAAAAGTCCGCTTAGGGGAACCCATTTTCATATTTACAAGATCTAAAACCTTGTGCGAGTTGGGGTATAAGAAGGACTTTAAAGCATCTCATACAAGTTCAGTCAGGACTCCATTAGCTGAAGATATATGGAATAGTGAAAGACATTGTCATCTGGTTTCAAGATTCAGAAGAAGATATTTTTTGTGTAAGACAAGATGCAAGATCCCACACCCAGAGCACACCACCCATTACAGTCTGAAGAAGTTGGATTTGATCCTCTACAGTGTGATCTAGGCAGACATGATGGAGAACGCTTGGACGTGGACTGGTATGGAGCTTAGAATAGTTAATTATCCATCACAGGTTATACCTTCCAACTAGCCACTCCTCCTTATGTACACATGTTGGCCTACCGGCTTATACAGACTGTGCTCTGGTTCTCAAGGCTCTGATGAAGAGGTTATCCTCGAAACACGTCAGCCTATTTTAAATAGTTGCCTTAACATGGGCATATCTTAACCATTTGAGGAGGCCACGAGGATGGTGAGCAGTGACAGTGCATGCATTAGTGATACTGTCCCTCTTGTCTTTCTGTGGGAGCACATGCTTCGTGGAATAATGGACAGGGCACTTGAGGCCGAACAGCGGGAGGAAGAGGAGGACTTCCTTACCTCTCAAGGCCCCCTTTATCCAGATACTAGTATTCCTGCAGGCCCACCAATCACACAGGAAGAAGAAGAGGAGCAGGAGGATTGTGTCAGCACGGAGGTGGAGGATAAGACTCAGCATCAGCAGCAGTCTTCAAGGGATCGCTTTCATTCCCCAGAAACCCATGGAGTTGTACATGGCTAGGAGGAGGTGGTTTAGGATCACGTGATCCTTAGTGACCCAGGGGACTGAGGATTAAATGCCTCTGCAAACCTACACTGCATGGCCTCCCTGATCCTGCAAAGCCTGCGAAAGGACCCTAGGATTTGTGGTATCAAGGAGAGCGATCATTACTGGTTGGCAACCCTTCTTGATCCACGTTACAAGGGTAAGGTTGCAGAACTTATCCAGCCTTCACAGAGGGAGCAGAAGATGAAACATCTTCGGGAGGCCTTGCAGAAAGGTTTGTGCAATGCGTTACCAGAGCCTGGGAGGTTACAATTTCCTGGTGCTGGACAACGTGTTTCTGAGGCTTCGTTCAGTCACAGAAAGAGCAGTGGAGAAGGTGGCCAGCTAACCGATGCCTTCAGGCAATTCTTCAGTCCTCAGCGCCCAGGTCTGATCGGTTCCAGCAACCATCGCCAGCATCTGAATTCCATGGTGCAGGAATATCTAGGGGCAAGATCAGACTTGGAGACCTTTCCACCAGAACATCCACTGGGTTACTGGGTCTTGAGGATGGACCACTGGCCAAAGCTTGCTCAATATTCAATTGAGCTACTGGCCTGTCTTGCATCCAGCGTTCTTTCTGAACACACATTCAGTGCTGCTGGAGGCTTTGTAACCGATCACAGAGTGCGCCTGTCCACAGACACTGTTGATCAGCTCACATTCTTAAAAATGAATCAGTCTTGGATCACCAGCTGCCAAGCACCTGATGCTGATGTAACCGATTGATTTTTCTATGGATGTTGGATCCCTTGAAGACTGCATATGGTGAGTCACTATCCTATTATGCTGAGTGACTATCCTATTCCTCCTCAATTTTCATGATGATAACTTCTAATTATATTCTCGGTTCAGGGCACCACCACTACCTAAGACCCAATTTTTCTGCCCCTGTTTAACAGGGGCACGTAATTACAATTTTTGATCAAATATTTAACAGCAGGGCTAGTTTCTGAGCTCAACAAGAGTATCTGTGAGGGGTTGCAGTGTTGTGGCACCACCACCACTGCCTAAGGGACAATTTTTCTGCCCCTGTTTAACACGCACGCATAATTACAATTTTTGATCTAATATTTCACAGCAGGGCCTGTTCCTGCGCTCAACAAAAGTATCTGTGAGGCTTTACAGTGTTGTGCCAACATCACCACCACCACCACCGCCTAAGGCCCAATTGTTCTGCCCCTGTTTAACAGGGGCGCGTAATTACAATTTTTGATCTAATATTTCACAGCAGGGCCTGTTCCTGCACTCAACAAAAGTATCTGTGGGGCTTTACAGTGTTGTGCTACCACCACCACCACCGCCTAGGGCCCAATTTTTCTGCACCTGTTTAACAGGGACATATAGTTACAATTCTTGATATAATATTTCACAGCAGGGCAAATTCCAGCGCCCACCAAGAGTAACTGACCAATGCCTAAGGCCCAATTTTCCGCAGAGTGTATAGGGCAGGCCGTATAAGGGGTCCCAAATTTTCAAACATCCGACTTACAAACTACTCCTACTTACAAACAGAGGGAGACAACAGGAAGTGAGAGGAAATCTACCCCAAGGAAGGGAAATTCTCTCCTGTAAGAGTTAATATGGGAAAATGGTGTCTCTCCACTGATGCTTTATGACCAATCCTTGTTTCCCTAATAACCCAAAATTTTTCAAAATCCAATTGTCATTGGGACAGAAAGTGAGGTGAAATATTCTGAACAGGGGAACAGACAGCAAAACAAATGTTACAGGGGTGATAATAACCCTTCCCTATGTTATCCAAAAAGCTTAAAAGTTGGCTGGAGCTACACTTACAAAATGTATCTGTTCCAAATTACAAACAGATTCAACTTAAGAACAAACCTACAGTCCCTATCTTGTTTGTAACCCGGGAACCACCTGCATACTGCTGCTGTTCAGAGTAAATAGGGCCTGGGAGCCCCACACTTTTTCTTTTTTTAATTTGGGTGCGGGGTTCACCCTAGTATCCATACCAGACCCAAAGGGCCTGGTTTTTGGCTGGGGGGGCATTTTTTTTTTAATCTTCATTATTTATTAAATCTTTCAAACATTACAGCTGATCAACAAGAAAAATTGCATCAACTGCAGATTATACACGTTACTACTTTACAATACCTCTCTCTAGTTACAGATAATCTCCAGAATACCAATTTAAGATTCCTAATAGGGATGAGCCGAACACCCCCCTGTTCGGTTCGCACCAGAGCATGCGAACAGGAAAAAATACCGTTAAACTTTATGGGACACGAACATGAATAATCAAAAATGCTAATTTTAAAGGCTTATATGCAAGTTATTGTCATAAAAAGTGTTTGGGGACCTGGGTCCTGCCCCAGGGGACATGGATCAATGCAAAAAAAAGTTTTAAAAACGGACATTTTTTCGGGAGCAGTGATTTTAATAATGCTTAAAGTGAAACAATAAAAGTGTAATATCCCTTTAAATTTTGTTCCTGGGGGGTGTCTATAGTATGCCTGTAAAGGGGCGCACGTTTCCCGTGTTTAGAACAGTCTGACAGCAAAATGACATTTCAAATGAAAAAAATCATTTAAAACTACTCGCGGCTATTAATGCATTGCCGGTCCGACAATACACATAGAAGTTCATTGATAAAAATGGCATGGGAATTTCCCACACGGGACCCCCGAACCAAAATTAAAAAAAAAAAAACGGCGTGGGGTCCCCCCAAAAATCCATACCAGACCCTTATCTGAGCACGCAACCTGGCAGGCCGCAGGAAAAGAGGGGGGGATTAGAGAGCGCCCCCCCTCCTGAACCGTACCAGGTCCACATGCCCTCAACATTGGGAGGGTGCTTTGGGGTAGCCCCCAAAAACACCTTGTCCCCATGTTGATGAGGACAAGGGCCTCATCCCCACAACCCTGGCCAGTGGTTGTGGGGGGCTTATCGGAATCTGGAAGCCCCCTTTAACAAGGGGACCCCCAGATCCCGGCCCTCCCCCCTATGTTAAATGGTAAGGGGGTACAAAAGTACCCCTACCATTTCACTAAAAAACTGTCAAAAATTTTAAAAATGACAAGAGACAGTTTTTGACAATTCCTTTATTTAAATGCTTCTTCTTTCTTCTATCTTCCTTCGGTTTCTTCCTCCAACTTCTTTTTCTTCTGGTTCTTCTGGCTCTTCTGGTTCTTCCACCGGTGTTCTCGTCCAGCATCTCCTCTGCGGCGTCTTCTTCCCTTCTTCTCCTCGGGCCACTCCGCATCCATGGCATGGAGGGAGGCTCCCACTCTTCTCTTCATCTTCTTCTCTTCTTCATCTTCTCTTCTTCATCTTTTTCTCTGGGCTGCTCTGCATCCATGCTGGCATGGAGGGAGGCTCCCGCTGTGTGACGCTTCTCCTCTTCTGACGGTTCTTAAATAATGGGGGCTGGGCCAACCGGTGACCCCGCCCCCCTCTGATGCACGGTGACTTGATGGGACTTCTCTGTGGCATTACGGGGAATGCCACAGGGAAGTCCCGTCATATCCCCGTGTGTCAGAGGGGGCGGGGTCACCGGGTGGCCCCACCCCTGTTATTTAAGAACCATCAGAAGAGAAGCATCACACAGCGGGAGCCTCCCTCCATGCCAGCATGGATGCGGAGTGGCCCGGAGAAGAAGATGAAGAAGATGAAGAAGAGAAGAAGATGAAGAGAAGAGCGGGAGCCTCCCTCCATGCCATGGATGCGGAGCGGCCCAAGGAGAAGAAGGGATGAAGACGCCACGGAGGAGATGCTGGACGAGAACACCAAAGGAAGAACCAGAAGAGCCAGAAGAAGAAGACAAAGAAGAAGAAGAAGAAAGAAGATAGAAGAAAGAAGAAAGAAGAAGCATTTAAATAAAGGAATTGTCAAAAACTGTCTCTTGTCATTTTTAACAATTTTGACACTTTTTTAGTGAAATGGTAGGGGTACTTTTGTACCCCCTTACCATTTCACATGGGGGGGGCCGGGATCTGGGGGTCCCCTTGTTAAAGGGGGCTTCCAGATTCCGATAAGCCCCCGCCTGCAGACCCCCACAACCACCGGCCAGGGTTGTGGGGATGAGGCTCTTGTCCTCATCAACATGGGGACAAGGTGTTTTGGGGGCTACCCCAAAGCACCCTCCCAATGTTGAGGGCATGTGGCCTGGTACGATTCAGGAGGGGGGGCGCTCTCTCATCCCCCCTCTTTTCCTGCGGCCTGCCAGGTTGTGTGCTCGGATAAGGGTCTGGTGTGGATTTTTGGGGGGCCCCACGCCGTTTTTTTTTTTTTTTTTTGGCGTGGGGTTCCCCTTAATATCCATACCAGACCTGAAGAGCCTGGTATGGAATTTAGGGGGACCCCCACGTAATTTTTTTTTTTTAATGTTGGCCGGGGTTCCCCTTAATATCCATACCAGACCTGAAGGGCCTGGTATGGAATTTAGGGGGACCCCATGTCATTTTTTTTTATGTTGGTTCAGGGTTCCCCTGTGGGAAATTCCCATGCCGTTTTTATCAATGAACTTCTATGTGTATTGTCGGACCGGCAATGCATTAATAGCCGTGAGTAGTTTTAAATGACTTTTTTCCCTTGAAATGTCATTTTGCTGTCAGACTGTTCTAAACACGGGAAACATGCGCCCCTTTACAGGCATACTATAGACACCCCCCAGCTACGAAATTTAAAGGGATAATACACTTTGTTTCACTTTAAGCATTATTAAAATCACTGCTCCCGAAAAAACAGCCGTTTTTAAAACTTTTTTTGCATTAATCCATGTCCCCTGGGGCAGGACCCAGGTCCCCAAACACTTTTTATGACAATACCATGCATATAAGCCTTTAAAATTAGCACTTTTGATTTCTCCCATAGACTTTTAAAGGGTGTTCCGCGGCATTCAAATTTGCCGCGAACACCCCAAATTGTTCGCTGTTCGGCGAACATGCGAACAGCCGATGTTTGAGTCGAACATGAGTTCGACTCGAACTCGAAACTCATCCCTAATTCCTAACAGAACAAACAAATGAACAAATCAAACAATAAACAGACAACACACAAAAAGGGAAACAAAAAAAAAAAAGGAACCCCCACTCCTCCGCCACTCCCCACCATCACTATCGGTCCTCCCCTAAACTATAAGACATCCTGTGCATCCCATTTCTGCCCACGAGTTATAACTTAGATCATTACTATGAAATTCTAGGGGGGGCAAAGAGAAAAAGGCCAATCCTGGAGCTGTTACCCAGGGTCCCCATAACTTGGCTAGTATATCTATTCTGCCCCTGTTCTTCTACACTTTTTGTTCTGTTAATATTGTCGCATTTACCTCAGAACACCATTCCTCAAATACTGGTCTATTAGAAAACATCCATTTTCTATCAATTATCTTACAAGCTATGGCTAGTAATCTGCCAATTGCTATTAACTTGTCCCATGGATATAGCTCTTCAATAACATAGCCCAGTAGACAAGTCTTTGGTTCCATTTCTATATTGGTATTGTAAGCCTCATTAATTGTGCACACCATCAGCCGGGGCCTGCTTAAACCTCGGACAATCCGGGGTTTCCCTCCTCCTACACACCTACATATAATTTTTTCCGGCGTCCTATATGTCATATATATAATAAACAATTGAGATAGACATTGTGTATGTGATATGGATATCAATGGGGCCCTTTTCAGAATATTTTGCCATTTATCCTCTGTTATACCCCCCAGGCCTGTCTCCCAACCCTTTCTACCTGGAGTATTCTTAAAATCTTGATACTTCATCATAAGTTGGTTATAAGCTAATGTAATTAGACCTTTCTTTTTCTCCTTAGCCCCCGCCAATAAAGACATCAATGGCATAGATCTTGTATTCATCATGACACCCTTAAACTGCTAGTTAGCTGCATGATGCAGTTGTAAATATTTATAGAAGTTATTATGATGTAATTGGTACGACTCCTTTAGCTCCTGAAATGAACGCAGAAATTTCATTATGAAATAGGACTTTGGAAAAGGTGATCACTTATGTCTGCCAGCCACTCTTTTCCCTCCAGCTTGGCACATGGACCGTGTCATCAGTCACAAGCAGTTATGGCTGCCTTAGTAAATGAGCATGGGATAGAGCCAGGGTTCTCCACAGTTGTTTTTTATAACATACGACTTCTTGTTTTACCTGTTACCAAAGGTGTTACCAAAAGCTGAACATCCCTTCCAGAGATTACAAAAAGATATATCCAGATGCCCAAGTCAGGATCTTACGAGTATGCATTTTGTCTGTATGGACATGTTTTCTGGATGTCCAGTGGCAAATGCTACTGCAAAGGCCACAGTAAAAAGTGTTATCAGAAGTAATTTGTAAGTACAGAGAGTAACAGAGGAAATCATTTTTATAGGAGAGTCCTTACTAGAAGTTTTGAGGTTTTATTTTTACACTCCCTACTGTCTACAATGTAGCGGACAAAGTAGAGTAAGAAACTAGAAAACTTTTGCCTGAATGTTTTCTTATTATTTATCAAGCCCCTAAGGGGGATGTTGGACTCTCTCCCTATGGGATTTGGTTTGGGAGTGTGTTACTCACTTGCTTATATTTTGTCTTAGCAGCTGAAGTCCTCCATTCAGATCTCACAGAGAATGTTGCTGATCTTTTAAGGTTTTTGACAAACTCATTCATGTGTTTTCTCCCCAATTCCAGATCCTAAAAGTTTGGAAGGATCTAAAACTAAAGCCAGGTGACTTGTGGATTTTTAAGAGACATTTACTGTATACTGTATATAAGGAAATGTTTGGAGACTCAATACAGCATCTATTTCATGTACAGTTTTTGCAAAACTTGAAGGAAAAATCACCTGGATCCACACCAGACACTGCAAAAATGACTAAATTAAAGAAATTTCTGTGTTGGATTTGTTTCCCTCTTGCGATCACAGTCTAGGGTACTTTTTGATTCAATTACTTTAATTTGTAAGGGATATATATATATATATATATATATATATATATATATATATTTGAAAAGTAGTTTAGCCATGTTGAAGTCAAATTTGTCTTTTGTAAGTCTTCCATTTTATGTAGAATTGTCTGTGTTTACATATGCTGATAAGTCAGCATGCCAACAATTCAGCTAGAAGGCCATTCTGGCCACAGGAGTGTACAGCCAGTACTCTGTAAATATGTCTTATCAATCATTTGTTTTGCGCAATGAAAATTAATTTTGTAATGAAAAAGCTGCTCAGCTATTATTTTCTCCACAATGGAGTTTTTGCCTCTTTGGCCAGGACTACCTCCTCCTAAGCGTGTGGAGGTTCCAGGTTAAAGGTGATAGCAGGTATGGTTAGTGATGAAAATATTGATCAAAAGAGGGGAGACTGTAATGGAAATTTGTAAGTTCTGTATATAATTGTATTCTATTTTGTATGTATTGCACGCTGCCCTCACTGTGCACATGGCACTAATAATGTTTTCATTACATGTTTACATTCTTTAGAGTCCTGATTAGAATTAGTCTGTCTATGTAAAGCCCCTTGTTACCATAAACGTACAATTGTAATATTAATGTGATAACTACATAATCATGTGTATAAAAACCTTCAATTGCGATCATAATAAAGCAGAACAGTTATTTGGAAAGATTCTGGGTGTATCTTCTGTGTCTGTTCCCGACTGCAGTAGTTATTATTAATTTGGAACCACTAATCAATATGAGGATAGGAGTTGCCTATCATCATTTTAACCAAGTCAGGACTATTCTAAAAAAAATGCGCCACTTTACAGGCATACTATAGACATCCCCGGCACAATATTTAAAGGAATATTTTACTTTTAATAAATAATGATATTTGAAGTGCTTCACAATGTGCATAAAAATGAATATATATGAATAAATATAAATACTCAAATAAACCCAGCGGTGAGTAAAAATTCCTAAAAAATCCAGCAATCAAAATAGTGTAAAATTATAAAAAAAATAGTGACACCAAATGTGTAAAAAAAATCCACATAAAAAATCCACATAAAAATAAATATATAGGGATGAATTCAGAAGGTTCAA
Organism: Aquarana catesbeiana; assembly: GCF_042186555.1. Lineage (NCBI taxonomy): Eukaryota > Metazoa > Chordata > Amphibia > Anura > Ranidae > Aquarana > Aquarana catesbeiana. The sequence goes on along the minus strand of NC_133325.1, from coordinate 259,515,325 downwards.
TTATACAAGTGTAGAATCCGATTGGTATAGAGCTTTGATCCAGTCCCACTAGCAAAGCTGTTTAAAAACACTTGCTTAATTAAGGTGCTCATTGACCTTTATAGTAACAATGTTTCTTTTGCTTCTGTTCACAACCAATGTGAGAATCATAAAAAAGATCTCATTTGACAGGCAGATAAGAGAAAAAACCAATCATTGTGCAATAGTTAGGATACCAAGGTACACAGGCAGGCTGTGCAGATCAGCAGTATCACTCAGTGTACTGCAGTGAATCTGCTCCTGTCTAAGGCGGCTTACTGCTATAGTAAAACCTGCATATGCCTTATCATTATAAGGCACACGTGAGTGGATTGAAGTTTGCCTGTGTACCCTGGTATCCTAACTATTGCACAATGATTGTTTTTTTTCTCTTATCTGCCTGTCAAATGAGATCTTTTTTATGATTCTCACATTGGTTGTGAACAGAAGCAAAAGAAACATTGTTACTATAAAGGTCAATGAGCACCTTAATTAAGCAAGTGTTTTTAAACAGCTTTGCTAGTGGGACTGGATCAAAGCTCTATACCAATCGGATTCTACACTTGTATAATTGAACCTTCTGAATACATCCCTATATATTTATTTTTATGTGGATTTTTTATGTGGATTTTTTTACACATTTGGTGTCACTAATTTTTTATAATTTTACACTATTTTGATTGCTGGATTTTTTAGGAATTTTTACTCACCGCTGGGTTTATTTGAGTATTTATATTTATTCATATATATTCATTTTTATGCACATTGTGAAGCGCTTCAAATATCATTCTTTTTTGATAGCAGCCTCACTTGGTTTTCTGTGTAATTATCAGCTATTTAGCATCACAGCGCTTTGTGTTTTATATATTCTTTTTCAAATATTTTACTTTTATTGTTTCAATTTAAGGATTATTAAAATCACTGCTCCCGCATATTAGCCTCTAAAATTAGCATTTTTGATTTTTCACATTCAAGTCCCATAGACTTTAACAGGGTTTGCGTGTTTGCACCAATTTTTGGTCTGTTCATATGTTCTGCCATGAACCGAACCGGGGGGTGTTCGGCTCATCCCTACTGGAGGAGAGACGCTTGAGAGAGAATATGATTTCAATTCACAAATACCATACTGGTGACCCCACAATAGGGATAAAACTTTTTTGCGGAAGGGAGTTTAACAAGCCACTCAATAAATGAGAAGAAAAGAGGTTTAACCATAAACTACATAGAGGGTTCTTCACTGTAAGAGCGGCCAGGATGTGGAATTCCCTTCCACAGGTGATAGTCTCAGTGGGGGGGCATCAATAGTTTTGAAAAAACTATTAAATAAGCACCTGATTGACCAAAACATACAGGGATATACAATGTAATACTGACTTATAATCACACACATAGGTTGGAATTGATGGACTTGTGTCTTTTTTCATTTACTATGTTACATAGTTACATAGTTAGTCAGGTTGAAAAAAGACACAAGTCCATCCAGTTCAACCTTAAAAACAATTAATAAATAAAATAAAAAATATTGTACAATCCAATATATCCAATTTTATACCCTCAGTTGATCCAGAGAAAGGCAAACAACCCCAGCAGAGCGTGCTCCAATTTGCTACAGTAAGGGAAAAATTCCTTCTTGATACCCCAAGAGGCAATCGTATTTTCCCTGGATCAACTTTACCTATAAATGTTAGTACCCAGTTATATGTACATTTAGGAAAGTATCCAGGCCTTTCTTAAAGCAATCTACTGAGCTGGCCAGAACCACCTCTGGTGTGAATTATTTCCACATTTTTACAGCTCTTACTGTGAAGAAACCTTTGTGTATTTGGAGATTAAATCTCTTATCCTCCAGACGTAAAGAGTGTCCTCTGGGTTGACTGTAAATTGAATAACTCGACACCAAGTTCACTATATGGACCCCTTATATATTTGAACATGTTACATATAGTTACATAGTTAGTCAGGTTGAAAAAAGACACAAGTCCATCCAGTCCAACCATAAAAAAAAAAAAAAAAAAAAAAAAAAAAAACGTACAATCCAATATACCCAATACTATACCCGCAGTTGATCCAGAGGAAGGCAAAAAACCCCAGCAGAGCATGCTCCAATTTGCTACAACAGGGGAAAAAATTCCTTCCTGATCCCAGAGAGGCAATCGGATTTTCCCTGGATCAACTTTACCTATAAATGTCAGTACCCAGTTATATTATGTACATTTAGGAAAGTATCCAGGCCTTTCTTAAAGCAATCTACTGAGCTGGCCAGAACCACCTCTGGAGGGAGTCTATTCCACATTTTCACAGCTCTTACTGTGAAGAAACCTTTCCGTATTTGAAGATGAAATCTCTTTTCCTCCAGTCGTAAAGAGTGCCCCCTTGTCCTCTGTGTTGACCGTAAAGTGAATAACTCAACACCAAGTTCACTATATGGACCCCTTATATATTTAAACATGTTGATCATATCCCCCCTTATTCTCCTCTTCTCAAGAGTGAATCATATCCCCCTTATTCTCCTCTTCTCAAGAGTGAACAAATTCAGTTCCTCTAATCTTTCCTCATAGCTGAGCTCCTCCATGCCTCTTATCAGTTTGCTTGCCCTTCTCTGCACTTTCTCCAGTTCCCCGATAACCTTTTTGAGAACTGGTGCCCAAAACTGAACTGCATATTCCAGATGAGGTCTTACTAATGATTTGAACAGGGGAAAAATTATATATCTCTCTCTGGAGTCCATACTTCTCTTAATACAAGAAAGGACTTTGCTCGCTTTGGAAACTGTAGCTTGGCATTGCATGCCATTATTGAGCTTATGATCTACCAAAACCCCCAGATCCTTCTCCACCACAGATTCCCCCAGTTGTACTCCCCCTAGCATGTATGATGCAAGCATATTCTTAGCCCCCAAGTGCATAACCTTACATTTCTCAACATTAAACCTCATCTGCCACATAGGGGGTCATTTACTATAGCGCCAGGAAGTACTAGGCACTATGGCAAATAATAGCTCCCATTTTAGCCAAATAAAATTTCAACAGGCGAATGTGCGAATGAAAATTAGCACTATTAATAACGAACACACGTTAGTAAATTCTAAGTCAGCGCTAATTAGCGCTTCCGCGTATATGCAAATGCCAATTCCTACCAAGTTGTGATATAGTACTGCACTGTAACCATGATCCATGTATGTGAAAGAAACATTTTTATGTGAGATGTGCTGTGTCTCGTGTGCATCTACTGATGTATGTTGCAATTAGTATTCCTAGTTTTCGTTCCTTCTTTTGCTAACGAATGCAGTTATGAATGATTATTACATAGTAATGTCTGCTATTCTGTAAATGTATTTAAACATTTAGGTTACCTATTTGTTGTATGTTGTTTTTTTATTTTTTAATTTAGGTGACTATAAAGCGGTAATTATTTATAGTCATTCTTTAATCATACTACACTATTATGCAGGTCTCGTACTTAGCACAATGGCTTAGTGGTCTGCTCAGATGTCTCCACAGCACTCACGGTACAAGTTCAAATACCATCCACCAGCTGTGTTTATTTTTTCAGTGCACAAGCGAATTAAAATAAACAAACAAAAAAATTTAATCTGCCCGTTAGCTAGTGTGTGGTGTTTGGAATTTCACACCATAATAGTATTGAATACGTACATATCATTGCATGCATTCGAAGAGTTAATATAATAGAATCAAGAAAATTTAAAGTGCATTGGCTAATTGGCATTCACCTATTTTCAACATATGCTGCTTTGGCTAATTGGCTAATAGTCATTTGCCTTTTTTCACCAATTCAATCTTTTAGTATCTCTCTGTGGGATTTGAACCCATGAGTTCTTCAAGATAGAAGTGCTGACCACTAGCCTATTGAGCGTAGCACAGTCATACATAGAAAATACATTCACTAGTGTTTGATGTTACTTCTCCCCGAGCTGTCTCTCCTGCTGCTACCATCTTCTCCCGCTGATGTGTTCTTCCGCGCAGCCGGTTTCCCACTAATAAAAAAAAGCCGCTCTTCTTGTGGTGGTCTTCTGTGGCCATCCGATAATGTCACCCAGAGAGTCAGCTCCATGGCTATGTAAGAGTCGCCACACAGCGGGTGACAACACAGCGGAGGAAGACCGCCACGGAAGAAGAGCAGCTTTTTTTTTTATTAGCGCGTAACCAGCAGTGCGGAAGAACAGAGCAGATGGAGAAGATGGTGGCGGCAGGAGAGACGGCTCTGAGAGAATACAGCTCGGGGAGAAGATGGCTCAGGGAAGAAGACAGCTCAGAACTATTTTACAATAATGGACTTGTCAAAAACTGGCTATTGATTTTTTTACATTTCACTGCTTTTTTGGTGAATGAGTAGGGGTACAATGTACCCCATACCTATTCATATAGGGGGGCAGGATCTGGGAGCCCCCTTGTTAAAGGGGGCCTCCAGATTCTGATAAACCCCCTGCCCGGAGACCGACAACCACCGAGCAGGGTTGTCGGGAAGAGGCCCTTGTCCCCATCAACATGGGGAAAAGGTACTTTGGGGCATGTGGCCTGGTAAGGTTCAGAAGGGGAGGGTGCTCACTCGTCCCCCCCATCCTGACCTCCAGGCTGCATGCTCGGATAAGGGTCTGGTATCGATTTTGGGGGGCCCCACATCAAATTTATTTTACATTTTGGTGTGGGGTTCCCCTTAAAATCCATACTGAAGGGCCTGGTATGTACTTGGGGGGACCCTACGACATTTTTTTCCTTTAATTTTGGAATTCCATACCATAATATTATTGAATAAATACATACCATTGCATGCATTTGAAGAGTTAAAATATGAAATAAACCAAGCTGATGTGCATTGGCTAATTATGCTGCTGAGTACAATGCACACTTCCAGGAGGTGATGCTGTCAGTGGGATTTGAACTCAAGGCTTGAACCTTTGAGGGCAGCAGGGTATACCGCTCTGCTACAGAGAAAATACATTTACTAATGTTTGATTCTGTACAATAATGTTTTGCATTTCAGGCATTAATATTATAGTAACAACCATGCTCATGCTGATGTGGCATTGGCCAATAGGCATTCGCCTCTTTTCAGCATATGCTGCTGAGTCTAATGCAAGCTTTCAGTAGGTGATACCATCTGTGTGATTTTTAGCCATTTGAGCACAATTATATTGAGAACATACGTTTACTAATGTTTGATGGTGGGACTACTTTATATTCTAGGTATAATAGTATTCAGCACAGTGACTTAGGCCCCTGTCACACTTGTGCGACCTGAAAGTTGCGAGATTTTGATGCGACTTTAAGCAATGCCTGTGTAATCTTGAGCTCTATGGATGCAGGAGTTGCAGGGAAAGGCACGCAACTTTCCAGCGATTTTGCATCAGCAATTTTGCCACGATTCCAGGGAATGCCTGTGTAAACTTGAGGTCTATGGACCTCAACTCGCATCAAAGTCAGACCAAAGTAGCACAGGGACTACGTTGAAGTCAGTGTTACTTGAAGTCACACAGATATGAATGGTACACATTGAAAATCATGGGGTATGACTTGTCATGCGACTCTGATGTCCAAAGTTGCACAAGTGTGACTCAGCCTGACTTTGTGAGCGATTTCAGAGACATCAGTGCACTTTCCTGCACAGATGTCTAGTGAAATCACATAGGTCCCAACTGTTCTCCTTTAAGAAGGTGTCCTATGCCTACCTATTTTTGCTAATAGGTGTCCCTTATACCCATCTCAAAAAGTTGGGAGGTAAGAAATCGCTCCCTGAAGTCGCCCAAAGTAGTGCAGGAACTACTTTTGGGAATCATTGTGGCGTCGCACCAATTCGGTCAGTTCCATTGCTGTCAATAGGCGCCAATTTGGCCTGCAATTTGACATGTCAATTCAGAGCTATGTGAACATGGGTGAAGTTGCATAGATATTAGAGCTGCACAGTTCTGGCCAAAATGAGAATCACAATTTTTTTGCTTAGAATAAAAAGATCACGATTCTCGCTACGTAAAATCTTTCACATTATCCCCAAAAAATTGGGCTAACTTTTTTTTTTTTTTTTTTCCAAAAAAATTGCATTTGAAAGACCGCTGCGCAAATACAGTGTGACATAAAATATTGCAACAACCACCATTTTATTCTCTAGGGTCTCTACTAAAAAATATATATAATGTTTGAGGGTTCTAAGTAATTTTCTAGCAAAAAAAAAAAAATATTTTAAACTGAAACCAACAAATGTCAGAAAAAGGTTTAGTGTTTAACCACTTGCCGACCGCCTCACGCATATATACGTGAGCAGAATGGCACGGGCAGGCAAAATCACGTACCTAAATAATATAAAAAGAGTGCTGCGCAAATAAAAAGTCCATAAATCAACTTATAAAGAATGTGGTGACAGGATAAGAAGACAGGAGACACCAGTGACAATATACAGGCTGAGATCGATATCTGGATAGTGACTAGTATCCCTCCACCGGGCTTGGATGGCTCCTCACCTCAGATATTCGACCTGAAACAGGTCACACCGCATATAATCATGGATGGATCAATCTGTATAGTTGGTAATTTCTCCTTCATCTCCCAGCATACAGCATAGTAACGGATGATGCATATAAAATACAAAGGCAAAACATAGTGTTCTCCGTAGCTATTTTATTTGAATGGTAAAGGTATAAAAAATATATATAAAACACTCACACGGACCGGCACTCCGATCCGAGTGCCGGCTGACAGGCTTGTGATCGTGTCTGTTGGATGACCGCGGGTGACGTCATGCACTCCTAACCCCCATACGCATTACGTCCTGTGGGTGGGACTTCATCGGCGTGGGGCGGGGTGCGCAATGACGGCCCGCATTGTTTATAATCTGTGCCATGGTGATGGCAGCACCAATCAGAAGAGCAGGAGTGATAATCAGGAAGTCTGGCACCTCCCCACCCCTGCATTTTAACTCATGGTTATTATGACACTTCCCTACCAACGGGAAACGAAAAATGCAAGGCCGCCAGCGGCAAACAGATGATAAAAAATATTAAAAGATAAAAAATGAAGATGATTACCTGCAATACCCGGATAACAAATCTCATTATGCACAGTCAACTATCTTCATCTTAAATTTAAAAGTAGGAAGGAATTTGTTTCGTACGCAACGCAAAAAAGTTATAAAATTGAAGGTCTGATTACGTGCTCATCAGTGGGGGTGGTCTACATGCTGGAGTGCGATTGTGGCCTCCAGTATGTGGGCCGGACCTCAAGAGCCCTCCACGTAAGAATCGGAGAACACATTAGTAACATCAAGCGGGGGGTAAAGACCCACAGTGTGTCCAGGCATTTCCATCTTTTCCATCAACGAGACCCCAGATGCCTTAAATTTTGGGGGATAGAAAAGGTTCCGCGACAATGGAGGGGTGGCCATTACATCAGGCAGCTTAGTCGTAGGGAATCATTCTGGATCTATGAGACAAAAGTTCTCTCCCCCTTTGGAATGAATGTTGATTTTGATTTGAACTGTTTTATTTCTAATAGATAATAGTTTTTTTTTTTTTTTTTTGTTTTTTTATCTGATTTTTTATATGTGATCGTGTTTAGCCGATGTCCGTGGTCTGATGTCTCCTATATTTTTTAGATGTTCCATATATTTTATATATGTGACTTTTTTATATGTGACTTTTTCACATGCGATATTGCAGCATGAGTTTATGCGTGTTTAAGAGTAAATACTGTTATACTTTTAAATTTAAGATGAAGATAGTTGACTGTGCATAATGAGATTTGTTATCCGGGTATTGCAGGTAATCATCTTCATTTTTTATCTTTTAATATTTTTTATCATCTGTTTGCCGCTGGCGGCCTTGAATTTTTCGTTTCCCGTTGGTAGGGAAGTGTCATAATAACCATGAGTTAAAATGCAGGGGTGGGGAGGTGCCAGACTTCCTGATTATCGCTCCTGCTCTTCTGATTGGTGCTGCCATCACCATGGCACAGATTATAAACAATGCGGGCCGTCATTGCGCATCCCGCCCCACGCCGATGAAGTCCCGCCCACAGGACGTAACGCGTACGGGGGTTAGGAGCGCATGACGTCACCCGCGGTCATCCAACAGACACGATCACAAGCCTGTCAGCCGGCACTCGGATCGGAGTGCCGGTCTCTGTGAGTGTTTTATATATGTTTTTTATACCTTTACCATTCAAATAAAGTAGCTACGGAGAACACTATGTTTTGCCTTTGTATTTTATATGCATCATCCGTTACTATGCTGTATGCTGGGAGATGAAGGAGAAATTACCAACTATACAGATTGATCCTTCCATGATTATATGCGGTGTGACCTGTTTCAGGTCAAATATCTGAGGTGAGGGGCCATCCAAGCCCGGTGGAGGGATACTAGTCACTATCCAGATATCGATCTCAGCCTGTATATTGTCACTGGTGTCTCCTGTCTTCTTATCCTGTCACCACATTCTTTATAAGTTGATTTATGGACTTTTTATTTGCGCAGCACTCTTTTTATATTATTTATGCTTTTGAGGTATTTTTTTAATTGACCTTAGTGCCTGCTTGCATTTACCTTATTGTGTCCATTTATTATTCAGTGCTGAATTTAAACGTATTCTTTTTAAAAATCACGTACCTGGTACGTGATTGCTTCCCGCGGGCGGGGGGTCCGATCGGACCCCCCCCGGTGCCAGCGGCGGTCGGCATTTGTCTGGGAGCGATCAGAGATGAGGGGGAGGCCATCCGATCGTGGCCCCCCCCCTCGCAATCGCTCCCAGCCAATGAGAAACATCCCCTGCCTCTGTATAGTACACAGAGGCAGAGGATGTGATGTCATCTCTCCTCGGCTCGGCAGTTTCTGTTCCGGCGCCGAGGAGAGAAGACATCTGAGTAAGTGTAACACACACACACACAGTAGAACATGCCAGGCATACATTTCACCCCCGATTCCCCCCCGATCGCCCCCCGACCCCCCCCCCAATCACCCCTCCCCCCTCCCTGTCACACTGACACAAGCAGTGTTTTTTTTTTTTTTTTTTCTCCTGGTTACTGCATGGTGTCAGTTTGTGACAGTTAGAAGTGTTAGGACAGTGAGTGTTAGCCCCCTGTAGGTCTAGGATACCCCCCTAACCCCCCCTAATAAAGTTTTAACCCCTTGATCACCCCCCGTCACCAGTGTTGCTAAGCGATCATTTTTCTGATCGCTGTATTAGTGTCACTGGTGACGCTAGTTAGGGACGTAAATATTTAGGTTCTTATTATAGCGTCAGGGACCCCCATATACTACCTAATAAAGGTTTTAACCCCTTGATTGCCCCCTAGTTAACCCTTTCACCACTGATCACCGTATAACTGTTACGGGTGACGCTGGTTAGTTCGTTTATTTTTTATAGTGTCAGGGCACCCGCCGTTTATTACCGAATAAAGGTTTAGCCCCCTGATTGCCCGGCGGTGATATGCGTCGCCCCAGGCAGCGTCAGATTAGCGCCAGTACCTCTAACACCCACGCACTCAGCATACGCCTCCCTTAGTGATATAGTATCTGAACGGATCAATATCTGATCCGATCAGATCTATACTAGCGTCCCCAGCAGTTTAGGGTTCCCAAAAACGCAGTGTTAGCGGGATCACCCCAGATACCTGCTAGCACCTGCGTTTTGCCCCTCCGCCCGGCCCAGCCCAGCTCACCCAAGTGCAGTATCGATTGATCACTGTCACTTACAAAACACTAAACGCATAACTGCAGCGTTCGCAGAGTCAGGCCTGATCCCTGCGATCGCTAACAATTTTTTTGTAGTGTTTTGGTGAACTGGCAAGCACCAGCCCCAGGCAGCATCAGGTTAGCGCCAGTAGCGCTAACACCCACGCACGCACCGTACACCTCCCTTAGTGGTATAGTATCTGAACAGATCAATATCTGATCCGATCAGATCTATACTAGCGTCCCCAGCAGTTTAGGGTTCCCAAAAACGCAGTGTTAGCGGGATCAGCCCAGATACCTGCTAGCACCTGCGTTTTGCCCCTCCGCCTGGCCCGGCCCAGCCCACCCAAGTGCAGTATCGATCGATCACTGTCACTTACAAAACACTAAACGCATAACTGCAGCGTTTGCAGAGTCAGGCCTGATCCCTGCAATCGCTAACAGTTTTTTTGGTAGCGTTTTGGTGAACTGGCAAGCACCAGCGGCCTAGTACACCCCGGTCGTAGTCAAACCAGCACTGCAGTAACATTTGGTGACGTGGCAAGTCCCATAAGTGCAGTTCAAGCTGGTGAGGTGGCAAGCACAAGTAGTGTCCCGCTGCCACCAAGAAGAAGACAAACAGGCCCGTCGTACCCATAGTGCCCTTCCTGCTGCATTCGCCAATCCTAATTGGGAACCCACCACTTCTGCAGCGCCCGTACTTCCCCCATTCACATCCCCAACCAAATGCAGTCGGCTGCATGAGAGGCATTTTCTTTATGTCCTACCGAGTACCCGTACCCAGCGAACCCCCCCAAAAAAGATGTTGTGTCTGCAGCAAGCGCGGATATAGGCGTGACACCCGCTATTATTGTCCCTCCTGTCCTGACAATCCTGGTCTTTGCATTGGTGAATGTTTTGAACGCTACCATACACTAGTTGAGTATTAGCATAGGGTACAGCATTGCACAGACTAGGCACACTTTCACAGGGTCTCCCAAGATGCCATCGCATTTTGAGAGACCCGAACCTGGAACCGGTTACAGTTATAAAAGTTACAGTTACAAAAAAAAGTGTAAAAAAAAAAAAAAACACAAACAAAAATATAAAATAAAAAAAAAATAGTTGTCGTTTTATTGTTCTCTCTCTCTCTATTCTCTCTCTCTATTGTTCTGCTCTTTTTTACTGTATTCTATTCTGCAATGTTTTATTGTTATTATGTTTTATCATGTTTGCTTTTCAGGTATGCAATTTTTTATACTTTACTGTTTACTGTGTTTTATTGTTAACCATTTTTTTGTCTTCAGGTACGCCATTCACGACTTTGAGTGGTTATACCAGAATGATGCCTGCAGGTTTAGGTATCATCTTGGTATCATTCTTTTCAGCCAGCGGTCGGCTTTCATGTAAAAGCAATCCTAGCTGCTAATTAGCCTCTAGACTGTTTTTACAAGCCGTGGGAGGGAATGCCCCCCCCACTGTCTTCCGTGTTTTTCTTTGGCTCTCCTGTCTCAACAGGGAACCTGAGAATGCAGCCGGTGATTCAGCCAGCTGACCATAGAGCTGATCAGAGACCAGAGTGGCTCCAAACATCTCTATGGCCTAAGAAACCGGAAGTTACGAGCATTTTATGACTTAGATTTCGCCGGATGTAAACAGCGCCATTGGGAAATTGGGGAAGCATTTTATCACACCGATCTTGGTGTGGTCAGATGCTTTGAGGGCAGAGGAGAAATCTAGGGTCTAATAGACCCCAATTTTTTCAAAAAAGAGTACCTGTCACTACCTATTGCTATCATAGGGGATATTTACATTCCCTGAGATAACAATAAAAATTATTTAAAAAAAAAAAAAAAAGAAAGGAACAGTTTAAAAATAAGATAAAAAAGCAAAAAAAAAAAAAAGAAAAAAAAAAAAGCACCCCTGTCCCCCCTGCTCTTGCGCTAAGGCAAACGCAAGTGTCGGTCTGGCGTCAAATGTAAACAGCAATTGCACCATGCATGTGAGGTATCACCGTGAAGGTCAGATCGAGGGCAGTAATTTTAGCAGTAGACCTCCTCTGTAAATCTAAAGTGGTAACCTGTAAAGGCTTTTAAAGGCTTTTAAAAATGTATTAATTTTGTTGCCACTGCACGTTTGTGCGCAATTTTAAAGCATGTCATGTTTGGTATCCATGTACTCGGCCTAAGATCCTCTTTTTTATTTCATCAAACATTTGGGCAATATAGTGTGTTTTAGTGCATTAAAATTTAAAAAAGTGTGTTTTTTCCACAAAAAATGCGTTTGAAAAATCGCTGCGCAAATACTGTGTGAAAAAAAATAATAAAACACCCACCATTTTAATCTGTAGGACATTTGCTTTAAAAAAATATATAATGTTTGGGGGTTCAAAGTAATTTTCTTGCAAAAAAAAATAATTTTTTCATGTAATCAAAAAGTGTCAGAAAGGGCTTTGTCTTCAAGTGGTTAGAAGAGTGGGTGATTTGTGACATAAGCTTCTAAATGTTGTGCATAAAATGCCAGGACAGTTCAAAACCCCCCCAAATGACCCCATTTTGGAAAGTAGACACCTCAAGCTATTTGGTGAGAGGCATGTCGAGTCCATGGAATATTTTATATTGTGACACAAGTTGCGGGAAAGAGACACATTTTTTTTTTTTTGCACAAAGTTGTCACTAAATGATATATTGCTCAAACATGCCATGGGGATATGTGAAATTACACCCCAAAATAAATTCTGTTGCTTCTCCTGAGTACGGGGATACCACATGTGTGAGACTTTTTGGGAGCCTAGCCGCGCACGGGACCCCGAAAACCAAGCACCGCCTTCAGGCTTTCTAACGGCGTAAATTTTTGATTTCACTCTTCACTGCCTATCACAGTTTCGGAGGCCATGGAATGCCCAGGTGGCACAACCCCCCCCCCCCCAAATGACCCCATTTTGGAAAATAGACACCCCAAGCTATTTGCTGAGAGGTATAGTGAGTATTTTGCAGACCTCACTTTTTGTCACAAAGTTTTGAAAATTGAAAAAAGAAAAAAAAAATTTTCTGGTCTTTCTTCATTTTCAAAAACAAATGAGAGCTGCAAAATACTCACCATGCCTCTCAGCAAATAGCTTGGGGTGTCTACTTTCCAAAATGGGGTCATTTGGGGGGGGGGGTTTGTGCCATCTTGGCATTTTATGGCCTTGAAAACTGTGATAGGTAGTGAGGAGTGAAATCAAAAATTTATGCCCTTAGAAATCCTGAAGGTGGTGCTTGGTTTTCGGGGCCCCGTACGCGGCTAGGCTCCCAAAAAGTCCCACACATATATACAGGTATCCCTGTACTCAGAAGAAGCAGCTGAATGGATTTTGGGGTACAATTCCACATATGCCCATTGCCTGTGTGAGCAATATATCATTTAGTGACAACTTTTTGTAAATTTATTTTTTTTTTTTTGTCATTATTCAATCACTTGGGACAAAAAAAATAAATATTCAATGGGCTCAACATGCCTCTCAGCAATTTCCTTGGGGTGTCTCCTTTCCAAAATGGGGTCATTTGGGGGGGGGTTGTACTGCCCTGCCATTTTAGCACCTCAAGAAATGACATAGGCAGTCATAAACTAAAAGTTGTGCAAATTCCAGAAAATGTACCCTAGTTTGTAGACGCTATAACTTTTGCGCAAACCAATAAATATACGCTTATTGACATTTTTTTTACCAAAGACATGTGGCCGAATACATTTTGGCCTAAATGTATGACTAAAATTGAGTTTATTGGATTTTTTTTATAACAAAAAGTAGAAAATATCTTTTTTTTTCAAAATTTTCGGTCTTTTTCCGTTTATAGCGCAAAAAATAAAAACGGCAGAGGTGATCAAATACCATCAAAAGAAAGCTATATTTGTGGGAAGAAAAGGACGCAAATTTTGTATGGGTACAGCATTGCATGACCGCGCAATTACCAGTTAAAGCGACGCAGTGCCGAATTGTAAAAAGTGCTCTGGTCAGGAAGGGGGTAAATCCTTCCGGGGCTGAAGTGGTTAAGTGGTTAAGCTTTCCTCACTTACACAGAAGTCTATTTCATTGACAAATTGTTACAATGTTTCTAGTTAAGTTCACTGATAAAGAATGTTCTAATTCTTGGAAGACTGCCTGGTTTTTCTATTCCTTTCTTTTGACTGCTGTAGCTTCAGAAAAGCAGAGAGAATTCTTTGCATAGCAAGAATCGTGAAACGCTTTTTTCAAGATCGCAAAGGGGAAAAAAAATCACGATGACGATTAATCATGCAGCTCTAATAAATATGAATGGAAATCATGGGGGACAAATTTTCATGTGACTCTGAGGTCCAAAGCTGCATGAAAAGTCACCCAAGTGTGAAAGTAACCTAATGAGATTAATCGATAACACCTTTGAATAAGGCCCCATTTGCACTTGTGCGACCTTAAAATTGCACAGCTTTGCCATGACTTGAAGCAATGTCTGTGTAATCTTGTGGTGTATGGACCTCAAATCGCATCAAAGTCAAACCAAGGTAGTGCAGGGACAAATTTGCTACACTTTCAGGATGCACAAGTGACAATAGGGCCAAATTCAAAGGTGTTATCTTTGAATCTCATTCACACTGCTGCGACCTGAAAGTCACACTATTTTGCTGCTACTTTGCTGCTGCAACTTGGCCCCAACTTCTGGGAATGCCTGTGTAATATTGTACCCGATATACCTCAAGTCACATGAAAGTCACACCAAAGTAGTACAGGGACTACTTTGAAGTTGTGTGACTTAAAGTAGCACAGATATGAATGGTTATCATTGAGAATCATGGGGTACAACTTGTCATGCAACTCAGAGGTCCAAATTTGCTGGAAAATTCACCCCAACTGTGAAACAAGTCATATATATTTTAATAAAAGGAGCTCTCATTTATACTTGCATAGTCCTTACTGATTTACATCAGCAGAACAAATGCAGGAAGTGATGTGTGCACATGGATTGGAAGCAAATGTGTGGTGATGCCAAACAAATCAATGAACCCCACTCACACCAAATCTAATTACCACATCCACCCCCACATTGAATAAGCACAAGTACATATCCTACACTTACCCAGCAAATGAGCAGCACCTCCTCTTTGCTAAAGAGACCTCGCCATGTCCACCTAGATGGAGATCCTGACCAGCACAGAAACCTCCGGGCGCATACAATGACTAATTTCCGGGTCAGAAGGTGAAACCACACTCTTCATTGCAGCTGCGAATATTTGATCACAACCACGATTAGTCTTTTTTATTTTTGTTTATTTGCAGATATGCAAATCTGTATTTCTACATATATTTGAAGGTAAACTTAAGGGAGTTTGATAAGAAATGGTGTCCCTGGGTTAACAGCAGGTGAATTACAAAGACAAAAGGCCCAGTTTGAGCATTGGTTAACATTGACAGCGGGAGGAAATCGTTCAGCTGAACTCACACAATTTCATTCCCGCATGTCAGTCCCGACTGTGGGGGCAACATCAGAGATATTGGTGCAGGTTTCTGCACTGATATCAATACAAATCGTACCGATTAGAACAGTGCAATTGCCACCGATTTGACATGTAAAATAACACCAATGTGAACCAGAGATGACACATTCAAACACTGCCTATCCACCAGCGGAATTATTTACCTGCAATTCTCCACAGCTGTTACATATAAAGATTCCACCTTTATCACTTACTTGCAGGTGTGCTGAAGCCTAGGTTTACATTGGAGCGATTTGAGAGATCAAATCATATGACAAGTTACAGCCCATTAGCGGCAATGGCACTGTTCCAATCGATGCGACACCGATTTTGCGGCGCCGCACCGATTTGCAAAAGTAGTTCCTGCACTACTTTTGCTGATTTCAGGTGTGACTTTAATAGAAATCTGTATGAAGCCACACAGATGTCTATCAAGTAGCACTTGAAATCGCGCTGACCTTGCTACTTTGAAATCAGGCTACTTCAAGTGAAGTAGCCCAATTTCAAAGTAGCATTAATGTGAACCAGGGTGGAGAGACTAGCTTTTTTGGTGCACAAATACATATAGAAATTATAAGATATAAAAAGATATTGCACTACCCCAAAACCACCACCCCCAAAACTAATTAAAAGAAAAAAAAACACCCCAACAAACAAGCTCAATAATGTACTTTTATTTTGCCAGCAGAAACAAAATTATGTACATTCATTTACTAGCAAAAAAAAAAATCTACAGGATATATGGTGCTACATTTAGCAATTTGATTTTAAGGGCCCTGCTCATAGGAGCTTACAATCTAAAATTTGTCTAAACCTTAGAGTGGACACAGCTTTACTTTCAGTGTATTTGATTTGATTGTAGCCGTATTAGTGCAATTGTGACAGAGAAAATTGAGTACTGTCCGTGATACTTTCTTTATTTGCACTAACATACAATTTTTCAGGACAAGCTTTCAGGGTATGTCCCCTTCTTCAAGGTCCAAGCAGTACTGATTCACAAATTCTTAAGCAACATGTTAAAGAAGAAAAAAAAAAGAGAAAACCAAACACATACAAATCAATGGTAATAAAGATAGCAGCAGAGTTAGTGAGATAAGACAGTGCTCTCCCTCTGTCTTATCTCACTAACTCTGCTGCTATCTTTATTACCATTGATTTGTATATGTTTCTCTTTTTCTTTTTTTTTCTTCTTTAACATGTTGCTTAAAAATTTGTGAATCAGTACTGCTTGGACCTTGAAGAAGGGGACATACCCCGAAAGCTTGTCCTGAAAAATTGTATGTTAGTGCAAATAAAGAAAGTATCACGGACAGTACTCAATTTTCCCTTTCAGTGTATAACGGGCAACACATCATTTTTATCTGCAAGATTATAGAAACATACTTAACAGTCATTCTTACAAAGCATTCCAACATAATATTAAAAAAAGGCACTTATTCAATACATAACACCCACCACCAGCCCACAATCCACACACATACATTGGTGACCATGTTCTGCTGGAAGCTGCATTTCTGTGTACATGATTAAGCAATGAGCTCAAAGAGTAGAACATCAGCACATACTCAGACAGGAACACATAACAGTGACAGCATGGCCACAAAAAGCCACTTTTGATGGAAAAAAGCACAAGAATTTCAGCAAACAACCTAAGTTGGGCGTTTGTCAATCTGCACAATATCATTCCTTCTCCCCCACAATTTATTTTTTTTGTCAATTCAGTAAATGGACAACACCACACATATACTGTCAGTACTTAGTGACTGCATCCTTCACATCATATGATCAAACAAATTAATAATACAGAGCACATCTTAATAATCATGCAAATATATCAAAAGACATTCCACCACTTATCCCTCTTCCAATATCTCGCAGCTTCTTCCTCCCCCATCCCTTTCACATCAAAAAGATAAACAATATACATTCTAGCCAAAAATATCCTCACCGCATCTTCTACAGAAATTAACCTCTTCCTTCCTACCCATATATTCCTAACATCCCACATTACTTCCTTGTAGACAACAGAAAAGCACCACGCCTTCCTGGCTGCATTTTTCTCCAATCTCCACAAACCCAGAACCACCATTTCCTCCCTTACAAAAACCACCCCCACCACCTCCCTCAGGAAGCTTTTCAACTTTCCCAGCACTTCTTTAGCGAAGACACAGTTCCAAAACATGTGGAACACATCCTCCACTCCCCCACAGCCCTCCCTTGGACACAACTCCGATCTTACCAAATCCCTACTTTTCAGAAAACTCATGGTCGTCAAACACCCCATATAGGTCATCTAGGATATGTCCCTTTGGCGGTTAGTCACTCCTCTTGTGCTCATACTCTTCCAGATTTGCACACTTTCCTTCTCGCTTAAGTACTGTATCCCATTAGGAAAAATCTCTCCAGGAATCCAAGCTTTAAGTTTCTTTTTATCACCAACCTCCCTCCCCAGACCCCCCAACCTCCATCCTTCCCAGGTCTTGGTTAGGGCCAAAAAATACTGAGGAACGACCAATGCCTGTGGCTTTTCCAGGGCCCGCCTGTAGAGTCCCCATATTGTAAACAATCTTCCTCCAAGGTACTGCATCATCTCCTTCCCGATTCTGTTACCTCTTAGGGTCCTTATCAACGTCACCCAGTAATGCAGCATCAAAAATTCCCCGATCTTTGGAAGTCCGAAGCCACCTTTGGCCCTTGGTTTAGTAATCTTCTCCCTTGCACACTTCTCCATCCTCCCTCCCCAAAAGAATTAGAATAGTAGCCTCGTCATCTTCCTCACCCAACCATCAGGAGGCGGGAATATAACAGAGACATACAACATAATCGGAAGGATCACTGACTTGATGATAAGAACTTTCCCAGTGCAGGACAATTCACGCATCCGCCACATAGACAACTTTTCCTCCACTCGCTCAGTCACCTTCTGAAAACTGCGACTTCCCCTCAACTCCCTGTCAAAACACACACCCAGCACCTGCATCCTCTCCACCTTCTGACTCCGTCCCTCATTCACCTCCACCTCATGGCCCACACTACACACCTGACACTTATGCCGCGTACACACGGTCGGACTTTTCAGCTACAAAAGTCCAACAGACGCTGACGGACTAAAGCTGGCTGGTAATCCGATCGTGTGTGGGCTTCTCCGGACTTTCAACGTACTTTTTTAGCCTCAAATCCGACGGACTTTAGATTTGAAACATGCTTCAAATCTTTACGTCGTAACTACGACGGACCCCGAAGTCCGCTCGTCTGTATGCTAGTCCTACGGACAAAAAAACGACGCATGCTCATAAGCAAAAACTAAACGGAAGCACTCGGTCTAGTAAAACTAGTGTTCGTATTGTAGGTAGCACATTCATCACGCTGCAAAATCTGTGATCGTTAAATGCAGCGCATTTTATTTCTTCTTTACGAATGCTCTAAAGAACGAAGGTGTTTTGCTGTTCATATTCAGAGTTCTCCCAAACTGATTTCTGGATTCTTTTTCTCTTTTTGATCTCATGAATGATATAGTATGCTTTTTAAAAACAATGTTTCCATACTAATAATACTTTTTACCTTTTATTTTTTTTTTTTTTTTAGGTTTGTAAAGTTACCACAAAGAACCCATTATTCTAGTTTTGTTTTTCTAGTGCTTATTTTTTAGTTTTTAGATAAAGTTAACCCAAAGCACCATTTTTGGTTATGTAGATTTTTTTATTTTCAAGACTTACCACTTGAACATTATTAACATTAGTAATGTATTTTTGGTGTGTTTTTTCAAACTCAATGAGATTGTTGTCCCTTGTTAATTTAACATTGTGTGTAAAATCAATGATTTAAAAGAAAACACATAAAGTCTTTTGCTAAACTCAAAAAAGATCCATTTGTTCATGGTCAAAATAAAATAAAGAGGAAGTCAACGCTGGAAAAAGTCGGTGTACAAGAAAATTGGGATCTTGAGGAGTCCATATAAGAGGGAGCACAATCTGGTCCAAGAATCCCAGAGATCAACAGCACCAGCAGATGATCTAGATGTCCCCAGACTGTGGTCCTACAACAGCCTGCGTCTTCTGTCAGACCAGACTGAACCCAGGTCATCACTTTCTTCTCTTCCCTGCAGCCTTTCCTCCACGCTGCCCTGCAGCCTTCCCTGCAGCCTTCCCTGTAGCCTTCTTTGGAGGCTGTGGCTGTGGTGTTTCAGTTGTGGCAGGAGGAGGAGGAGGAGGAGGGGGGCTGCCTCATGTAGTTGTGTGTTTCGGGTTAGCGTGCCCTGCAGCCCCTTCTGGATAGTTTCCCCAAATAGGTGCTCGCAAATGAGACGCTGCTCCCAATCCATTTGAAGAAGCCTGCTGGCTAAGTAGCAGCCATAGGACTCTTCTGCTTCGGGGGGGCTTCTCAAAAAACGGGTGGCCTCTTGCATGAGGCGCAGGGATGCCTCCTGTGTGACCGTCCCCTTCCTGGCCCTTTTTTTGGGAAGGTGGAGGGGAAGCACTTGTGATTGGGTCATGCTCCTACTGGGCCCAGCCACCTCACTTGGCCCAGCCACCTCACTTGGCCCAGCCACCTCACTGGGACCAGCCACCTCACTGGGACCAGCCACCTCCTGCCTGACACTGGGCCCAGCCTCCTCCAGGATGATGGAGAATCCGCCCTCCTCCAGGCTGTCCATGGGCCCGGTCTCCTCCTGCCTGCCACTTTCCACACATTCCTCCTGGATGGACTCATCCTGTGTATAAAAAAAGGACATAGTTTTATTTATTTATTTGGGGTTCATCAATGACACACAATTTGCTTCTCATGACTAGCAAATTCAATGTGAATACATCTCTTTAATAAAAGAGTCTAATCAGACACCCTAATTTTTTATAGCAGGTGCCAAACATATTTAGCCACTCCTGTCAATTGATATGTATACACAATTTTGAGGCCAAAATTATTTTAGACAATTATAACATCCAGTTAACATCATTAATATTAGTACAGTAAATATTTGTTAATATAATTTACCTGACTCCAGATGGTCATATCCGGTTCATCCAGGATGGAAGACCCAGCTTGCTCCTCATCAGCCTCTGCTGGGGTGGAGGGAAGGGTGGAGGGAAGGGTGGAGGGAAGGGTTGAAAGTGATGCCCTAGCTTCATTCTGGTCATCAAGAAAACGGAGTTGATTGTAGTACCACAGCCTGGGTACATAAACATCATCTGCTGATGCTCCTGATCTCATTGATTCCTGGATCTTCTTATGCTCCCTCTTATACATATTCCTCAAGACCCCAATTTTCTTGAGCAATGTCTCCATTGTTGCTTCCGGGATGGTCGCCTGGACAAAGGACAGAAGTCTCTCCAGCGTTGACTTCCTCACATGCTTTGCATAATACTGAGGGTGTTTCACCTCCCACAAATTCCTCATCTCTCGATATTTAGATATGAAAGCTGTAAGGAACTCTGGATCCTTAAATAGGGGATTCATTATATCTGGAAAAGATAAAGTCACAAGACAAAAGACACTTATTATTAGGTTTCTGCTAACCCCTCATCATCTTCTCCCTATGTAGGCCTCATCAATCTATCAAGCCATATAGGCCGCTTGCTACAAAGTCATGACCTAAAACCAAAAAAAAATAAATTTAAAATTACCTTCGTTTTGTAACGTCCTGGTCCACTATCACCTACGCACAGAACGTACGTACGACACGTGCGCAAGGCCCCTCTTTATACACTACGCATGTGTGAAACTCCGCCTGCGTCGCCCGCCCCTGACGTTCGAAATTAACTCATGTTCTCCGCCCCCTAATTCGACGCACAGAACGTACGTACGACACGTGCGCAAGGCCCCTCTTTATACACTACGCATGTGTGAAACTCCGCCTGCGTCGCCCGCCCCTGACGTTCGATTTTAACTCATGTTCTCCGCCCATTTTTAGTTACGGCGCGTAGTGGGGTAAATAATGGCGGAGACACCTGACATGTTGACTACCTCAGGTAGCGAAAAAAGCCCGGAGGCAGGAACGTCAACCAGATCTGTGAGGCCTAGATTTAAGGCCTCCAATATGAGTTTTGAAGAGATGGTGGAGATGGTGGCCATTCTTCAAAAAAAGGACTATGATGGGAAGTATGGGCCGTACGCACAGCCAAATTTGCGCAAGGCCAAAATAATGGCAAAGGTGGTGGACACTTTACAGGCTTCTTTTGGGGTCCAGCGCTCCAAGGATCAACTTCGCAAAAGATGGTCTGACCTCAAGCTCAGGGAGCCGGATCAATACAGACGGATCCGTAAAGTGCTTAAAAAAAGTAAGTACTTGTCGTGTTTTTCTCTTGTGTTTATTACCTTGTATACTGCTCCATGTGCTTTTCCTTCCTATACGATTTTTTTGCTCATCGTTTCAAACGATCTTTTAATAAACCTCGTTACATATCTATAGATATATCTATCTATATATATGTGTGTATATATAGATAGATATATAGATAGATATATATAGATATATATATCTATATCTATATATATATATATATATATATATATATATAGATATAGATATATATATATATATATATAGAGAGAGAGAGAGAGAGAGAGATAGAGATAGGTAGATAGATAGATAGATAGATATAGAAATGTAAAACATTCTTTTGGAATATTTTAAGTTATCTTTTTTTTTTCTTTACATTTAGTTATATATTTAGATTTTGTTCCAGATATAGAGAGAGAGAGAGAGAGAGAGAGAGAGAGAGATCAAAAGATTATTAACTATATTTTGAGATATTGATATCTAGATATCTATCTATCCGATATGTCTTTATAATTTTAAATATTGAGGTAAAATAGGAACTCTACACAAACCACTTCACTCCAAATGTTTGAAAATTACTATGTACTAAAATATCTGTGTGCTAAGTAGATTACTAATTTTTTGTTTCACATAGGGGAAAATTCACTCAGCCAACAAGAAGACAGTCCACCCCAAGCCAAACAACATGATTGGGAAATCAGCCCAAGCCCCACTGAGGATGTGGAGGAAGGAGAGGTGGGCGACATGGGCACCCCACCAGGTGAGTGTCTGACACACCAGCTTACGGTAATCTATGCATGGCTGTCTTTTCTTTAATGTAATTTTTCTACTCTATTTTAGGGGATCTGGTTGTGCTTGATTCAAGCAACAGTGCCACCCCCGAGGATGTGGAGGAATTATGCTACATGGGCACCCCACCAGGTCAGTGTCTGAGACAACAGCTTTATTATGGTAAGGTAAACTATGTATGTGTGCATATTTCTAAACACATTTTTTGGTTTCATTCCACTTTAGGTACAAGAAGTGACTATTTCACCTCAGACAGTGCCCAACGGCTAATTGGTCAAATAATGGCCTGGAATAAGGAGATCGATGAAATGCGTAATCGGCTGGATCGTATGCAGCAGGAAATGAAGGACATGATTGATTTTGGGTAGAATCTAAATGCCCTTTTTGAAACCCCAAAACATCGATCATGTCCTTCATTTCCTGTTTTGCTGACCCCATTCTGGGCCTTCTCTTTTTTTTTTTTGGCTGAACATATATGGCTGTTTAACATAATTTAAAAAAGGAGGGCTGTTTCTAGAAAATACATAAAAAATCCACAAAAAAAAAAAACTTGATTTAAAAAAACCAAAAAAAAAAAAAAAAAACTTGATTTTATAAAAACCAAAAAAAAAATAAACTTGATTTAAAAAAACCAAAAAAAAAAAAAAAAATTGATTTTCCAAAAAACCAAAAAAAAAAAAAAAAAACTTGATTTTATAAAAACCAAAAAAAAATAAACTTGATTTAAAAAAAACAAAAAAAAAAAAAAAAAATTGATTTTCCAAAAAAACCAAAAAAAAAAGAAAAACTTGATTTTATAAAAACCAAAAAAAAAATAAACTTGATTTAAAAAAACCAAAAAAAAAAAAATAAAAAAAAAAAAGGATTTTAAAAAACCAAAAAAATAAACAAAAAAGGATTTAAAAAAAAAAAAAAAAGCCTGTTTGCGAAAATCAAAAAGGCAAAAAAATTTTTTTGTGGATTATGTAGAAATATTTAAATATAATTATATTTTTGCAAATTATTAATAAGATATCATTATATTTTTGTCTATGAACATTTTCTACTAAATGCATAACTGAATGCATAACAACGATTAATAAAAACATTTCCTTATAGGAATTAAATAAATGTGTGGTTTGTTATTTCAATGCTCAGTATCAGTTTGGTTATAATTGTAAAAAAGTTGTTTACAGTGGCAATGGAGCTTATTTAGACATTTAAAAGGAAAATACAGTTGGCACTACAACTGCTCGACCATAACCTAGGAGAAAGCCCAAAAGAAAGGCAAGCAATAAATATAATTCCAGATTTCATCAATATTTTTTTTTATTTAAAAAAATTAAATATCCTGGCCCATTGCAATGGCCCCCCTACCCATAAAATAATTAACATATTGCTGTCTAACTTGACGGGCACTTTGGGGGGCCAAGCCAGTACGGACAGTATCCAGGCCTGTAAGGTTGTCATCTATAAGTCCGGCCTCAGGCCCAACTGTTCCTATATAATTTAGAGAATGTTTGTGTAAAAAGTTGTGCAGAATGCAGCACGATAAAATGATAAAATTAAGTTTGTATTCCGCCAAATTAATGGATGTTTGAAACAGGCGGAACCGGCTGGCCAGAATTCCAAACGCATTCTCAACCACTCTTCTAGCTCTGGCCAGCCGGAGATTAAAAACCCTCCTCTCCGGGGTGAGGGTTCTTTGGGGGAATGGCCTCATGAGGTGCTTGCTCAGAGCGAAGGCTTCATCGGCAATGAAGACAAAGGGGAGTCCTTCCACGTTATCCGCATCAGGTGGCAATCCCAGGCCACCACTCTGGAGACGCTGGCAGAACTCCGTCTGGGCAAATACTCCTCCATCCGACATCCGGCCATTCTTCCCCACGTCCACATATAAAAATTCATAGTGTGCCGACACCACCGCCATTAAAACAATACTGTGGAACCCCTTATAATTAAAATAGTATGACCCCGAATGGGGTGGTGGCACAATGTGGACATGTTTCCCATCTATAGCCCCTCCACAATTGGGAAAGTCCCAACGGCTGGCAAAATGGGATGCCACAGTCTGCCATTCCTGTGGCGTTGAAGGAAACTGGGGAATCAAACAAGAAAACCAAAATCATTAATTTGGAAGCTAACATTGCAAGAAAATTATACAATTAAAAACATTATTCCCCAGCATCAGTATAACATTAAATAATTTAATTCTTCTGGAATAACTAATATGGAAAGGCACACTTATCAGATTGCTCACCCCCTCTGATGGAACATTGATTACATTTTAGGGGGTTGTGAAATCCCTAAAAAAGATTACTTTTAGGACACGCAGGAATTTAGGGACTAAAAAGGCTACAAGACTGCAGTTGTCGCACTCTGCAGGTGCAGTTGCTAACCAGCTTACAGTAAATGAGGTAAGGTAAAAAGGCATTCATGTTGCAAGGAGTACACAATCACATGCAAGGGCAATTAATGAAAACACTTTGTGGCTTGCATATGATTTGATGATGGAAATCAGCAGAGCTTCTGCTCATTTACTAAAGCACTGGAACAAATGCACTTGTAGAGTGCACATGCAAAGTGCAACATATATTTGCTTTAGACAAATCAACACCACAGAACATTCAAGCAAATTTTTACGAGGGTGGGGGGGGGGGGTTGGGAAATCAAGCTAATTGCTAATTATAAGCACACTAAATACACTCAAACAAAATACATTCAAAATGAGTAGACTAGGTGGATATGTTCCCATCATTGCATGCTGGGGAGGTTATTGAGGGAAAATATACATGCATGACAAAAAATAACAGGAAAAAAATCCAGCATGTGTGAGGATAAAAAGGGGACATTCACACTATATTGCAATGATGGTAAGTAGTGTTTGAAGCAAGAAATACATTACATTATCAAAGATTACATAAAAGAACATGTGATGCTAATAAAAGAAAAATATCTTACCTTAATATAGTCCTTCTGCAGGACCTGGATGATGGCAGAACAGGTCTCTGGGATAATGATCCCCAGAGCCTGGGGGGAGATGCCTGTCGAGAACTTGAGGTCCTGCAGGCTTCTCCCTGTCGCCAAGTACCGCAACGTGGCAACTAGCCTCTGCTCCGGAGTGATGGCTTGCCTCATGCAGGTATCCTGCCTGCTGATATAGGGGGTCAGCAAAGCCAACAAACGGTCAAAAACGGGGTCCGTCATCCGGAGAAAGTTCCTGAAATCCTCAGGATTATTCTCACGGATCTCACGGAGCAATGGCATGTGACAGAACTGGTCATGCTGGAGCAACCAATTCTTGGTCCATGAACTCCTCCTCGCCCTGTTCATGGACTGGTCTTGGTCTGAAGAATAAACTACAGCACCAAACACATACAATGCACGAGCTCGACGACGAGTACGTACAGGTAACATGGTTTCAAAACGGTCGGCTGGTCAGAACGCACTAAACAGAACGCACTGAAGAACAGCAAGGCCTGTGAAGAGCGACCTGAAAATCAGGAACGAGCGGACAATAAAACAAAGATTTCTCAATGCCAACTGACCAAACGCACTGAAAAGCAGATACAAACCTCACAAGCACAGACTGAACAACAGTTAAAACGAACTGAAAAATACGAGTCTCACAAGCGCGAATCGTCTCTCACCAAACTTCTACTAACACGAGATAAACACGAGATTAGCAGAAGGAGCCCAAAGGGTGTCGTACGGGCTATTGAACTTCCGTTTTATAGTCTCGTCGGACTTGGTGTACGTCACCGCGTACTAGGCTGTCGTACTTTTGTGTGGTCGTGTGTAGGCAAGTCCGTTCGTTAGAAAGTCTGCTGCAAGTCCGCCGAAGGTACGCCGGAAGTATGTCGGACAGGCTGTCGGACTTTTGTAGCTGAAAAGTCCGACCGTGTGTACGCGGCATTACTCCAATTCACACTCATCCCAGACACACTGCAGAACAGACTCACCTGCAATCTTCCACGCCGCACATCAGCCATTCCACCAGCCACCAACACAACATCATCCATGTACCCCAACACTTTCACACGCCTTCCACCACTGCCAGGCACAAACACACCCTTGAATGCCTTGTCCTTCTTCACTGCACTCAGTAATGGCTCCATCACGCAGGTGAACATCAAAGGTGATAGGGGGCTCCCCTGCCTAACACCAGACATCACAGGGATACTCCCCCCTAGGGTACCGTTGACCAAAACCTGACTTGAGACACCTTTGTACAGTCCTCTGATAACCTTCATCAGCTGGTCTGGAAACCCTAGGACCTCCATAATCTGGAGCAGAAACTGATGCAAGACTTTGTCGTAGGCCTTTTCAAGGTCTATCGACTCTAGAAGGCACGGCAAGTTGTTAGATTGCACGTAGTATACTACAACCCTCAGTAACGATATATTGTCGGAAATACGCCGACCAGGAACCGCACACACCTGCTGCTCCCCAATCACTTCGCCAATCACAAGCTTGACTCGATCGGCAATCAATCTTGCCACAATTCTGTAGTCAACGTTCAACAGTGTAATTGGCCACCAATTCCGAATGTCTCTCTTGTCGCCCTTTTTATAGATGAGGGTAATCAACCCCTCCCTTAAGGACTTTGGCATTTCCCCCACTTCAAACACCAACCTCACCAACTCACACACCTCATTCTTCATCACCTCCCATGCTTTACAAAAAAACTCAACAGTCAACCCATCCTTCCCTGGTGTCTTATTCCGGTTCATCCCATCTATCACTCGCCTCACTTCCTCCTCAGACACAACCACACACATACCAAACCTATCCTCCTCAGACAATCTTGCATCCACTTTCTTGCAATACTCTCGCATCTCCTCAGCACTTACTCCACGTCCGCCTGCAAACAAATCCGTATAAAACTCACTCACCACCTCCATCACCTTCTCACCATTCACCTCCTATCCCTGCACCATCACCGATTTCATCACATTGCGTCCCCTCAAGAGTTTCTTGAAGAAGAACTGCAAACATGTCTCCCCTTCCTCCATGTCCTTCACTTTAGCTTGGAAGATTAGCTTCTTCCCTCTCATCACCCAAGCTTTCTTTATCTCCTCCTGAAGCTTTCCAATCTCCTCTTCTAACTCCCAGCCTCCCTGCCTTAATTTAAGCAGGAGTCTCAACCTATGCTGGAGAGCCCTCCCTTCTTGTTTCTCTTTCCTTGCCTTCTTTACACCTGCTTGAAGAAAGAAGAGCTTGATTTGCTCCTTCAGCCAGTCCCACCACTCGAAAAAGGATTCAAAATCCCCCTTGTTTGTCCCCCAACCACACTTTATATTGCAGAGCAAACTTATCAAAAATCCCTTCATCTTCCAATAACAGATTACTTAATTTCCAGATTCCTCTCCCAGTCTTGACATCTTGATCAAAAATAAACTTTCCCACCAAAACCTGGTGGTCGGAGAAAGACACCTCCCATTGCTTCCACTCTGCAACCTTCAGTGCCCTGGAACCTAAAATAAAGTCAATTCGGGATTTCACGCTTCCCTTATCTGAAAAAAAGGTTGCCGGGGCTTTACCATTTCCATAGTAGCAAACCGCTCCATCCTGCAAACAAAAATTATGCAAAATTGCATTAAAAGCTGTGCTGGTGACATTGGTCTGGCTTGCACCTTCTCCTACTCTATCTTCAGCAGTCCTAACAAGATTAAAGTCTCCAGCAACAATGGTCTTTCCTCTCCCCACAAGGTGGAGCCTCAAAATTTCCAACAAATCCATCCTGGCATTTTTTCACACTGGTGCATAAACACATACCAACTTAAAGGATTCTTCCAGGTAGGTAAACATTACCTCCTATCACCACTTCCTCCCATTATTCAACTTTAATTTCTGGGTTTTTAAAGAGCACCCCCACCCCTTCACTTCTATTTTCCGCAGCACAAGACCAAACCACTGGTCCTGCAGACCAGTCCCCATGGCCTCGAGCATATCACAAACCACACTCTTGCAAACACAAGACATCATACTCAATCTTAGCCAACTCATACAAAACAGCTGCACGACGATAGACAGATCCAATCGAATGCACATTGACACTACATATAGACAAAGCCATGAGACAAAGCCATGAGAAGGATCAAAAAAATCCTGCGGAACACAGTAAACCCCTCCATCAGGAAGCTCTTTTCCACTTCTGTTCCCTATACCTTTTACAAGAGGATCAACTGATTCACTCTCCAAATATTGCATGGCAGGAGAACCTACCAAGCCCAATGGTGACGTTGCTCCACTTGAATCATCTGACACTTGTGAATCCATCCAATCCTTGTGAAACATAAACTCGGCAGTACACACCCACCACCACCTGGGCTCAAACCCAGAGACAAGTCCCATTTAGGCTTCTTTCTCCATGTCTCACTCTCCTGCTCCACCTCAGGCCTTGGTCTTTGAGTAGCGATTAAAAGGTCTTTTGATCCGGACCCCTCCTTCCTCCTCACCTCCAGCACCACCATATCCTCAGCCCACTCATCAAGCTCCTCATCTACATATTGACTCTCCTGTTCTGCCTCCACCTGTTTTATCAAAGCGATCAACTCTTCACACACTCCACCCACTTCCCTGCCTTCATCCGCCACAGCTTCTTCCGCCTCACCAACCTGCATCTCATTATCCCCCTCTTTCAGATTAATATTCACTCCACTTTTACCCATACTCCCTTGCAGTTCCTGTCCGACACCTACCTTGGAGCTACTACCGGGGTTTTCAGCGTCTGGGGGGGTTTGCGCCTTTCAACCACCTGCTCATCCCCGTCATCCGCCCGCTCAGTCTCCTGCTCCTCCGGTTCTCGGCTCACATTCTTCCCTGTAAACCGCCATCTCTGCACAGCCTCCGCATCTTCCTCCCCACTATTTTCGGACAGTTTCTGACCATATGCTCCCCTGAAACACACAGATCACATTTCTTTTCCTTGCACTCCGCTGCATTGTGTCCCAGCTTCAAGCACACTCTACAGCAAAGCTTAGAAGGGCAGTCCTCACGAATATGTCCATACTGAAAGCACCCCCTCCAGTAACATGGTTGCCCTGAATAGAAAACAGTACACCGCTCCCCAGCAATGGTAAATGCCAGGGGAGGGTGACACACGCCACAAAAACCTGATGCGTCCCTCTTCATGTGTACTTTAAAATGCAGTTTAAATCTATACATGCCATACTGGTTATAAAGCTTCTCTCCTCGGTCAGCCCCCACGCGATACCGCAACTAAAATTGTCTCACCAATTCCAGCTCCAATAAAGGATTATAACAATGTACAGTCATGGTCTTCAATCCTGGATCAAACAATAAACTGACATCCATCTTCTTAGTTAGCAAATTTCCTCCCAGATCCGCCTTCACCCAATTCTCATATGCAGCTTGGCAGGTATCCTCAGTATGAAAAGAAACATCATATTGACCACTGACCACAAAATCTTGGAGAGCAAATATATCACTGACCTGTAAATTCAGCAACTTCTGTAAAACATCCACAGCGATCGTCTTCAGACCCACTTCACCACGATATTCAGGCTTTACCTGGATTCTCATAGAATTTCTAAAACGCATCGGACCTTGTGACATGGCAACGTCCTTTTTTGGTTCCGCCTTTATTTGGCCTCTTGTTTATCTGGGGGTCCCCCCAGAAGAGGGGCCCCCAGAACACCCCCAACTCAAAACCTAGGCGAATATGACACCCAATCATAAGTCAGGAGGCCGAGCAGCACTCTGTAAGGAAGATTCTGGCCTGTTCTTAGGCCCTCCTCCCCCACAAATCACAGCAAAAAACCTGACCTTCTCAAGCCAAACGAACCCCCCAACTGCAGCCTTTTATATAGGAGAGGTTGTATTGTTAGCACACTGAACATCTAATAGAAGTACTTGCCCACCAGAATCTTTCAATCTGTCTCTTCATGTATGTCTAAAGTGATTGCACCTGATGAGCAGGAACACATAATACTATTTGCAACTGTGTTAGCCCTTGGCTATGTGCATCAAATCTCCAACTACAGGCCAAAGATCGAAGTCTATTTGCATCCACAAAGCAACAGTTTTCTAAGCATATGTACATGTTCAGTGTAAACCCTACAATTTTAAATGTCCAAGTCCCTGGACATGATTAGTGCTAACAAACATTGGGGGTTATTTACGAAAGGCAAATCCACTTTGCACTACAAGTGCAAAGTGCACTTGAAAATGCACTGAAAGTGCATTTGGAAGTGCAGTCGCTGTAGATCCGAGGGGGACATGAAAGGAAAATTAAAAAACAGCATTTTAGCTTGCACATGATTGGATGTTAAAATCAGCAGAGCTTCCCCTCATTTCAGATCTTCACCTCCGATCTACAGTGATTGCACTTCGAAGTGCAATTTCAGTGCAATTTCAAGTGCACTTTGCACTTGTAGTTTGCACTTATAGTGCAAAGTGGATTTGCCTTTCGTAAATAACCCCCATTAACATCAGTCCCTGGCTGCAATGAGCTTCCAATCTAAAGTCCAAAATTAACTTTCTTACATTAGAGACTATTTCGACAGGAGCCAAATAAAATGCCAGCATGTCTTTGGATTGTAGTGAGAAACCCACACAGGGAGAACATATAAACTTCAACACAAGCATTAGCATGTTGGGGCTGCTAGACAGAATTGCTACCCACTTAGCCAGCAGGCAGCCTCACACATGTTCTCTGCATCTCTGTGGTCTGAACCAGCCCTAAGTCCATAGCCATGCTCAGTGTCACAAGCAATATACAATATATTGGCCTAAGTATTGGAATGCCTGCCTTCAAATGCACATGAACTGTAATGACATCTCAGTCTTAGTCCGTAGGGTTAGATATTGAGTTGGCCCACCATTTGCAGCTACAACAGCTTCAACTCTTCTGGGAAGGCTGTCCACAAGGTTTAGGAATGTGTCTATAGGAATGTTTGACCATTCTTCCAAGTGCATTTGTGTGGTCAGACACTGATGTTGGATGAGAAGGCCTGGCTTACAGTCTCCACTCTAATTCATCCCCAAGGTGTTCTGTTGTGTTGAGGTCAGGACTCTGTCCAGGCCAGTCAAGTTCCTCCACCCCAAACTCACTCATTCATGTCTTTATGGACCTTTCTTTGTGCACTGGTCCAAATCATTTGGTGGAGGGGGGATTATGGTGTGGGGTTGTTTTTCAAGGGTTGGGCTTGGCCCCTTAGTTCCAGCGAAGGGAAGTCTTAAGGCATCATCATACCAAGACATTTTGGACAATTTCATGCTCCCAACTTTGTGAGAATAGTTTGGGGATGGCCCCTTCCTATTCCAACATGACTGCACACCAGTGCACAAAGCAAGGTCCATAAAGACATGGATCAGTGAGTTTGGGGTGGAGGAACTTGACTGGCCTGCACAGAGTTCTGACCTCAACCCGATAGAACGCCTTTTGGCTGAATTAGAGTAGAGACTGCAAGCCAGGCCTTCTCATCCAACATCAGTGCCTGGCCTCACAAATGCACTTCTCGAAGAACGGTCAAACATTCCCATAGACACACTAAACCTTGTGGACAGTCTTCCCAGAAGCTGTTCTAGCTGCAAAGGGTGGGCCAAATCAAATTTTAACCCTATGGACTAAGACTGGGCTGCCATTAAAGTTCATGTGTGTGTAATTTCTGATGTTGGTACACATATCACCTTCTTGGGGCTCAAATTAAGAATATTTGGAAATAATAAAAAGCACAAAAAATTGTGATTCATTTTAAATTAGCATCAGCAATGGTATTGTTTGTGGATTGTAAAGACACCTGTGTGACTTTGGGTAAAAATTGTTGTGAGATGGAGAGTAACAGAGAAAAATATATGTTACCAATATATGAAAACATTCCACATTCTAGCATTCTTAAAAACAAAATATTTTAAGTAGAAGCAACAATGTTGCAAAGGAAAATTTTTTTCAGAGAAAGATACATTTCATCTCAACATTAAAAGTTTTTTTTTTTGTGAAAGTTACAATTGTTTCATTAGAATCAATGGCTGAAACTTGATTTGGACTAGAATAGAGTAGATTTTCACTTCCAAAAAATGCTCTCTAATTAGCTCTCCAAAACGGGGAAATTTTCTCTTCTCAGACTTTTAAAGATATTTCAGTGTAGAAATCAATTTTTCAAACAGTTTAAAAGCAGATTATCTTTAAATAACATACTGCACATTTCAGTACCATTTAGGCAATTATATCATGCTCTAAACATTATTTCCATGTGCACTACTCCAGGTTTTAGCAGAGTAATGCCCCGTACACACGGTCGGACTTTGTTCGGACATTCCGACAACAAAATCCTAGGATTTTTTCCGACGGATGTTGGCTCAAACTTGCCTTGCATACACACAGTCACACAAAGTTGTCGGAAAATCCGATCGTTCTGAACGTGGTGACGTAAAACACGTACGTCGGGACTATAAACGGGGCAGTGGCTAATAGCTTTCATCTCTTTATTTATTCTGAGCATGCGTGGCACTTTGTCCGTCGGATTTGTGTACACACGATCGGAATTTCCGACAACGGATTTTGTTGTCGGAAAATTTTATATCCTGCTCTCAAACTTTGTGTGTTGGAAAATCCGATGGAAAATGTGTGATGGAGCCTACACACGGTCGGAATTTCCGAAAACAAGGTCCTATCACACATAAATTTGCTGTCCCCTCAAAGTAACTCAACATAGCCATTAATGTCCAAACCGCTGGGAACAAAAGTGAATACACCCCTAAATGAAACTGTCCAAATTGGGTCCAAAGTGTCAATATTTTGCATGGCAACCATTATTTTCCAGCATTGCCTTAACCCTCTTAGTCATGGAGTTCACCAGAGCTTCACAGGTTGCCACTGGAGTCCTCTTCCACTCCTCCATGATGACATCACGGAGCTGGTGGATGTTAAAGACCTTACACTTATCCACCTTCAGTTTGAGGATGCCCCATAGATGCTCAATAGGGTTTAGGTCTGGAGACATGCTTGGCCAGTCCATTACCTTTACCCTCAGCTTCTTTAGCAAGGCAGTGGTCATCTTGGAGGTGTGTTTAGGGTTGTTATGTTGGAATACTGGGGTTATGCTATCTGCTCCCTACATTGCTTTTACTATTGTGATCACTTTTTATGTTTTATTGGTTTTAATAAACCTACATTATTGATCTATAACATTGGAGCCCCCTCCTCTCTTCTTCCATATACACCTATTTTGGGGAGAGTCGCTGTGGTGTGTTTTCCTGGACATGCTCTACTTCCAGTCCTGCAGAGCTCCAAGAGGCCGATCGGTGACATCTGTTGAGACCCAAATTTCCATTTCCATTGGAGGGAGCCATTGATTCGATCATCTAAGCCTGACTGACCTAGTGTCACTGACATCTAGGTCCACCTCATCCGGTAAGAGTACCTCATTATTTTCATTCCTTGGATCCATCACTGGGGAAGTTGCATTTTATTGTTCTGCATGATAGAAGACTCACCTGCCATTTCACGTGATTCCTTGGACTTTGCCCTTTTTGCCCACACTTCAGACTTTTCACTTTAGGACTAATTTGGTTTAATTTCCAATAATTGTTTTCACTCTTTTTTTGCACTTTCCACAGAGAATACATCATGTTAGCGCTACATCTTTTTATAGTCTTTATTTAAATCTTGGTCACATTTTGTGTAGCAGCTGTCACTATATACTTGCGCAGTATTTTTCACTTTCCATGTTGGAATACTGCCCTGCAGCCCAGTCTCTGAAGGGAGGGTATCATGCTTTGCTTCATTATGTCACAGTACATGTTTGCATTCATGGTTCCCTCAATGAACTGTAGCTCCCCAGTGCCAGCAGCAATCATGCAGCCCCAGACCATGACACTCCCACCACCATGCTTGATTGTAGGCAAGACACACTTGTCTTTGTACTCCTCACCTGGTTGCCACTATCTGAACCAAATATGTTTATCTTGGTCTCATCAGACCGCAGGACATAGTTCCA
Organism: Aquarana catesbeiana; assembly: GCF_042186555.1. Lineage (NCBI taxonomy): Eukaryota > Metazoa > Chordata > Amphibia > Anura > Ranidae > Aquarana > Aquarana catesbeiana. The sequence goes on along the minus strand of NC_133325.1, from coordinate 259,481,151 downwards.
CTAATCCATGACCTTAGTCTGCTTGTCTTTAGCAAACTATTTGGAGACTTTCTTGTGCATCATCTTTAGAAGAGGCTTCCTTCTGGGACGACAGCCATGAAATTTGATGCAGTGTGTGGCGTATAATCTGAGCACTGACAGGCTGACTCCCCACCCCTTAAAACTCTGCAGCAATACTGGCAGCACTCATATATCTATTTCCCAAAGACAACCTCTGGATATGATGCTGAGAACGTGCACTCAACTACTTTTGTTGACCATGGCGAGGTCTGTTCTGAGTAGAACCTGTCCTGTTAAACCGCTGTATGCTCTTGGCCACTGTGCTGCAGCTCAGTTTCAGTGTCTTGGCAAAAGCCTAGGCCATCTTTATGTAGAGCGACAATTCTTTTTTTCAAATCCTCCGAGAGTTATTTGTCATGAGGTGCCATGTTGAACTTCCAGTGACCAGTATGAGAGAGTGAGAGAGATAACACCAAATTTAATACACCTGCTCCCCATTCACACCTGAGACCTTGTAAACTTAACGAGTCACATGACACCGAGGGAAGAGAAAATGGCTAATTGGGCCCAATTTGGACATTTTAACGTTAATGGCTGTGTGTTGAGTTATTTTGAGGACACAGCTAATTTACACTGTTATACAAGCTGTACACTCACTACTTTACATTGTAGCAAAGTGTAATTTTTTCAGTGTTGTCACACAAAAAGATATAATAAAATATTTACAAAAATGTGAGGGGTGTACTCACTTTTGTGAGATAATCTATCTATATAGAGATATCTATATCGAGATATCTATATAGATATCTCGATATAGATATATATACACACACACACACACGTATAGTCCTATATATAAAATTGTATACCCACAGTTGATCCAGAGGAAGGCAAAAAAAAAAAAAAAAACAATAAAGCATGATCCATTTGCTCCAGCTGGGAAAAAAATCCTTATTGATCCCCCAGGAGGCAATCAGATATTCCCTGTTTATTTCCCTTTACCTATAAATGATAGTATTCAGTTATGTTATGTACATTTAGGACAAAAACAAGCCTTTCTTAAAAACAATCTACTGAGCTGGCCAGAACCAGCACTTAAGAGCGTCTATTCCACATTTTCACAGCTCTAATTGTGAAGAATACTTTCCGTATTTGGATATGAATTCGCTTTTCCTCTGTAAAGGAGGTAAAGAGTGTTCCCTTGTTCTCTGTGATATCCTTAAACTGAATAACTCACCACCAAGTTCACTATATGAACCACTTGCGTTTATACATGTTGATCATATCCCCCTGTATCTCCTCTTCTCCAGAGAGAATTCAGTTCAGCTAATCTTTTCTCATAGCTGAGCTCCTCCATGCCTCTTATCAATTTGGTTGCCCTTCTCTGCACTTTCTCCAGTTCCCTGATATCCTTTTTGAGAACTGGTGCCCAAAACTGAACTGCCTATTCCAGATGAGGTCCTTCTAATGATTTATACAGGGGCAAAATTATCTCTCTCTCTCTCTGCAGTCCATGCCTCCCTTAAAGGATATGTAACCGTTCATTTGTTGGTTGGTTGGTTGGTTGTTGGTTGGTTTTGCACACAGTGGCCCCAATCCTCCTCTTCTGGGGTCCCTCAGTAGCGCTCCTGGCTCCTCCTCTTCTCGAATGCCCTTTTGGAGAAGAGCTCGCCCTGTCTGTGTCTATTGACACAGACAGCAGGACTCTGCTCCACCTCCCACATCATTGGATTTGATTGAGAGCAGCAGGAGCCAATGGCTGCGCTGCTATAAATCAGGACCTGAGACACTGGCTGGAGCGGGTGTGCTCGTACCCGGCGCAGGAACGATCGGGCTCAGGTAAGAAAAAGGGGGGTTCTGGTGATGCATTGAGGTGAAAAACCGTGAGGGTTTACTACCCCTTCATTACAAGAAAGGATTTTGCTTGCTTTGGAAACTTCAGCTTGGCATTACATGCTATTATTAAACTTATGATCTACCAGAACCCAAGATCCTTCTCCACCACTGACTCCCCCAGCTGTTCTCCACCTAGTATGTATGTGGCATGCATATTCTTAGCCCCCAAGTGCATAACTTTACATTTATCAACATTAAACCTCATTTGCCACACAGTTGCCCAATGAAACGTTGCATTGAGGTTGGCTTGTAAACTGAAGACATCCTGTAAGTACATTATTCCACTGCATAGCTTGGTGTCATCTACAAACACTGAAATTTTACTTTTAATCCCAGACCCTACATAATTTCTAAATACTTTACATTTATAAAAATGACGTCCAATAGAGTTTACAGTTTTTTTATTTTTTTATGTGTTTTAAAGTTACACTCTGTTTGCCAAAAAGCAATAATCTTGTTTGTTTATGAAATTTTGTTTTATTTATAAAGATGTTATATATCACAATGGTTAAGGCCCCTTTCACACTTGTACGACTTGTCCTACGATTTGGGACTGCAAAGTTGCATGACAAGTCATTCCCCATGATTTCCAATGACAACCATTCATATTAGTATGACTTCAAGTCTGCCGATTTCAAAGTAGTGCCTGAACTACTTTGGTCTGACTTTGATGCGAGTTCCACAGGCATTCCCTGAAATTGCGCAAAAATCGCATCAAAATTGCAGCTCTGAAATTGCGGCAAAATCGACCTTAAAATAGTGGTAGTGTGAAAGGGGCCTAAATCTGTATCTGTAGTGCATGTTCAAACCTTAATATCATAAATAATAACATGTTAACATTAAGTTTTATTCCAGGCATATAAAATGAGTTTGGCAATTCTAGAGAAATGTGTAAAGGGTTTGTAACCCTAAAAAACAGAAAAAAATCCTGATCCTTTAAAACATGTTATACAGCACAGTTCTTGTGCTGTACCATTTACCCCTTTCTATGTTATAAAAAACCTGGCTGATCCTGCCAGTTCCTGTGTCCCCCTCTCTGTACTGACCATGGTAACCGCAATATACAGGGATATGTAATGTAATACTGACACATAATCACACACATAGGTTGGACTTGATGGACTTGTGTCTTTTTTCAACCTCACCTACTATGTAACTATGTAACTATGTAACCATGGCTGCTGAGCCCTGACCACTGTGATCAGTTTACATGCCTCCGTCAGTGGCTGGTCTCCTCTCTCCCCCCTCCCCCCTTCTCCCCCTCCCTCCCTCCCTGCCTGTCAGCTTGGGAGTGTATAATATTACTATTGAGAAATCATGTAATCCGCTGTGTTACATGATGATATAACGTTCAGTGTGTGTTTGTGTAAAATGATTGCAATAAATACCTTATTTACAGCGCCCCTGGGCCCTCACATGAGCGCCCCTGGGCTCTGAGGAAGAAGGTGCTACCTTCGAAACGCGTCAGCCAGCAGCTGCACGTCTTGTCCATAGATCTGGAGACTGCTATCGGTGTATCTATTATCACCATCAATAGACCATTATGCGCGATTTTTATCTACCCTTGTGAGTAGGATTTTTACGTTTCCTTCTTTTAATAAACTTTTTTAAAGATAATGCACAAGGCCGGTGCGCCCTCTCTTTTCTGTTTTTTGTCTGCATGTTAGGATTTCCCTATCCTTGAGGGCAGCAAGGCTGAAAGCTACCATCAATCGAAAACTTTGAACTGTCGGGCCACACATTTATGCGCAAGAGTTTTTGTTTTGTTGTATTGCCCTCACATGACAGTCTGGAGCTCTCCGCCTCTCTCCCAGTTGACATAAATGGGGAATTGTGGCCCCTCCCTCTGCAATGCTGGGACCGGGGATGGTGAGCTCTGGCAGGTCACATGAGCTCCCAGCGGTGCTGTAAATACACACACTGGACATTATATCATCATGTAATGCAGCGGATTAAAGTATTTATCAATAGTAATATTATACACTCCCCAGCTGACAGGCAGGGAGGAAGGGGGAGAAGGGGGAGAGAGGAGACCAGAGGCTGACGGAGGCACGTTAGATTTTACGACTAAAACTAAAACAATTCAGATGACTAAAATAGGCTAAAACTAAAATGGCATTTTAGTCAAAAGACTAAAATACAACTGAAACTAAAATAGCATATTAGTCAAAAGACTATGACTAAAACTAAATTGAAATTTGACGTCAAAATTAACACTGCCTCTGACCTAAAGGGGTATTTAAGCATCATCCCTGTAAGGGGCCTGTGCTGTATCTTCTTGCCAACTATCCTGCTTTGTGCAAAGGAGCTATAATATATTTATGATTGCTTGTTTTGTTGCTGACTTGGACTGAGCTTACTACTTGCTTGCCTGCCCAAGCTTCCACTTGTATCTGACCACCCTCTTGCCTGCTGATGTCCTATAATGTTTCCTTGATCTGACCACACTCTTTCCTGCAACTCGCCCATCTCTTCTGACTACTCTTTACCTAATGTTAAGCCTAGGTACACACTGAATGCGGCTTTGAAGTCACACCTGAAATCGCCAAAAACAGTGCAGGAACTACTTTTTCAAATCGGTGTGACACTGCAAAGTCGAACAGTTTCATTGCCGACTTGTCGTGCAATTTTACCTGTCAAATCGCATGACAAGTTGCATCGGTGTGAACGGGGGTTTAGTGTACTGTCTCCAAACTGAAGTCTGTCTGTGCTCACCCCTTGGTGGTGTGATCCTGGGGGCCAAACAACCTGGAACCAGCATACAGTGAAACCCATCTCCACAATCAGTAGCTCTGGTGAAAATTGGCTGGTTCTTATTTTCTGCTCCTTAGGTGAGCCCACATCACCTGCCAGGAGGTATGATAACACTGTATGTTTATTTAATTTGTATATTTTTTGTGAATGAGTAAAAAGGGATACTATGTACCCCTCACTCATTTACATGGGGGGGTGGACATATGGGTGCCTGGTTATCGTAAAAGGTCTTCCATATTCTGATAATTCCCCCTGCAGACCCCTACATCCACTAGGCCATTGACATGGGAATGAGACTCTTGTCCTTATCAACATGGGGACAAGGTGCCTTGCCAGGAGGGACTCCCGGGTCTTATTGTGGGAGAACTGCCTAAATAATGAACTGATATGGATTTTTAAGAGGCACCAAAAAAATGTTTTGGGGTCCCCCTAAAATCTATACTTGACCCTTATCTGGGCATGCAGCCTTGTTGGCCAGGAAAGGAGGTGGCAGAGAGCATGTGCCTCCTCCAAAGAGTACCAGGCCACTAGGGATGGGCTTTATGTACGGGTTGAACATGAGTTCGACTCGAACATTGGCTGTTCACCCGTTCGCCAAACAGCGAACAATTTGGGGTGTTCGCGGCAAATTCAAAAGCCGTGGAACACCCTTAAAAGTCTATGGGGGAAATCAAAAGTGCTAATTTTAAAGGCTTATATGCATCATATTATCATAAAAACTGTTTGGGGACCTGGGTCCTGCCCAAGGGGACATGTATCAATGCAAAAATAAGTTTTTTCGGGAGCAGTGATTTTAATAATGCTTAAAGTGAAACAATAAAAGTGTAATATTCCTTTAAATTTCGTACCTGGGGGGTGTTTATAGTATACTTGTAAAGGGGCGCATGTTTCCCGTGTTTAGAACAGTCTGACAGCAAAATGACATCTCTAAAGGAAAAAAAAGTAAAACTACTATCGCTAGCGCCGGCTATAATGAATTGTCGGTTCAGCAATACACATAAAAGTTCATTTTTTAAATTAAAGGCATAGAATTTCCCCACAGGGGAACCCCGAGCCCAAATTAAAAAAAAAAAAAGGGGGTCCCCCTAAATTTCATACCAGGCCCTTCAGGTCTGGTATGAATATTAAGGGGAACACCACGCCAATTAAAAAAAAAAAAAATGGCGTGGGGGTCCCTCTCAAAATCCATACCAGACCCATCAGGTCTGGTATGGATTTTAAGGGGAACCCCGCACCAGAATTTAAAAAAAAAAATGGTGTGGGGTCCCTCCAAAAATCCATACCAGACCCTTATCCGAGCATGCAACCTGGCAGGCCGCAGGAAAAGAGGGGGAACGAGAGAGAGTCCCCCCTCCTGAACCATTCCAGGCCACATGCCCTCAACATTGGGAGGGTGCTTTGGGGTAGCCCCCAAAGCACCTTGTCCCCATGTTAATGGGGAGAAGGGCCTCATCCCCATGACCCTTGCCCGGTGGTTGTGGGGGTCTGCGGGCGGGGGGGCTTATCGGAATCTGGAAGCCCCCTTTAACAAGGGGACCCCCAGATCCCGCCCCCCGTGTGAATTGGTAATGGGATACAAATGTACCCCTACCATTTCACAAAAAAAGTGTCAAAAAGGTTAAAAAACACAAGAGACGGTTTATGACAAGTCCTTTATTAATTTCTTATTCTTCCATCTTCTTTCTTCTGGTCTTCCTTCTGTGTTCTTCTTCCTCCATCTTCTTCTTCTCCATCTTCTTTTTCTCCATCTTCTTCTTCTCCATCTTCTTCTTCCTCCGCTCTTCCCCTCCTGCATCTTCCTCCGGCTTCTTCTCTGCTCCGTCTGCACGATCCACCTCAGTGGGAGTCTTCCACCGTGTGACGCTTCAGTTCTTCTGACACTTCTTATATAACGGAGGGGGACTTCACAGGGACTTCCCTGTGGCTTTCCCCATTTTGTCAGAGGATGGCGGGTCACCCGGTTACGTAAACGTGTCACCCCGCCCCTCTGACAACACGGGGGAAGCCACAGGGACGTCCCCGTGAAGTCCCCGTGCATCAGAGGGGGGCAGGGTCACTGAGTGGCCCCACCCTCTGTTATATAAGAAGTGTCAGAAGAACCAAAGCGTCACACGGCGGAAGACTCCCACTGAGGCGGATCGTGTGGATGCAGCGGAGAAGATGCGGGACGAGAAGAGCGGAGGAAGAAGATGGAGACGAAGAAGATGGAGAAGAACATGGAGGAAGAAGAACAACAATGAAGGAAGGCCAGAAGAAAGAAGATGGAAGAAGAAGTGTTTTTTAACCTTTTTGACACTTTTTTTGTGAAACGGTAGGGGTACATTTGTACCGCATTACAAATTCACACGGACCCCCACAACCACAAGGTCAAGGGTTGTGGGGATGAAGCCCTTCTCCCCATCAACATGGGGACAAGGTGCTTTGGGGGGCTACCCCAAAGCACCCTCCCAATGTTGAGGGCATGTGGCCTGGTACGGTTCAGGAGGGGGGGCGCTCTCTCACCCCCTCTTTTCCTGTGGCCTGCCAGGTTGCGTGCTCGGATAAGGGTCTGGTATGGATTTTTGGGGGGACCCCACACCATTTCTTTTTTTAATTTTTGCGTGAGGCTCCCCTTAAAATCCATACCAGACCTGAAGGGTCTGCTCTTCACAGGCCTTGCTGTTCTTCAGTGCATTCTGTTAAGTGCGTTCTGACCAGCCGACCATTTTGAAGCCATGTTACGTGTACGTATTTGTCGTAGAGCTTGTGCATTGTATGTGCTTGGGGCTGTAGTTCATTCTTCAGCCCAAGACCAGTCCATAAACAGGGCAAGGAGGAGTTCATGGACGAAGAATTGCTTGCTCCAGCATGACCAATTCTGTCACATGCCATTGCTTCGTGAGATCCGTTGTTTTTGACCGTTTGGTGGCTTTGCTCACCCCTTATATCAGCAGGCAGGATACCTGCATGAGGCAAGCCATCACTCCGGAGCAGAGGCTAGTCGCCACGTTGCGGTACTTGGCGACAGGGAGAAGCTTGCAGGACCTTAAGTTCTCGACAGACATCTCTCCCCAGGCTCTGGGGATCATTATCCCAGAGACCTGTTCTGCCATCATTCAGGCCCTGTAGAAGGACTATATAAGGGTAAGAATTTTTATCCTTTATTAGCATCACATGTTATTTTATTTAATGTTTGATAATATTATGTATTTCTTAACTCAAACACTACTTACCATCATTGCAATATAGTGTGAATGTCCCCTTTTTGTCCTCATGCATGCTGTAATTTTTTCATGTTCTTTTTTGTCCTGCATGTATATTTGCCTTCACTAACCTCCCCAGCATGCAATGCTGGGCACATATCCACCTAGTCTACTCACTTTGAATTTATTTTGTCAGCTGCATTGTATTTTTTTTCCCCTAAACTTAATCCAAATAGTGTGTGTGTCATTAACTCGATTTCCAATCCCCCCCTAAACTCCATCCAAATAGTGTGTGTGTCATTAACTCGATTTCCAATCCCCTCCTCCCCCTAAACTCCATCCAAATAGTGTGTGTGTAATTAACTCGATTTCCAATCCCCCCCCCCCCCTAAACTCCATCCAAATAGCATGTGTGTCATTAACTCGATTTCCAATCCCCTCCCCCCTAAACTCCATCCAAATAGTGTGTGTGTAATTAACACGATTTCCAATCCCCTCCCCCCCTAAACTCCATCCAAATAGTGTGTGTATTATTAACTCGATTTCCAATCCCCCCCCCAACTCCATCCAAATAGTGTGTGTGTCATTAACTCGATTTCCATTCCCCTCCCCCCTAATAATTTGCTATAATGTTCTGTGGTGTTGATTTTAAATAAGCAAATATATGTTGCACTTTGCAAAATGCATTTGCACTCTGCAAGTGCATTTGCTCCAGGGCTTTATTAAATCAGCAGAAGCTCTGCTGATTTCCATCATCCAATCATGTGCAAGCCACAAAGTGTTTGGATTAATTGCCCTTGCATGTGATTGGGTACTCCTTGCAACATGAAGCCTTTTTACCTTACCTCATTTACTAAGCTATGGAGCAACTGCACTTGCAGAGTGCAACAACTGCACTTTTCAAACTGCACAGCCTTTAGTAAATCAAACCCCGCGTGTCCTTAAACTAAATTTCTAATTTCACCACCCCCTAAAATGTAACAATGGGCTATCAGAGGGGGTTAGCAATCTGATAAGTGTGCCTTTCCATATTATTTATTAAATAAGATTTCAATTATTTAATGTTATACTGATGCTGGGCAATAATGTTTTAAGTGTAATGTTCTTGCAATGTTCTTTTCAAAATTACTGAGTTTTGTTTTCTTGTTTGATTCCCCAGTTTCCTTCAACGCCACAGGAATGGCAGACTGTGGCATCCCATTTTGCCACCCGTTGGGACTTTCCCAACTGTGGAGGGGCTATAGATGGGAAACACGTCCAC